>NC_132810.1:28533545-29282255 GCF_048594095.1 Paramormyrops kingsleyae | reverse complement strand
AAGGAAGTCGAACTCTGTGGGGGGTACGGTGCGTTGCAGAGTTCCCAGATCAATCTGTGGTAATAAAGGGTATTGGACAACTCATCCACGCCTTTCGAGTGATCTCTTCTCATCCACGGACCTGGTGGAGACGGCGTACTCCGACAATTTGGGGGCTCGTCCGGGATGTGCTAGAGATTCCGAAAAATTGGCACTTAGACGAGATCCTGTGGACACGGACGACTACGGGCGCCCAACTTAAAGGTAAGCAGAGCTTGTTATATCAAATTCTGCATATTGGCAATATAAAATCAAGTGGTTTGAAGTGTCCTGAGATCTGTCAGTAAATTGTAAGTAACCAAGTGAGAATATAGTTGGACCTTTGGACGGTGGGTACGGGACCCCCGTATTGTCCTTGGTGTGGCAACCCCACTATTCGTCGACGGGTGGTAGAGAAGCTGGGTTAGAGTCCCGGGGAATTCAGGACCCCCGAATGCTAAATTGGAAAGAGGGAATAAGGTCCCCCTCTCTAAAACGGGTTGGAGTCCCAAGGTTAGAGTTCTCAAAGTACCAGGTTGGAGTCCCTGGGTTAGAATCCCAAAAGTACCGGGTTGGAGTCTCTGGGTTAGAATCCCAAAAGTACCGGTTTACAGTCCCTGGGTTAGAATCCCAAAAGTACCGGGTTGAAGTCCTGAGACTGGCAGTCTCAAAGTACCACTCTGTGTGCAGTTGTGCTGATTTGTGTGTGAGTGTGATTACATGTATTGGTGGTGCCTGTTAGTGGGGCACCCTACTAAAATAAGGTGATGTACTAAGTGTAGGTGGGTGAACCCGCATCCGGAGCTAGAAGGGCTGTTAGATAAAGGATCGAAACAGCCTGTGCAATCTAGAAATGGAGCACGAGTTTGATCGGGAAATAGACGACGGGGGCTGGGCGCCCCCAGTCAAAAAAGGGGCATGGAAGCCCTTATCAAGGCAAATGTAAGTTATAGGAGTAGCGGTGTCAAAGGCAGCAAAAGAGAAGGAGAGAGAGAGGGCGGGGGCCACAGCAAAAGTTAGGATGTGTACTGTGGTTCGGTGTGCAGGATATAAGCTGGAAGATAGACAGTCTCTGGGCAAGTTACTGTGCCGGAAAATAGAATAGAGGTGGCACTAAAATGGGAAACCTCACTCTTAGAGGAAAGGGTGAGGGGCCTGGGTAGTGATGACGAGGGAGACAGCGAGGGGGCGTGCCATGACAAGGTTTCAAGGCCCCCAAGGCACCAACTCCCTCTGCTGAGAGGGGCGGACCAGATGGGATAAATATAGACCCTTTTCGATAGGAGACGTGCAGGCGCTGGCTGATAAGATGCCGCCCCCAGCAGAAGGAGGAGGACAGTGGATGGATAAGCTAGACCAGCTCACTCAGGGGACAAAATTGGCACTGGGAGATTTCCGGGCAGTGGCAGCCAGATGTCTGACTAAACACTCATTGCTGGAGGTGGAAGATAGGGCAGGGACACTGACGCATCCTGATAACATTAGCTTGACGACCGTAGTATGGCACATTGGGAATGCCATGAGAGAAATGTTTCCTCCTCTAACAGGAGCAGTCATCCCGAAGCTGACGTGGGATAAAACCATGCACCCCAGGGAATACCTGGATAAGTGTAAGGAGGATTGGACGCTGCGAACTGGGTGTCACCCCGGACAGCAGGGGGTACAGCGAGAATGGTTCTGGCGGGCTGTAATGGAGGGGGTTCCAGAGGGGGTGCGGGCTGCGATCCTGGGCAACCCAGACTTACTGGGCATGGACTCCCACGTGTGGGATAGGCATGTGATACACCACCTACAGTGGGCCCAGGACGAGGCAGGGAAGGAGGAGAGTGACCTTAAAGAGCTCCAAACCCAATTGCTGAAGTTGCAGGTGGGGGAGGCTAGGCAGAAGGCCAACGAGAATAAAAAGAGGGGGCAGACTGGGAAGCAGATGGTGGCAGAGGTGACCACAGGGGGCCCACCCCCACAACCCACGCCAGGAGAGTGGGGAAGGACATACCCCGCCCTGCCAATACGGCGGGTGGGCTCCCAATTGGGGAGGAGGACGAGGTGGCCCGGGTCGGGGAGGGGGCACTCCACTGAGAGGACAGTCGGGGGGAGATGCCTGCTACCGGTGTGGGAACTTCGGGCACTGGGCCAGAGACTGCCCTGCACCCAGCCCGATAAGGGGCAGAGGCCGTGGGGGCCCTACCAGGGGACACATGGTGGCCCCCAACCCACAAGCCGCACCCCATACAGGAGGCCAATACCTGGCTCTGGATGACGAGGAGTGGGAAGACTTCTCTCCCCCCCAAAATGACACACCCTAAGAGAGGCCCGGGACAGAGGAGAGGCAGACCCTATGCTGTCCCTCGTGGTCATGGACAAAGAACTGCCATTTCTGGTGGACACTGGGGCCACATATTCCACTCTGAACATGGCTCCAAAGGACAATCAGGTGTCCACCTCCACAGTGACCGTGGTGGGCTTCTCCGGGGAAGAACAGAAACTGCCAGTGACTAAACCAGTGAAGGTTTCGACAGACCTTCCTGCATCCGTTCGTGATCTCGCCCACGGTTCCAGTCAACCTGTTGGGGAGAGACATCCTGGTGAAGCTGGGGGCCTCCATACTGTGTAGCACAGATGGCCTGGTGGTGACACTGCCGGAGGGCACCCAGCTGCGGTGCGGGACTCAATACCAGGGCAGCAGTCAGTGGCTCATGCGGCCGATGCAACCCCTCACTGCAGACATCTACTGGGGCCTGCTGGAACCTGGCCCCGGGGGCATCCTCGAGGTCTACTCGATGTGGAGGCCCTGGATCTCCTCGAGCCCTACATTCCTCCGCCCGATCCACCTCATGTGACTCTGTTCTGAGGAAAGGTTATTTGAGCTAAATCTGTTCAGCCTCAAGCAAAGGAGACTGAGGGACCACATGATCCAGGTCTATAAGATTCTAACAGGTTTGGATGCTGTTCAACCGAATAGTTACTTCAGCATTAGTTCAAATACAAGAACTCGTGGCCATAGGTGGAAATTAGCGGGAGAACATTTCAAACTGGATTTAAGGAAGCACTTCTTCACACAGCGTGTAGTCAGAGTATGGAATAGTCTTCCTGATAATGTAGTGCAAGCTGAATCCTTGGGTTCCTTTAAATCAGAGCTAGATAAGATTTTAACAACTCTGAGCTATTAGTTAAGTTCTCCCCAAGCGAGCTCGATGGGCCGAATGGCCTCCTCTCGTTTGTATAGTTCTTATGTTCTTATGTTCTATGATAGGGATGGCACTGAGTGGTACGAGGGGCTTTTTTCGGAGCAAGTGGAAGGCCATAAATGGCAAGATGCTTCCCAAAACATCTACAGTCATTGATAAAAGTCTTGTCACATAAGGACATAGTAACTTAAAAAGGCATATAACTTTATTTCTAATCAATCAATTGTTACGATAAATGGATCAATTTAATGCCAAGGACTTTCACATTAATAACTGGGTGCAAAATGAAACAGTCAAAAAGTGTCCTGATGTTCACAGCTTGTTAAAGTCCATAACACCTGTTTTTGCAAGGACAAAAGTCTTGTCATGTCTTTTAATGATTCAACCAATCACAGATTTGAGGTTCATCTGTGACAAATACTGTACTTAACATAATCCCAGGTGTGTATAAAAAGATCCCCAGCAAACCAGACCTTCACTTGAAGTGCAACCTGACTTCTGACAACATGCCAAAGATTCAACCACAGACCAAGTCTGCTGAGGTGTCAGACGTCATTAATGTATCCAAACATCAAGTGGAGAGGATTAAAAAAAGATATGAAGAAACTGGTGATGTTCATGACAAGCCCAGGTCAGGCAGGCCACGTAAGACAACTCTTTGAGAGGACCGTTTGTTGCTTCTAAAGTCCAGGGCCAACCCTTTTTCAACTGCAGCAGAGCGACATCAGAACTGGTCACCAGAAACCGCTGTGTCTACAAGAACAGTTTTTCGAATTCTCGCACGCAGTGGTCTCCATGGCCGAATTAGTGCACAGAAACCAGCATTAATAAGAACACAACAAAATAAGCGTGTTGAATTTGCCAAGGCCCACAGCTTGCAGCAAGGATGGACAGTGGCAAAGTGGCAGAAGGTTGATTTTTCTGATGAATCATCCATTGAACTGCATACCAAATACTGCAAATACTGCAGGAGACCTGTTGGGACCCGCATGGATCCAAGATTCACCCAGAAAACAGTCAAGTTTGGTGGAGGAAAAAATCATAGTCTGGGGTTACATCCAGTATGGGGATGTTCGAGAGATCTGCAGAATGGATGGCAGCATCAACAGCCTGAAGTATCAAGACATTCTTGCTGCCCATTACATTCCAAACCATAAGAGGGGGCAAATTCTGCAGCAGGATGGCGCTCCTTGTCATACTTCAGCCTCCACATTGAAGTTCCTGAAACTGACGAGGATCAAGGTGCTCCAGGATTGGCCTGCCCAGTCACCAGACATGAACATTATTGAGCATGTCTGGGGTAGGATGAAGGAGGAGGCTTGGAAGACAAAACCAAAGAATCTAGACCAACTCTGGGAGTCCTGCAAGACTGCTTTCTTTGCCATTCCAGATGACTTCATCAACAAGTTATTTCAGTCATGGCCAAGACGTATGGATGCGGTCCTCCAAGCTCATGGAAGTCATACATGTTATTAATTCTTTCTTCTAAGGCACCATGACTTTATGTTCTGATGTTATTGTAGCATGTTTGTGTATTCTAAATAAAGTATATGTATAATTTCTACATTATTTTTGTATATGACAAGACTTTTGTCCAGGCAAAAGTTGACCCTTCTGTCCTAATTACATGACAAAACTCAATGAATGATGAAAAACTTTATTTTGGTATAATAAGCATAATCTAGAGGGCTTTGCCTTTCTTATAAGCCATTTCTGATTTCAACTGATTAACTACAGGTCAAGTTATTATTTGTTGTTCCTACAACTTGGTTAAGTGACAAGACTTTTGTCAGGCACTGTATGTGGGCCCCGAGAGGGTGGCCTCAGCTACCATCCTTACTCCCGAGCAGCAGCCTTGATACAGGATGGGTCAGGAGGCGGTTCCCCACATCTCACTCGCCCTACACCCCAAACATCAGGCCAAAGATCTAGGCCCAATGGTCAGAAGGGCACGAGAAGGCGAGGACTGGGTGGAGACCCAGATCCCGGCTGTCACCTTCTCCCCCACGGGTAATACTTGCTGCATTAACCCCTTGGGACCGGCGGTCCCGCCGGCGGGATCTGACAGAATTCTCGCGAGACCGTTTAAATAACTCCGCGAGTTTTTGTCATATACACATTTTAAAAATACCCTCAGAAACTTTGGACGGTCTACTTTTCAAATATATATAGGTAGAAACTAAATATATTTTACAGCTTCGTGATACGAATAGAAAGAACAAGAGTGACTGACTTAAGCGTCTGCGTCTCGAAGCGGCTCTGATCACCCACCCACTTGCAAATCGCGCTATTCGCATGATAATAACATGATAATCCGACAGTTAGTATTGGGTGAAGAAATATGTGAATACGCCCATTGTGACCGAAATAAACAAGAGCACATGTCTGGGTAGTGTTTACACTGATCGGCTACAATATAGCACACGGATACGTCTCTGCCGCTGAAGCTTTGCGCCAGTGTTGCCACTTTCAGCAGCGAAGCTCATACCTGTGTTCATAGCTCAGTGGGCTAAGCCTGTGTGCCTGTAATCACGTGGTTGCTGATTCAAACGCAGCGTATTTAGAATGTGAATAGCGATCTTCCACTGAGAGCGGTCCTAAACGCTCCCGACGCAAGTAAAACAAAGAAAGGTGACACGATTGGCTTTTTTGCCTATTTAACCTAATTTTAAAAACTTTAATACTTCTGACAATGGAAGTTTTGAAAAGAAGACAGATAACGGATTTAGTCAGTGTTTTTTTCATGATTCTACATAATGATTTCAGCGAGATATAAACTGAAATACACGAGAAAGATACGCGGTCGATGATGCCCTCGTCCCCAGAGCGTCAATAATAGTCACTGCATCATATTTATCGCTTTCTATATTTATATAGTCACAGTTTTTCATTTTTCATTCCATCTATCAATAAACTGTGAAAGGGATTTTATTTTTGCTACTTTTCTTGCGTTTCAAACTGCCTTTCCAAAGTGATGGGTATGGGGTGCAGTGACATTCCAGACTGATGGGCCATTGACAGTATGCAAACTACTACAGGTGTGAGGACACCTATCTCATCAATATTCATTGTGAAGACCACTGACTTTGAGAAAAAGAGTGTCACTCCAAAGTTCTAACACTTTAGTAATCAAACCATATAAAATTTCTGAATGTCACTTTCACCTATGTGTAGCCAACCCCTGTGTCTATAAGCTTCAGAGCTCAAAAGTCTTACCTAGAAATGTCTATAATGTGATTTTTTACAATTTCTCAGCATGTCTGAAAATAGGTTTTTGAAAAGTATATGTTTAAAGTTGATTTTAACAAAAAATTGAATAATAACATTCTAAGAGGTCTCAGATTATTGGTGCTGAGTTTGTGCTGAATAAAAGCAAATGTATCACTTTGGGATAAGTGTTTTTTAGATAGGTGAAACATTTTAAAATGTCAAGGCATGTCAGACTACCTCGAAAGTGGAAAAAAGGCCTCAGGCCCCAGGGGGTTAAAGTGGCGGTCCGTCACCCTACAGCTTGACCAGATATCACGGGACCATGGGAGGGAAAAAATGGACCACCTGGACGCTAAAGCCCTGGTGGCCTCCCTCCCAGATTCCCTGTGGTCCCAAAGCCCCACAGATGTAGGCCACATTCACTACTCCCCTGTCGCATTCGAGCCCCGCCCCGGGGAGGGGCCCCTATGGATCAGCCAGTACCTCCACAAACCGGCCGCAGAGGAAGGAATAGCAGAGACCATTGAAGGGTTAACCCTTGGGAGTCGGCGGACTCGCCGGCGGGGACACTTGCATTTTTTTCTGGTAACCGTGAAAATAACTTAAAATGCGTCGTCATGTTTGATCATACACGTAAGTGTAGTACATAATTTTAATCTGTAAATGGTCTACTTTTATTCATGTATACTCACAATATCCACAAAACATTGTGCTTTTGTAAAATAAAGAAAATATACAGGGTGCGCTTTCAGCCGTCTCAGTCTCCGTGAAAATCTTTTTTAAACACGTCACTAAAATGAACTGAAACTCCGCGAATACTGCACAGACAGACATGAGAAATATATCTATAGAAAGCTTAAATAAAGCAATTTAAATGAAAAATAACATGAAAACAACAGCGAAACTTATTGTGTAACTTTCGGGACAGTATCAAAATGCAGTGTACAAATCACCACGCGACAGGGGAAACATAGGGAAACTGAATTGCCCGTAACACCTGTTTGAAAACACACAGATTCAGTTAGTTTTCTGCAAGTTTGGAAGATGGCACGCCACACAGCCGAGGAAGCTCTTCAGATGATTTTGGACAGTGAGGAAGAATTTACTTTTTCCTCAGAAGAAGACTGTGACTCCGACGACGAACGGGGCCATTTTGAAGAGAGAATAGATCCACATTCAAGCAAGCTGCTATGACAATGGGTAAGTTATTAAGTCTTATATAACTCTTATTCTGATAATATTAAACTAATATTAGTAAATATTTTCCTCACTTCAGCTAGCTTTTGTCAGCTCATGTGAAACATTGGCTTTCAATGCCATTTACATAGTTTAGTGTAGCATGTAGATAACTCTGCTAACATGCTGCCTTATGTAGCAATTTCCTGGTGGCTAATGCCTTATGGAGTTTACAGATGTTTGTAAATGTTCTAATGTATTGCACCTCGTTTTGGATAGCTTTAGATTATGGTTGCTAATATATATTTGGCTCCGTTTTGGTTAGCTTATAACACTGCTATCATTAATGTTATTTAGCACAAACATATCGGGTGTAAATGTTTGAGATGCTAATATTTTTTTAGGCTAACATTTTTTTGTTTATTTGTTTTTAGGAATGTGTCTGCATCACCCTTGCCTTCACCAGCACCTCACATCGGGACACGCATGCTAAATAAACCACAAAGAAATATGTTTCTGTCTTCAAATAATTTTCTTGTAGCACTATCCTATGTCCCATACCTGACTGAAAGGGGTAATTATACAACTCATTATGCGGGTCTTTGTCTTCTCTGGTGTGAACTACAGCATTATTCATAATTGAATTTAATTTAGTCAACATAATTTAGAGAAAAATAGGTTTACAATTTTTTTTCTAGTTGAGTCAACATGAACATTTTTCGTTAATCATAAACGGATGTACGTCGTCAGCCGAAACGGATGAAGAAGCACTGTTCAGCGCCAAAAGAACATGTGAGGTAAGTGTTACTTTTTTAATCTATCACCAACCATGTACTTAATGAACAAATTAACTTAAAATACGAATATTAATTTCATGCTGCATGTCAGAAAATAATGTTATTCAAGAATTGTGTGAAAATAGCTAACTTAGTGTGTTTAATAATAATTGACGTTACCTAATTACCTAATGTCGAGCTCTATAAAATAGCATTTGAAATCTCTAAGCTCGCTAGACATTGGGGTAATGAGGACTCAGATTTAGATTGGGTATTGATAGAACGACAACTTACTTCCCCTTTCAGGCCAATAGAGGCTTTTTCCCAAAATTCAGAGGGGGGCTTACAACACCTAATGGACAACCCAATACTGCGTCATTCTAAAGAGGTGTGGAAAATTGCCCACAAAAAGTGTCGGATTTCTTACTGGTGTCAACATTATTCTTCGGTATGGAATAACCCTTACATTAAAGTTGGTAGAAAGCCCTTGTTTTGGGGACAGTGGTTTAGAAGCGGAATACGTACACTAAAGGATTTATTTAGTAATAATACGCTTTTGTCTTTTAGTAATTTGAAAGAAAAATTTCAGTTAGAAGGCCGTGATCATTTCTGGAAATATTTACAAATTAGACACTGCTTGAAGGTAAAGGTTCCCATGGAACAAAATAAAAATGCTTTAGAAAATTTTTTTGAACTACCAAGACCTATCCAAAACACATCGAAATTTTACCAACTCTGTTTAGGGCTCGATGACAATAACTGTGAAAACCTAAGACTGATTTGGCAGAGAGATATCGATAGTGATATAGATAAAGACACCTGGAAGAGAATTTTGTCTAACAGTGGAAAGTATATAAAACAAGTAAGAGGCAAATTTATTCAATATAAGGTATTACATAGGTACTATTACACACCGGTTCGACTTTTTAGAATGGGTTCTATGGAAGATAATAAATGCTGGAAATGTAAAGAAGAAAATGGTACATATATGCATGCTCTATGGGAATGTTCAAAGATTCAACCTTTTTGGAAAGCTATGTTAAAATATGTAGGAGAATGTTTGGGTTTTGACATTCCATTATCACCCAGGATATGTTTGTTGGGAGATAAATCAGAGATCTTACAGATCAAAAACAAGGAGTTCTCTCTTATTACAGTGGGGGTCGTCATAGCAATACGACTGATACTTAAATTTTGGAAGGATATTCAATGTCCTACAATTAAAATGTGGATTGAATTTATGACTGAGAGTGTATCATATGAAAAACTGTTAGCTAAATTGAATCAAAATTATAGAGATGTGGACATATGGGAGAAATTTATTCAGACTGTGGTTTCAAAGGATGACTGATAATAGATCCATGTTTAGATTGTGACTTGCCTAACCTGTTGTGCTCTACAGTGCTATCTCTGGTTATTACTCAGTGATCACCATTGTTGTGTCGGTTTTTTTTTTTTTTTTTTTTTGTGTTTTGTTTTGTTTTGTAAATAGTACATTAACCTAGCTGTTGTTGGATTTTTGTAGTTGTATGTTATGTTTAAGAAAACCAATAAAAACTTCATTTTCAAAAAAATAAAATAAATAATAATAATTGACGTTAGCCTTTAGGTTGCAGCTATTAATGTTTAATCATCCATTTTGAATAACAGCATAACATAGCATGGTAAACTACAATGTGTAATAGGAAAAAAGAGGACACAAAACCCATCAATATTTTCAGTAAAGTTACTGTTAATTAATGAACGAACCAGGGTCGTAAGCACCACACCCCCCCCATATGACATATTCATATATTCGAGGTCTCCCTCAACCGTATATATCTTATCGCTCATCGATGTCAAAATAATTAAAAAATAAAAATAAAACGGGCAGTAGATTAGCCACCTGTAGCGTGTTCATTGGTAACCTTTCCACTCTCGGGCTTTTTTCAAGCTGCGCGGGGCAAATAACCTCGGAGACCCGAGTTGCAAGGACAGTATCAAAATGCAATTTCATTGTTGGGCCAGTGTTAAGAAATAATCTCATTTAGATCGCAGTACTAATTATTTTAGTCATTTTGCACAGAAACGGGTTTAAAAAGTCTTTTTAAAACTCTCCGGTATACTGATGCAAAACATGGGAATGAGCTGTGGTGTCTACTGGTCTTTGCAAGGTAAAAACGTGACGTTTCTCCAAGCGTTTGCATGTTCTGTCGACCGACATAAATGTTACTAGTAGGGGTGGGCGATATACCGGTAGACACGACTAACCGGTAGAAATTTGTCAACCGATAGAGATTTTGGTCTATCGTCTTAATCGCGATTGAGATCACGTGACGTTGCACGTTAGGTAACCACGCAATACACTTTCACTTCGACAATGGAAGAAGACGGTGCAGCGGTGAGTTTACTTACATGTGACAAAATCAACAATGAGGAGATTGTAAAGAAAAAAGGTGCATTGTCTGTGGTGTGGAATTGGTTTGGGTATAGGAAAAGTGATACGAATGAGACGAACGTGATTTGCAAGGTATGCAAGAGCACTGTTTTAGCAAGCGGTGGAAACACGTCAAACCTTTTCTATCATCTCAAATCCAAGCATCCAAACGAATATGGACAAAGTCAAAAAATGCAGTGCAATACATTGCAGTAAACAGTATGGTTGTTTTTTTACTTAAAGTAATGCTGCAATTCACAGTTTAAATAAAATTACATTATATAAAAGTTTCTTTGTGTTTGAATTTTTATTTATGCATTTCCAGATACAAATTGCTATATTGTGATATATATCGTTATCGAGGTAGAAATTGCTTCTACCGTGATAGAAGATTTTGGTTATATCACCCACCTCTAGTTACTAGGTTGTCAAAAGGAATAATCGACCGTAATGATTCTGATGAAATGGACGGCCTGTACAGTGTGCTAACTAATCTGTACCAGATAACTTTTTCCTTTCTATTTCTTTGTACATAAATTATATGGCGTTTAAATGCTTCATATACCGCACAATCTGTGTTTTAATAATTATAAACAAAATTTAATAATCATGTAGTTACATTAGCAGGAAGCTGATGTTCCTCACTCTTAAGTTATAGCATGGTGTCAGAAATACACTCTTTTAATATTACACTCTTAAAACACATTTAATATTTATATTAAGTTGTACATTTAAATGTTTTAGGATATATTTTTTCCACAACCAGACTGTTATTTGTACAAACTTTTGCATGTGTGCAAGGTTTTTGATTTGGTTAAAACTTCTTTCCTGTTGTGATTTTGTTTTAGATTGTAGTAGACACTCATCAAAGTATTGGAACTGTTTTTAAGTGACTACAGGTAAGTTCAAATTCTTTATTTAATATTAGAGCATGTTAGTCATGTGCCAGCCACTATAGTCTATACATTTTAGCAGAATTTATTTTTTTGCATACATTTGCATCGGTGCCCCTCTCGATTAATAACATTCAGGACATTTTGCACAGACGTAACATTATTGTTCAAAAAGCAGTTATACAGGAAATTTCTTTTTTATATTTAATTTTTTTTAAATATATTTTTTAATTATTTTTTTATATTTAGGCTTGGTTATAACTTCTATCCTGTTTTTTTTTTTTTTTTTTTTTTTTTTAGGTTTTAGGTTTTAGTACAACTGTTATTTTATCAAGTATTGGAATTGCTTTTAACTGACTAGAGGTAGGTGCAAAATCATTATGTAATAATGGTCCAGAAATTCTTAACCCCCCCCCCCACAATTATTATTATTTTTTTTGTCCTACAGTGCATGTGGAAGTGTAAACAGTGTACTGCTGTGGAATCCAGTAGGCCTGGTTTGCTTAAACATTACAGACTAAAGCACAGACATTATACTTGTAGCAGGCGTTATCCATGTCCATATTTGACTTGTCAGTGTACCTTCAAAACATGGAATAGCCTTTGTATACATTTAAGTAGAGTCCACAAAACGCATGCGTCACAAGAACAAATCCCTTTGTCAACGTTTAGTTGCCCTGTATGTACATGTAGTGATCTTGCATCTGAAAGGGAATTTTTCCTGCATCATAATACACATTTACGGAGTAATGAGACAGTCCAGTGTGTATTTATTGGTTGTAGCTTTGAGACAAATATATATGCAACTTTTCAGTCTCACAAGAACAGAAAGCATAATTCACATTCAGTCAAAGATTTCAAGCCTGGCATAGTTAAAACTGCAAGGGATTTTGATGACTTGCAAGAGCACGTTTTGGAGGATGACAACACATGTACTGTAGATGAAACAGTTAGTGTTCATCACAGCAGTGATTCTGTGGAATTAGACTTGTCAAAAATAATTGAGAATAATTTTGCTGCAGCATTGTTAAAATTAGAGCATGTTAGTCATGTGCCAGCTACTGTAGTGAATGAATTTTTAGAGGAATTGCATTTTTTGCATACATCTGCATCTGTGCCCCTATCGATTAATAGTATTCACGACGTATTGCACAGCCATAACATTATTGTAGATAAAGCAGTTATACAGGAAATAGCTGCAGCAGCCTCTTCCTCTACCCCTTTGTTCAAAGCTATTAGCAAGGGTGGTCTCCTTAGCTCTGATTATCTGCGCAAGAAATATTACAAAGATAATTTTCATGTTGTAGAGCCAATTGAATACATTCTTGATTTTAAAGAAAACCGAACATATCAGTATATTCCCATACTGCAATCTTTACAGCAGATTTTGCAAAGTAGAGAGGTTGTGGACGACATCGTTCAGAACCACAACGGTCAGCAGCATAGTGGTGGTATTAAAGAATACAGAACATTTAAGGACGGCAAAATTTACAGAGAGAACAGTTTTTTCTCAGTGGATGATTTACGACTGTCTTTAAGTTTATATGTGGATTAATTTTGAAGTTTGCAATCCCCTTGGCACATCTAGAAAAATACACAAACTCTGTGCAATTTATTGGATTTTAAACAATCTAACTCCTGGATCACATTCAGTTTTATCTAATATTTACTTAGCAGTGCTTTGCAAAACTGATGATGTAAAGAAATTTGGGTACCATAGAGTTCTGGAACCTCTCATTCAAGATTTGTGTACTCTTGAGGAACATGGAGTCTTTGTCTCTCAGTTGGGTAAATTTCTCAAAGGGGCTCTTCAATTTGTAGTGGCAGATAACCTTGGAGCGCATGGGATAGCAGGCTTTATTGAAAATTTTTCTGGAGAATATTTCTGTAGATTTTGCTTAGCAAAACGCTCAGATATTCAGACAAATGAGGTCCGCTCTGGTTGTTTTGTACGAAGGTCAAAAGAAGGTCATGAATCTCATGTGAAGCTGGCTAAGCAGACAAATGCTCCATCCTTTGGTGTTAAAAAAGAGTGTGTGTTCACAAAGCATCTTAAACACTTCTGTGTTATCTCTGGTTATCCACCAGATATTCTGCATGATCTTTTGGAGGGAATCGTGCCAGTTGAGCTTGCACAGTGCCTTGCAGTTCTTGTATCTAAAAAATATGTCACTGTTGAACATCTCAACAAAATCATAGTTAAATTCCCTTATACAGGAACAGATAAGAAAAACAAACCACATGTGATACCACACAACTTTTCCAAAAGAAACACCATTGGGGGCAATGGATATGAAAATTGGACACTGTTAAGGTTGCTTCCATTGATGCTTGGGCATTTGATTCCAGAGGACGAATTGGCATGGCATGTTCTTTTGGATTTGAAGGACATTGTAGAACTTTCTGTTGCAAGGTTTCACACAGATGACACAATTGCATATCTTGAATGCAAAATTACTGAGCATAGACAGAAGTACACAGAGCTTTTTCCAGGAATTGTTCTTCGACCGAAACATCATTTTGTTGAACACTACCCTGAGCTCATGAAGTTATGTGGTCCACTTGTAGGGCAGTGGACAATGTGTTTTGAAGCTAAGCACAGCTTCTTCAAGCAGGTCTCAAAGCATACAAAATGCTTCAAGAATGTGCCACTGTCATTAGCAGTGAAACACCAGCTAATGATTTCCTACTACACAAGGCCTTGTTCCCTACAGAAGCTTGACTATGAAGCCCATGATGTATCAACTGTTTCAGTTGATGTTTTGAATCTGGCAGCTGCTGAGAAAATTAAATTGAAGTATCCTAATACAACAGAAGTACACCTTACCAAATGTGTGAACAGTAAGGGTGTTGAATTTAGAAATGGAATGATAGTTCCATATGGATCCACAAGTGGGCTGCCAGACTTTAATGAGATCCTTCAAATCTGCATGGTCCAGGAAAGATTGTGCTTCATTGTGAAGAGGCTCTCATCATGGTACAGAGAGCACAACCGTGCCTTTGAAGTAAATCCAACAAGTGACATCTCCTTGGTTGAAGTTGATGATTTGCTAGATTCTTACCCTCTGGCAGCCTACTCTACTGAACGTGTGAGGATGGTTACTTTGAAACGATTTCTGACTGTGACAGGTTTGTGATTTATCATTCTTGCTTTTCACTATATGTATATTCTGGCCAAGCAATATTAATGGACAATTTCCCATTTTGTTAGGTTCAAATTTATTAGCTTTTTGTGGTCTGTGCATATTAGGTTTGTAATGATATTCTTGCGTAAACAATTTCAAAATCTATGTTTTCAGTTTTAAGTTTGTATCTCAATTGGCTTGATATCTGGTTGACACTAAAATGTTCTTGTCTTTGCAGATTAGGAAAGATTAATTCAGGATGGCATTCAAACTTCAGGTCATATGGGAAAATGAAAATTCACAGAAGCTCACGTTCAATGATGGCTTGCCAGCATCTGTAAATGAACTGTCAAAAAAGATAGAAGATGAATGTGATCTCCAAGGGCAGCAATTTCGTCTTCAGTACATGGACAAAGACTTCAATAAGTTCATGAATCTGAAATCTGTCTCTAGCCTCAGTGACAAAGACACTCTCAGGGCTGTTTTTTTGACCTCAAGTGCCAGTTCCGTGAGCGATGTTCCTGTGGTCAGTCCTGTTGCCCATTGTCATTCTTCTGACTCCTATGATGCTGACAATGAGAGCTTCTGTACTACAACTTCGGACACTGACATTTTGTCATCTTCTGATTCCACATCAGCAAGGTCATCCTTATGGCCATCACCATTCGTTTTGCCTCGCTTCTCTTACGATGTGCAATTAAAACTGGATCAGGGCAACTCAGCATTCCGGTCCAGTGGCAAATTTTTGACTCCAGACCCCAAACTTAAGTCAGGTATTTTAGATGCTTTGGCAGAGGAAATTATCAACTTCAAGGCATATCCGTCTGACTCAGAATTTAGTGATGTAGCTGAAGCACTGGTAGACAAACACCCGTGCCTCAAAGAGCAAGGTTCTGAGAGCGGCTACAGTGGATGGAAGATGAGTTTAAAATTTAAGCTTGCCAACTACAGGAGAACATTGAGAGGACTGGGGTGCCCTGAAGTGACTGTTAACGCCCTTAAGCGCAAACCTGAAGGAAAGCATAGCCCTGCCTATGGGATAAAAAAACCTAAAAAGGCAGAAGTGAACTACTGCCCAGTATTTCCTCAAGGTGAAACAACAGAAAGCCAGGAAAAGATGAGGGTGGAACTCCTTGCTGAATTGCAAAAAAACAACAACAATGAAATTGTGAGGAAGTTGATGGACATGACTTTTGCGTACAGAAGGCATGAAGTTGTCCATGATTCCCCTTTTGTTGCAGACTTCAAAAGCAGATGGCCTGCTCTTTTCCAAGTGCGTGAGGTAAGTCAGTGGATGTTTCCTTTTTTGAATGATATGAGAGCTGTCCAGCATATGTCTTTGCTGAATTGGCTATGAAGAAGTCCTCTTTATCTTATGCCTTTAGATAAATGCTGAATTTCGTCGCATCACAACCCTACCTTTACAGTCCAAGTTCATGTCCCAACTGGATCGGTTCTCTGATGATCTGCTGAAAGTATTTAGCAAAAAGGGTGGAGTAATCAGAAAAAGGATTCAGGATGCAAGGTGCCAATCTCTCAGGTTGTATGTTTTAATTTTATTGATTTGTTTAATTTTTTAAATTGTGTTTTAATGTAACTAACACTTTCAGTGGCAATAGTGCTTAAGGCATTAGAGATGTGTATTGGAGGGTGTTATGTCAATTATATGAATATCAACAACATTAATAAAGCGATTGTGTCTGTATTCTCAGAATGACAACATTGAGACTAAGCGAGAATGCATTCTCAAGGGGCTGTGCATCTATCTGAATGAAGATCCACAACATCTGGTGAAGGAGTATTTGGTGAGTAGTGTTCTCTCTCTCTTCTTAATAAAATGAAAAAGGTGGAAAAAAAACATTTAGATTTTTAGTGGGTGAACAAAAGGATTTACTGTTTTAATGTCCAGCTTTAAATAAATAATTGAAATGAGTAACTACTTTCTTAAACTAATCTGTATACAGTACATTCCTCATTCTCAAATATTTTGAATAAAGTTTAAAATGCATTTTAAAAATAAACTAAATTCTTATCGTAACACATTTGTATATTTTATACAAAATTAGACAGTCTCTTGCAGGGCTCTAGACTAAGTTTTTGCACTGGTTGCACTGGTGCGCCTAACTTTTTTTCTTAGGTGCACCAGCACAAAAGTTAGGTGCACCCACATTTTTAACCACATCACATTTAACACCGCAGTTTTACAAGTTCACTTTTTTTATAATTTATTTATTAGGTTTTTTTTTTAAATCGCTGTCCATATAGGCAATATTGACTTGTAAATGATTAACTAACAATATGGTCAATATAAAGTTCTTTATTTGAAGCACAATTCTACAAGAAAGGTAACTTACTTACTTACCATTTACTACCCAGATCAAGAGTTTATAATGCAGTCTATTTATTTATTTTAATTTTTTCATTTTTAAGTATAAGAATATTATGGTTAATGCAGTAACGAGATGGTAGGCATATTATTGACATAGGCTCCATGACATGACATGGCTTACCTTGGGCATGAGCATGCTCGACCTCAATGTGTCCAATAAGTAAGTATATTCACCGGTCTTCCTCTCCACAAGATACGACCGTACACAATGACGCATTCCTTTATGGCGATATCTGTGTCTCCGTCGATCAGGAATGCCATGTACGCACTGTTCGCAATTTGCACAGACGTCTTTTTTTTTCAGTGTATCTGCGATGACTCCTATAAATTGGGCGCACGCGACATCATTGCTGTACGTCGGGTTTACGCCAAAAAAACAATCGGTGCTACCAACCTTTCCACAGAAAAACAAACAGTGTTCAACCAATCACCGTCAGGGGGTTGGTGTTGTGGACTTTCGTACTGGTGCAGGGATGTGCGGGAGGCAGAGCGAAAGTCCACAACACCAACCCTCTGACGGTGATTGGTTGAACACTGTTTGTTTTTCTGTGGAAAGGTTGGTTGCACCGATTGTTTTTTGTGGCATATCTCGGACCCTAGGCTGACCGTAGAGACGCGTTTTTTTCACAGCCGATTTATGGGGCAGGCAGCGAGCGGATCGTGAAGAAAGGTCAGCTGAATCTGACACTTTATGTTTCAGGCTTGAAATCGCTGATACAACTTTTAAGAGTCACGGAGTTTCGTTTTTTTCCCCCCTCGAACGGCTGGTCGCACCGGTGCAACTTTTGATTTTTTTTAGTCGCACCATTGAGAAATTAGGTCACATGTGCGACCAAATTGGTCGCACTCTAGAGCCATGTCTTGTGTAAAATTAATTGTGTTTACTTTTTCTTCCCCAAAGGACTCAGAGGAGAGCACCGAGGCAGACATTGAGAAGACCACATTGGGCATCTATGTCATAAAGCATGAATCTGCAGATGCGACAGAAGACCCAGAAGACATAGGCATTGTGCTGGAAGGTGTGGAGGTACTTTCTGGATTGGGTAATGTACTGTAGCATTGGCTACGGCCATGCTAGTTGGCCTTATATACTCTTTGAATCTTACATATCCACAAGAGCTCCGTTACACGTTTGAGGTGCTGCAGAAAATCATTCTGGAGCTTGACTCTAAAAAACTCTCTAACAAAGCTCAATCCTTGAAGACCAAACTCTTCACCTAAGACTCATGGAAATTAAGGATCCCTTTGTGTTTGTGTTGTATGGGATTTCTCACTCTTGAATTTCACTTTGCACATTCTTTTTCAAGAAGAGGACATTGTATTTTTCATTTTTATTGTATTTTTTCATTTTTGTTTTATTGAAAACATTTTCAGTTATGAAAAACTGTTCTTGTGAAAAAAAAATTCCTTTCTGACGACACATTTGAAGTTACTAAACTACTCATTTAATAATAGTTATGAGTTTAAATTCTGGATAATGGTATTTATTTTGTGGATTGTTGTGCTTTTGTACTGGCACTAGATATTTTGCACTTTGAAGTGAAATTGTTTATTGTTATTTCTTGTTTGCTCTTTAATTTGAGCAGAGGTTACTGCTTATTATATTTTTTGTTTGATTTGATTTATTTAGTGGATTGTTGTGCTTTTGTACTGGCACTACATATTCTGCACTGGATATTTTGCACTTGATAGTTTGCACTTTGAAGTGAAATTGTTGATTTCTTTTTTACTCATTAGTTTGAGCAGAGGTTACTGCCTATTATATTTTTTTTGTTTGATTTGATTATTTTGTGGATTGTTGTGCTTTTGTACTGGCACTATATATTTTGCATTGATATTTTGCAGTTTGAAGTGAAATTGGTTTTCTTTTTTGCTCATTAGTTTGAGCAGAAGTTACTGCTTATTATATATTTTTTGTTTGAGTTAAATACAGATTTTTCCAAAATATATTGACTTGTTCATATTTTATTTACAGCAGACTATAAATGTACACTTTATTGTAGGGCTGGACAATAATTCGATATCAATATATATCGCGATATAATTTTTTTCAATAACGGTGATACGATTTTTAAACACATTTCCGATATTTCGATATACATATATACTGTATCATATAATATACAGTATATGAATAATCAGCCTGTTTTAGTTTAAATGGAAATATATTATTGTTAATAAGCTGAGTCAGAGTTTTATTTATTTGATAGTTTATTTCACATTTCTTGTTTGTAAAGGCTAAATACAAATAAAAAGTGAACCTTATTTTTTTTTGTACTGTTTTTATTTTTTTAAAAATGATATAATTTTAATAGGAGGAGCCTGGAGGTATTATAGACTTTGCAAATTCAGTTTGCAGACATCCATTGTGTGTGTCCTCGGCAGTTTTTTCCTGAGGCTTTTTAATATTGTCCATATCGATATCGGAATTATATCATATCGACCAAAATTAAGAAATATATCGTGATATAATTTTTTGCCATATCGTCCAGTCCTACTTTATTGTTATTATGAAAAAAGAGTTTTTAATTTACTGAAACTTCATTTAAAGTGTCTCATTTGTTATGTTATGTAGGTATAATTATATCTTGTATGCAGGACAAAAATTTGTGTAGTTGACATTCTGACAAAATTGAATGCAGTTAATATGGCAATATTTTATTCATTATGCATGGCGAAATTAAATGTAGTTAATCTGACCAGAATTTCTCTATTAGGCATGGCAAAACATTATCAAGTAGGAATGACCAAATTTTAGTTTTTTGTTTTGATTAAATAAATTTATGTTCATATAACAAGATTACAACAAATCATTTCAAACTGGTTAGATTTTGTTAGAAAAACGCAATTCAATTGGATGGAAAAGTTTTCCATAATTTAGTTATGTTCATTCAACAACTTTTTTTTTTGAGTGTGTGTTTTGTGGTCTAATTTAAGTGACTTATTTTTTTGTTGTTTTCAATAATCACGCATAACTGTTTTTTTCCTCCAATATAAAGACTTGTACATACATGCTGCTCATATATTATTGTAGCCCAGTTTGTGCTGAATACAATGTTATCAGACTTTAGACATTTATACACTCACCTAAAGGATTATTAGGAACACCTGTTCAATTTCTCATTAATGCAATTATCTAATCAACCAATCACATGGCAGTTGCTTCAATGCATTTAGGGGTGTGGTCCTGGTCAAGACAATCTCCTGAACTCCAAACTGAATGTCAGAATGGGAAAGAAAGGTGATTCAAGCAATTTTGAGCGTGGCATGGTTGTTGGTGCCAGATGGGCCAGTCTGAGTATTTCACAATCTGCTCAGTTACTGGGATTTTCACGCACAACCATTTCTAGGGTTTACAAAGAATGGTGTGCAAAGGGAAAAACATCCAGTATGTGGCAGTCCTGTGGGCGAAAATGCCTTGTTGATGCTAGAGGTCAGAGGAGAATGGGCCGACTGATTCAAGCTGATAGAAGAGCAACTTTGACTGAAATAACCACTCGTTACAACTGAGGTATGCAGCAAAGCATTTGTGAAGCCACAACACGCACAACCTTGAGGCGGATGGGCTACAACAGCAGAAGACCCCACCGGGTACCACTCATCTCCACTACAAATAGGAAAAAGAGGCTACAATTTGCACGAGCTCACCAAAATTGGACAGTTGAAGACTGGAAAAATGTTGCCTGGTCTGATGAGTCTCGATTTCTGTTGAGACATTCAAATGATAGTCAGAATTTGGCGTAAACAGAATGAGAACATGGATCCATCATGCCTTGTTACCACTGTGCAGGCTGGTGGTGGTGGTGTAATGGTGTGGGGGATGTTTTCTTGGCACACTTTAGGCCCCTTAGTGCCAATTGGGCATCGTTTAAATGCCATGGCCTACCTGAGCATTGTTTCTGACCATGTCCATCCCTTTATGACCACCATGTACCCATCCTCTGATGGCTACTTCCAGCAGGATAATGCACCATGTCACAAAGCTCGAATCATTTCAAATTGATTTCTTGAACATGACAATGAGTTCACTGTACTAAAATGGCCCCCACAGTCACCAGATCTCAACCAAATAGAGCATCTTTGGGATGTGGTGGAACGGGAGCTTCGTGCCCTGGATGTGCATCCCACAAATCTCCATCAACTGCAAGATGCTATCCTATCAATATGGGCCAACATTTCTAAAGAATGCTTTCAGCACCTTGTTGAATCAATGCCATGTAGAATTCTGAAGGTGAAAGGGGTTCAAACAACGTATTAGTATGGTGTTCCTAATAATCCTTTAGGTGAGTGTATGTTTATAAGTAACTGAAAAATACACAAATGTCAGGACATGTCAGAATCTCTTCAGGGCTCCAAAACACGATCTCTACTGTACGTACTGGACCAATGTGACCCCATCTGGTAAGGGGCACCCTTCCAGGGCCTGCTTGAGAATTGAAAATCCCCGGACACATGAGAGTGTCTTTGTCACTGAGGCTAGAGAGAGGAAGGTACTGATGTATGTTAGCGTAGGCTTAGACATAACAGAAAAATGCCACCCAGCATGCACACGGCACGCAGCGGGGGTGGCAAAAATCATTCAAAAGACAGCGCACATAGTGATGGGGCATGCGCTCCACATCCTGACATCACACGGTGTGGTGGCATATGTGAACTCACAGACATTCACTATGACATCCCTCTGGAAACAGAGACTCAACGAAATATTGGAGCCCCCTCATTTGACGTTTGTACATGAGGGGATAAACATGGCAGATCGGGGGGGCACAAGATGGCAGACAGGGAGTAACAGCAGTTTTTACGAGCTCCCGCTCTAATCAGCCAATTACTTAATTTTTTTTTCATTCATGTAGAACGGAACTTCATGGCTTTGGCTATGCTATCATAGTATTATGTCTTTGGAATCTTTTTGGCCACAATCTTTTTCGAAAATGCCTCGTACTGCAAAGAAAACTGAAAAGAAGGACTCTTCCCCGACCGCGTCGCATGATTCTCTGGAATATTGTGAGGGTGAAGCTAGCGACGATCTTGAGCTAAGTCCTGCCATGGCGAAGGCGTTTCAACATATGACGGAGACGATTTCGAAAACAATAGATGTCAAACTCGACCCTCTAGCTGAGGTTGTACATATTCATTCTCAACAACTGGAGAATTGCAAGGCTTGGCTGGATGAGGCCGAATGAAGAATCGCCTCAGCGGAGGAATTAGCTGAGAGTATGCAAGCCCGTGTTCTAACCCTTGAACGTCAAGTTGTATCTCTTACTGAACATGTAGATGACTTATAGAACAGAGGATGATGTAAAAATATTCGCATTCTCGGCTTACCAGAGGGGACTGAAGGCTCTAAAGGTGCCATTTATACAAAAATTGATCCCGGAGTTTCTTCATTTGCAGACGAAAGGAGGCTGCGTCAAGATTGAAAGGGCTCACCGCACTCTAGCGCCCAGACCAGGTGTCAAGGGGAGGCCCAGGCCAATGGTGGTGCGCATGCATAACTTTGGAGATAAACAGAGGATTCTTGATGCAAGTAGAAAGTTGTCCTTGGATGGAAATCTGAGGTTTGAGAACAGCAAGATATCTTTCTATCTAGATTTCTCCGGCCCGGTGCTCTGAATGCTCAAGGAATTTGATTTGGTTAAACATCACTTGTAGGAGATCGGAGCTCGCTACGCAATGTTATACCCAGCTAAACTGTGAGTAACGATTGGGAATACTTTGAAGGTCCTCGGCACACCAGCAGCGGTCTCAGAATTTATTTCAGAGAAGGAGCTGCATGTATGACCTGCGGCAATTGAAAGATCTCCTCCGGACAACTCCACGTTTAAATCTTGAATAATGGACTATTCAAACTAAGCCTTGTGGTGCCTTCTGTGCACTTCAGTGAGGGATGGAGTGTTTACTTCCCCCCTTTCCTTCGATTTGCATTTCCTATAGTTTTTGCTGAACGGAGCGGACGATGTGTGTACGCTTGTTTAGTTGTTTTTGAAAGCGTTCTATTTTGGATTTTTTTGAACAGAAGGGATATCTGTTTGGGATTTGCATTCCTTATATGAGAAAGGAAAATGCCTCCTTTTCTTTTTCAAAATTTATATTTGTCATGGGTATTATTATCTTATGGTTTTGTTATGTTTGGCTCCTGAGTTCCAATGTATGTTCTATTGGCCAGAAATGCTTGTGAATTTTTTTTTTCTTTACTGTATGCGAAATTTCAGCGCAGAGGATTATATCGACGAAAAGCTTTAATTTATCTTCATTCGCCTTCTATGCTCTCATTACATTAAAATGTGTATGGATAGATGGTTAATAGCAATTTAATAGTTTCCACATGGAATGTAAGGGGTTTGCATGGTAAAATTAAAATTCGGAAGGTTTTTGATTGGCTGAGTAAAGAAAGTGTTGATTGGGCCCTGTTCGCAGGAGACCCATTTGAATGACAAGGAGCACTCTAATCTTAGACATAAGTGGTGTAGGATCACACATGCACATATCACAGGGCCTAAATTCCAGGTGGCCTGAGATAAGGCCGAGCCTGGTACGAGAGGCACCAAAGGGGGGTTACACACCTAAACACACACACAGATAACAAGGGAGGCCGGCACTCCAACTTTTATTGCCCAAAGATTTAGGGACCTACAGACAAGCAGAGTGGACCTAATGGACAGGGGCCCCTCGACTTGGCACACAACCCCCTCCCCATACATTCTGCCTTACATATCACTCACCCAACAGACGAACACCCTAAAGGAAGTTTCATTTAAGTTTGGCTTTTGTATACCCTGTATATTGATTTACTCATGACTACTAGTCTCAATATACAGATAGGATATGTTTGTATGTGTCCTTAGACAATCTTAGTGTTTTGTGTGCCACCCTTATAACCATGTTCACGGAGTATCACCTATTTTACCCCTTTGCACTTGAACACATATAAATTTAAATAAATAGATAGGTATAGTTACTATGTTCTCATGGTATACCAGAAGAATCTGGAAAGTGAGTGTAACCAATGTGTCCTAACTTTTAGAGAGTCTTCTTTGTTAACAATCCCCCCCTTCTCTTCCAACATTCCTTTGTGGTCCTTATCTGATCTTGGTGGACCGTTACCAAGTTTCGTTGTTCTAACATACTATGTTAAAAAAACTGAATTAAGGTGTATCTTATCCATTCTGGAGAAGATGAATTGGCATAAGCCACACCAAACAAAATATGTTGTTTCCAGATGTGCAACTTATATTGATATTACCACAAACTAATGGCCACGCCTATCTATGGATAAGATGTGCTGTTTGTAATATGAATATTTGATGTAATATCCGCACAAAGTGTAACATCTGTTGAGGTGCAACCCAAAACACCTGTATCCTATACTGATGTGAATCAGTCACATAGATAAAATAATTAATTGTTTAATCAATTAATACCGATGGTATGGCGTATGTACCTGTGAAGCTGGTATGGCATGTTTGGTGTCAAACTGATTGTTAATCACCCCTGATTCCAAATCTGATTACCATAAGAGTGGATGTATCAAAAGTTATAACAGCTTAATGAAAATCATCAGTAAAGGGAGAATCAGTCGGGCCATAAATCCCAAAAGGACTGATACAGACCCCCTTCCGAAAGCCCGCCAAATGGATGGCCAGCCATTGGGCCAGGAGTCGAATTCCTGGTCATCCCTATTCATGAACTTTAGACCATAAAAATCTAGCACCTCAGAACAAAGGTGCGCAGAGAATACCCGAAGGAGAACATCAGCCCGGGAGAAGAGAAGCCCACAAGAAGCCCTCCGGTGAAGTCCCAGCTGAACAGAGAACAGCACCCAAGACAAAGCTTCACCAGGAGAGAGAATCTAAAGGGACTCCACTCCACTGCTCCAAATGCCGCGCCTTCCTGAGTGCCATCAGCTCAGCAGCTCTGCCATCAACTGCCAAGAACCCCCCCCCCCACTCTTCAACCAAGTAAACCAACTTCCTTTCATTCTAACAACTTAAGCTGTTCTGTTAACCTGCTATAAGACTTTAGGGTAGTGTTTCCACAAACTGTGCTTGCTTTGCAGAACAGTATTTCCCATTTAAGGTTACTCATTTAAATCCGGTCATTGCATTTTCATAATTACATCGTTTGTTTTATTCTGTTATTTCGTGTTTGTTGTTTGTGTTAGGTGTAATGTTAATGTTATGTTAGTTGTAGTGTTAGCTAGGAATAAATGCATGTCTTTTACACAACTTCAGCCTCCGTCATTGAGTACTCACACTAAGTTCCTGCCTCTGTGCGATCTTGCTACACGCTCTGAGTCTGAACCTCAAACTTGCCTGAAACATCGCGAGACTCTCTCTCATCGGCCGTGAGGGGAGCTTCGCTACCAATCGTTTACATTACCTGGTGATGCAGCTCGCTGGACGAGCCTTCTAACCCAGGTTACTAAGCGATACTGGTAATTAGTGAATCCCATTTAAGTCTTACATTAACAGACTCACAGGGATACCGCAATTGAGTTTGGAGGAGCCGACCATTCGACATAACGATTGGTTAATAATCAGCATTAAATAATAATTAATTAAACTTTAAATTAATTTCAAACATATTGGTGGAGATATTAAATATTACCTGAGCTAATAATTCCTACTGTGGATAGGTCATATTTATTTTTCCTCTTTCACAACTAGTAGTAGGGGGGTAGCTATATTAGTGAATAAAAATGTACAGTTTAAGATTTTTAATAGTGTTAAGGATGAGCGTGTGTCAGCGTTCGCGGGGAGGGCGAGCAGGAAAGCAGGTGAGCGAAACCAGGAAGTCCGGTAAAGGGGTTTATTGGGTAAACGGAGAACAGGCACGGACATCCACGGACAATACAATGACGAGTCTGGGGAAGACTGACTCAGAAGAGGTCCTGGGGGGCGTTGGCCTTGCCGGGGTAAGGGCGAGGGAATCAGGGCCTCTAATGAGGCAACAGGCGTGGCCGCAGGCGGGGCAGCCAGAGCCACGGGCGTGGCCGCAGGCGGGGCAGCCAGAGCCGCGGGCGTGGTCGCAGGCGGGGCAGCCAGAGCCGCGGGTGCGGCCGCAGGCGGGGCCGCGGGCAGGACGGGAGAGGCGGCCTCAGGCAGGGCCGCCATTACTTGGCCAACAGGGGGCGCCATGGGGGGCGCCTCAGTCACCTGGCCAGCAGGGGGCGCCGTGGCGGGCGCCTCCATCACGTGGTCAGCAGGGGGCGCCTCGGTGGGTGCCGCAGGCAGAGCGGTGTCCTCAGCTGCAGGCTGAGGTGAAGCCAGGACCTGGGGCAGGGCTGCAGCGTGCGCTACCACTTCCTGGCCAGTCACGCGGCCAGCAGGGGCCTCCACAGCGGGCGCCGCCATCACACAGCCAGTAGGGGGCGCAACCGCAGGCGGTGCAGCTGGAGCCGCGGCCAGGACGGGAGAGCCAGGCTGGACGGGAGAGCCAGGCTGGACGGGAGAGACAGGCAGATTAGGCGCCGGCGAGACAGGCAGATCAGGCGCCGGCAGGACAGGCGAGACAGGCAGATCAGGCGCCGGCAGGACAGGCGAGACAGGCAGATCAGGCGCCGGCAGGACAGGCGAGACAGGCAGTTCAGGCGCCGGCAGGACAGGCAAGACAGGCAGTTCAAGTGCCGGCAGGACAGGTGAGACAGGCAGGTCAGAAGGGAGCGCCTCGGCGGGTGCCTCTGGCGTGCGGCCAGCAGGGGGTGCCACGCCCCCCTCATTACCTCGTGTTAATTCCTGATTGTGTGCACCTGTTTCTTGTGAATCCTGGCTTTTCTTGTGTATTTAGTCCGTGTCTGTGTCAGTATCCCTAGATCCGTCATTAACGTTAGTCTCCATGTTGTCCTGTCCACCCTTAATAAACCCGTTTCTTGGACTTTCGGCTACCTGCCTTGTCATTCCCCGCGTCCTGCCTGCTTGCTGGACAGCGCAATGTAACAGAATGATGGATCTCAACAGCGCACCTCTGCAGATCGACGATCAACGCATCGGTCTGCTCCAAGAGGTATTATACTGGCTTCACCAGCCGGAGGTTCAGGGCACCCCGGAATACTGGACTTAGCCAGCCGGAGCGGTGCCCTCCTCCAGCAAATGTCTCCGTTCTCTGAAGCGCACGTCCTAGCGGAAGTGCGCGACAACCTTCGGTAACTAGTCGAGAGGGTGACTGAGAGGTGGCTCCAGCCGCTCGCAGCCAAAGCCAGGGAGCTGCCAGCTTTCGCTGCGGAGACAGCGCAATCTCCCTCCACAACCACCCGCCGGAAGAAAAAGAGGCTGAAAGAAAGGAGAGCAGAGGAGGTACCAACGCTCTTCCTGAGGGCATGCTCTCTCTCTCCTGCTTCTCTCCTCATCACCCCGGAAGTCACCACCACTGTGAAGGTACCTTCACAGGCAGCTTCCCCCTTCCAGGAATGAACGGAGGAGGAACAGAGGGACGGGGAGCAGATACAGGCAGGACGAAGGGAGGAGGAGCAGACAGGGGAGACCAGACAGGAACAGACAGGGGACAAAAGGGAGCCCGAGGGAGCCCAGGCGGGCGACGGGAAGCGGCCGGAGGGGCCGCAGGTGGAAGGGGGCAGGAGGGAACCACACAGGGGCCAAGGGTACGGGACGAGGGAGAGACGGAGGGGACACGGAGAGAGCAGGAGGGAACACCGGCTGAGGCAGGCAGGAGGGGGAAGCCGGAGCAGGCAGAGGGGAAGCCGGCAAAGGCGCCGTCCGATGCCCCGCCGAAGTAGGGGGGCCCGGAGGCGGCCGACACGGAGCCGGAGGAGAGGCCGAGGACCAGAACCGGGGAGGGCCCAGAGGCGAGCACCGAGCCAACGGCGCAGGCCCCGCAGGCAACCACCGAGCCACAGCCAGGGGCCGAACGGGCGAACCAGGGGGCAGGGTGGGCGGGACCCGGGCCCGACACCTATGTCCTCTTCCCTTATGGGACACTGACAGGCGGGGTCTCGAGGGGCGTTGATCACGGTGGGGCAAGGGAGTCATCAGGGAGGTGGCCAGTGAGGACGTGGGTGGGGTGGCTGCTGGTGGTGCCGCCTCATCCACGGACGAGCAGGGCAGGACAGACAAGCAGGGCAGGATGGGCTGGACTGATGTGCAGGGCTGGACAGACGAGCAGAGCAGGACGGGCTGGACTGACGTGCGGTCAGCAGGGGGCGCCTCGGCCGTGAGTCCACCAGGGGGCGCCTCGGGCAGGGCGGCGACGGCAGCTGCAGCAAGGGCCGCGGGCATGGCCGCAGGCGGCGCAGCCGGAGCCGCGGGCGTGATCGCAGGCGGCGCAGCTGGAGAGGCAGTCAGGATGGGCGAGTCGGGCTGGATGGGCAGGACTGCAGAGTCGGGCTGGACGGGCAGGACTGGAGAGCCGGGCTGGACGGGCAGGACAGAAGAGCCGGGCTGGACGGGCAGAGAGGCGGCCTCAGGCAGGGCCGCGGGCAGAGCGGCCAGCAGGGGGCGCCTTGGTGGGCGCCGCCAACACGTGGCCAGCAGGGGGCGCCTCGGCGGGCGCAGCAGGCACCTCAGGCAGAGCAGCGATGGCAGCTGCAGCAGGCAGTGCCACAGGCAAAGCGGCGGCCACAGGTGGTGCCGCGGGCAGAGCGGCGGCAGCTGCAGGGACCGCAGGCAGGATGGGAGGGTTAGGCTGGACAGGCGGGTCAGGCTGGACAGGCGGTGCCGCGGGCAGATCCGAAGCAGGCAGGTCCAGAGCAGGCGCGTCCGGAGCAGGCAGATCCGGAGCCGGTAAGCCTCGGACTGCCCCTTTAAGGGCTTTAGGGACCCGGGGAATGCCGTCTCTCACGGCGCGTATTCCTCCATGCCCCAGACGCTCTGGCCGATAAAAGTAAGCCTCCATAGGGGGCGGCTTTTCACCGGCGCCAAGTAGATCAGCAAAGGTGGGGTCCTCCCAGGTGGGGAAAAGCGAGCACGCTCCCTGGAAGAGCGTCGGGGTGGCTTCCTCCCCTTTTCCCCGTCGCCTCTTCTTTTTATGCCGACCGGGACCGGTAGGTGGGGGCGGAGTTACCTCCGTGCAGGCGAGAGCCTAGAGCTGCTTCTCCCTTACCCGGCTGACGAGCTGCTGCAGGAGGGAGCGCACTTCCGCCATCGTGAGCTCCTCCGTCCATGGGGTAACCTCCTGGAGGAGATCCCAGCTCTTCTCCGCTATGGTGAACAAGCCGGGATCCCCACGGATCTCCGGCAGCTCATGCCAATACGCGACCTCATGCAGCAGGAGGAGCCAGGGATCGTCCTCCTGCTGCGGTGCATCTTTAGGGAGACTTGTCATTCAGTCATGATCGTCGGTGGGCGAACAGGCGATCCGGGAAGCAGGGAAGAGGAGCCAGGAAGTCGGATAAAACGGGGATTTATTTAGGAAACAGGACCGGGGAAGCACGACGGCAAACATCAATGACAAGTCTGGGGAAGACTGACTCAGACGAGGACTAAATACACAAGACTAGCTGGTATTAACAAGAGACAGGTGAGAGCGATCAGGTAGAAACACGGGGTAATGAGGGGGGTGTGGCACACACGAGGAACGGACGGAGCTGGACGTGACAGACTGCATATTACACCGCTTCCTAGAAGCAAGTTTGACAATTCACCATTATGCGTTAAATGTAAGGTGGAGGTGGGAGATTATACCCATTTATTATAGAATTGTCCTGTTATTAGAGCTTATTGGCTGAAAGTTATTGTTTGTATGAGTCGTATGTTTGGACTTGAGTTACAGTTGGACCCAGCGTCATTGATTTTAGGTCTCCCAGTTGGACAACTGCGGAACAAATTCAACAACTTTATTTGATATTCTAGCCTTTGCTGCCAGAAAAAATATATTGTTAACTTTGATCAGTGACAAACCCCCATCCTTGAAAGGATGGCACAAGATTATTAACACTAGAAGCGCCGCACTGGTTTGACCTACTTAAAGCGCGGTTGGGCGGTCAAATGACCGCTAAGTCTTCAGACAGGGACACTGTTACTGACACATAATGATCGCTAGATCTTGCACTAAGAAAATAATTTGGTTATAAGATCAGGTTGCGTTCGGCCAGTGAGTCATTCATTTCTATGTTGATAGTCTCCGAGTCGAATGAGAAAATAATCTGAAAAAGTCTAGTTTCATAGTATTTGTTTTTAATCTTTATTTTATATCTTGGATAATGTGAAGGTTTGTCAGAACTTTCTTTTGTATTCAGATTCACCCACTTCAGAGAACTTTGAGGAAATTGGATGAAGAAATTTATTTAGGCATTATACTGAATAATCTATATGATCTATAATATATGAAGGCTTTGCAATCTATTTGATGGTATGAGAAAACTACATCGGTTCGTTCGTTCATACTGACAACGTTAAAGCATTAACATTAAACATTAAAATATTAAAAGCGCGGAAAGCAAGAAAGTGGTGCGTGCGGCCGCTCGATGAGAACAGGATAAAAAATTTCAGCGTGTTGTGATTTATTGTGTTGTGAGATTTTATTTATGTATTATTGCAACAAGCACTGACAGATATTGACGTTAGTTCACGCATTCAAAAATATTCAGTAACTGCGTTGCTTGAGACATTTGCGTAATGAATTTCCTAACAGTTGCTTGTGATTGATAACTGATTGTTTTCCATTGAAGACCTCAGAGAATATGTAAAACATAGTAATTCTTTTTTTGGTTTATACATTCATACGGTTTTCGATTTTTTAAAACAGTACATAAGCTAACAGGTTTCCCAGTGCATGGGTAGTTGGTGCCCTCGCAGCATAGCGTCATAATCACGGACGCGGAAAGTACAATCAAGGCTCAACACCTAGCATGCGAAATATCCAACATCTAACACCTCTCAACAGAGTGACGCAGTCTATTGTTAGTTTGAATAGTTTGAATGATTTAGCCGAAACCAATTCACATAACGAGTAGCCTTCCACCATCTATATTATGAGTCTTAGCTGAAACTAATTCCACAATGTAAACAAAAAATGTAGGCGCACATTGTTAATGAATGAATATGCATTGCATTTTATAAAAACGATGTATGCTGCGATGGATTTTTGTCAAAAGCCGTGTGGAAGTGTACGCTTTTACAGTAAACAGCGCAGGATCTGTATTTTTACCAAGTGAATCACAGCACGAAAAACACAAAACCTCTTTTTGGTAAATCAACAGCTGTATGGAGTGTGTATTTACAGTAAATTCGTCAGAAAATAAATATCCTGTGTGTCTAGATGCAGTTACACCTTTACACAGCCTGCCCAAGCAGGGAGTGTTGTGCCTCCGTCTCGCCGTTTTGTGTTTCCATTTCGTCTGGAGAGACATTCGACCGACAGCCCAGAACAGCAGCCTAGGTGTGATCCCAACCCCCTCCTAACGAGGCAGCATTCCAAGCATAAGTTTGGTGTGGAAAGCAGGAAAGTGGTGTGTGTGGCTGCTCAAGGAAAACGGGACCAAAAATTTCAGTAGGCTACATTGCTTGTGACATTTGCGTGGTGAATTTACTAATAAACAGCTGTTTGTGAGCTGTTTGTGAACGTCCGATTGTTTCCTACTGAAGAAAGTGAAGACTGTGTAAAACACTATTTTTTTTAGTTTATACTTCCTTAATATTTTCCTTAATTAGAATTTTAAAACAGTACATAAGGTAACATTTTGGCTTCCCCGTGCATGCGCAGTTGGTGCCCTTGTGGCACTCATGGACGGGGAAAGTACAATCAAGGCTCAACACCTAGTCTGCCGAATAGCCGACGTGTAACACCTCCCAACCCCCACTCAACAGAGTGACACAGTCTATTGTTAATTTGAATGACTCAGGAATGCAGAAGTTCCCTTCAACGTAGGCTGATGTTTTACAAGTGGCTTTATCGTCTTTCAAAGGCTTATTTTTTATTTGGCTTACATTTCTGGCAGATGTCATAAGTTTTGTTCCCTGACTATCTGCCGACTTGATACAGTGGAGAAGTACTTTCTTGCAGCTTGATTTGCTGACTAACTGCAGTAAGGTTCCCTTCAAAATAGTAAATTTTGCTCAGGGAGGTGCATTCTTGGAGCATTTGCCGCAGAGAAATCTCTTGCATTTCTGGCAGATGTAACAAGTTTTGTTCCCTGAACATCTGCCAATTTGACACTGTCTCCTTCTCGCAGACGGGGAAGGAGTTTCAGGAAAAGCATACATTTTAATTTGGTTTTGCCTAGTATATTGTTAGTGTGACTTTTCCAGCCTTCAGCACCTTGGTGGAAAATCTTTCAGACTGTGCCTGTGTACATGGGAGCATTTCTCGTCTGTTATTCAACAGCTCCGCCCATGCTGTCATTATCACCTGCCCATTATCACTTGCCAATTGCCCTCAAATGATATTAGAAGATGTTAGTTAGATATTAGAAATGACTTAGAACATGTTTTTGAATGCGTGAAACTAACATCAATATTTCTGTCAGTGCTTGTTGCACATGCTCGAAAATCATAGTCGGAATTTTTTATCTGTCCACTTAAAAATGCGTAAAATAAATAAACTAATTTAAAAATAACATCTCACAAATAACACAATAAGTCACAACATGCTACTTTATTTTTTCTCTCCGAAGGCAGATTTTCTGAAGTGCGCGACAACATAAATAACTCAGTTATAAAATAAGTCAGACACACTTAAGGAAAATATCATTACAAACCTTATTGTGTCTTTTTTTAAATATACCCGCTCTCAACAAACACAAACGTCCACTTTTATATGAAATAATTAAAATAATCAGCTTATACGTTTCTTGATCGCGTTCTACCGATCGACACGCCCTCAAGCGCGACTCGCAATTGATGTGCCAATAAGAAATAATTAATAGCTCTCTATTTATTAAACTGAAAGGAATTTGTGAATGACTTTAATACATTTATATAGCCAACACTTGTGCCACTTGTGTCTTTGTTTCAAAGTATACTGGCTATTGACCAATTTGTGATTTTTTACATTATTCTAGCATGTTTTAAAAATAAGTTTTTACAAAATGTGTTGCTGAAATATACAGAAAAGTAAGAGCATGTCAGGGTATCCTCAAAAATGCATGCTGAAATGAGCCCTGTTTTCAATTTTTGGTGCATACAGGAAAACGAATGATCGGATACTGAGCTTACCATAGTCTACACACAAACTATCAGAATAATATTAGTTATGTACATAAATGTGTATATTAATTATCCACTTTTCAAAACGTTAGCATTTACCATTGCTTCTGTATAATATTGGCATGTCATGACGTGATCGTAGTAATCATTCGCACACACACACAAAACACGTGTATAGATGATCCTTGCGCCATCTGCTGAAAGAGAAGAGAATGGCAGCTTTGGAAGCAGGAAACAGCATGACCGGAGGCGCCGCTACCCGCAATTTCGCACAAGTATGAGCAAAATAGCTTTGAACTAGCTTGTACCGTTGCGATTTTGAAAATTTAAGGGTGTTGGGTGATACAACACACAATTCTAGGAAAAGTCATGAAAGGAGGGCCCTGGAGTTTGATCGAGTGCAAAGTTTTTTTTTTTTTTTTGGTCGTAGCGGTCAAATGACCGCCGGCGGGATCTGACAGAAATTTCGCAAAACCGTTGAAATATACACATATTTTGTCATATACACATTTTAAAAATACTCTCAGAAACCTTGGACGGTCTACTTTTCAAATATATATAGGTAGAAACTAAATATATTTTTACAGCTTCGTGATACGAATTGAAAGAACAAGAGTGACTGACTTAAGCGTCTGCGTCTCGAAGCCGCTCTGATCGCCCACCCACTTGCAAATCGCGCTATTCGCATGATAATAACATGATAATCCGACAGTTAGTATTGGGTAAAGAAATATGTGAATACGCCCATTGTGACCGAAATAAACAAGAGCACATGTCTGGGTAGTGTTTACACTGATCGGCTACAATATAGCACACGGATACGTCTCTGCCGCTGAAGCTTTGCGCCAGTGTTGCCACTTTCAGCAGCGAAGCTCATACCTGTGTTCATAGCTCAGTGGGCTAAGCCTGTGTGCCTGCAATCACGTGGTCGCCGATTCAAACGCAGCGTATTTAGAACGTGAATAGCGATCTTCCGCTGAGAGCAGTCCTACACGCTCCCGACGCAAGTAAAACAAAGAAAGATGACACGATTTGCTTTTTTGCCTATTTAACCTAATTTTAAAAACTTTAATACTTCTGACAATGGAAGTTTTGAAAAGAAGACAGATAACGGATTTAGTCAGTGTTTTTTTCATGATTCTACATAATGATTTCAGCGAGATATAAACTGAAATACACGAGAAAGATACGCGGTCGATGATGCCCTCGTCCCCAGAGCGTCAATAATAGTCACTGCATCATATTTATCGCTTTCTATATTTATATAGTCACAGTTTTTCATTTTTCATTCCATCTATCAATAAACTGTGAAAGGGATTTTATTGTTGCTACTTTTCTTGCGTTTCAAACTGCCTTTCCAAAGTGATGGGCGTGGGGTGCAGTGACATTCCAGACTGATGGGCCATTGACAGTATGCAAACTACTACAGGTGTGAGGACACCTATCTCATCAATATTCATTGTGAAGACCACTGACTTTGAGAAAAAGAGTGTCACTCTAAAGTTCTAACACTTTAGTAATTAAACCATATAAAATTTCTGAATGTCACTTTCACCTATGTGTAGCCAACCCCTGTGTCTATAAGCTTCAGAGCTCAAAAGTCTTACCTAGAAATGTCTATAATGTGATTTTTTACAATTTCTCAGCATGTCTGAAAATAGGTTTTTGAAAAGTATATGTTTAAAGTTGATTTTAACAAAAAATTGAATAATAACATTCTAAGAGGTCTCAGATTATTGGTGCTGAGTTTGTGCTGAATAAAAGCAAATGTATCACTTTGGGATAAATGTTTTTTAGATAGGTGAAACATTTTAAAATGTCAAGGCATGTCAGACTACCTCGAAAGTGGAAAAAAGGCCTCTGGCCCCAAGGGGTTAACTTGTCTTATTCATACACTCACCTAAAGGATTATTAGGAACACCTGTTCAATTTCTCATTAATGCAATTATCTAATCAACCAATCACATGGCAGTTGCTTCAATGCATTTAGGGGTGTGGTCCTGGTCAAGACAATCTCCTGAACTCCAAACTGAATGTCAGAATGGGAAAGAAAGGTGATTTAAGCAATTTTGAGTGTGGCATGGTTGTTGGTGTCAGACGGGCCGGTCTGAGTATTTCACAATCTGCTCAGTTACTGGGATTTTCACGCACAACCATTTCTATGGTTTACAAAGAATGGTCTGCAAAGGGAAAAACATCCAGTATGTGGCAGTCCTGTGGGCGAAAATGCCTTGTTGATGCTAGAGGTCAGAGGAGAATGGGCCGACTGATTCAAGCTGATAGAAGAGCAACTTTGACTGAAATAACCACTCGTTACAACCGAGGTATGCAGCAAAGCATTTGTGAAGCCACAACACGCACAACCTTGAGGCGGATGGGCTACAACAGCAGAAGACCCCACCGGGTACCACTCATCTCCACTACAAATAGGAAAAAGAGGCTACAAATTGGACAGTTGAAGACTGGAAAAATGTTGCCTGGTCTGATGAGTCTCGATTTCTCTTGAGACATTCAAATGGTTGAGTCAGAATTTGGTGTAAACAGAATGAGAACATGGATCCATCATGCCTTGTTACCACTGTGCAGGCTGGTGGTGGTGGTGTAATGGTGTGGGGGATGTTTTCTTGGCACACTTTAGGCCCCTTATTGCCAATTGGGCATCGTTTAAATGCCACGGCCTACCTGAGCATTGTTTCTGACCTTGTCCATCCCTTTATGACCACCATGTACCCATCCTCTGATGGCTACTTCCAGCAGGATAACGCACCATGTCACAAAGCTCGAATCATTTCAAATTTGTTTCTTGAACATGACAATGAGTTCACTGTACTACAATGGCCCCCAAAGTCACCAGATCTCAACCCAATAGAGCATCTTTGGGATGTGGTGGAACGGGAGCTTCGTGCCCTGGATGTGCATCCCACAAATCTCCATCAACTGCAAGATGCTATCCTATCAATATGGGCCAACATTTCTAAAGAATTCTTTCAGCACCTTGTTGAATCAATGCCACATAGAATTAAGGCAGTTCTGAAGGCGAAAGGGGGTCAAACACCGTATTAGTATGGTGTTCCTAATAATCCTTTAGGTGAGTGTATGTCTACTGAAGCTTTTCTTCAAGTTTGGACTACATAGCTGGATTATATTGATGTCTCATTAGGCAATATTTTAAGTTTTGGTATCCAATAATGCACCCTTTTTTTTTCTTTTTTTTTCTTTTTTTTTCACTAGCATTGTACAAGGTGGGCATTGTTTGTTTGTTCATGTTGTTTGTTTAAATGTTCATAAATAGATGCAATAAAAATAACATGGCAGATCGAATGTGAACGGGGGAGCCTCATGAATGTGAATATAGAGTACTCAGAGAAGAGAAAGTAAGACCAGATCTGGAGGCAGAGAAAATAGAGGAAACAGAGGACTGGTTCATGGATGGATGCTGCTTCAGGCATGAGACAAGTGGTCTGCAGGCAGGATATGCGGTAGTGGCAAGGCAGGGCGATGACTTTGTGACTCTGAAGGCAGAGCGACTAGAAGGGCTGCAATCTGCCCAACGGGCTGAGGCTTTTCCTAAAATTAGGGAAAGGCAAGGATGTGACCATTTATGCAGTAGGGGCAGTTCATGTGGAATTGAGCCACTGGTTGAGGGCATGATTCCTAACGGCAGGAAACAAGCCCATTAAGCACGAGGCCAAGATGCGGGAACTAGCAGAGGCACTGCAGCTGCCTAGGACAGTGGCTGTGGTTAAGTGCAAGGGTCATGAGGGATCAGGGACTGTGGTGGCAAGGGGAAATCAGGCAGCAGATGAGGAGGCCAAGAGGGTCACAGGATATAAGAACATAAGAAATATACAAACGAGAGGAGGCCATTCGGCCCATCGAGCTCGCTTGGGGAGAACTTAACTAATAGCTCAGAGTTGTTAAAATCTTATCTAGCTCTGATTTAAAGGAAGCCAAGGATTCAGCTTGCACTACATTATCAGGAAGACTATTCCATACTCTGACTACACGCTGTGTAAAGAAGTGCACGTAGAAAGACAGATGGGAGGGATCAGGGACTGTGGTGGCAAGGGGAAATCAGGCAGCAGATGAGGAGGCCAAGAGGGTCGCAGGATATCATGTAGAAAGACAGATGGTGAGTGTGGAAGAAGAAGTGAGGAATTATCTTACAAAAGATAGGATCAGACAGGAACAGGAGAAGGCGTCTCCTGAAGAAAAAGCAGTGTGGGTACGGAACGGGGCGCAGGAGCACTAGGGGGGGTGGCAAAGCGCGGATGGAAGACCGGCGCTTCCCCCAGGAATAAGGCAGGGTGTGCTGGAGGAGGCACATGGCATAGGACATGTAGGTGTGGGACAGATGTTAAAAAACCTGAGCGAATGGTGGCATCCTTTTCTTAAGGACATGGTGCAGGACTATGTCCATCAGTGCACCGCGTGCACGCTGCACAATCCCAGGCCAACTGTGAAACCAGACAAAGGCAAGTTCCCAGCCTGGAGCAGGCCGGGGCAGGAAATAGTGATAGACTATACGGACATGGTGACTCCGGCAAGAGGATATCGGTATGTACTAATGTGCGTAGATGCATTCTCGGGATGGCCAGAAGCGTGGCCCACGAAGAAGGAGGATGGCACATCAGTCATCAAGTTCCTGATAAACCAGTACATCCCACGACATGGGTTTCCGGACAGGGTGCTATCAGACAATGGCTCCCACTTCAAAAATAAGGATTTGCACACAGTAGAGACTGCACTAGGACTCAGACATTCCTTCGGTACAGTGTACCATCCCCAATCCCAGGGTAAGGTGGAGCGAATGAACCAGACAGTCAAACAAAAATTGCCAAAAATCTGTGCACAGACCAAAATTAATTGGGTTGACGCGTTACCCCTAGCCCTTATGTCCATCAGATGCTCCATAAATTGGGGAACGGGGTTTACCCCCTTTGAGCTCCAGACATCGAGGCAATTCCCCAGCCCACACAGGGAACTGAAGTGGGGGCTGGAACAAAAGGGGGACGGGAATGCCAAAGCATATTATGATGGATTGCAAGTTCTCGTTTCAGATTTCTTCCGCCAGGTCCAAGAGGGGCAGTCACCAGCAGGCACCGGCAAGCCCCACACGGCGGAGTGGGTCCTCCTGAAAGTCATCAAGAGGAAGTGGTCAGAGCCCCAGTGGACCGGCCGTTTCCAAGTCACCGAAAGGACCTCCCACGCGGTGCGGCTGAAGGGAAAAGGCCACACGTGGTTCCACTGGAGCCAGTGTGCTGCGACACAGGAGCCAGGCAGATCTTTGGCTGAGATCCAGGAGGACCTTGCCGGGAGAGTACAGAGTTCTGGTTCGGAGGTCTCCACAAAGGGGCAGAATAATCCCCAGACCTGAGAAGGTCGGCAGGGTAGTCTACCCCTGTCCGACAGAAGAAACAGAAGGCCTCATCCGACATCAGGCCACCGAGACCAGGATGAAGACGACCAAGATAAAAAGGGGGACTTTGAGGGGAGTTATATTACATGTAATGATTGCTTTGTTTATGATTCTAGTACTTTCCACTGACCAGACATGCGGGGCAGCAGGGACCAGGTGCGAGGACTCCTGTTGCAGTACACTCGAGGGACGAGCACAACCTTCCTTTTCGACTTATGCGATGTAATCAACTGCGGGGGTCAGAATACCTCGTACCGAAGGTATGACATCTGGCTTTGTGCCAGCCCAGGATTCCATGAGAAGTGTAGGGGAGGCAGAAACACGGGATCGCCACATTGCCCCGGGTGGGACCAAGTGGTCAAGTACACCGGCCCGTGGTGGGTCCCTCCACCATGGTCATGGGGGCCAAGAATACAAGGCATGGTGGGGTAACATCACTTTCTCCAGGGAGGCACACACAGGGAAATCAGGATGGAACCCATTGGCCCTCTCCATGGGGGGCTTCCAGGCAGGCCCTGATAAAGGAGAGGTCTTATACCTCACCTTGGGCACGGACGTAAGCGGCACTGACCCCTGGGGAATAGTGAGGGTGCAGTTTATTGACCCGCCTCGCACCCCGGCTACTGGTGACACCACCACCGCGCCTCCAGGGGCCGCCGGACCCCAGGACAGGGGTCAGAACGACACCCGTGTCCTGACAGTTGATTACACGCGATTGAACCCTCTGGACATCATTTAATTGGCCACAGGGTATAAGGATAGCAACCTCTGACCGGATTGGATAGCCAAGACGGCTAGGGACCAGCAAATGGCGGGCTGCGTGGCCTGCGCATCCAGTAGGCCACAGCTATACACTGAGCCCGCCCCCTTATATCCCTCTGACACGTGGGGATATGCCTGCATGTTGGCACTCACCAGAGAAGCTACCCCCACGAACTGTACCACCTTAGCCTCCATTTTTCCAACAGTAGACAATAAGACCAAGCCAGGTCCGTTCTCTCCTCAAAAGGGGGAGGGAGCGTATGTTTGTTTCAATTTTACGGGGGCGGGGCGTCCATTGGGAGAGATTCCCCCGGACTGGTGTAACACTACAGTCTGGAATGGGAAGAGCAATGTCACCATCGGTAGTTGGGTGCGGTCTGGCCTGTATTTCTACTGCGGCGGCCAACATCTCCTGACCAGGGTACCCCCGGGGGGGGCGAGGGGTGTGCGCCATGGTCCGATTGGGGGTACCCCTAGTTCTCATTAGTGAGCGGCCCGTCCGACTCAATGCGACTTCTGCGGGCTTGATCGCGCGACATAGGCGCCGGCATATCCTCTCCCGCCGGAGCACTCACAATTTCGACCCAACGGCAAATTCGCCTACATATATTGATGCCATAGGTGTGCCAAGGGGGGTCCCGAATGAGTTAAAATTGGCAGACCAGGTGGCTGCGGGATTTGAAAACATCCCCATCATGGCAGCCATATTTCCTATAACTCCCAATAAAAATGTAGACCGGATCAATTATGTGCATTACAACGTGCTCCACCTGTCCAATCTTACCAGGGACGCCATAGAGGGATTGGCGGAGCAATTGGGGCCAACGTCCCTTATGGCGGTTCAAAAACGTATGGCCCTGGACATGCTACTGGCTGAGAGAGGGGGCGCGTGTGCCATGTTCGGAGATGTGTGTTGCACCTTCATCCCTAACAATACAGCCTCAGACGGATCGGTCACGAAGGCTCTGGAAGTACTAAAGACGCTGTCCAAAACCATGCATGAGCACTCGGGTATGGACAGCATCTGGGATGGCTGGATGGTCTTGATGTTCGGTCAGTGGAAAGGGTTAATGAGTTCTCTCTTGCTATCGCTGGCTACATTTGCTGCCATATTGGTCACGTGTGAGTGCTGCTGCATCCCCTGCCTGCGAGCCCTGTCCGTACGACTGATCACGTCCACCATAGAGAAATGTGACCCAAGTCTGCCACACATGATGCCCCTCCTCGCCCTTCCGGACGGGGAGGAGGAGCTGAGCGAAGAAGACTTCCACCATAAGTAGCGGAGATCAAAAAGGGGACTCATAATTTCCCCTCTTTTCAGAGATCAAAAGGGGGAATTGTGGACAGAGATATTTGCAGGGGAACAAGGACATCAGCTCGCGCGGCGGGGGGGGGGGACCGAGGCTCTGTGCGTACCAAAGTTAATCTATTGACGCAGGCTGCAGTGACAGTTGCTAAGCAAATCAGAACAACATGTTGCACCAGATAAGCAGAAACTTCCAGCGACTGAAAACGTACTGACAGGGGCGGGGGCTGCTTGTAGAAGGGGTATAAGAAAAACTGTGAACAACAAGGAAGTCGAACTCTGTGGGGGGTACGGTGCGTTGCAGAGTTCCCAGATCGATCTGTGGTAATAAAGGGTATTGGACAACTCATCCACGCCTTTCGAGTGATCTCTTCTCATCCACGGACCCGGTGGAGATGGCGTACTCATTGTCTCATGTCTCACGCCTGATACATTGTTACCTGGTTCAGTTTCTGTATTTAAGTTCCTGCCTTAGGTCAGTTCCCTAGTGGGTTGTTGTATGTCATGGTATTAGGCATGTTAGGAGTTTTGTTTTGTTTTGTTTTGTCTGCTCCTTGTTGCCCTGACTTTTGTGACTTTTGTTTGTTTTTCCTATTTTGCTTTTTGCCGCTCATGGTCCATTGTTTTGTAGTGTTCTTAGTGTTTCCAGTTTTAATAAACCCTTTTTTCCTGTAAGCTGTCAGTGGATCGTCCACCTTTTCCTCCCTGCACCATGCCCTGTCCCCATGCCAGAAACTTACGAGTCTGTGATACTCTGTTGATGGAAGTGGCAATGTTGATTAAATTTTAGTGACATCTCACTACACTTTTTCTAGATAATGCAAAAGTACTGAGATGTCTTGCACAAAGAGTAACTTTTTTCAAGCATTTTTTTTCTCCTCCTTTGTCCCTTTGGGGGCTCTCTAATAAGGGAGAATGTCTTGAACAATGAAATTTTAAGACAAATCCCACCAAAATAAAAGCAGTGCTACATAGTGATAGCATAGAGAAGGGCAGCATGTCTAGTGATGTATTTAAAATATGGAGGACGTTATGCAAACCCTATAAGATGGGGTGGTTCTTCATTTGGAAGAAGAGAGAAGTAGAATACAAACATGTATCATGTGGTACTGGACTTGACTATCTCACCTATATGAGATTGATCTGGGAGACATGGGAAGAGGGCCGCAAGCCATCCGACCACCACAACCAAGCTCCAATATCCCTTACATTTTAAGACAGATGTACAAGAAATCTAAAATAACCACTTGTCATTTACATTTTATTTGCATTACACATTTTCTTTTAATTTCTCATGTTCACTCATGTGGCTCTCTGATATTCACTAATGACTTATTATACAGATTTGTTGCAGACTTTGTATCCTTGTTGAAGTCATCACAGAAGGTGGAAGTAACATTGTTTTTCGCACACAGCATTGCCATTTTAACCTCTGCATTTATGACCTGGTTAATGTTGTAAATGACCTGCAGACTACTGCAGGTGGCAGTTCTCGCAAGGCTACTGACAGTTCAGTTTGGAGAGGCATAGAATTTAAAAAAAATGATATTATAATATGGGAGATTTACGGGAAAATACTAATACGGGAGGACGGCGAGAAAGAGGGGTAAAATATGGTAGTTTCCTGGCCAAAACGGGAGACTTGACAGCTATGATGGGGGAGAGGGTGACAAGGCTGCCTGAGGAATACATGATTGTTGTTCCAATTGCAGCTTTTCTTACTTCCTACAACTATTTTGCTCATAAACATACAGTTTTGTGACTAGGCTTTTGTTTCGTTTGCATTTGTTAGGTAGATGCAGCATGTTTTGTTTGCTCAGAATTTCATTTTAGATCCTGTTGAGTGTTATCTTTTACATTTGTCACCTGCCTCTTTTTGGCCTTTTGTGGTTTGTTTGCCCATAACGTACACCTGTCCTACCAAATCATAATAGAAAGAATTTCTTGAAATATTATTCAGTCCTTTATAATGCATCCTAAAAATCTGTCAGGTAGGAGGGAGTTTGAGTGCTTAAAGGGGGACCTTTTAAATAATGGCAGTGTAGTACAAATCCAGTGCAAAATCAGCAACACAACTCACAAATCTACGAGAAAATTGCAATGCCGATCACAGTGCTCTCAGGTTAGAATTTGAATAATATAAAACATGAGTTTCATTGGTAAATACATGATACTTACTAGGTGTGTACATGTATAATAATACCTGGGGGTGATACAGATAAAACAAAGTTATGCCAGGTAGTATAGAAAAACCATGTTTCCATCCATTTTCCATAGAGCAGAAATATAAAGTACATATATTTTATGGGTTCCACTGAAATAAAGGTAGCTGATTACGAGAAAGATCTCGGTATGTATGTTGATGCTTCCATGTCCCACTCTCGCCAGTGTGGGGAAGCAATAAAAAAGGCGAACAGAATGTTGGGTTATATCTCTAGGTGTGTGGAGTTTAAGTCAAGGGAGGTGATGTTACACTTATATAATTCCTTGGTAAGACCCCACCTAGAATACTGTGTGCAGGTTTGGTCACCATACCTCAAGAAGGACATTGCTGCCTTAGAAAAGGTGCAACGAAGAGTTACGAGAATGATTCCTGGTCTTAGAGGAATGTCTTATGAGGAGAGGTTAGCGGAACTGAATCTGTTTAGCCTTGAGCAAAGGAGACTAAGGGGGGATATGATTCAGGTCTATAAGATTCTAACGGGTCTGGATGCTGTTCAGCCAAATGACTATTTCAATATTAGTCTACATACTAGAACTCGTGGCCATAAGTGGAAATTAGCGGGAGAACATTTTAAAACAAATTTGAGGAAGCACTTCTTTACACAGCGTGTAGTTAGAGTATGGAATAGTCTTCCTGCTAGTGTAGTGGAAGCTAAAACCATGGGTTCCTTTAAATCAGAGCTAGATAAGATTTTAACAACTCTGAGCTATTAGTTAAGTTCTCCCCAAACGAGCTTGATGGGCCGAATAGCCTCCTCTCATTTGTAAATTTCTTATGTTCTTATAACCATTTATCCAATACAGGGTTGCATGTTGGTCTATCACAAGATATTCACAGCACAAGACAAAGCAAATGTTCATGCACAGAATCACACACTCAGGCACTTTAGAGATACCAACACACTTAGCCATATTGTGGATTTTTGGGAGAGGAGCAAATGTAAATTTTCAGGGTAAGAAACCATATCTGTATTCATATGTAATTCTAGAGATCAGTCTCTTTTCCTAGTTGGTGTCAGAAGTGTCATCCCTGTACTCATACCATAGAAGAAGGGTTACATCATTCAGAACAGAACAGAGAGTGGTAATGACTGCAGGTTCACTGCAATGCTATGTTTCAGTTCTGTTGTTTTGTCACTAAGGGCAATGGTGTTCAATTACATCCTCCTCTATTTTCTCCCTAGTGGTGCTTTTTTATTTTGTCTTTCTCTTTTCAATGTCTATTCTTCAATTAGCTCACTTCTTCCTTACATTGCAGTTCTTTATCCTGCCGTTCTCAAAAGGAATGCCAGGTTATATATGGAGGACCTTTCTGAGACTTTGTTATTGTAATTATGTAAATCTACAAAGCCCACCCCTTGCTTGTTGCTGTCGCATGATTGCACAGAGACTGCAACATAATTACAGAATGTGCAAGCAGAAAAAAACTGTCATTATAGAGTGGTACTGCATTGTGGACAGAGTGAGAGAATGTGAAAGGTGTTTTCTAGGAATAAATGAGTTTTTTAAAAGTACTCTTGAAAAAAGACATGAAAGACCTGAGATCAAAAGTTTAAATGCCAGAGTTTAATAAATACAAAATGAAACTGCCCTTTCAGTGTTATTCTGATAATCTTGATCTTTAATTCTAGTGTATAATATTCTCCAGTTACATTTCCATCATCCACTGACATTTTGCTTTTGTATATATGACTTTTTTTCTTTAATTTTGTTGAAGAACACTTCTTCCTTCTTAAATTGAATAGCCCCAGTCACATTTGCACATTTTATTTTATAGCCAGATTTTATATGGAGATATTTTTCTCTATTACTGTTGCTAAAAGGCACAAGAATGAAATGAAAACTAATGCTGCACTGTTGTGCATCACACATAGGTCTGTTGATTTGTATATCAGCAAACAATAAGTGTGTGGGATCTGCAATATTTTTTCCTTGGGCATTCCTCTCTTTGAAAACTCAAAACAATAACTTGAAGTAGAAGTTTAAGCCATTATAAATTTGTGTTATAAATTATTAGCAAATTTGTGAGAGAAAAAAAAATCAAGAATAGTGCCTTGAATTGAGAATTTACTGCCATGTGTATAAATTAGTCTACCCCTGGATCCAGGGTCCAACACAGGTATTTGACCCAACAGGTTACTCTTCCCTGATCTGCCTCACCTGTTCATTAAGCTAATTTCCTGTTTACAACATTCCATTAAACTCATTTCTTGTTTACAACCTTCTATAACTTGATGTGAGATATTGTCAGTTTGTTTCCTTATTGACCATTTCCCATGTTAGTTTACTTCTGCCAGTTCTTCCACTTTTAACCAACTTATTGGTATTGGTCTGTTCTGCCCAGGAACATTTTTAGATTTATTGTCTATTTTTACCACTTCTCTTTATATGCTGTTTATAACATTCTGTTTTGGCTATATGTGAATATAGAATTATGGATTGCTCTGCATTTGGATCACAATATGATTCATTACATTTACAACATTATAAATGATTAGAAATAAACTTTCAGGATTTCAGAATACAGGAATTTGGCGTACTTCACCACCTTGCCAAGCCTGTGTTTTGCTTCTTTTAACCCATCCCGTTTCAGGGTTCTGAAAGCTATATTTGCTTCTCCAAACATAGCCGTTTAGCTGTGAACCAGGGTTTGTCCTTGTTATAGCTCGCCCTAGTCTGTGTTGGAATACAAGTTTTAACAAAAACTGATGAATGACTTCACAGTATCAGTGTACTCATCCAGGCTATTGTCCGCAGGCCTGAAAATGTTCCAATTAGTACAATCATCCAAGCTATTGTCTGCAGTCCTGAAAATGTTCCAGAGAGATGAGGCATACCGCTTTTGTCAAAATGACAGGTTGGGTCAAAGGTCACAAAGGTCAAATAAATCAAAAAGTGACAGGTCTGGGCTGTAAGCCAGGTGACGTCATGAGGTAGTGCGAGGGGGCTATTTTTTTTTTGGCTATGAGCCAGTTGAGCATTGGGAGAGGGGTTTATTTATATATAATTTAATTATTTATTATAATTATTATAATTTAATTATTTATTATTATTAAAAAAAATATTTATTATTATTTAATTAATTATAATTTTATATATTGAGGAGAGTGCTTATGAGTGTGGTGTTTTGTCTGCATCCACCGGGTGCCGAGCAGGGGGCTGAGCAGGGGGCTGGTGCATTAAGGTCCCAAACACTGGGGCTGAGCGGGTGGGTTACCTGATGGAGTGTGAGTGTACGCTGTACCGTGGTAAGGTCCCGGGCTTTGGAGAATCCGCAAAAAAGGGCTTGGAGAGAGCGATGCTGTGTCTGGTGCGGTACCGTGGTAAGGTCCCATGGCTTTGGATAATCCGCAAAGGACTCGGAGAGAGCGATGCCGGAGAGCTGAGAGCAGTGCTGCGCGAGTCTGAAAGAAACTCTGAGAGAATGAACAAGTTGGAGCAAAGAATGAGAGGAGGAGGTGTGTCTGGGTCTGACGTTATCCTCCTCCAATGAACGCTTAGCGGCAGTTTGGGGGTATGTGTGTTGACACCCCGTGCAGCAGCAGCAACAGCTTGACCTTCTGTGGTAGCGGTTTTCAAGTTTGTGTTTTTCGTCATGCAGCCGTTGTATTACATCAGCGTAGTTCAAATCCCGGTCAAACTGTAATTTTCCGCGAGTACTATGAAAATGTAATCGATGGGTTTCAAAATATTGTGAATGAGGCGATACCTTACGCCGCATGGGGAGCTTATATACAGGTCACCCTGCGCGGTGACTTTTTAAACGACGAGCTGTCACAGATTGTACGGTATGGGGAGGGGGAGCTGACAGACTTGCAGCAACTGCTGGATCGCCTGGTTCAGTCTAATCAAGAGATTTTAAACGATTCCAACCTAGAAGTAATAGTAGACGTAATAAATATCCCACGCGGTGGTGGAAACAAACGTAAACTACAGACCATGTTAGCTTCAGAAATAATTTCTAAAAAAGCCAAACACATGTTTATCATTCAGAATGACAGCAGAGCGTGTTTAGCCATAAACTTGGCCAATCTGCTCCACGGAGACATCACTGACTCAGAGGCTGAAAAGCTCGGCCTGGAGTTACAGCAGAAAGCGGGATTCACCCCCGACTACGCAGTCGCTTTGAATGACATTATCAATTTTGAGAAAATCATTGATTGCAAAGCAGTGGTGTATTATCAACAACCTTATTCAAACAATCTCCAAATTTACCAGACAGCCACACCTACCGACAGTAGACGGGTGGTGTATTTCTTTTTACACAATCAGAATTTTTACGGCATTAAAAGCGCCAAGGGCTTCTTAGGAGCTGGCTACGTTTGCACGAGCTGTTTCAAAGGGTACAACTCGCCTCACACTCATCGCTGCGAAAAATTCTGCAGCGTCTGTCAGACTAATTGTAGAGAATATCCCACACCGGGGATAGTGTGTGAGCTGTGTAATTTCAGATGCTTAAATAACGTGTGCTTTGAGCGTCACCGTACGAGAATGCTCTGCCCCGTTAGGGGGGAGATTGCTAGCCCCTGTGACAAGTTCAGAAAATGCAAAGCTTGCGGGCGCAACTACTACCTAAGTCCCGAGAACCCAAAACCGCACTCATGTACATCAGTAAAATGTAATATATGCGACACTAAACTCCACACAGCCGAATCAGACATATCCACCCCACATCTCTGCTATCTAAATCCACCCGAGAAGTCTAACAAAGGGAAATCGGTCGCCCAAAGCGGCGAGGACAGTAAAAAGCCCCCCAAATATGTGTTTTTTGACTTTGAAACATCCCAGAGCTCGGGTACCCATATCCCGGTTTACGTGTGCGCCATCACCGATCAAAATGAGACAATGACCGCCGAGGGGCCAGACTGCGCGCTGCACTTTCTCAGACATTTCAGGACGCCCTACTATACAGGGACGTGTTTCATTAGTCACTATGGAAAGGCGTTCGATAATTACATCATACTGAACGCGATGGTGAAGGAAGGAGTGGAATCGCGTGTGGTGTCACAAGGGAATAAAATCATTCTCATCCTGGACAGCGTGTTTGAGCAAAGGTACATCGACAGTCACTCCTTTCTAAGCATGCCGTTGAGAAAAATCCCCGATGCAATGGGGTGCTCGACTCAGATGCGAAAAGGCTATTTTCCGCATCATTTCACAGACATGGAAAACTTTAGTTACGTGGGGCCCTACCCCCCTCCCGATCAGTTTGGGCCCGATCAAATGCCCGGCAAAGAACGTGACAAGTTTTATCGATGGTACGACGGTGTAAAGCACCAGACCTTTAATTTTCACAAAGAGATGATCGCTTACTGTAAGAACGATGTGGAGATTCTGAGAGAGGGCTGCTTGCGCTTCCTGCGGGAGTTTAAAACGCTCACGGGTCGCGATCCCTTCTCCACGGCGACCATCGCTTCGGCCGCGTTGCTGGTTTACAGGACAAATTTCCTGCCCAGAGATACGATCGTGATCCCAGATCCAAAAGGGTGTCTTTAAAAATATTTAATCGAATGAATTTGTTAATGTATCATGAAAGTAAGATGTTTTAAAAGTTTTTTCAAAGATGTACAGATGTTTTAAAATGTAACAAATTTTTTCAAAGATGTTTTCAAATGAAAGTTTTTCAAAGTAAGATGTTTTTTAAAATGTATCATGAAAGTAAGATGTTTTAAAGTGAAAGTTTTTTTCAAAGATGTACAATTGTTTTAAAATGTAACTTGTGTACGAATGTTTTGTACATTTATCACAAGAGTTTATAAAAACTTTTATACACGCATTTTGGGATTGTGTGTGTGTGTATGTGTGGAAAGGGTTTAAAAGATTAGGGTAGTGTTTACCGTTTCATCAGTGTTTTTTGGAAGATGATGGGTAGCGGCGTGAGAGAGGTCGACTTTGATCACCGTTTAGAATTGCCGTTTACGGCGATAATCGCCGGGGCAAGTTCTTCGGGGAAAACCTATTTTACTAAAGAATTGCTTTTAAATCAGAGTCACTGTTTCATAGGGGGACCCGTTAAAAAAATTGTGTGGTGTTACGCTTCCCATCAGCCGCTTTATGATGAATTGCGTGATCGGATCAGCGAAATTGAATTTATACAAGGGCTGCCTAAAAGCTGGGAAGATGAGGAGCGGTTCCCCTCCGGCTCCTTGATAATCATCGATGAGTTGATGGACAGTGCGTCCGAAAATAAACTCGTGGCAGAAGCGTTCACGAGATTCAGACATCACCGTCAAATCTCGGTCATATACCTAGTGCAGAACGTATTTCATCAGGGCAAGTACAGTAGGACTATAGCCCTAAATACTACTTATTATTGTCTGTTTAAGAATGTGCGAGACAGAATGCAAATCAAAGTTTTAGCTCAGCAAATGTTTCCTTGGCAGAAAAAGTTTTTTCTAGATGCATATGAAGAGGCCACTAGACCCGAGCACGGGTATTTCTTGGTCGATTTAAGAGCCACGTGCCCAGAAGAGTTCCGACTCAGGACCGGTTTATTACCGGGGACGCTCCCCGTCCTCTTTCTACCAGCGAGCCATTGATTGATTTAACATTACTGAGCCATGTCCGAGCATCTCAGGAAACACCTGCCGACCCTTAAAGTTTTACAGAGGATGAGGGGGGTGAAACGTAAAAAGATTCTTTCGGACCCATCTAATAACATAATTTTGGCTCTCTCTGAAATCTGTCTCAATCTTATAAGAGGCCGTATACCTTTATCTGTAGCTCAATTTAACAAGCTTAAGAAGCAGAAAAGGCTGATTAAGCTTTTCGCCTGTAAGAAAAACAGCGTCGCGAGGAAATGCAAGGCCGTGCTTCAGAAAGGAGGATTTTTATTACCGCTGCTGTCAGTGGCTCTGCCATTCATCACAAGCCTGTTCACCAGTAAGACGACTAACTAGCTTTTTTTGTTTTTTCCACCACCAGCATGAGCGAGGTAAAAAAAATGTTCCTGTTGAGCCCCCAACAACTCCGTATGCTGACCCAGAGGGCAACCCCGCATTCCACCATCGGGGAATCGGCCCTGGGTGAACTTGAAAACCAGATGCACGGTTTATTAAATCAGCCGGGTATGAACTCGCACGAAAAAGTAAAGAGATACAACCAATTGCTACAGAGGTATCTGAATTTAGTCCGAAAAGAAGAAAATCAGGGGCGAGAAATTATCCTTACCGAGCGGAAAGAAAAAACGGATGAGGAAAAGAGAGATGTGCCAGAGGGAGGAGGATGAGAGACAGCCCGAGAAAGCTAGAAAGAACGTGGGGTACATCATGCAGAAACTGCTCGATTCCGACGGGGCAGTACGTTGGACCCAGTCGGGTGAACTCATCATCAGAGATAGACCCATTAAAGGTTCCCATATTTTGGATTTGATGAAAACTTTATCCCAGCCGAAATCCCAGGCCGTCGGATATCCTAAAGGCTGGGAACCCTTTTTAAACGTAATATCCGAATTAAACATCCCCCTCACGACCGTCGGTAACATTGAAGCTAGGAAAGCCCTAAGCCATCTTAAAGATTACGGCGCTGGAAACGCCACGGCGAGGGGTCCCCCGCCACCCTCCTCCCCTCCTGTGAAAAAGAAGCGCAAGAGACGTGCAAAATTTAGTACGGACGACTCTCCGCTTGTGGGTACCCCTCACACGCCGCGTGATTCCTCCCCTGAATATCGTTTATGGCCTTTAAAGGGTACCCCTTATTCTCCGTGGATAGATTACAGCGATTAAGTGTTTTATGCTTGTGAAAAAAAAACACCTGTAACAACAAAAAATATGGTTAATAAAATGTTGATTTTATTGAATAAAAGTTCAACCAAGGAGACCTTAGGCAGGTGACATGGCTGTTTATTTGGTTAAACATTTTAAATGAGTCTGAGAAGAGTGATTTGGCGAAGCCCATCTCCTGGTCGTTGGTTCTACCAACTCTGAAGCCGACAGATCTGGCTGGGCGACCCCTTCCTGCTTGGGGTCACCGGTGTTTGTAAAACGGCTGCTGACTACAGAGCTGGCGAGATCTGAAGCTATTCCTTTGGCCACCGATTTCAAATGAGGTTTCGCTAAATCAACTCCACGCTTAAGAAAGGGTAAAACGAATCTAAAAGCCCTACTGAGCATGGAGCCCAACCCACGCCTGTACATCACGGGGCTCCCCGCAAAACCGGGGAGCCCATGTCCCGCCTGACTGGTGTAATACTGAATAAATCTCTGCGAATTGTGGTACGCCATGCTCCCCCACCCCTCCGCTTTCTCTCTTTTTTAAACGGGGATCTTTGGCACGGGGCGAAAGTGTAGCTTGACGATCGTTTTTCCGTAGGAGAAATTAATCAGAGTATTCTGATCGTTCTTTATCTCAATATGCAAATTCTGGAGGCTCTGCTTGTTCACCGGTACGTAGTGCAGCTTGTGGAATGGCAAAGTGACTATGTCGCCGAACCCACCGTCTATTTTAACGGTTCTCAGGAGCGGCACTACAAATTCCCCCACGTGCTGCGGATCCACAATGTTACAGTAGACGTACATATTATAGAATCCCGCGTGAATGTCGGCCGGGTAGGGTGAGGTTGGCCATGGTACCTCCTACGTTATACCAGCCACCCGGCTCAAAGCCCAGCATGTAGGCCAGAGTAGGTTTAAATTTGATCTTGTATTTCTGATGTCCGGTTATATTAACCCTATGGAGTGCACCAGGGGCCCCTTACATGGGGGGGCATTTCTTCCCTCTTTGGAATAATTACCTTATAACTTCAGATATAAAAGTCACAGACACATGCCTGATACCTAAAATCAAAGTTGACCCCTTTACAATTGATTGTAGGAAGTTCAATAACGAAATGAATAACCTGTGTATAATTTATGGACATGCGAATATAACAAAAACAGCTGGAAAAATACAAAATCTGTCTTTGTGTCTTGGATTTTTGTAAATATTTCAAAAACTACATGATGGAATAGGTCCAATTTTAAAAATCTGGTTCCCAAACTTGTTTTCTACATGTGTGCCCAATTTCATATCATTTGATGCAGCCCAACAGGTTTTACGGAGGAAAGAGCAAATGGTGCAACTGGGAGCTTTTCCTATCCAAAACCTAACCTAAACTAATCTGAAACTTATCCAAAATGGCAATAGTGTAACTAGCAGTGTTTTTTCATGTCCCCAGCACGAAAAACAATGCCCAATCAGCACATCCCATACCATTTTGCAAACCTTAGACACACCTCTATTGGATGAAGCAAATGACACTGTAATTTGATGTTCATGTAAAAAGTTTATTATGGTGAAACATAACCATGGGCAAAGGTTCAGTGCGTAAAAAATAATGTGCTAGCAGGGAAGCAGAGCATATATCTGAAAAAATACTTGACAATGAAGGATTACAGTGACTGATTTATGTACATAAGAGATCAAGCTTTCAAACGAGGGTAACTTTGTCTTTTTATTCATTGGTTTTCTTCTAAAACTCCGAAGATGAAAAACATTGCACGAATATACAGAATGCCGACTGACATTTTTCCGCGATGAGTGAGCAAGCTATTTGAGAGCATTACAGTCATATTTATGGAAAAATGTGTGTTTTGTCTTAATACTGTGACGGTTTATGAAGTATTGGCCGTGAAAGAAATAGTTTGAAGTGCTTAGTTTTCATTTTATTAACACTTATATTTTACTTCCTGACACTCGACCCGTTTAAAGATGGCTACCATGGTCATTTTATTTTTACTTGTTACAAAAAAACCATGGCACAAAAATTGCGCAACTTTCTACAGATATTATCTGAAAGGTTTTTTGTAGTGTATCAAGCCATTTTTGGTTGATTTGATACATTTGTTTCTTTTATTGAACGTCATTTTTTTTTGTTATTGAAAATCCGGACGTATGCGTCCGAACCACTAAGCGGCGACAGTGAAAGAGTTAACCCTTCGCGTAATCTCGTTGTATGCGAAGAAAACATCTGTACCTAATTTTTTTTATGAAGCGTTAATTTCTGACACAATCTGTGAAACGGATTCATAATATCCGACTTTAATTTTCCGAGGGAAAAGGTAAGGCAAATCCGCTAGAGGATCGGCGTCTCTTCTTGCCTCCACCTCCGTATCCCGCAATTCAAAAGTATTTTCGGGGTATGTAATATTTCGCCACGTGTAACAATACATGATTTCAGCCAGTCCTACTTCGTAAGGCCCCCGTAGCTCTATAGGTCGCGAGAGCATCACGGTATAATCCGAACTCTGGTTATCGGGGAAGATGGAGAGACAAGAGTTTGACGGTAGCGTGAGGTAAAAAGAGGGGCGATCCTCCATTTTTTTTCTTTTAAAAATAAAAAATTAAATCTGTATCAAGTCCGACCGCGATATCCACGAATCAAACCTCGAGGGCCAACCCTGCCAGCGTACTAAAATCCACTTTTTTCCCTTTTTGTCGGTCTTTGAGTCTATAACCTTCTCGACCTTGAACGCACGTTTCGGAGATATTTTGACTTTCTGCAGCTCAGCTTCATAGAATGTCCCCTTGAGTATTTCACTGCGCACGTCCCTCAATTTATACACCGGCGGTGATCTGGGTACACGTTCGCATATGACAAAGTACTAATCAGTAAATGTCTGCTCGTACTTTTTGTCAAATATCTGACTGTGCTTGGAGACTCTCACAGTGTCCCCTATGTTAAACTTAAAACGTGGCCGTCTGCTTTTTTTCAGAGGACCGTATAGATTATCAAATACTAGATGAGCATTATCGGTCGTGACCTCGGAAGGTTTCATTTTAATAGCGCTGTGAAATGACTGGTTGTACCCCTTTATTAGATCGTCCAACACATCCACGTATCGTCGAGTGTTTTTAGCCGTAAAGTACCTGTACATCCTCTCTTTTAACGTTCGGTTAAATCTCTCTACGACTGAAGCTTTAAGTTCACTACCCGTGGTGAAATGGGTGATTTTATGACTTTTTAAAAGTTTCTGAAAAGTCCCATTTAAAAACTCCTTACCGGCATCCGTCTGTAACTTGAGGGGCACACCCCCCTCGGTTAAAATAGAATCAAAGGCCTCTGTTACAGCCACCCCCGTCTTGTTTCTTATCGCACGCGCATAGGCCTTTTTAGAAAAAACATCAATCACCGTAAGGAGGTATTTTAACCAGTCGTTGTACGTGGCCAGCCCTTGCATGTCGCATAAATCGGCCTGCCACTGATACATGGCTCTCGGTACAAACACTCTGTTCCTGGGGAAATTCTTTTTAGCCGGTTTATGTAAAGTATAACTGTCTTGCATAGACAGCCACTCTCTGATGTCATCAGAAGCCACTTTTTTCCCCGTATCTTGCTCCACGGCTCTCTGCAGTCTGGAGACAGCCCCGTATGACCCCGGCTGGCTGGGGTCATAGTACGAATGGCTCAAGACACGAGCTGTAGTCTTGGCAACAGACATGCTTTTCACACAGTGAGTGGGGGGTGAGAGCAGGGATGCGGCGTTTTATAGCTGTCTGAGGAGGGGGGTTTTTATTGTTCACAGACTGAGTGAACACATTAATGAAATTGTGTTTTCTGCATTTAACCCATATGTGCAGAGTTTTTACAAAAGAATTTAGCTGGGGTGGGGTTCAAACCCACGCGGACATACATCCATTGGATCTTAAATCCAATGCCTTAACCACTCGGCCACCCTGCTGAACATGTATATACAAAGACTATTGCAATGCTATTCAACTCAATTTTATTGCAAGGGCATACATTTAGTGAAAGATATAGTTTAAAAATGCTGGTATACATTTTGTGAAAGATATAGTTTAAAAACGTTATTACAAGGGCACACATTTTGTGAAAGATATAGTTTAAAAACGCTATTACAAGGGCACACATTTTGTGAAAGATATAGTTTAAAAACGTTATTACAAGGGCATACAATTAGTTACACCCGTGACAGTTGTTGAGGTAGATTAGCGATGTCACATGCAGTAAGGTCCGTATAGAGGCCTTTTCAGCGATGCATGTATGCAGAGTAGAAAGCATCTGATTAACATCGAAAGGCTGCTTATTATGAAATTTAAAGGCAACTACATCTACGATTAAAGCATAAAATATAAAAATGTGATTACAGTCAAATTCATCGCCGGGAATACAAGATAGACACGCGCATATGAGACTTTCTGACGATTGTCCTTCTCTCTCTGCCATCGACTGAGTAAGTAAAACTATTCCCCGCTGATAATGTTCTCTGATTTGAGCAATCTCAAATATCAGTCTATGAAAGCAGCAACAAGTATAATCATCCCGACAATCGCTTTTCTTTTTTTCAATAGCATGCAACAACAGTGGACTAACTTTTTCTAAAAAAACATTTAACATAAACCGCCGTAAAGCGCAGCCGATACCGTTCCCCATTACAAATTGCTTTTTGTTTTAGTCTTGGGCCTCCCAACGAGTCAGAAATTCTTCTTCCAGGATCTGCTTAAGCGCAGGGTTCTGTTCAAACAGATCCTGTTCCAGTCGACTGATTTCCAGCATTCCGTCGCGGGCCTCGCGTAGATCATACAGGATAGCTTCCACGGTCCCCTCCAACCTGCCGATGGAAGCTTGGATGCCCAGGGTCCTCAGAACGTGAATCAAGGCGGGTGTCAGCCGGTCGGTCCAGAGGTTACTCAGCACAGAGTCAAAGTGTATGTAAAAGTAATTCCTGCCGGCGGGAAACAGGCAAGGGTGCTGTCTTTGACTGGGATGATCCACCTCGCAGCCGTAGCAGTTTTTCTGCTGATGCTTCCTGATGACTGAGGCTAAAAGGCCCACTATCATGGCTTTTATGCAGTTGAGCATCCCTCTGCACAAAGCGGGTCTGGAGAGAAGCGTGCAGATCTCAGGGGTCGGAGGGACCTCTCCAGGATCAGAGGCCGGTGTCGATGGAGGGGTCGGAGGGAGCTCTCCAGCATCTGAGGCCTGTGATGCTGCTGGTGAAAAGGCCTCATTCTCCCCGCTTTCGTCGTCGTCGGAGAACACTTTGTTGCTGTAATTTGCTGCTGCCATGATGATGGTGATGTTTGTGAAAGGGCTTGTAAAGGCGTCCACTTATATACAGGCGGAGGGTGAGGGGAGGGGGGTGGGGGGTGATCCTTACGGCGTAGGTTTTTGCATCTCCTTATGTACCCGACTGTCCTTGAACAGCGCTTGGAAGTAATCGCTCTTTTCTTCAATCAGCCGCATCCAAATCAGGTATGGAATTCTCATTCCACAACAGTTGCATTTAGGCAGCTGCCATATATTCACCATTCTCTTGTCCAGCTCCCCGGTCGCGTCCCACTTCATAAAGGTGCTCCGATGTTTACCACTGTCGGCATCTCTATAGTGCATCTCCATTCTAGCAGTGTCTGTCTGAAAGTTGGGGTCGGTGCTCTCCTTCATCATCGGGATAATGATAGTCTTCAAGTTTCCCCATTCCGTTTCAGAAAAACATGCCAGATGCGGGTCATCTTTCCCCGGGTCTGCGGCATCTCCAGTGACCTGAAAGATGCGTAGTTCCTCCGCAACATTGTCAAAGAGGCAGACCACTTTATCCCCATTGGGCAGCTCCCAGGTAACTCTCAGGTCTCCAGACGGCTGCATCAAAAGTACCCGTCTACGCCTCGTAGGAATCTTCTTCTTGGGAGCCCCCGGAGGCCACATAACAGCCTCCTCCTGCTCCTGCTGAGTCTTAGGTGGTGAGGCTGAATCTTTCATTTCCATAGTGCCAGACATGTCTGTATTCTTAAAAATTAGTGCTGGCCCTACAGCGCAAAGCTCCCTATATTCTCCAAGGCCTGCTGGTGGGGGTGTGGCACGCATGGTAAGGCCATGATGATGATACTTGGGGGGTACTTGTGCTTCTTTACCAAAGGAGGTAAACTATGCCTGTCCCGTGTAGTTTTCTCTTTCCAGTGGGGGTAAGACCTTAATGATACTTGGGGGGTACTTGTTTTTCTTTTACCAAAGTAGGGAAACCCTGCTTGGTGTAATAAAAATTTCTGCGGTTGGTTACTTCTTAGGATTCTTTAAGGAGAAATATACGGCCTGTCAAGTTTTATCTGATTTTCTTTAGTCTATTTCGATGTACGTTTTTTCTTTTAACTGCACAGACGATGTACATAAAATTAACTGAAATACAAAATGTCCAATTTGATGTGTGGCCCAAATTATTACGGATGACCTACCGGGATGTACATAACAGGTGCATGGGAAAAACCAAAACTTCAAACAAAATTTACTGAAATACAAAATGTCCAATTTGATGTGTGGCCCAAATTACAGTTTGACCGGGATTTGAACTACGCTGATGTAATACAACGGCTGCATGACGAAAAACACAAACTTGAAAACCGCTACCACACAAGGTCAAGCTGTTGCTGCTGCTGCACGGGGTGTCAACACACATACCCCCAAACTGCCGCTAAGCGTTCATTGGAGGAGGATAACGTCAGACCCAGACACACCTCCTCCTCTCATTCTTTGCTCCAACTTGTTCATTCTCTCAGAGTTTCTATCAGACTCGCGCAGCACGGCTCTTAGCTCTCCGGTATCGCTCTCTCTGAGTCCTTTGCGGATTATCCAAAGCCATGGGACCTTACCATGGTACCGCACCAGACACAGCATCGCTCTCTCCGAGCCCTTTTTTGCGGATTCTCCAAAGCCCGGGACCTTACCACGGTACAGCGTACACTCACACTCCATCAGGTAACCCACCCGCTCAGCCCCAGTGTTTGGGACCTTAACGCACCAGCCCCCTGCTCGGCACCCGGTGGATGCAGACAAAACACCACACTCATAAGCACTCTCCTCAATATATAAAATTATAATTAATTAAATAATAATAAATATTTTTTTAATAATAATAAATAATTAAATTATAATAATTATAATAAATAATTAAATTATATATAAATAAACCCCTCTCCCAACGCTCAACTGGCTCACAGCCAAAAAAAAAATAGCCCCCTCGCACTACCTCATGACGTCACCTGGCTTACAGCCCAGACCTGTCACTTTTTGATTTATTTGACCTTTGTGACCTTTGACCCAACCTGTCATTTTGACAAAAGCGGTATGCCTCATCTCTCTCTTGTTCCAATTAGTACAATCCAAGCACACATCCAACTCACCCACTGCTGCCTTCTTCCACGTTTTTGATTTCCTCACAACTGGTTTAGAAAGTTTTCATTTCTGCCTATATGGTCAGAGTGACCCAGTACAGCATGGGGCATGGCTCGATAAGCATTGCTGATAGTTGTGCAGCAATGGTCCAACAATGTTCTACTCTCTGGTTGGACATTTTATAAACTGCTTGTATCTGAGGAGATCCTGACTTAAGTTGCCCTAGTTAAAGTTGCCAAGGATGATAACCAAGGGATCCAGATTTGTCCGCTATGCTTCCAGTATTTGATCAGCAAGCACCTGCTGTGCTTCCTGCACTTTAACTTGCAGTGCAATGTAAACACAGACTAGAATAAAGGATGTGAACTCACTAGGGTAGTAAAATGGTTTACACTTTATAAATAATTATTCTAAGTTAGCAGAACAGCACTGTTAAACTACTGTCACACCATTGCACCAGCTATCATCAATTTTTTAAAAATCCTACGTCCTTTCTTTTTGCATTGCGATCAGTAAATTAATAACTAGAGAGCACAAACTATTAACTCGAGAGAACAAATTAGTAACTTTATTAACTCGAGAGCACGAATTAGTAACTGGAATGCATGAATTACCAATTTGAGAGCATGCATTATTATGAGATATTTTTTTCTACTGTGACGCCTAAGGGGTTCCATTCGCACAGCCACGATTCTATGAAACACAGAACACAGTACATGGAGAAGTCCCTGTTTTTCTTCATCATTAGTTGTAATTCATCCATTTTATTACTTAGTGAATGCATGTTGGAGAGGAATATTCCCGCTTGGTGTAAGATGCGCCTTTGCAGAAGGACCACTTCTTCCCCTTCACCTGTGTTTCACTGCTCGGCCAGAATCACTTCAATGTACATGAATTGGAAAAAATGCCAGTATAGTACCAAAAAGTCGGCATCTGGACAAATGTTTCACCTGCTATGTTATGCCCTGGGGCCTCATGTATAACAACGTGCATAGAATTCACACTAAAACATTGCATACGGACAAAACTAGGAATGTGCGTACGCAAGAAAAAATCCAGATACACAAAACTGTGCATACACAGATCTACACACATTCCCTTTATAAATCCCAATGAGCGTGAAATTTTATGTATGTGAACGAGCCCACAGCCACCCCCCGACCCGCCCATAATTATGTATGTTTGCATATGTAAATCTATATAAATACCCGCTTTGTTCTACGTTTTTCTTAAAAAACAATGGATAACCCATGTGGGAAAAAGAAGTATTTCAGGGAGTGTGAAGTGGAGGTCATGTTAACAGAAATCGAGAAAAAAATTTGATATTATTTGGTGGTTTAAGTAGTGGCATCAGCAATAAACGGAAGTTGATGGAGTGGTACAGCGTGGCGGAGTCAGGTAAAAGTGTTGGTTCCGAAAATCGCACGGTGGCTGAAATTAAAAAGAAGTGGTCGGACATTAAATTCGACGTGAAAAAATTAGTGGCCGTTCACCGTAAGAATCTTAACAGCACAGGCGGAGGTCACGGAATTACTGGTCTCACACCCTTTAATAATAATAATAATAATAATAAATTTAATTTATAATGCACTTTACATTTTACAGAGAAAATCTCAAAGTGCATACAGACAATGAGAGAACATTACGTTAAAAACAGCATTAAAAAGAGGAAAAAACATTTTAACAGTTAAGCAATCATTAAAAACATTGGTTAACCCCCTGGGGTCGGAGATCCCGCCGGCGGGATCTGACAGAATTCTCGTGAGACCGTTTAAATAACTCCGCGAGTTTTTGTCATATACACATTTTAAAAATACCCTCAGAAACTTTGGACGGTCTACTTTTCAAATATATATAGGTAGAAACTAAATATATTTTTACAGCTTTGTGATACGAATAGAAAGAACAAGAGTGACTGACTTAAGCGTCTGCGTCTCGAAGCGGCTCTGATCACCCACCCACTTGCAAATCGCGCTATTCGCATGATAATAACATGATAATCCGACAGTTAGTATTGGGTGAAGAAATATGTGAATACGCCCATTGTGACCGAAATAAACAAGAGCACATGTCTGGGTAGTGTTTACACTGATCGGCTACAATATAGCACACGGATACGTCTCTGCCGCTGAAGCTTTGCGCCAGTGATGCCACTTTCAGCAGCGAAGCTCATACCATACACTTTAGTAACCAAACCATATAAAATTTCTGAATGTCACTTTCACCTATGTGTAGCCAACCCCTGTGTCTATAAGCTTCAGAGCTCAAAAGTCTTACCTAGAAATGTCTATAATGTGATTTTTTAGTTTCTCAGCATGTCTGAAAATAGGTTTTTGAAAAGTATATGTTTAAAGTTGATTTTAACAAAAAATAGAATAATAACATTCTAAGAGGTCTCAGATTATTGGTGCTGAGTTTGTGCTGAATAAAAGCAAATGTATCACTTTGGGATAAATGTTTTTTAGATAGGTGAAATATTTTAAAATGTGAAGGCATGTCAGACTACCTCGAAAGTGGAAAAAAGGCCTCAGGCCCCAGGGGGTTAAAAGGAAACGTTTTCAGGTTTTTTTTAAAACATGTCACAGTCTGTGGAGCCCTCAGATGAAGAGGTAGGGCATTCCACAGCCGTGGGGCAGCGCAGAAAAAGGCTGTATCTCCAGTGGTACGGGGGCGAGTCCTGGGAAGGAGGAGAAGGTGTGTGTTGGTGGAGCGGAGAGTGCGTGGGTGACAGTGGGGAGTGAGGAGTTCGTTTAAGTATACAGCTGCATTAACATGCAGACATTGGAAGGTAAGCAGGGAGATTTTGTAGGTGATCGGGCAGAAACGGGAAGCCAGTGAAGGGAACGGAGCACGGGGGTGATGTGCTCGTGTTTCCTCACTCTCATTAGGACCCTGGCAGCGCAGTTCTGAACATACTGAAGTTTTTGTATGTTTTTGCCAGGAATCCCGATGAGAAGCGCGTTACAGTAATCCAGTCTGGAGGAGACAAAGGCATGCACTAGTTTTCCTGCATCAGAAAGGGAAAGTGTAGGCCGGAGTTTAGCGATATTTCTAAGATGGAAAAAGGAGATTTTACAAATGTGCTTGATATGGCTTTCAAAAGTAAGTTGAGGGTCAAAAATAACACCAAGGTTGGCGACTGTTTTAGAAAGAGAAATGTTCTGACCGGAGAAAGAGATTCTGAAGATTTTTTGTTGTTGAATTTGGTGTGGAGTGCCAATTTGAATCACTTCAGTTTTTGAGCTGTTAAGATGAAGGAAATTTTGCTCCATCCATGCCTTTATCTTATCCAGACAGGCGGTGAGTGTGGGGGGAGTGGGGGGCGAAGATTTCGAAGGGGCTGATGAAGTGAAAGGGGCCTCACACTGTAAAATTTTTTGTTGTGAATTTACAATAAATAATTGGATAAATTTTGCATGACTTTCACAGTAAGGATTACAGCAATATAATGTGAAATATACTCACAGTAATTTACTTTAATTTTATATCTGTGATATTACAATGCATTGTTGTAAAAGCACAACTGTATACTGTAACTCCACAGCTTCAATGACAAAGCAATTACTGTGATATTACAGTATATTACTGGGGAATTACAACCTTTTGCTGTACATCATTACAACAAGGCCCTGTACTTTTACAGTGTGCACTGTGAAAGTAATGTACAAGTTGACAATAATTTATTGTGAATTTACAATGTACACTGTGGAAGTCATGCAAAAATTGTCCAGTAACTTACTGTAAAAGTAATGCAGATGAAGCTTCCATTTACTGTGAATTTACAATCATTGTACAATTAACCCCCTCCCCCCAACAAACAACTCTGAGGTAAAGTCAATGTTAGCCCAATGGCATATTTATTAAAAAAGAAATATTTTTCAATGTACAGGTACATTACAGTACACGTACTTAAAATGCAGAAAATGCAGAGAAATTGTGCAAACTTGCAATTCAACTACCTGTGTCACAATAACAATAATAAATCCATCTTAAAATACAGACAAATTGTGCAAACTTGCAATTCAACTACCTGTCTCACAACTCCTAGCTGTGTCACAATAACAGTAATGGACAGGATGGGAATGAGGCCTTCATGGCAAGATAAGAGAGCAAGGGAGAGAGTGATGAAGGAATGTCGTAAAGGGGTCAGACGCTCCACTCAGTCTCAAACATTATAATGAGTCCACACGCAACAGCATTGTGTAACAATCTTGTAGTGCAAAGTTGTCTTGAAAAATTACAAAAATAACAAGGCTACTCAAAACTGAGCCTGACAACTACCGCTGCAAAAAAAAAAAAAAACTATGATGCCCACTCAAAGTCAATAACTTTCCTCAAAAGGGTGCTCACATGAGGGTTCATTGTTGTCCGCTTCTTGGTCTTTGAGCCTCTTTCAGGATTGATGCCCAGGAAGCACCTGTTAATAAGCAAAGATAGTTTCAGTTTTAAATAGACTTACAGTGTGTATTGCAGACAGCATTTATCAAGGTGTGCTTTTTGCTGTGCTTTTTCCCCACATCAAACCCTAATAGATTTATAATCCAAACTAGCGAAATCGAATGAGTTCGCGAGATCAGGATGGTCTCAACAGGCTAACCTCAGGTACCTCGTTTGTCAGCATTTTAAACCTCAAGACAATCATTGAGTTGGAAGCCTGTACTATAATGTGAATTACAAGATTAAATGTGATCGTTATAAAATACCTTTGAATGAACTCCAGCGTCGACGATCCAGCGGCAGGATACTCAAGGTTGAAGATGTAATAGCTGCTGAAGAAAGCATCTACTCCATGTAAAAAGAAAGGGTGTGGGCCCATCACGACATGTCCCTCGATGGATAAAAGCCATCCAGAGGGCTTCATCATGTCACCTGAAATGAACAGATACAACATTATGTGTTATGAGCACTTTGTGATCTGCTTAAGATACAAAGGGCTATACAAATGTAATTCTTATTATAATTATAATTATTTATTGTGGTCATATAGATTTCTAGAATGAAAACAAAATAATGAGTTAGAAATGTCGATACTAGATCAAAGTAACATTACCTTGAATGATCAAGCAGGGGGTGCTGGGGAGTTCTGCAGTATTGACGTCCACAGCAGTGGCACATGGCTGTAACATAGTAAATAGCATGGACGTAGGATAAAGGATAAATATTGTTCATTGGTCAGAGGTAGTAATTCATGCAAGGTAAATGTTGATAATGCAATCACCCATTTTGCATTTTAAATATTAGAATAAAAAATCTTACATCAACTTCAAGCATCAAACTCTCTTTCGGCTCTTTGAAGTACAACATTAGGAGCAGCAGGATGCAGGCAGCCTTGTCAGAGTCTGGATCATAGCAGGCCAGAACATCACGGATCTTGGGGTTGTCCAGTGTTGCACAGTAATCCAGGATGGTCTGTCTTTGTCGACTAATTGCCTCCTGTAGCTTCTGAAGGACATCGACGTCCGTCAGGAGGCCAAAGTGTGAAAATAGGCATTTCTGAGAGAAGAGAAATGGCCATTCCTGTTTGATCTCAGACATCGCTGCAGCAGGCACTTTGTTAAGGTATTTCCGCAGGATGACGTATGTCTTTTCCATCATTGGTTCTGCTCTCTCTGCCCCACTCATTCCTTCCTCTGTGTTTACAGACATACAAATGTATTGTTAGTACCCAAGTAACAATTTGGTCTTGTAGCCGCCCAACACACACAGATCTTGACCAATTACTAAAGTCTAAACAAAATTACTTAAAAAGACAGTAGATGGCATGCCTGAGTAGATGTTCAGCAGATCCCTCTTCATATTCTCCAACGTTGCCTCTGTCTCCCCCTCTGGCAAATCTGCTGGGCCCCACCTGACACACCTAGGAGCGGGCATCACAGGGTAACAATACTATTGGGGACGGTTATAGTTGGAGCAAGTCGTCTCATGACTGAAGGGTCAGCAGTTTGATTCCCTGTTGTGACTGTCTAAATAGTCCCATCCCACAGAAGTTATGTTACAGTGTAATAGTGTTGTAAACACAGGTGTATTTTATCAAACTAATTAAGGTCAAGGTATTTAGCGTACCACAACCATGCATGCCAGAGAGCCACTATGCACAATATCAGCGCCCTGGCTCAGCTAAATCCTAAATGGAACAAGGCCATAATCACAGTTAATTACACCTGTGTTTACTACACTATTAACATCGCAACATGCTTGCTGTGAAAAGGGTCCATGTCAAAGTGTCAATAAAGTAGTCAAGAGAAAAGTATGTTTTGTCCTGTTTCAGGGTTATTCATGGTCATATACAATGCTTTTGAACAAATATTGACAGACTTTACATGCATATTGCCACATACCCGTATTGGTCAACAGGGCCTCTTGCCAGTCTGGCCTCTCCTGCCATTCCCGTGCGCGGTCTTCTTTCTCTGCGGCGTTGAGCAAGAGTGTTATTCCTATTTTTGTACTCCACTCTTGTTTTTACTTGTTGCAGAAGAGAGTGACATCCGTCTCCAGCAATATCACCGTGCTTGCCAATGTCGCCAAATGATTTTGGATGGCTCCTGAAAATGTGGGTGGGATAATTAGAAAATATGTCACCATTGTGGCACTTACGACAGAAGCATACAGCTAATGTAAGGATTACTTAAAGGAACCATGCTTAAAATAAAAAAAAAAATCAGGCTGAACAAGACCAAAAAAAACATCAGGCTGAACAAGACCTTCATAAAAACATGTGAATTAGTATGGTTTTCTTGAATATACTACCTCTGTTTAAACAACCATGTTTACAAAGTCTTCACTTTTGCACCCTTGTTACATCATAGGTGCAGGGAATGAATCAGTGAAAGTTACAAACAGTTGAAGGGGGTGGGGCTAGGGATTAACTGACAGCTAATATTGATAATAGTCCCATCCCTACCTGACAATGTTTCTCACAACGCTGTGGCACATGGCTCTGGTTGGGTTGCGGTCGTGCTGCATCATTTGGTCCACGAGCACGATCACGAAGGCCTTTCTCTCGTCTGGCAATGGTCTTTCTTCTTTTTCCACTCTAAGTCGAATGGCTGATGACACCTGATCCCAGTTGAGACGAAAGTCAACATGCCATGGTACGCCAGGCAGTGAAGCGCTTGACGTGCTTGGGGCAGTGCTTGGAGGGCTGGGCAACAGTTGATTTGGAGACTGGAATGTTGTGTTTGGAGAACTTGGAGCACTTGGATCAGGAGTACAGACCAACTCCGTATTAAGAGTAACAAGTCCTAGAAGACACAAAAACAATTTATTAAGTAAGATAGGGCAAGATGTAGGGCTATGGGTCAATAGACTGTGTGCTTTACTGTAGTCCTGCTCCAGTACTTCCCGGAGGAAGCACACACATTGGTTTCCTGTCAGCACTATTGGATGAAGCAATCTGAAATTATTTACGCGAGTGCCATTTGTTCGAATGTGACAATGGGTGGGGAGAACGCAGAAGTGTCCATTGACTCATTGCTCTGATAATGCCACTTAAAAAACAATAGTTAAAAAAACAGGCCAATACACTATTGGAATTACAAACTCATCATAACAGGGTCTGATTGTTTTTCACTGCTATTGTTATTAAGTTTGGAAATGCATGCAAGTAATAAGCATCAGCTGCATTCACATCTATGTATTTCCTGATGTCAAAACAGCAGTGAAAAACAGCCCAGTTCTGAGGAGTTTGTAATTACAATTATTATTTTTTATGCCTATTATACATTTCCCCAACCCATTACGTCACACTGAACAAATGTCACACACATGAATAAGGTCTATAAGCTGTGCTGCACACCTGAGATTAATCACTTCATCCAATAGTATCTGACAGGTAAATGTGTGAGCTTGGGACTATAGTTATACAAAGTCTATTGTCTACCAGTTGTGCCAATGTTCTAAGGCCCTAGTTCAGTGACATGAAAGAGTGAAAAGTGTAATGGGTGAACAGATGAATTTACCGTCCTTGATGCCCTTCATTAACTTCCGACTTTGGATAGGTTTGAGGTATTTCACCAGATCCCTCTCCTCCACCAAGGTCAGATCTTCAATAGACTCGACCCCAAGTTCATCCAGCATGGTGGTAAGAAGGTCATCAGGGAGACCAGGCAGGTATGACCACACAGCTTCCTTGACCTAGTCCCATTAAGTAGTGAATCACGAAACACTAATTTCTCATTTTTGCCATCCCTACACTGTATGCATATTTCCTACTATAGTCTGTTCAATCAACAAAGCAAATTAAAGACAAAATCAACTTTATTAAAGGCTACCAAAAAAAAAAAACCTGTTTGCTATGACTACATAGCCTGCTCTACTACTCACGTCTCTCCTCAAGTATCCTGTATCCTCACTTTCCTCCCTGCTCATACTGCCTCTGGGAAAGAATGGTGGAGAGCAATAAGGGACTGATCATACACATTGTATGCTGAAAGAGGATAGTAGTCCAGTAGACATTCCTGCTTAATGCACACATAATTGTCTTGGGCCACTCTTAGGTCACAGTACACACCTGTGTCACATAACTTTACAAAAGTATGTGTCTCTGAGACAAAATAGACCGAATTATAAACAACAATAACTAGCATAATCTTCCCCATAAGAAGCCCTTCATCACTGTTCTCTAGTAAAATGTACATCCCCCTTCTGTAATCTGTGCCTTTGACTGTAACATAGTTACAAGCCACTGCCGACTGTAACTGGAATGGACAACTGGCTACAGATGCCCTGATCCTGTCATTGTAATCGTCAACATGAAAATCAGTCCCCTTCTCTGCTTGTACAAGTGGAGGGAACAAGTTTCCCGCACTCAAGTACGCTAGTAGAAGTTGGTGCCTCTCTGCTAGAGTTTTGCACAAATTCTTAAAATTGTGCAATTTTCTGGCACACTGTTTAAAAAATGTATGTTTACTCTCAAATCGGAGTGTCCATAGGCGAATAAGTGGGCCAAAGTGAATGATGAGAGATGGATAGTGGCACAGATAATGGTGCTTTGGTCTGAGGGGGGCATTGGGGAAAAACCTTGTCCTGTTGTCTATGTACTCCTCTATGAGGACTTTAAGATACGCAACCTGGCCCTCTGTAATGACCGGTGCACAGATGAGCTCAACAATCTCCCTCAGCTGCAAAATGATTTGCCACACCTCATTTTCGCAGGGATCTTTAATCCTGTCACCCACCATGAGTGGGAGAAGTCTAAGCAAACACCAGTTCTGAACTGCATGCCCACTGAGCTTGTCGCTGCTGGGAGAGAGGTCTGCTGGTTTGTCCTTACCATCGTTAACTTCATATCTGAACTGGTTCTTGCACCTGTTTAACTGCAGGTATGTAAAATGATTATCCTCAACTAAACGGTGAATATATAAAGGAAGGTCATAAGCTATGACTCCCTCAAATAAGTCATGGCCTAGACATGGTGGTAGGCCAGGCTGGCAAACATGGAAATGTGAAAGCTGATTGAAAGGAGAGTCAAACTTGATGCCACATACAGAGTCAGTGGCAGTAGTTTCCTGCTCTTGCAAATTACTTGCGTATGATTGGGCTGTTCTTTTGGTACCATGCGATATAGGATTAGTCAGAAAATCACCTCTACACACCTCACAGTAGCGACAAAAATAAGTAGACCGACTGAAGTTCTCCAAGAATCCCCCAATAGAATGGGATCCCAGGTTGTCTCCTGCAATGGCAACCAAAGAGCCCTTTAATACAATGCCATCAGATGTGACTACACCTCTCTGCTCCAGAATTTTGAGGTCCTCAATCAGGGGAACAAAAACGTTATTTGCCCCAAAATACTTAAAGTCCTGTTCCCTACATAAGACAACAAGTTGCATCTGATCAATAGAAGATCTATTATGAGGCAAGATGTCAGTCAGAGTTAGGTAAACCGCTAAAACCTTGTGCTTTTTTTTCCCTGAGCCCAGGGGGTTGACAACCTCAAAGGCATCTTGGTACAGTATTAAACCAAGTGAAGAAGGGTCAGCTTTCAACATTGGATTACTTTGAAAGCCTTCTCCATCCTTGACATCCTGATAGACAGCATCAGTAGATGGCTGCAAACGTGTCATGGTATACTGTTCGCGTAGAGACTCATTTTTGAAAAGTGTCACCAATGTCTCATGTATAGGAACATACTGAGCAAAACATTCTTTGTCATTTTCATCATTGCCCAAGAGCAAAGGAACGGGATGAACATAGTTAAAACACTCTTTAAAAGCAGCCTTCCTCTTTGCATCTGTACTGAGCATTCCCCTGTTATAGAGTGTGAGTAGATCATCTCTGTTCATTTCCTCAATGATGCTGCTTATAATGGCCTGAGGGATTCCGAGTTCTTTTAGTTTCTCACTCAGAATGTTTAGGGAATTGGACAGGCCAAGTTCATGAGCACTTTGAAAGCCATCAATAATGGTTTGAATGGAGCTTGCTGGTAAGAGTAGCTTAGATTGCAATTTCAGGTAGAAAAGTGTAAGGTTCTGTAAAAATAGGTTTTCGTCGACAGCTAATGGCATTTGTGGTTCATTATGTTCCTCGGCAGCCTCTGAATATGACTGACTGGGTCCTGGCAACGGCTCTGTAGCAATAGACTTTTGTAAAACAAGGTCATCTAAAACTGAATCCTCTGCACACCTATGTTTTCTGGAAATATGTGAAGCAAAAGTCATCACGTGTGTGAACTTGCAATCACAACCTCTAAATGGACATCTAGTTTCCATTCCTCCCCTTATGTGCGTCTTCAAATGCTTAATAAGAGAGGCCAAAGTGTCACACTTAAATGCACAAGCCTCAAGCAGACATTTCAAGGGTGTGTCAGGTGGTAGAGCTGATGTGCCAGGAAGTATAGGCCCAGCAGCCTGAGGGTAGGACCTATGCTGCCTATACATATGAATTTGCAGTCCTGTGTGTTTTCTGTACCTCCGTGAGCAGTTAGGCACCCCACACTGGTAGTGATAATTGGGGGCATTGCTATGCAGTTTTGTGTGCTGAACATAGTTACACACATTCTCAGACACATGCTCACAGCCAACGAATTTACAGTTGAACATTGTGGTGCATGTTAACTAGTCACCTACCTAATCTATTTCTCCTCACTCTTAGCCTGACACTGAACAGGATGGTTAGCCTCACCCTCTGATGACCTGGAAAGAAAAGAAAAGAAAAAGGAGAAATTACACAAAGGCAACCAACAATAAGAATTTCAGTTTGAATTTCATGTCAAACAAACGGTAGTAGATAACGTGATTACCGATAATCTCAATAAAAGAAACGCTGCAAATAAAAAGACGCAAAGGAAGTGAATTGCCGGGTTTATGAGAGAAGAAGAGGGAGAAATAAGAAAAACGAACGTAAGTGAAAAGGTTGGTGTTTAATTTCGCTACGTGTACTTTTCAATGTGTTATGGTTAGGCCCTGTAGCTAAACTAGAGGATGCTGTATTATTAGCTTCAGCTAACACGGGGAAACACAGTGTCTATGTGCGGAAAAACCACTCATGAGAGGAGAATCGAGTTCGGCAACTTTACTCGAATATGTGTAGCGGACTCAAAGACTCAATGGTCTTGATGAATCTTTGTTTCTGTAGAAACATACAAAATACTCTCAGTACGGATGGCAACGAACATTCACAGCTTACTTCAGCAAAGAACTAAATTAATCTACTCTTCTTACATTGAAAACTCATAGCCGAAGCGTCACTAATACATGTCAAAGCGGGAAACCATACGCGGGCTATTCATGACACAAAACAAGCTAGACAGCTAGCATGGCAAACGGCACATATATCGCTTCTAAATTAAGGCCACTTAAAATTAATAATTTGTTTTATATGGCCGCCCGCCTCAATTTTTTGGTGCCGCCTCGATATTTTTTATATTTTTCAAAAAATCCGTTTTTTTCACCTCAAAAACTGTTAGAGATCGTCAATACGCACGTACACCATTTACCGTTAGTTTAACAACTAACGGTGGTCGTTTGCAATCATCTTGTGTTTCTCTCAAAATGGCCGCCGTGGGTGAGAAATCTTGAATGTCAGCATCGGATTTTTCAATTTGACGCTTCTCGGACAATGGTTTTTATCGTTTGTCAGATTGTGTGTGGGCCCACGGTATTAAAATCTTGGCAGAACATCAATATACCGAGTAATATACCAGCTCACCTGTAGAAAAATACAAAATACTCTCAGTAGATGACAACGAACATTCACGGCTTGCCTCAACAAAGAACTCAATTAATCTACTACGTCCCTGCTGAGATTCTCGTGAATACAGACTGATTCCACAGCGCGCGGCTGGTGTACTGAATAACTAAATACAACCAGAGAATGTCCAATGATACAACCCAAACTCTTGAACAAACACCACATCCCTGTTATCTTTCTTCTCAAATCACTTACATCGAACTGAGGGCACTACATATGCAGCAAAACACTTACGTGCACCGCCGCAGGCTCTCACTCTAGAGCAGACTACACCCCGCGAACAAATATGAATACAACAGGTAGTACTGAGTCAGGAACGAGAACACATCCGGCGGCTAACTGACCAGCATCCTCCAGTTCAGCTTCAAATCAAACATGGGCTACATGGCCTAACCATATAACACTTTGAAAAGTACACGTCGCGACAATAAACACTAGCTCAGTCATGTTGTAACTAGGATATCCGCTGGAATTTTTTTTTATGGACCGTTTGAATCACTAAGTTATTAAAGTTAAACCGCTAACGGTTAGCCCTGCTAATCTATGATAACCTTGACTAATTACAGAAATGTGCACACATAAATAGTAATGTTTGTCCCATCATTGGTTTTTATAAACTTTACAAACACCAGATTTGTCTAAACGGTGATAGTGACATGAAAAATTATTAGCGAAACTGTCGTCATTACTAACTACTATTAGCAAATGCTGTGAGAGAACTTTCAACAATTCCGGGCACTTGCTAACAAAATGTGAACTGTGTCATGCGATAAACGTTCATTTGAAAGTAAATTATCATATTAAAATAGCATGGGTGTACAGTAAGTGCTGCAAACATGCATGCTGCTCACCTTCTCCATTCAGCCCGCAAGAAAAGAGGGAGACGACGGCGCCTTCAGTTTAATTAAAACAGTTTGGTTATGTCATGTGACTTCCCAGGGCATATTTCAATACAATATTTCACTGTAATTATACTGTTTAATGCTGTGAAATCCTTAATTTTTTTCATTGTGTTGCTGTGATATTATCGACCTTGTTGTGATATAACAGCAGGTTTTAGATTGCAAGATTTTACTGTAAAATAAGAGTTAAATGCTGTAAAATCCAAGGATACTGTAGTTTTTACAGGTATTCATTGGGATATTACAGAGAAACTTAATTACAACAAGTTACTGTAAAATAATACTGTTCATTATTGTGAAATGCTGGTAATTTCTAACAGTGCAGTTGCATTGCTATCCAGCTTCAAGTAGAGCTGGGTATCATCAGCGTAGCAGTGGAATGAGACCCCGCAGCTGCTGATGATGCGCCCAAGTGGAGCCATGTACAGATTAAAAAGAATGGGCCCCAATACTGATCCCTGAGGAACACCACAAGTGACAGGATGGCTCAATGATTTAGCGTGTCCAATGGAGACGAACTCAGATCTGTCTGTGAGGTATGACTTAAACCAATCCAGGGCAATGCCAGTGAACCCTGCAAGGTGTTGTAAACGGTGGAGGAGGATGTCATGGTCAACTGTATTGAAGGCTGCTGACAGATCCAGAAGGACGAGGAGAGAAGAGGAGCCATGGTCTGCAGTGATCAAAAGTTGTTTCAGTTCATCTTCAAAGACACCTACACGACAACAAAATTCTGGACAAATTTCAATCTGGCTTCCGCTCTGCACACAGCACCGAAACAGCTTTGATCCGGGTCACAAATGACCTATTGGAAATGGGTCTGTAATTTGCCAGGTCTTGAGGGTCCAGGTTAGGCTTTTTAAGGTGGGGTTTGATTATGGCTGATTTCAGAGTGGAGGGAACATAACCAGACTGGAGGGATTGGTTGATAATGGTAGTAATAAGGGGGCCGAGGGAGGCCATATTTGCCTTGACCAGGACTGTTGGGAAGGACTCTAGATTAAAATCCACTCCACATTTTACTTCCCGCATCCGAAGAGCCACAGGAGCTGCTGCAGTGATAACGGGACTACAAATCCCAGAAGCCGCAGTGTTCTGATGGAGGATAAACTTTCTCCGGCAACTTCTGTGGACATATGGACGTCGGCGAAGGAGACCCAGCCACTTGATGGTGAGGATGTCCAGAGGATACACAGAGACGTTGCTGTTGTTAAGGCTCAGGAGGTCTGCAGCCGAGTAGGTTAGCATCACGCTAGCCGAGGACGAAGGCACGACAATTCCCAATTACAGCAGCCGAAGTCGTAAGGATGTTTCAGGGCAAAGTCCGGGGGACTAGAGCATTAAGTACTAATAAAGTTACTATACTCGATCTTTTACTCTTTTGGCGGAGAAGCGGTGAACACATAACGCCAGCATCCTCTCCGCGAAGTGGGTGCTGGAGCGCTAAGCAACGAGTTGCTGCAATGATTGGTGTGATGGCCTGAGATGATCACACAATGTTGCAGTTACTTGGAGGAGTGAAACAACTGGAAGTGGTGCATACATTTTTTCAGTCCGTCGGGCAAACAGCCTAGATTGTCATGGTTCCCTTTAAATTCCCATTGGCGGTACCAACAGGTGCCCTCACTAGGGGGGATGGGGAGTTGGGTTTTGGCATAGTTGTTTGTTATATTCTTGTTAACATTTTTTGATTTAGTTTTTCTTTATAAAATTGTTTGTATAATTTGATGGGCTAAGTATGTTATGGGGTTTATGGAGTTATTGGCATGTAGGTATAAATGTTATGATAGTGTTCCCCCCTTGTGTGTGTTGCTGGACTGATCACCCAGTATATATGTTTCCCCAGTGTAGGAATTATTAGCTCAGGTAATTTTTAATATCTCCACCAATATGTTTGAAATTAATTAAAGTTTAATTAATTATTATTTAATGCTGATTATTAACCAATCGTTATGCCGAATGGTCGGCTCCTCCAAACTCAATTGCGGTATCCCTGTGAGTCTGTTAATGTGAGACTTAAATGGGATTCACTAATTACGAGTATTGCTTAGTAACCTGGGTTAGAAGGCTCGTTCAGCGAGCTGCATCACCAGGTAATGTAAACGATTGGTAGCGAAGCTCCCCTCACGGCCGATGAGAGAGAGTCTCGCGATGTTTCAGGCGAGTTTGAGGCTTAGAGCGTGTAGCAAGATCGCAGAGAGGCAGGGACTTATTGTGGAACACTCAATGACGGAGGCTAAAGTTGGGTAAAAGACATGCATTTATTCCTAGCTAACACTACAACTAACATAAGACAGACATTACACCTAACACAAACAACAAACATGAAATAACAGAATAAAACAAACGATGTAATTATGAAAATGCAATGACCGGATTTAAATGAGTAACCTTAAATGGGAAATACTGTTCTGCAAAGCAAGCACAGTTTGTGGAAACACAACCCTAAAGTCTTATAGCAGGTTAACAGAACAGCTTAAGTTGTTAGAATGAAAGGAAGTTGGTTTACTTGGTTGAAGAGTGGGGGGGGGGGGTCTTGGCAGTTGATGGCAGAGCTGTTGAGCTGATGGCACTCAGGAAGGCGCGGCGTTTGGAGCAGTGTAGTGGAGCCCCTTTGGATTCTCTTTCCTGGTGAAGCTTTGTCTTGGGTGCTGTTCTCTGTTCAGCTGGGCCTTCACCAGAGGGCTTCTTGTGGGCTTCTCTTCTTCCGGGCTGATGGTCTTTTCTGCGCTGCTGATGGTCGTTCTGCGCTTGATGATCTGTTTGCCCCGGCTGACGGTTGTTCTCCTCGGGCTGATGGTTGTTCTCTGCTCCTCTTTGTTCTGAGGTGCCAGGGTTTTATGCTGTAAAGTTCATGAATATGGATGACCAGGAATTTGACTCCTGGCCCAATGGCTGGCCATCCATTTGGCGGGCTTTTGGAAGGGGGTCTATATCAGTCCTTTTGGGATTATGACTTGACTGATTCTCCCTTTACTGATGATTTTCATTAAGCTGTTATAACCTTTGATACATCCACTATTATGGTAATCACTGACCAGATTTGGAATCAGGGGTGATTAACAATCAGTTTGACACCAAACATGCCATACCAGCTTCACAGGTACATACCTCATACCATCTGCATTAATTGATTAAACAATTAGTTATTTTATCTATGTGACTGATTCACATTAGTATAGGATACAGGTGTTTTGGGTTGCACCTCAACAGATGTTACACTTTGCGCAGACATTACATCAAATATTCATATTACAAACAGCACATCTTATCCATAGATAGGCGTGGCCGTTCGTTTGTGGTAATATCAATATAAGTTGCACATCTGGAAACAACATATTTTGTTTGGTGTGGCTTATGCCAATTCATCTTCTCCAGAATGGATAAGATACACCTTAATTCAGTTCTTTTAACATAGCATGTTAGAACAAAGAAACTTGGTGACGGTCCACCAAGATCAGATAAGGACCACAAAGGAATGTTGGAAGAGAAGGGGGGTTTTAACAAAGAAGACTCTCTAAAAGTTAGGACACATTGGCTACACTAATTTTCCAGATTCTTCTGGTATACCATGAGAACATACATACAATGGTAGCTATACCTATCTATTTATTTAAATTTATATGTGTTCAAGTGCAAAGGGGTAAAATAGGTGATACTCCGTGAACATGGTTATAAGGGTGGCACACAAAACACTAAGATTGTCTAAGGACACATACAAACATAACCTATCTGTATATTGAGACTAGTAGTCGTGAGTAAATCAATATACAGGGTATACAAAACCAAACTTAAATGAAACTTTCTTTAGGGTGTTGGTCTGTTCGTTGAGTGGTATGCAAGGCAGGATATCTGGCGAGGGGGTTGTGTGCCAAGTCGAGGGACCCCTGTCCATTAGGTCCACTCTGCTTGTCTGTAGGTCCCTAAATCTTTGGGCAATACAAGTTGGAGTGCTGGCCTCCCTTGTTATCTGTGTGTGTGTGTTTATGTGTGTAACCCCCCTTTGGTGCCTCTCGTACCAGGCTCGGCCTTGTCTCAGGCCACCTGGAATTTAGGCCCTGTGATATGTGCATGTGTGATCCTACATATCCCCCCTTTCGGCTAATGATGGCATTGTTGACATCCCATTGTTTGGCACCCTGGATGGCACAGTGACAGGATGGACAGGGAGGAGGCGCAGGGGCTGGCGCCTGGCTTCTGGGACCGCGAGGAGTGGTGAACCCTATGTCGAACAGGGTGCCAACGGCTGCTGCAGCTCCCAGCTGGGTGCCCAGGAGCCTCTTGGGCCGTCGATTGGACTCAGCTTGGGTCTGCTCCAACCTGTGGGTAGTGTCCGTGGCAGCATGATGCAGGGCATCCTGGGTCCATCGGACACCTGTCCCACTAGTTTGGGGTCTCTCGTGCAGGTAATGGCTCAGTTGACATCGTCCGACGAATACTCTCTCTGTGTGGGTACAACAGTTGGTAATCACGAGACCGGGCTGTCCCTGGAAGACGATGCTAGGCGGAGGCCCAGGGAACACCGTGTCAGACTGGAGCCTCAGCCTCCTAGCCAGAGTAACGCTAATAGCGGGGGCAGCAACATCCTAGTGGTAGGGGCTAGAAAATAAAAGGCTTTTAGAAGATTAGGAGTGAGGTGGTTAGTCGAGACTCTGAATGTTGTGCACACCGGTGCAAAAGGGATCAGGAGAAAGAAATAGTGGGCAACAATTCTCGGCCAGAGAACAATTGCAAAGAAACAAACAGGACAAAGAAAATTGCAAAACCGGATCCTCTTCAGTAATTTCCCGGGCACGCGTGAGCCACCCCAGGTCCTTACCAAAAACAACAACAAAATAAAATGAAAAGTTATCAAAACAAAGAAACAGATAAACAAAAAAAAAATTAAAAGGTCACCCAGATATCAGTAGTCAAGCCCACCACCTAAGGCCCAATCCCAATTCTATTTTCTACCCCTTTGCCTACCCCTCACCCCTTCCCCTTGCCCCTTGAAATGAAGTGGAAAGGGGTAGGGTTAAAAAAATTCCCCTAAGAAATGGGACACCACTACTACACTGTTATACGTCATCATCCATTGTCACTACCTCCTAACGTTACGTCAGAGGACAGGCGCCGATGTTTATCACAAATTCCAAGATGTCGCCGTCAGCGTCGTAGCATGTAAAGATTACTCACTCCCAAAGTTTTTTTGCGCCGTATTTGGACTTTAAAAACAGATGTTCGTTTTCACCTCGAAAACGTATGAGCTAGGGGTGGAGCCGAACCCGAATACGGTATTCGGAAAGGCACAAATAATGTGTTTTTTACGAATACTTATTTCGAACAAATACTTTAAAAAATATCTGTATTCGGGAACAAGAAAAACTTTATATCAAAAAGCTGCGTTTCCTCTTGAGACCGCAGTGCATGCCCGGATGAGTGAGTGAGTGAGTGAGTTCAGGACTCGGGGTGGGGGGGGGTAAAAGAGGTGACTGACACAGGCTGCTCCAACAGCAACAGAGAAGGCTCGGCTGAGCGAAAAAAGACTTAACTATCACTATTTTTGTTGAATAGATTTTTGTACCTTAACTGGGTTCCAGAGGCAGTTTATAACTTTCGGGAAGCGGAGTTTGATCGGGAGATAATTCCATTACGCTGCATTATTGACGTCTGCAGTCAGGTGCTCTCATGTTCGCTCTGTTTACGTACTGTAGCTCTGTTAGCTCGGTAATTTAGACAATAGGCTGTTGACAGAGTAACGTTAACGTTTGGTTAAAAAGGTTAAAACAATAGTTGTGTAGTTGTGTCGAATTGTATGCACTTGTAGGAGTTATATGGTACGTTTAAGTTACTCTGTCTACTGCATATCCATAATTATTATAATGGATATAATTAAAGAATACTTACACTATAACGTAAATTAGAAGTGCAACGCAAAAAACTGGATTTTTACGCCTATTTTGAATTTTACTCGAATACAAATACTTTTCCCCCCTCAACAAATACAAATACAGATACAAATACCGGCTGCTTTGCACACCCCTAGTATGAGCCTTCGGGTTTCCTCAGCTGTCCCTATACAGAATATAATTTACAAAAATGTTGTCATGTTGCAATAAGTACGAATAGTGTAAGCACCGTTCATTTACATGTACACATATGGCCGTAAGCAAAACAAAACAATGCGTTACCACATGCAGTCAGTTACTGGGTAACGTTATATGACATAAAAATATATTTCCTAATATTGTGCAATCAGTGCTATCCGCAAGCAAACTTTAGCGATTTTTTTTCAAACGTTTCTTTACAGAACATCACCGTAAACACAAACACAAGATTGATGGTAATATACATGTAATGAAAAAATGTCATAAAAATCCTTATTAATGGCAAAAATTACTTAACATTTATGGGTCTGCTTGCTCGAGTGGGCAGCCATGTTGTAAATTTCTCTTAGCCCTTCGTTTGAAGTGAGGTCCCGAAAAATCTTCGTTTCGAGGGCTATCTAGCCCTTCCCCTTACCCCTACCCCTCCAATCAAAAGAGAATTGAGACACCCCTACCCCTACACGTGAACGCGCCAAACGGAGGGGTAGGGGAAAGTGTAGGGGTAAGGGGTAGAATTGGGATTGGGCCTCAGTCTACCCTATCTGTGACCATCTTTCCTCCCCTTTCTCTTTGGTCTTTCTTGTTGGGGTTTTGGAGGAGATTTCGGCTGGAAAAGTTGTCCTTCTTTTGGTTGGAATGTGGTTCAATCCAAGCTGCTGGCTTCATCTTGAGATGAAGCATTGCACGTGTGCAGGAGGTCTTGATGTTTAACTGGCTTGTTCCCTGATGTCTTGAAGCCATTCCGTGTCCAGTGAGGGAGATGGCACATGAAGCTGAGACGTGCATAGCTGAAGTCTTTGCAGATCAGCAGGTCCTTTACTTCACGTTCGGAGGCCATCTCCAGGGTGATTAAGATTGCTGCCAGCTCTGCGTACTGCGATGTGTGAGGACCAAGCTTGAGCTGTTGTGGTGGGACGAGGTCGTCATTGAGCCACGGAATGCTAGTTCTAGCTTTCAGGGTCCCCTGATGTTTGAATACGCACCCATCTACATAAATGGTGATCATGTCTTGACAGATATTTTCCTCAAAGTAATGGTGTCGCGACAGTTCCATTGGTGTGGGCGTGTCCACAATGTTGGGTGCTGCTGGTCCCTCCTGAGAATAGCTGTGGCAGCTGGGTGACTACTGCGTCAGGCTGGGCAGTTATGGCATGGATTGTCAGGTGCTGGTCATCAGCAAGCTCCACGTGACATACAGTTCCTTTTGTCACTGATGACTCTTCTACTTCCATGGCCATTACCACATCTGTGACTTCCATGCCTTGGAGCCACATGCATTTCCCGATCTTGGGGCAGAAGGATCCTGGGGTAGGGTCCAGCCTGCACAGGAAGGAGTCATGATGCTGGTATGGGTCTCTTGTGTCAAGACACTGATCTCCAGCTGCGTTCTCTCCATGGTGTGGAGTGAGGTCTGAGGAGACAGCCAGGGTTTGACATTCCCATGTGGCTGTGTCAGGTGTCCACAGTGGCAACAGTTCTCTAACTTGAGCCCAAATTTTCTGACGTTGGAAGTCTAACAATGGCTCGAACCGGTTCAGCAAATCTTTCCCAATGAGGAATGGAATGGACTCAAGTTGGGAAATGTATACAGGGTGCATTACATTCATGAGGCCGATGGACAAATCGAGGGGGATCATGTGATCCATCCTGGTGCCCACTGGTGAATATGCCTGCACGTCCAAAGAGCATTTCCTCGGCTGGAGGGTTTTGTTCTTCTGGGCGGCTAGGTGCTGCACCTGGTAGAAGAGACTGGCTGACATGAGGGTGATGTCTGCTGCAGTGTCGATGAGGGCCTCGAGGGTGAGAACATCTTCCAGGGTGATGGAGAGGTAGAATTTCTTGGCTACCCCCCTTTCTATCAGGTCACCCAGAAGCTGTGGCACAGGGGCCTGGCCAGGAATTGGTGAGGCGTCGCCACAGTCGGATTGGTGCTCTGAGTCAAGGCACACAACCAGGACAGTGTTGCCGGGCACAGGCGGAGGCTCATCCCCTTGATCAAGCTCTGTGTTGGTGACGGCAACATCAGGTGCTCTTACTGGGCATGAGTCAGTAGCACTTTCTAATTGAGGTGGGACTTCTTCATTTGTTCCAATATCTCTGGTAGGGAAGGCCAATGACTGTTGAGTGTCATTTGGGGCTGACCTCTGAGGGAGTTTGTAGGCATTGTCTGGTGTGGGTTGAGGTGAGGGTTGTGGGGTCCTGCGTGATTTGTGCTTCCGTCCTAGTCATTTTGGATCTTTCTTCTGAAAGTCCTCTTGACCCTTGAGGGGATGCTGAGTAAAGAAATCACGCAGCAACTGTAGTAGATTAGACTACTCTTCTTCCTTGGTTCGTCCAGGCCTCGAGTCTGGATCGTAACCTCTCCTTCTGTCTTGCCAGTTCTGTGGTGGATTCCGTCAGGAACTTGGGGGAGAGCTTAGCTTAGGAAACTGGTTTCCCTGTCGGTCTCTCCACTTGTTCCATGGCTCCATTGGTCTTAGCTTACCCTTGTTAAGATTGCCAGACTGGTGGGAGACACGGCGCTGAGTCTTTGACTGCTGTGGGGGCGCACCAGGGTAACGCTCACTGTGGCTTGCTGCTCTCCAACCTCGGTCATGGATTGGTGGTTGCGGATGAGGGTACCCACCTTCCAACGCTAGGTTGCGATCTGTAGTGCCAAGGTTCAGCACTGCCGGAGCCTTGGTTGCCTTCTCAGCTGCTGCTCTTTGTTTGTGGTACGCCTTGATCGCCAGGTCTCGCAGTTGTTGACTTGTCATGGTGCGGGGACAAGCCATGAGCCCCAGGTAGTGGTTAATGGTTGGGTGGAGGTTCCGAAGGAAGAGAGCCTTGAAGTTTGCATCTTCTTCCATGTCTGGCTCATTTCTGGACCCAAAATATGCCCGACGAAGGCAATTGTAGTAGGCTTGGGGAGCTTCTTGTCTGCTCTGTTTAACATTGAAGGGGACGGCGATACCTTGTTCTGACTCAGGATCAGCAAACTCCCGAGTCAGTGCTTCGTGTAGCAGCATGGCGTTGGCTTTGATTCGACTAGGTTGTCGATCCAAGAAGCTGCGGACCTCCAGGCTAGATGTGATCCTGATAAGGTAGACTCTGTCCTCATTGGTCACATTGTCCAGTCTTTGGAGGTGGAAGTCAATGTCTTGGAGGTAGGCATGAATGTCATGGCCTCCTCTGGGATTCGGGGTGAATGTGTTGATATTCCAAGCTACTTTATCAAGCTCCTTTGTGGTAACCCGGTGCTGGTGTAACGTTCGCTTTTGTAGGCCTGTTCCATCTGTGGTGTCTTCTCTGAGAGAGACCTTCTGGGTTCTTGGTTCCTCAAGGTCTGGTGAGGGGCAGGGAGTTACCTCGTCCCGATGAGAGATCCCCGTGTGCCTTGGGAGCAACCGCACTGTTAGAGATGACGTCGGTCCCATTGCTGAGGGTGATGTCTGCTGCAGTGTCGATGAGGGCCTCGAGGGTGAGAATTTCGTAGGGTGCCTCAAATTCCAACTTCACCTCATATGCTTGCTTCAATTCCTGTCTCACCCGGTCAATCTCTTCTGCATCAGCCCGATGTTTCATTATGGCATTGGTGAGCTGTTCCTGGGAGCTGATCAGTTGGTGATTCATCTTGTGCAGACGTCTCTGTGCCTCGGCCAGATGGTTTTCCAGGGCCTGGATCCGACCATCCTTTTTCTTGAGCTCCGTTTGGGCTCTGTCCAGCAGGGTGTCGGCCTGGTCCAGTCTGGCTTCAAGGTTTTCTCTGATGGCTCTGGCTTGCTGTTTTTGCTGGTCAGCTTCAGCTCTGAGCTCTTCCAGGGCGTGTTGAAGCTTTTTGTTGGTGTGAGGCATTTTGCCTTCTTCCGTCTCCTCCTCATGGGGTGGAGAGCTTCTCTTTTGGAGTTCTTGCTCCAGATTCCCAATGTGATGCTGGGCCTGGGCGGCATCTCTCTGTGCCTCTGCCAGTAGTCATTGGATGTTTTCCTCCTGCTGCTTGAGTGATTGCACCCTTTGTTTGAGGCAAGACGTTTCCTCTTCGCTAATCTGCAGCCTGGTTAGGAGTTTGTGTGCGAGGGAGTCGAGTATTTTGGTTAGCTCCTTACTCCCGCATTTCTGAGTGGGTGGTGTGGCCATCAGTTCGGCGATGTCCTCCTCAAGCTGGTCAGCTCCTTTGGACTGTGTGGGATCGGCCTGACTGGGCAGGAAATCAGAAGTCACAACATCCAGCCAGGTACCCAAATCTTTCCATTGGTCAAGGGGGCTTTCTCTGTGGGTCATGGTGACTCGGTCAACTGGAGGGTGATCACAGAAATCTGTTATACTCAGGCTGGGTGTTGTCAAGGTGGGTGGCTTGACACCTAAATCTGGGCGAACAAATAAAACCAACAAAATAAAATAAAGTAGAACTGGGGCCTGTCAATGGGTAACTGGAAGGGTGTAGTGAACCACGGGAATATTTACCCACGACAAAATAAACAAACAAAAATTGTTCCCTGGGAGAAGTTGTTGCAGGTTAGAACAGTGTGAGTTACTCTAGGGCCTGAGAGATGCCGTAGTGAGGGGGAAAGGATAAAGCCTTATCCTGGAAATTGCAGATCTGTGGCTACTGACAGTGTCAGAAGGCCACAGGAGAAGTTGGGAACAGGAAATGAGAAATAACAGCTACAAACCAATGGGACTGCATTCAAACGTAGCTTGCTGTTGCAGATCAGATTACCCCTGGGTTGGGCTCTGTTGTACAACTCCGCTTTGACCAGAAGGGGGACCACTAGCAGGTTCTGCTTTATTTGTCCCTATATGAGGTGTTGTGGTGTTAAGCTAGTCATGCAGTTAGAGAGGTTTGAACGCTGTCAGGTGTCCCTCCTGAGTAGGGCACGTCCCACAAGCTCAAACCCAGCCAAGCAGGCCCAAGTCTGGCTCCCACTCCCCCGATCGCCAGCAATGTCAACTTGGAAGGGGGTGTTCTGTACGCACAACTGAGACAACCCAGGTGGGGCTCAGCTTATTGGCTGCACTACCTGAGACCTGACTCGACCAAGGCTGGCAAAATAGCCATCAGGTGTCACCCACCCTAGTGAGAGTCCAAGCTAGGGCCGTTCTCAGAACTCACCACAGATGAGGTCCTGCTCAAAAGTTGTAATGACTGCCTGAGGTACCTGTCAGCCTTGCCCTTAATGAGTCGGCGGGTGCAGCCGGGCTGGCGCGCTTTTGGGCGTCCAATTGCTGAGAACTCCCCTTCGGTTCTGACAAACTGTACAATCGTAAGCAGTGACAGCAGAGCTACAAGCAAGCTCAACCAACAGAGAGCGAATGGTAAGCACCCAGCACAGGAAAAGCTCAACCGATCACGTCCAAAACCTCGACTCCCTGATGTGATTGTGTATGTAACTGGTTTACTGTTATTAATAATGGTTGAACTTCTATGCAAGTCTCCTGGTTGGAGGAGAGGGAGTGAATGAAAGCATAAAATGAAATAAAACCTAAAATAAATCAAAAAGGTAAAACAGAAATCAAACCAAATTGTTTCTTATTGTTTAATTGTAAACATCAATTAGTTATGCAGCAATAACCTAATTAGATGTTAATGTGTTGTGATGAAATTGATTTGGTCCTTGAAGTTGATTCCTGCTTTCAGGCAAGAACCTGTGTGTCCAATTATGTGTGTTGGTATTACCGGTGTTGACCACTAGAGACCCAACTTTGTTGTTGTACTACTATGGCTGACCACTAGAGGCGCAATTTCGAAATGCAATGGTAGTACAATGCCTGACCACTAGAGATGCAATTTCGAAATGGAGTGGTAGTTCTATGCCTGACCACTAGAGGCACAATTTTCAAATTGGAGTGGTAGTTCTATGCCTGACCACTAGAGACGCAATTTCGAAATGGAGTGGTAGTTCTATGCCTGACCACTAGAGGCACAATGGGACGTTGCTCCCTTTGTGGGGGGGGTCCCCGACAAGTGAGCCTATAAGGGGTGGGGTCACTGGTGACCCAGGAGAAAAAAAACAAATGGCGTCAGGCAGGCCTTCAAGTTCATGGCTCTGACCTTTAAGTGGTTAGAGTGGCGTTCGCTGACTGCACTCGTAACCAAGACGGTTGCTAGGCGGTTGCTGACGCTAGATGAGTGACATACACTTTTAATGTATGCACACGCCACTTGCGGCTAACTTCTGCGCCTTGCGCAGTTTAAAACCCCTTAAAACAATTGCTGAAGCGAGACAGCGGTCGCGTTACGGCGACGGATCTAAATAGCGAGTGCACTATATCTTGTCGCAAATGGTGCTTAACCACGGCGGGTCTCAAGCACTGGAGACTCCCAAATTCTAAATAACACACACACTTGGCTCATAGCGCAAAGCGGTGTTACAGTAAACTTGCTTTGTCTAAAGCAGGCACACACATAAGAGAAAGATCCTGATAGGTAGCTAAGCTATCGGTCTTATCTCAGGGAGTACAAGCGCAACAGAATTCAGGTTAGAACCTCGTAACAAGAATTCCTCTTCACTAATAGAGAGAGAAATCTCTGCCACGATATAAAGAAACGGAGAAACTCGTCCGAATCGATCCTGGAAACAACGCGCTATACCTGAAAATCTCGTCAGATATAGGGTTTAAGTTCACTGCAGTTTAAAACGAATGAAACCTAAAATAAAATAACTGAAAATAAAACAAAAGAAAATAACTACTAATAATAGAAATAAAAATAATAAACCCGTATAATCCCGCTTAAATGCCTTCGGACTGCCGTGAGTGCAATTAATCCTCAACTTTGCAACCTGTTCACAGTAGCGCTTATTGAACTGCACGTTCGGTCATAAAAAGTTTAAATTGTGTGCTCACAAAAAGTTTAAACCTTGTGCCCGCATTCTCCACCAATTATGTAGGAATTATTAGCTCAGGTAATTTTTAATATCTCCACCAATATATTTGAAATTAAAGTTTAATTAATTATTATTTAATGCTGATTATTAACCAATCGTTATGCCGAATGGTCGGCTCCTCCAAACTCAATTGCGGTATCCCTGTGAGTCTGTTAACCCTTTGGGGTCTAGGGGTAGGAAACACACTTTCACTGACTGGGGCATGATCACACATTTCTTCAAAGATCATAAACTTAATTCATGGCAAATAAATTACTTCATGGCAAATTATTATTGTTTTGCCATTACACTCATCTTTATTTTAATATATATTGTAAATATGTCAGATTTTTGTTAAGTTTGAAATTTGACATCAAAGTATAGACATTGCAAAATGCAGTTTGGAACACTTGCAGAAACATTATAAAAGTACATAGTAAGCAATGCTGGCAGTTTGTTTTGATCCCAGATATCTGATCACCAAAGTCTTGGCTACATGAAGATGACTAAATGGTGTAGATGCAACATTCATTTGGATAAATAAATAAGAAAAACCTAACTCATGTCACTATTTCTGGCTCCTTTTATTATTTATGTAGCAACTTTCATGTGTATTAATGAGCCATTGGCACCTGGCCACGTCCCCAACCCCCTTTTATGGCGCTGAAGGGGATGTATCTGGATCGCGTTTCACCGTTGCGCTGATAATCAAATTACCATGCGAATGCGATTTGAATACGCGCTAATGCGGCTATTTATAATGTGAATAGCGATCTTCAGGTGAGAGCGGCACTACACACCCCCGATGCAGGTAAAACAAAGTAAGATGACATGGTTTACTTTTCTGCTGATTTACCCTAATTAAAAAAACTTTAATACTTCCGACAATGGACGTTTTGAAAAGAAGACAGATTACGGATTTAGCCAGCGTTTTTTTCATGATTCTACATTAAGATTTCAGCGAGATATAATCTGAAATAGACGCGAAAAGTACGCGATGCCGCCGACGACATACTCGACCCCAGAGAGTTAATGTGAGACTTAAATGGGATTCACTAATTACCAGTATCGCTTAGTAACTTGGGTTAGAAGGCTCGTCCAGCGAGCTGCATCACCAGGTAATGTAAACGATTGGTACCGAAGCTCCCCTCACGGCCGATGAGAGAGAGTCTCGCGATGTTTCAGGCGAGTTTGAGGTTCAGAGCGTGTAGCAAGATCGCACAGAGGCAGGGACTTATTGTAGAACACTCAATGACGGAGGCTAAAGTTGTATAAAAGACATGCATTTATTCCTAGCTAACACTACAACTAACATAAGACAGACATTACACCTAACACAAACAACAAACATGAAATAACGGAATAAAACAAACAATGTAATTATGAAAATGCAATGACCAGATTTAAATGAGTAACCTTAAATGGGAAATACTGTTCTGCAAAGCAAGCACAGTTTGTTGAAACACAACCCTAAAGTCTTATAGCAGGTTAACAGAACAGCTTAAGTTGTTAGAATGAAAGGAAGTTGGTTTACTTGGTTGAAGAGTGGGGGGGGGGGGGGTCTTGGCAGTTGATGGCAGAGCTGTTGAGCTGATGGCACTCAGGAAGGCGCGGCGTTTGGAGCAGTGGAGTGGAGCCCCTTTGGATTCTCTCTCCTGGTGAAGCTTTGTCTTGGGTGCTGTTCTCTGTTCAGCTGGGCCTTCATGGGAAGAATCTTCTTACCGAGCAGCCAGCCATAACGTACCACCCCATTTTCAAGTTTGTTTCCAACACTACTGTTTCTGAGAACGAACGAATCATGGGTTGAACCAGGCCATCTAGCCACAACATTAATGCAGGGGTGTCAGAAGGGGGGGGGGGGTACACACTGGCATAAAACTAATATTTTATGTTAAATGTGGGGGGATCCAAACGAATAATTATGAAATGTGAGGGGGAGGCGTCCTCCTCAGATTTAATGGCGGCGATGCCTATGCATAAATGAGACGCATGTTCGAATCGCACATAATTTGTACATTAATAGAGTGAAAGTGCTTTCTATGTAGAATTTGTTCTCTGAAGGTGCCTTTATAGCAATGTGCGAGCAGTTGATGGCTCCGTTTACATTGGGAAAACCGGCCATCGCTGCAAATTGCGCTTTAATCTTTACCTGTTCAACCACAGTGTAAGGAAATTTTATATATCTGGATGACAAGCGGATTATGCCCCATACAGCTGGCATGGCACGACTTGGTGTTGACTGAGAAATACCTGATCGGTCCACAAATTCTTGCTGAAAAGCACTTGTGGCTAAGAACCCGAGAGTGGACAGAACTTGTAAAGGAACAGGTATGGCGTAATTCCTCATCGTCTGCCTTTGTAATGCTGGCCCCATTTCAGCACACAGCTCCAAAAGTTTGCTCTTGGAAATCTGAGTCTCTTCTAATTCTTCCATAAGCTGTGCCTTCCAATAATGCAAGAGCTGCCATGGTAGTTGTAATAGTTCATAGGTCATAGGTTCAATAGGTCATTTTCTGCACCATTTTATTGTTACAAATTGATTAAAATTGGGTGTTCTACATTTGTAAACAACATACAATTAATGTCGGTGTATTGGATAAAGTCAGCGTCATGATTACGAGTATAAAAAGGGAAACCACAGTAGCAATGACTTTCCACTGGGTGCCGTCCTTTTACAAAACCGAGCAGAAACATGCGTATGCCATGTCTGGAGCTGCCGTGAGATTGTGCATAGCGGTATGCCAAGTTTTGTTTTATACACGTCGACGTGAGCGTGGAAACAGACGTACGCAACATTTTCAGGCCCCGGTGATTATTGTGCATGAGCCAAAAAAAAAAAAATCCAAGGGAAGACACGGGACCAAAGATTACCAGATAAATAAAGAATTTAATAAGGACAATAAAAAGAATGCTACACAACATATATATAACGCATGGTTGTCAGTAATCAGTAGTGTCAGTAGTGCAGGCATGCCATGTTCATGTAGTGTAGAATAAATACAGAAAACGAAAATCAAATACAAAACAAAACCATAACAAAAGCAAAACAAATGGCAACGTGCAACCGGCGCCTGAGCACAAGCCCCATTTTCCCCAAAGCCTGGCTGTTTTAAAAGGAAGCAAATCAGCTACAGCCTTAACAAGCATCAGGTGTAACTGGCTCACAGGTATAGCAATAGCATTCAGAGTCATGACAATGTGAATTGTCAACACTAAATGACAATCAGTCCACAACCCACACTCTAGGTCATCACACCCTGCACATTTTGGGGTTGAATCATACGGTTTTAAATGACAATTTAGGAGGGTAGATGTAGAATGGATAATATCAACTAAAGATTACACTTTAATGTCATTTCCACTGGACCTGATTTTGACACCAGACATAGCTTATATAAAATATTAAATATTCATAAATGCAAAATGCAAATAAATAATGGTTTTAAAAAGTTCTCAAGAGTTATACAATGCATAATGCAATCACCAATTTAACTGCTAACAAGACACATTGATTACTCAGCAGCAACAATCACTGATAAAAACTACAAATAATTTGTTAATTAACTAGGAAAAACAGTTAATTATCTTAAATAGGTTCTGTAAGAAAAAGTATTCAGTGTGAAAAGCTTTGGCAACAAGACAAAAATGGAGAAATTGGTAAAGGTAATCCATGCTTTTTTTTGGAGGGAGAGAATGTTGTTACTTATTTTATTTATCCACTGCTTTGACCCAAAGCAACTAAAAGTCATATGCATTCTACAAGAGGATTATCACATCCAGGAGAGAGGTTACCTGGCACTTTGTGGTGGAGCTTAAAGCTCTCCCCGTCTGTGACGTCATCACCAATGATTGACAGGTCCAGCTGCATGCCCCCACCCCAGCGATGATTGACGGTCCAGCTGCATGCCCCCTACCCCAACGATGATTGACAGGGCCAGCCGCCCGCCCCCTGTTCCCCCACAACCTAGCTAAAATTTAAATTAGTAATTTAAAGCTTGTATTAAAACAATGGTCACATTTATTAATTACGTTTTAAGGAATAATAAAGCGTATAGTACACTGAATGTAAGCTAGTGCATACACTCACCTAAAGAATTATTAGGAACACCTGTTCAATTTCTCATTAATGCAATTATCTAATCAACCAATCACATGGCAGTTGCTTCAATGCATTTAGGGGTGTGGTCCTGGTCAAGACAATCTCCTGAACTCCAAACTGAATGTCAGAATGGGAAAGAAAGGTGATTTAAGCAATTTTGAGCGTGGCATGGTTGTTGGTGTGTAGTGGAAAATTACCACCAAGCATGATGTCCGATGGTTACTAAGGAAGTTAGGCTGCAAAATAAGGTTATTATGCTTGAAGAAACAGATGCAAGAGACTGGGGAGGGGGTTTTAGACCTTACCCATGTTAAGCTAGACAAGAGATGAATTTTTATTCTATATATGGTAAATATAAGATGCTTGTGCTAGACGAAAAGCTTGTCCTGAGCATAGAATGTGCAAAAGCAGACATGGGTCTTCCGGTTGTGGTTGCAGAGAAGGGTCATTTGTCTGTCAATATAAAATGAAAGCAGCTGCGTCTGCTATTTGGAGAACTTCTCAGAACTGTCTGTGGAGAGTCTCCCCGAGCTCGCATAGAAAGATATCTCAATAAATGAAACCAAGCTAAACCATTGGACTCATCTGTTCCTTCCTACCTCCAAATTTCCATAACAGGTGCCAGACGGGCCGTTCTGAGTATTTCACAATCTGCTCAGTTACTGGGATTTTCACGCACAACCATTTCTAGGGTTTACAAAGAATGGTGTGCAAAGGGAAAAACATCCAGTATGCGGCAGTCCTGTGGGCGAAAATGCCTTGTTGATGCTAGAGGTCAGAGGAGAATGGGCCGACTGATTCAAGCTGATAGAAGAGCAACTTTGACTGAAATAACCACTCGTTACAACCGAGGTATGCAGCAAAGCATTTGTGAAGCCACAACACGGACAACCTTGAGGCGGATGGGCTACAACAGCAGAAGACCCCACCGGGTACCACTCATCTCCACTACAAATAGGAAAAAGAGGCTACAATTTGCACGAGCTCACCAAAATTGGACAGTTGAAGACTGGAAAAATGTTGCCTGGTCTGATGAGTCTCGATTTCTGTTGAGACATTCAAATGGTAGAGTCAGAATTTGGCGTAAACAGAATGAGAACATGTATCCATCATGCCTTGTTACCACTGTGCAGGTTGGTGGTGGTGGTGTAATGGTGTGGGGGATGTTTTCTTGGCACACTTTAGGCCCCTTAGTGCCAATTGGGCATCGTTTAAATGCCACGGCCTACCTGAGCATTGTTTCTGACCATGACCGTCCCTATATGACCACCATTTACCCATCCTCTGATGGCTACTTCCAGCAGGATAATGCACCATGTCACAAAGCTCGAATCATTTCAAATTGGTTTATTGAACATGACAATGAGTTCACTGTACTACAATGGCCCCCACAGTCACCAGATCTCAACCTAATAGAGCATCTTTGGGATGTGGTGGAATGGGAGCTTCGTGCCCTGGATGTGCATCCCACAAATCTCCATCAACTGCAAGATGCTATCCTATCAATATGGGCCAACATTTCTAAAGAATGCTTTCAGCACCTTGTTGAATCAATGCCACGTAGAATTAAGGCAGTTCTGAAGGCGAAAGGGGGTCAAACACCGTATTAGTATGGTGTTCCTAATAATCCTTTAGGTGAGTGTATATCAACATACATCGAAACATTTTAAAAACTTTGGTAGAATAATGCCTTAGTTATCTTAATTTAAGGGATAAAAAACATTAGTTGTGCTTGTAAACGTGCTATTTTAAATAATGCATTATTTTCTAATGGTAAAAACACTGTCATCATGTTTTAGGGTGAAATTATATGGGCTAGTTTTGTTTTACAACACATTACAGGATACTGATTCACACTATAGCCATTACAAGGCACCCAGGCATGCAGAAGTGTGAAGTTTTAGCACGAGCCAAGGATGGGTTGAGGGGTTAGGTACGGGGAATGCTCAAGAATTTAGGATATATTTTTGTTATTGTACCCCTTTTTTTTTGTTAATGTGTTATTTTAAAATAAGTATAAAACATGCTATTAAACATTTTATTCAAAGTGCTTTAAGGGTAGCTTTGCTTTACAAAAGTTTAGTCAAGAGGCGACATGGCACTCTCTTTGAAAATGAGCACACTGAAAACCCTAATAAGTTAATTGGACTAAATTGATTGAGTAAACTCGTTGCCTCAATTTAATTGAGTAATGGAATCTTCCAAAACTTGCATATTTAAGTTTATTTAACTTGAAGTTCAACAAACTTAGCACTTATTTAATGTACTTAAACGATTGTGTTCACTTGGTATAAATTTTTTTAAGTGTACTTATATATTTAAGTTAACTCAACATGAAAATGTAACTTAAAACTGTTAAACAATGTTCTTATATTTGACTGCAAGCTTTGTGCACACCAAACTGAAACAATGAACAGCATATTTAATCTTAGATTGTTTTATTGACAAAATGTCACAATATTATTGAAAACAGTAAACACTATACTGTAATGTAAATAAGGTTATAGCCTCACTTTAAAGGTGGTAAAAAAAATTAAAAATTAACTAGTGCAGTACATCACTTGTACAACTCTATGCACATATATACTTCACTCAAGTATCAAGTATTATGTTAATGTAAACATAACTATTACATTTCACCATTTAAGCTTTGTGCAAACATAGCAAACTAAAATAAAACAGTCACCATATAGTGTCTTTCACCAAAATTTCACAGTATTACAGTACAAACTATACTGTAGTGGAAATATTACTGTGTCACTACCACACTACAGAGGTGTAACAATATCCCAAATGAACTACTGAACATCAGTTGTAGAACTCTGCATTTTACAATTTAAACATGCTTTTTATTCTTCATAAAATGAATAATGGAGATCAAGAAATCAAGGTGGGAAAAACCCCCCAAAACAAAGAATGGTGTTAAAGTATCACAGTGACGTTTCTTAAGCAAAAAGTTGGTTTGCCAGAGACTGCACTCTAGGCTTGAGAGTATTCTGTCCCATTGACATTAGTACACGCTGGATGAAATCAAACGTGTTGGTGAGTGATTTTGGGTAATTCAGGTCTACTGCGTAAATCGGACCCAAGAGAAGACAAATTGCCTGTGGGAGGTCCTGCACTTTGTCCATCATGACTTGGCCTTCAAGAATTATTCCGATTGAAGAAGAAAAATGCAAAGAGCTGGAGGGCTGAAGATCGGTGTCCTCCAATAAAATCCCCACTGGCACATTAAGGATAGTGTTGCGATGATCAGACACCTAGTGAATAAACAGGTATAAATATAGTGTTGTGATCAGGAATCAAAGGTTTATCATCAATGCATGTTTATCAGAATGCCCGCTAAGTTTATTAAAAAAAAAAAAAAAACAATAACCCTAATCCAACATGGATATTTACTTACAGAATTGATATTTTCTTACACAAACAAACTGATTCCCTTCACAAACCCCTGGAGCCTTCTGGAGCAGTTTTATGATGGATGGATGGAATTTTTTGATTCAAAATCTCATCCCCCATTCACTCCCATTAAAAAGCTTGGAAGAACCAGGATAAATTTTATTATAACTCTGATTGGATGGCTTGAGGGTCAGGAAACCTTAGGCTAATTTTTGGGTGAACTATCCCTTTTAAGAACAGATTTACTTACTAAACATGACTTGAAGAAAGACGAGTCATCATCTCCGAGCATGATAGGCAGTCCTCGAAGAACAAGGGTTCGGACCTCTGTTGGCTGGGCTGACTTTAGAGGAAAACATACTATCATGATCCGCTCCGTTCGATCCCGATGTGTGCCTCGCCCACCTCGTTACCTCATGTGATTCCCTGATTGTTCTCACCTGTGGCTCGTTACCAGTAGCTTGTCTTTTGTATTTAGTCCTTGTCTCAGTCTGTCTACCCAGATCCGTCTTTGTATTGTTGTAATGTTTAGTCGCCGTCAGTCCTGTGTACTTTAATAAACCCCGTTTGCCCGTCTCACCGGCTTGACTCTCTTGCTTCACCGCTCGCCCGCCGGCGATCACAACACATACATAACAGATTGTTGATATGAGAAAATAAGAAATAAATTACGTTGACAAAATTAAATACTTCTAAAGGGATAGTTCACCCAAAAATGAAAATTCTGTCATTGTTTACTCACCCTAAATTTGTTCCAAAACAAGCAGTTTTGGGGCACCACTTACAGTACATGTATATACTAAAAAGAAATACTAAGGAAGTCAATGCTGCACCAAAATTCTTTGGTTAACATATGGTTAACATATCTTCCTTTGGTTTGAGCAGAACAAAGAAATTTATACAGGTTTGGAACAATTGCGGGTGAGTAAATGAAGACAGAATTTCCATTTTTGGTTTCCATCCTTTAAGTTATGTTAAATAAGACAAATAATTACTGACCTTTATTTGCTGTAAAAGGCACCAAATGACCAGGAGCCCCCCATTTGGTTTTAAAAAGGTCCATGAACCGTGATCATTATGAACCGTGTCATCATTATGTCCATCTGGAAAGGTCGGCAGAAAGTTGATTTCACATTTCTTTGGCTTCTTTATGTGTTTTCTTGATGGCATTGCTTCAGGGTTGTTCATGCCTCTTCTTCCTCCATTAATGGTTACATCAGGGTATCCCAAGTTTCTCATCTTGGATCTAAAATTCCCCATTTTAAATTTTATACTGTTCTTCCAACCCCCCCAGCCGGTAGATGAACCACTTTCCAGAAGACATGGATGCTTATTTACCAGAGCAGCAGCAACCTGTGCATAGTCATCATTCGTTGGATAGGCTTTGAAGCTGAACATGGTTTCAGCCAGTTTTTCCAGGATGTCATGCTTCATTTCTTTGGTAATTTTGAGGTATGTGCTGTCCTTGAGGTAGGCCAGGTTACCCTGTCGTAGGCAGTATTCAACATCAACTGTGAAAGAAGGGATCTCAAATTCTTTTGGCCATTGCGTTTTCCTTTCCTGTGAGCAGGTAGAAAGTATCTCGGTGTCGGCTGTGCTTGCAGACTCATCCGATACTTCCTCTCGATGCAATGGTACTAGTTCAATTATAGGAATGATCTTCAGTGTAGCTCTATCTTGAAGCTCTGATATATTGGTTAGGTTGCAAAGTGCATTCCCAAAGTCCTGATCTTCATACTGAAGCGAAAAGTTATAACTAAGCTCCAAACTCTCTTTTAAAGCAACCACCAAGTTGTCCACTGAATCAGGCTTCTTGGCCAGGGTGACCTTCCTTATGTCCCCTTCTGTCAGTATAACTCTTAGGAGAGTTTTCTCTTGAGAAGACTTCTAACAATTAAAACATAATAATTACTATTGACTGAAATTTGAACACACAAAGGAAAACTGCAAAACAGTTAAATGTGCATTAAAGTGTTAGTTTACCCTACAATTTAAAGTCTGTTATTATTTACTGTCCCTCATGTATTTTCCCAACCAGCAAGACTTTGTATGTGTATTGAATACAAATTAAGAAATGAAAGGAAAAAAAAATTACCTGAGATTTCTGTCCCTCGATTGACAACCTTTGCAACTAAGCACTTTAAAGGCCCAGAAAGGTATTAAAGTAATCCTGTACTAGATAAAGACTAGTGGTTTAGCCTCAGTTTTATAAAGCAATGCTAGTGCTTTGTTTGCAGGGAAAACAATTATCACTTTATCCACAAGGATTTTTTCTCCAACATGCATTCACATGAGCATCACAATACATGGGTATTATGTTGATGTGAAAAATGTTAAGTAAATTTGTTTTGTTTTTTTTGGAATAATGTGTAAAGTGGTAAATTGTTTTTTTTTTTTTTTGGGAAACAAAGCACCCAAGTCACTTTGAGCTTAAACCACTGGAGTCATGGATTTATTTAATGATAAACCACATGGATTGCTTTACTGATTTCTTTCCTACCTTTCTGGGACTTGAAAGTGTCAGTTGCTTGGCTGTCAATGGACGGACAGAAAGCTGTTTCTTCATTTGCATTCTGAGGATGAACGAAAGTGTTCAAGGTTTGGAAATATCTTAAGGGTGAGTAAACGGTTATTTCATCAAAAAATGTGATTTCAGTCATTAATTACTCACCCTTATGTAGTTCCAAACCCGTAAGTCCTACATTCATCTTCAGAAAACAAATTAAGATATTTTTGATGAAATCCGAGAAGATTTCCCCCCTCCAATACAGCAACGCAACAGATAATTTCAACTCGCAGAAAGGTAGGAAAGACATCATTAAAGTAGTCCACATGTGACTACAGTGGTTCAATCTTAAGTATTCTCATTGCTTCATAAAATTTTGTGTAGAAAAAAAAAAAAGTCGTTATTTATTATGTTTTTTTTAATTTTGTTTTTTTTTGCACAGAAAAGAACTCATCGCTTCAAAAAATTAAGGTTGAACCACTGCATGGACAATTTTTTAAAGATGTCTTTCTTACCTTTCTGGGACTAAAAAGTGTCAGTTTCATTGCGGTCTATGAAGGGGGGAAAATCACCTCAGATCTAACCAAAACATCTTAATTTGTCTTCTGAAGATGAACAAAGCTGCAAAGTTCGAATGATCGAATATGCTCAATGTACCAAGCTGACATTTGTTTACAGACAAACAGAATCTCAGAGTTCACTGCTACAATCTGTGATATCATCTTGAATTCTGGGAGACCAGAGCATGACCCAGCAGAGATGACCATACCTGCATGGTATTCAATTCCATCAGCTGTCACAGAGGAAGCAATTAGCACTGTCTTTAGCTGTGGTGTAACTTGATGGAACACCTGCTGAATATGATCAGGAAATGACGTAACCAATGCGGTTTTGACTTTGTCCATTTCAATTGAGGGTCTAAAAAAATGAGCTAGAATCCAGATAGTACGCCATCATTCTCTGATGTTGGACAGCCAGTGTGAGGGCAACATTTTTGAAGTTTTGAGATTCCCGAATTACTTTTTTTTTTAATTTGTGCTTTCCCTCAAAACGCATTGTCCAAACATCAGAGAGTGGGCCAAAGGCTTTAATCAGCTGAGGATAATGTTCAACATAATGATGCTTTGGTTTCAATCTAAAACCAGGGAATGTTGATTGCAGCAGTTCTCTGTGCTCTGTTATTTTGCTCTTCAAGAAATCAATAGACTCCTCTGTATGTTTTGATGCCACAGCCAATTCAACGATGTCTTTAAGAAGCATCAAAATTTCCCACACTGCAAAAAATGCCTCTAAAAAAGTAAGAAAAAAGGAACCATTATTAGAAAAAATGACTTATTTCAAGCAAAATTATCTGTCAGTGCAGCAAGAAAATTGTACTTGTTAAGATTTCTTGAAACAAGAAAAAAATTACCAAAGGGCTAAGCATACTCAAAATCTTAATTCAAGCAAATAAATACTAGTATTTAGCTTTCTTGTTAAGTTCTGTTTATCTAATTTTAAGATATTTGTTCTTATTTTTGAGAATTATTGCTTAGAAACCAACTGGATCAGAGCCAAGCTTGCTTAAAACAAGTAAACAAGATGATGAAAACAAGTCCAATGTGCTTGCTTGCAGCACATTAAAATCTCATAAGAAGTGAATAATTCTTAGATTTAGAAGACTTGTTTTAAAAAAATGTCTTGTTTTAAGTATATGTAGGGGAAATAATGTAGGCAGGACCACAAAGCTTAAAGAAGTTTTATTAAAACAACATGATGGCCATCTGCATGCTGAACACAAAGGCATTTTTAAGTCTGCAGTTCACCATTGCAGAAACGGTTGATGAACGATCTTTGACCATTGTTAACCTCAGAGAACACATACTGTAACTGACCAAGACAGAGGCCTTCAACAAAAACTTGCAGAGTATTATATTGTGAAAGAAATAGTGATCATAAAAAAAAAACCTGACGTGATTGGCCAATGCCACCACTCAGCTGACAACAAGCTTAACACTATGGCAGGAGCGATAACAATGCTAACTATGAGGATGATCACTCTCTGGGTATGAGGGGGCCACACATATGGAGGCCTCTATATATCTTGAGGTGTGTGTGGAGAAAAGAGAGACTGAGAGGGGAAGGGGTGAGAAAGACGGAGGGAGAGAAAGAGCGAGGGTGACTGACCAGCCTTTCTTGTCACGTCAACATGGGGAACCCAGTGTGGAGTTACATTAGCCAAGAAAGGCTTGCCAGTCAGCCCTTGCACGTTTAAAGGCCGGAGTAGCATCTTTTTCATGGATTGAATCACCCAGTACCTCTGTTTGCAATATTGAGAGGACAGATGCAACGCATTTTGGGTACGTCATGTGGAAGGCGTAGTAATATGCCATAATATACAGCATTGCCTCTCCTACACCGCTCTTTGGGAAGGAGGTGACTGGTGTGGCTCCCACATATACAAAGCAGTCGCCTTCATCCTTGGTGACCAGGAGGAATGGTGTGGCGAGCGGCCTTCTGGCTAGATATGCCTCTGGATCCTCTGTGGGCTGAACATAAACACACAACATTTGTAGAACATTAACACAGCCACCGCACCTACTCATCCACCCACACACATACACCTCACATTAAGCACCTTGATTGGTTGATTCATGTTCCATGTCATAAACAAACATAATACTTTCAAATTGACAGCTCTTTGCTTGGCGTTTACCAAAGCTATCCTAACAGGACACAAACTGAAACTTAACTTCAAGTTTCCCGATAGGTTAGCTTTAGCTGCCAGTATTCGGTCTGTTGTACCAAATTTTCTTGTTCTTTTTCCTACCAAAAGCACATTGTGACCTTGAACAACAGAGCTATGGGTTGAATATAGCCCGGATTGCGCTTTAACTGTTGGGAGAATGTCAAGAGTTTATGTTAAAGGCTTTCTTAAAAAATTATGATGTACCTTTAGGACGTGGATGAGTGCTTCAGCTGAAGACGTCATCCTCTTTGGTAAGGCAAAATTAGAAGGGAACAGATTTGGAAGTGCAGTGATGAGGTTGATGGCTTGCTCGTCTTTAAAAAGAGAGAGAAAAGGTAGCTTTATAATAATCAGGAAAATGTAAGGTGAGGCAGACATTATCACAAAATAGCCCCCATTCAGAGTGATTCAAGACCTGCATCATGCTGTCTGGCCCTATTCCATGATGACTGCCTTGCTACTAGGGGTGGAATGGTTCACAAAATCCACAGTTCAGTTTGCATCACGGTTTCGGGTCACAGTTTTAGGTTCAGTTCAGTTTTTCTCTATTTTGTCAACAATCCAGAAATACCATATATCAGCAGTAGATAATCCACCATTTACGTTTTTTTTTTTTTTTTTTAACATATCAGTCATTCTCAAGGACATGTCATGTAGTTCTGTAAAAACTGAAAGAATGAGGCGGTTTGGCATTAGGTACGTCATCGTGACAGTCTTAGGTTAATGCTGGGAGTGATTTTTATGCAGTAAATGGGGACACTGCTTACTTTAAGATTTTTATTGACGATCCCGAAGTACAGCTGCTGTGGTTGAGAGCAAGGGCTCTGGCATGAGCACACCTTCCTCTGAAAGCGATGAGTCGGCTAAATCGTGTACGAAGAAACTGCTAGTTCCGAGCAAATCCCTTTTAAATATCCGATGTAACATACTCGATGTGTTGCCACTAGCATAAGCAACATGTTGCACACAGTCCCAGTTTTATCCATCACTTTCTTACTGCCAACACCGTAGGTAGCACAAAATCCAAAAGTATTACACATACTGTAGGTGACCGAAGCTATGCAGCAGCTGGTGCACCATCCATTACTGACAAAAGGTTATTTTTTGTGCATGTGCTGAGCCGAACGGTGCACGTGAAGCGAACAAAGATAAGCGAACCGAATGGATTAATATTATTATTCATGAACTGTTCCATCCCTACTTACATATTATCCCTTGCTTAACTCCATGTGGGTTATGGCCAAGAGGTTCACCTCCACCATCCACACCATGGAGACCAGCCAGGCACATCCACCCAGCCCCAGTTCTCATGTTTACATGTGCCTAGTTTTCAAAAAAATTAGGCCTTACCAGCAGGAAGTGCCATTGGTGGCTTCAATGACTTCTTGAAAACCCCATAGAAGGCAACTTTGGATTTGAAATCAAGCCATCGCTCCCTCAGTTCCGTCACATAGCTGGAGTTGTCCTTGTTGATTATTCGTCTAAGTTCATCAAGAACCTTGGTATTTTTACAAAAAAAAACAAAACACACAAAAACAACACAGACAACTATGAAGTGTATTGTTAAACCATTCTTCAAATTCTAAGGTTTTATGGAAATAACACAACTCATGGGAATTTAGTTAATGCACATCATTCTTCAACTATTGTAGTATTTTTTAAAACAGTTAATTTGTTTAAGCAGTATGCTCCAAATGTTTAACAGAACACTTCCAATACTCTAATAAGCTAATTTCACAAAACATTGGATTGTTCAAGAGTCCAAGTGTGAATTGTGAGTGGTGAGTGTACTTACATGACATGGTCAATATCTTTAAAGCAGGGATATGCCTCAATGATTTTTGCCGGTCTGTTTGGTTCCTTCAGTACATCTGAATAGATAAAAGCTCTTCTCCCCTCAAATTCCAGGTCAACTCCTGCAGAGTTTTATAGTGTCTGGACTGAACCATCCGACTGTCCTGTTTCCATTCATCTAATAGGTTAAGAAAGAAGGATAGAAAATACTAGAAATTATAAATGGTAATAACACATATTGTACAGTTCAAGTCAAAGTTATAAGCCCCCTGTATGAACCCGCACAAAACCCTTAATATTGTTCATGCTCCTATCGCTTCCAGAGGAATCTTATTTTTCTTGGGCTGAATAGAAACAGGGAAGTGCAAAAATGACAAGGTCAATCTTGTATCAATCTTGTATTTTTGTTCTTGACGAGAGTGGCACATATTCTTGTTCACTCTTCCATACAAACATTGTTCCAGCTCTTCCAAATAGTGGAGTTTCCATTTATGTATAAGAACTTTGCATTTCTGCAAGAGTTTCTCAATAGGATTGAACTTTGCACTAAAGAGGGTTGTGTAGGACTTTGATTTAGGTATCTCTCAAAATGTTTCAGAGCAATTTAGATGCAAGCAAGACAGTGACCTAAGATTAAGTCAGAGTGGCAAACCACAAAGCTACTCTGGTGGCAGATGTGTTTACATCGCCCTTCAAAATCTCAATTTATTAATGTTTCTCCATGAATCTATGCACCTGATCAAAAATAAAAGTTTCATTTTGAGGCAGAAAGTGTACACTATTGAAAAATAACTGTCTGGTGGCTAATAATTTTGTCATTTTTGCTTAGTCTTGTTTTATTATATTATATTACTATGTACAGTATTGATTATAGTCATTTGTGGTTTGTGTAATTTTATAAAGGGGACTAATAATTCTGACCCTAACTATATTTCATACATAAACAACAACGTCCCACTTATAAATATGAAAACCTATACATTTACCAAGAACATCAGCCCTTGGAGTGCTGGTTATGGGTAGGTGAACCTTTGAGCTTTCTGGAGTGCTGGTGGGGCTACTGGAACTTGAAGACGGAATGACAGTGGATGCCTTGGGGTCAAGATTTCCCTCATCTTCCTTTGTGGCTCCAAACTCAAGGTGTCTCTTTTTCCCCCTTGCTGGTGTAGCCCCTTGGGATTTGCGTGGAGTTCTGATGTTTTGCATTCTCTTGTTTAGTCGCTTGAAGAGTTGGAGCTAAAACACAAAATACAAAGACCAAAATGCCAAAATGTAGCCTGTTAAATACCCAAATTTTATATTAGAATTTAAAAAGGTATGCTCTTTTTGAACTGCTGCTAACTTTTCACATTAACAGTAACAACTTTCCAAAATGATCACATATTTTGAAGTATAAAGAAGTACACAACAAATGTCAAACTATCACTCTGATTAGGGGTGTAAGGGTGCATGTGTTCATATTGACCCATTTAGGTACAGGACACAAATGTGTGACGAATGCATCTTTAACAGCAAGCAACAGGCATTTATTTAATTGTTTATGTATTTATTAAACTTATTTACATACCATCTACTCATAGACACACAAGCAAACCAATTCAGCTTCCCTCACAAACACATTAAGTGGCTGAGGGTGTGTCCATTTAGTCAACTGATACAAAAACACACCTTTTCAAAATTCTATTCTTACATGTATGGAGTATCAACAATACTGTCAATGAATGTTAGGCTCGCTGCTTACAGGTTCACTGTGTCAAGAATTTCCGAAACCAGGACTACAAAACAGAAATGCATACCGTACTTGTACCCTTCCCTACTATCAATATAAAATTATTATATTGATGTCACAATGCTTACATACCCATGGACGTTCTGTGTCAAGCTTGTCGGATAACATCGGGTAGTATGAAACAAGACGTCTTGCCATTGCTTGCAGGTCTTCTTTAGTTGGATATTTGATGAAGTCTTCCACATCCAAGGCCCTCACTATCGAGACCATGTTTGTTATTGTGTTTCTTATGAGCCTACATGACAGCTCTTTAGAGAGCTGACACTCTCCTCCTTTCCCAACTTTTTTCAATTCAAAGTAGTACTTTCTAACATGCTCTAATTCACTGTCTGTGTAAATGACATATTGGGGGGTTGGTAGTTGAATTGTTTTGGATGGACTGATTTCCTTCTCTTTGTTGTAGTTCTCACTAGTGGGCCCAGAGGAGCTGGATGAGGCCTGCTCCTGGAAAATCCATCCATGAAAATAGAGAAAAATTACCTTTTGTAATCAAGTCAGAAAAACAATGCTTAGACTCATTGATTGCATCTTTAAGACTTTTGATGTGAAAGTATCCTAAGTTTTTAGAAAATTGATTATTTTGACAAAGAGTATTACTTACCACAGGGTGCACCGCCTCCCAGATGAATTTTCTCCTAAGAAAATGTTCAGGCCCTGGGAAAAGGTCCCACAGATCTTCTTTGGAGAGCGTCTGCAGAGCATCTGCATTAATATTTGCCGCTGTGTCAAAAATAGAGACAAACAAGAACCAATTAGAGTATAATAACAACTGATGATTAAGATGATCCAAGAGATGAGGTTCACTGAAGGATGAGCACCTCTTTATATCCTTTGAACTTAAGCTCTTTCAGTGTATGAGGCACAACTCCATTAGACCATTATTTGTAGACATGCCAGCACAATATCATTAAAAAACAATGAGAGCAATATAATGATAATGTGTTTTCATTTGGATAAATTCATCTTTCAAATACCATAACTGTAAATATAGCATCTCAGTAAAATTAAATGAGTAGAAATACAGGTGAGCGAAGCACAGCTACATCACACTACCTTTCAGTTAACAAAGGACTTGACTGTCTTGAACTCAATAATAAGTACCATCAGTGTCATGTCATCATCCTTACCTGTTAAAATGTTGACAGCATCACTGTCCAGCTTACCAAAGGCATTCATGTTCCTGTTGAAAGTAAAGCAATAAATTTTACACAATTCATATACAATTATGTTAATACAGTGGTACCTCGGTTCTCGAACTTAATCCATTCCGGACTCCGGATCGAATCCTAAAAAGTTCGAGTTCTGATCGAATTTTTCCCATAAGAAATAATGGAACACCAATTCATTGGTTCCCGGCCCCCCAAAATTACACCTAAATATGTTTTTTTTTTTTTTTTTAGCATTTAAACGCAAAATGAACAGGATAAAACAATTAGAGCTTTTTTTTTCTTAATGGCTTCCAAAACGATAAAGATCTTATCCCAACATTACCCCTGTCCTGCCCCGATTGTGCGCTCCTTCCGTGTGCCACGCCCCCCTCGTTAACCTCGTGTGGGATCCCCATGTGATCAGCTGTTTCTGGTTGTTGTCATTAGTCCTCTGTATTAAGTCTGCGTTTCAGTTTGTTTCCCCAGTCCGGTCATTGGGTGCGTTCGACTTGCTTACAGCGCTGGCTTAAAGCAATGCATTCTGATCCTCACACAATGCATTGCGACCTCTCACCCAGCTGCACAAACTGGAACCGCCTCCGTGACGACACACCTTTGCCCTTATTGGCTGAAGAGTTTAGTTACACGCACGACGTTTGTATCCCAGGCAGTTCCGTAATCTGCTATTTCTCCCGAATATCACGTAAAGCAGTGAGAACTGGTTTTCAGTTAATTTACCTGGTAAAATAAAGCTTAAATAAATGACATAAATGCTCTAACAGTACACATAAGTTAGTGGTTTATTTATTGTGAGTTACTGTAATGTTGCGCTGCTTTATTTGGTTAATCGTCCAGTCTGTGAAGAAGGCGTAAGAATTGCATTTTACTCGGTACATGACAAAAACTTTGAATCCGGTCCATTTTTTATTTTTATTATTACTCTGTATTCGTTAATTTGTTCGTGAATAGCAAACTTTTAGGTTGTAACATCTGTACAACTATTACGTAACTTTTTGGTGAGCAATGGCTAACAAAATGATATAAAGTACAGTGTATTACCTGATACAGTATTTTCAATAAAATAGCATTATCACCAACAAGCGCTGCAACTACAGCAAATGCAAGGCTGACACTGAAGCGTTACCTTTTGTTTCCGCTCAGAGACTTGCCGTGTGACTCATTTCCTGGCGCGTACAATTTATATTAGGTCAGTGTTCACGGTTTGATTTCTGACATTCAGATCGAGTTCTAGGTCAAACTGGTTTGTTCGACTTTCAAGAAATTCGAGTTCTAGTGAGTTCGTGAACCGAGGTACCACTGTATTTTCAATATTGCTTACATTTAGGTTAATTAATGCAAATATAAATCCAATTCATCAATCAAACTCCAATTCATCAGATCATCCATTCCAATTCGTTAATCTAATTTTAATTCATCTAATGGTAAGTTAAAGCAGGACATGCATGTATGTATATAAGTAAGTAATTTGCGGGAGAACATTTCAAACTGGGTTTAAGGAAGCACTTCTTTACACAGCATGTAGTTAGAGTTTGGAATAGTCTTCCTGATAACGTAGTGCAAGCTGAATCCTTGGGTTCCTTTAAATCAGAGCTAGATAAGATTTTAACAACTCTGAGCTATTAGTTAAGTTCTCCCCAAGCGAGCTCGATGGGCCGAATGGCCTCCTCTCGTTTGTATAGTTCTTATGTTCTTATATTTACTTATAATTATCATACCACAGAGCTTTTTCTTGCATGTTGGAAAAGATGACGGATCACAACACACGCGTTGCTAAACTAAGATTGCCAAATCAAGTTTAAGTTACACAGCATATTATGGCAACGCGTAAAAAAATATTAAAATTCTCCTTATCTCCACGATTCACGTAAATGACATACTTTTTTTTTTTTAGTCAAACCGGCAAGTTTCGCCGAAAACTGACTAGTTTGCAGGTATGATTTATATTGTCGTACTCAGCTATGACAAATTGGTGTAAGATGTTTCGAACGTGTCATACTGTAGTAATACACATGCCTGACATTTGGCTCCTCCTGTCGTGGAGGTGAAAGGTTCGACATACCGATTCTTTCAAACTGTATTACTCCCACCAGCCACCGAATTCAAGACTATACTACAAGTACTGTTACTAATGAGGATACTATGCAAGATGCAAATTGTTACGAGGGCAACTCTATGCAAGAAGCTGCTTGCCAAGAGAGCGCGGGAATGTCCAGCCAAGATCAAGGCTACGTTTGCGCACAGCCACTCAAGGTAAGCTAAACGCTGATAGTGTAGCCTACAAATCAAACGTGTTGGCAACGTATAATTTTTATATATTATACAATGATCATATATTAACGCTATGCCACCGAGCGATGCAATTTGCATCGATATTAATTAATTTAGAAAAACTCAGAATCCATTGAATGTACCATACAGATACTGTCAGAATCACAAGACTTTAAACTTAAGACATTATATTAATTTATCTGTATGTGAAAGTTTTTGGGAGTAAATTCATGCGCAAAGCAGAAGTAATTTTTAAAAAAGGCATACGTGAGGTTCTTGGTTATGTAAACGCCCCAATGTGTAAACGATTGCGACTCAAACGTGGAGCTACAACGTTCGCTCAAACGCTATAGTTCAGTCAAATCTTACCCTTTTATTACAGACGAAATAAACATGACTACAGTTATTAATAAGCTGAATGTACTACTTTTATAGGATTTATCCAGACATGCAGCTGCCTTCACTGTGGATGTTCGTGAAAGATGCTGTCTTTCTCGGGTAGGCTATGTATGTTTTGCATTTGCATTTAGTTATTTAGCAGATGCTTTCATTGAAAGCAATTTACGGATTAGATCACATTCTGTCACTTTCATATATGGCAAGAAAGACTTGCAACCATTAATACTACTTTGCATTCTGCAGTCCACCAGAGACTGAGTAGAGAGAAATATTTTATATTTGTACGCTACTGTAATTATATTTTGCAGTTTGTAGTCTTGAGAATTTTGGGGCTTTATTTTTATGGTAGGCCTAATTAAATGACTATGATTGTTCTCCCCCTTCCTCCGACAGAGCAATGTCAATAGAATTGTGGCAGAAGTACAACAGTTTCAATCGACTCTTGTAGAAACCTTGAGGGAAAGAGTGAGGAACGTCTTTGACAGACATGGCCCTTCAAACAACATTGAGCACCTCCAGAATGAGGCATTGGCAACATTTGATGATTTTCCAGATCCTTTCTCCCATTTGACCACAACATATATGCAAGATCAAACCATTAAGGAACTCTTTAATCCAGTGGAACCAGAGGAGGTTGTCATATCACAAAGGCTGTGTAGAGTTAAGAGAAGCTCCTCAAGGGTTCTTGTAGTCAAAAACAAGGTTTTTTTCTATGTTCCCCTCATCAAGAGTCTAGAACAGCTGTTGTCCAACCCGAGAATTCTCAGTATGGTCAGCACTCCTCCAAGGAATTGCAACAAAGACGGATTTCTATATGACATTGCGGATGGGAGCCTTGTCAAAACCCATCAATTATTGTCAATGAAGCCAACCTCTTTACAGTTGATTTTATACTCTGATGAAATTGAAATCTGTAATCCTCTTGGAGCACAAGCCTCTGTGAACAAGTTACTTCTGTTTTATTATACACTAGGAAACATAAACCCCAAGTTTAGGTCAAAGCTCTCTGCCATAAGACTGCTTGCTATTGCTAAAGCTAAGGATATCTCGGAAGCTGGTGTTGATGTTATTTTACAACGAATTGTAAAGGATTTGAAGGAGCTGTACAGTGGTGTTGAAATTAAAGCAGGAAATAGTGAAACTATGCTATATGGTGCGGTAATATCAGTATGTGGTGATACCCTTGCTCAGCATGACCTGGCTGGGTTTAAATCTGGAGTTGGGTTTGCCTTCAGTAAGTGTAGGCACTGTGAGTGTGACTTTGAGACTATGCAAAACTATTTTGATGAAAAGAGTTTTAACCAGAGAACATTAGAAAATCACATCAGACAGTGCCAAGAAATAGAGAGGGCCAGAACAGACTTTCTTAAAAATGCCCTCATGACTACCTACGGTATAAACAGAAGGAGTACACTTATAGATTTTCCAGCCTATGATCTTATCCAGCAAACCCCTCAGGATATAATGCACGTCATGCTCGAGGGTGTTGTACCTCAGGAAATTGCGCATTGAAACACCTCATTTTGTCAGGGAATATTGAATTGGATTGTATAAATTCAGGTATACATGGTTTTACTTATTCACCCATTGATGTACGGGACAAACCATGTTCAATCAGTGTCAGTACAATGGCATCTAATGATAATAAACTTAAACAGTCTTCTGGTCAGATGCTGATACTTCTGAAGATATTTCCTTATATTATGAACAGTATCAAGGATAATATTTATGTTCAGTTTATCATAGAATTAATTGAGATAACTCAAATCCTTTTTGCTCCTATTTTATCAAGGGCATCTTTACAAAAACTTAGAGCAATGATAGAGCGGCATCTTAGACAGTTTAGGGTGCTTTTCCCTGACAAAAATATAATACCAAAGCAACATTATGTGGTACATTTCCCATCATAAATTGAGGCTCTGGGTCCCTTAACAAGGCACATGTGTATGAGATTCGAGTCTAAGCACTGTTTTTTTAAAAAGTGGTCTTCAAAATTAAACTACAAGAATGTTTGCAGAATGTTGTACTCAAATAAATGACATTTTTGCACATGAGAAAGAATTGGGTCCTGTATCAGAAGTGTCAAATTTGGAATATGTGAATTCAAAGATTAAAGATTTCTTAAATATTGACAAATTACAGCATATAGTTTCTGTAAAGTGGATTTTTCTAAATGGCAACAAGTATGTAAGTGGGATGGATTGTCTCATCACAGACTCAAATGATGGGCTGCCTGTTTTTGGACTGATAAATAATATATTTGTTGTTGATTCATCCTTATTCTGTTGTGAATATCAAGTCTATGATACATTGGAATTTAACAGAGATTTACTGTCCTATGAAATTGCTGTACCAAATGCTGCTCTGGCAACAGAATTCATAGATTTGGAGAAATTGCACGATTACACCTCATATCACTCTGTATTATTCAACAGCAAGATGTATGTTTTAAGAAAATATGACCTTACTGACGTTTTATTGTATAAAAATGTTTAAAATGTGGTTCTGTCAAAGACATTAGGGTTCTATCAGCACAGATGGCAGAAATTGTTTGTTTGCGTTGTTTACATTTTGACTACGGTTTGAACATGTATAGGTAGATTGATACTTTATTGATCCCCGTGGGGAAATTGTTTTTACGCCTCCCTCAACTTGCTCTTTGTAGAGCAAGCTGTCCGCGAAGGGCAGCCACCTGTATTGAGAGAGCTCACCTCTTTCTCTTCAGTGCTCTCTGAGAAAATGTCACTGTTTTGTTGTCCATGATCCGGGCTTCTACTTTGTTCATGGAGCCTGGGCTGCAAGCGAAGACTGTCGTTTTTTACAATGTGTTAAAGAGCTAGTGGATAATGAGGAATTACCTCAATATTATAAAATGTATTAAACTTACTGATTGCACCTATAACAAACAAAACTACTTGTAACAGTTTATTTTTGTGCTCATGTACACATGCCAGTCATCCTGTGGCACATGCTTTATAAGCCATGACTCAAACATGCAGCCTTAGGTCTCATGGCAGAACTTGTGTATTCTTAAGCAACCAAAAGATGAAAGTTAGGTTATACATGTTGGAATAACACACCCCCACTCAGAGTTAATACTTGTCAGTCTTCCAACTGTGTCATGGCTCAGAAAGATTGAATTATATGTTGTAATCAATGCAATTACAATCAATGCATCAGTTCTTACATTAGCCTCAATATCTTAATGAGTTTGGCTTGATTCCTAAAACAGGTTATTGTGGATAGACTAATCCTCTTGAAACAAGTAAAATATCCTTGTGGTCAAACTACTAACACAACCCTTTTACCAATGTAGGCTATTTTAAGATAATACAACTAATTTTGAGCAGATTTATCCAAGTGGGGTAACTCAAGGTGAATTTTCTTGAAAGAAGTAAAATAATCTAAAGTATGTTCTGCCTTAATAAGAAAATAAATCCAAATAATGATGCAACAAGATTAATATTCTGAATTCAGGTCATTTACACTAGTACAGATTTTCATTTTTTGCAGTGCATGAAGGCTCTCCTTCTGGGACATCATCTCCAATTAAAAGAGGAAGAAGTCTAAGCAACGTCCAGTTTTCGTGGCCATTGCCACTAATTGTTCCTTTGGTGGCAAAAGCCTTTGGAATTTGCTGAGGTCTGTTAGTTTTGTCAGAGAAAGTGTAAGCAAAGTTCTTAATTGCATGGTTCACTGACTCGAGAGAGATGTATTTTGACCCCATCAAAGTGTCCTTGAGCAAGACACTGAACCCCAAATTGCTCCCGGTGTGCAGGTTGGCACCTTGCATGGCAGCCTCTGCCACCGGTGTATGAATGTGTATATGGATGGGTGAATGTGTGGCATAAATTGTAAAGCGCTTTGAGTACTCGTAAGAGTAGAAAAGCGCTATATAAATGCAGTCCATTTAATTGTTCCTTTGGTGGCAAAAGCCTTTGGAATTTGCTGAGGTCTGTTAGTTTTGTCAGAGAAAGTGTAAGCAAAGTTCTTAATTGCATGGTTCACTGACTCGAGAGAGATGTATTTCTTTTCAATCATCTCTGAAAGGCAGAGACAGAGTTCAGCTGGCACAATGCCCTCTAGCAGATCATGTCAAATGTCTGGTGGGTAGCCAGTGACAGCATGAAAATGCTGCAAAGCATCAGTAAGTGGACAGCTTCCTTTCACTCCATACAGTTTACTCAAAGAAGGATCCTGTTTTACCTCCTTAACATGCCTGTCATGAGTGTCTTTAGTGCGAGTTTCAATGTCGCTGGAACCTACCTCTGTGTGTTCCCTATGTGTTTCCATGCAAAAACGGCAGAATCTCTCCGCAGTAAAACCCTCAAGGAATCCTGCCATAGAATGAGCACCAAGGTTATCAGCTGAAACATATAGGACAGTCCCTTTCACAGTTGCTCCCAACTCATCAATGAATAAACCAGTCTGCTCCAAATGAACAAGGTCTTTAACGAGTGGTTGCATGACTTTTTCATAGCCACACTCCTTTACTGTGCTAGCATTACAGAGAAGACCAAGTTGGATAGATCGTAACATTGACCTATGTTTCACAGGTATGTTTGCCAACACCCAGTAAACTGCACAAATTTTGTGTTTACCTCTGGATGTCCCTAACGGATTGGCTACCTCAAAGTCATCAACATAAAATCCTAGAGTTATTCGAAATTCTTCACTGTTGAGAAGGCTATTGTATTTGAAGTAGTGACCATCACTGTAAGAACTGTAGATACTGGGTTCAGCTTCTGGCACTGAAAGTGCTTTCTCCAAAATGTCTGGCTTGTTCAACATTTTCACAGGTGTGCCCGAAGCCCGAAGTGCTCACTAACACAGATTTAGACAGATTTGTGAACAATATTTGAGAGAAATGCCGCAGGAGCCTCGGGGAGCACTGGGGGCTGGGAAAGAGGCGCACCAGCAGGGGCTTCGGGCACACCTGTGCAATATTGATGCTGTCTAATCAGCACCTTGACATGCCACACCTGTGAGGTGGGATGGATTGTCTTGGCAAAGGAGAAGTGCTCACTAACACAGATTTAGACAGATTTGTAAACAATATTTGAGAGAAATGGGTCTTCCAATTTTCCGATGTTTGAGAAACCTGTTGTATATGTACCGATCCTACCTATGCTACAGAAAATGTTGAACAAGCCAGACATTTTGGAGAAAGCACTTTCAGTGCCAGAAGCTGAACCCAGTATCTACAGTTCTTACAGTGATGGTCACTACTTCAAAGACAATAGCCTTCTCAACAGTGAAGAATTTCGAATAACTCTAGGATTTTATGTTGATGACTTTGAGGTAGCCAATCCGTTAGGGACATCCAGAGGTAAACACAAAATTTGTGCAGTTTACTGGGTGTTGGCAAACATACCTGTGAAACATAGGTCAATGTTACGATCTATCCAACTTGGTCTTCTCTGTAATGCTAGCACAGAAAAGGAGTGTGGCTATGAAAAAGTCATGCAACCACTCGTTAAAGACCTTGTTCATTTGGAGCAGACTGGTTTATTCATTGATGAGTTGGGAGCAACTGTGAAAGGGACTGTCCTATATGTTTCAGCTGATAACCTTGGTGCTCATTCTATGGCAGGATTCCTTGAGGGTTTTACTGCGGAGAGATTCTGCCGTTTTTGCATGGGAACACATAGGGAACACACAGAGGTAGGTTCCAGCAACATTGAAACTCGCACTAAAGACACTCATGACAGGCATGTTAAGGAGGTAAAACAGGATCCTTCTTTGAGTAAACTGTATGGAGTGAAAGGAAGCTGTCCACTTACTGATGCTTTGCAGCATTTTCATGCTGTCACTGGCTACCCACCAGACATTTGACATGATCTGCTAGAGGGCATTGTGCCAGCTGAACTCTGTCTCTGCCTTTCAGAGATGATTGAAAAGAAATACATCTCTCTCGAGTCAGTGAACCATGCAATTAAGAACTTTGCTTACACTTTCTCTGACAAAACTAACAGACCTCAGCAAATTCCAAAGGCTTTTGCCACCAAAGGAACAATTAAATGGACTGCATTTATATAGCGCTTTTCTACTCTTACGAGTACTCAAAGCGCTTTACAATTTATGCCACACATTCACCCATCCATATACACATTCATACACCGGTGGCAGAGGCTGCCATGCAAGGTGCCAACCTGCACACCGGGAGCAATTTGGGGTTCAGTGTCTTGCTCAAGGACACTTTGATGGGGTCAAAATACATCTCTCTCGAGTCAGTGAACCATGCAATTAAGAACTTTGCTTACACTTTCTCTGACAAAACTAACAGACCTCAGCAAATTCCAAAGGCTTTTGCCACCAAAGGAACAATTAGTGGCAATGGCCACGAAAATTGGACGTTGCTTAGACTTCTTCCTCTTTTAATTGGAGATGATGTCCCAGAAGGAGAGCCTTCATGCACTGCAAAAAATGAAAATCTGTACTAGTGTAAATGACCTGAATTCAGAATATTAATCTTGTTGCATCATTATTTGGATTTATTTTCTTATTAAGGCAGAACATACTTTAGATTATTTTACTTCTTTCAAGAAAATTCACCTTGAGTTACCCCACTTGGATAAATCTGCTCAAAATTAGTTGTATTATCTTAAAATAGCCTACATTGGTAAAAGGGTTGTGTTAGTAGTTTGACCACAAGGATATTTTACTTGTTTCAAGAGGATTAGTCTATCCACAATAACCTGTTTTAGGAATCAAGCCAAACTCATTAAGATATTGAGGCTAATGTAAGAACTGATGCATTGATTGTAATTGCATTGATTACAACATATAATTCAATCTTTCTGAGCCATGACACAGTTGGAAGACTGACAAGTATTAACTCTGAGTGGGGGTGTGTTATTCCAACATGTATAACCTAACTTTCATCTTTTGGTTGCTTAAGAATACACAAGTTCTGCCATGAGACCTAAGGCTGCATGTTTGAGTCATGGCTTATAAAGCATGTGCCACAGGATGACTGGCATGTGTACATGAGCACAAAAATAAACTGTTACAAGTAGTTTTGTTTGTTATAGGTGCAATCAGTAAGTTTAATACATTTTATAATATTGAGGTAATTCCTCATTATCCACTAGCTCTTTAACACATTGTAAAAAACGACAGTCTTCGCTTGCAGCCCAGGCTCCATGAACAAAGTAGAAGCCCGGATCATGGACAACAAAACAGTGACATTTTCTCAGAGAGCACTGAAGAGAAAGAGGTGAGCTCTCTCAATACAGGTGGCTGCCCTTCGCGGACAGCTTGCTCTACAAAGAGCAAGTTGAGGGAGGCGTAAAAACAATTTCCCCACGGGGATCAATAAAGTATCAATCTACCTATACATGTTCAAACCGTAGTCAAAATGTAAACAACGCAAACAAACAATTTCTGCCATCTGTGCTGATAGAACCCTAATGTCTTTGACAGAACCACATTTTAAACATTTTTATACAATAAAACGTCAGTAAGGTCATATTTTCTTAAAACATACATCTTGCTGTTGAATAATACAGAGTGATATGAGGTGTAATCGTGCAATTTCTCCAAATCTATGAATTCTGTTGCCAGAGCAGCATTTGGTACAGCAATTTCATAGGACAGTAAATCTCTGTTAAATTCCAATGTATCATAGACTTGATATTCACAACAGAATAAGGATGAATCAACAACAAATATATTATTTATCAGTCCAAAAACAGGCAGCCCATCATTTGAGTCTGTGATGAGACAATCCATCCCACTTACATACTTGTTGCCATTTAGAAAAATCCACTTTACAGAAACTATATGCTGTAATTTGTCAATATTTAAGAAATCTTTAATCTTTGAATTCACATATTCCAAATTTGACACTTCTGATACAGGACCCAATTCTTTCTCATGTGCAAAAATGTCATTTATTTGAGTACAACATTCTGCAAACATTCTTGTAGTTTAATTTTGAAGACCACTTTTTAAAAAAACAGTGCTTAGACTCGAATCTCATACACATGTGCCTTGTTAAGGGACCCAGAGCCTCAATTTATGATGGGAAATGTACCACATAATGTTGCTTTGGTATTATATTTTTGTCAGGGAAAAGCACCCTAAACTGTCTAAGATGCCGCTCTATCATTGCTCTAAGTTTTTGTAAAGATGCCCTTGATAAAATAGGAGCAAAAAGGATTTGAGTTATCTCAATTAATTCTATGATAAACTGAACATAAATATTATCCTTGATACTGTTCATAATATAAGGAAATATCTTCAGAAGTATCAGCATCTGACCAGAAGACTGTTTAAGTTTATTATCATTAGATGCCATTGTACTGACACTGATTGAACATGGTTTGTCCCGTACATCAATGGGTGAATAAGTAAAACCATGTATACCTGAATTTATACAATCCAATTCAATATTCCCTGACAAAATGAGGTGTTTCAATGCGCAATTTCCTGAGGTACAACACCCTCGAGCATGACGTGCATTATATCCTGAGGGGTTTGCTGGATAAGATCATAGGCTGGAAAATCTATAAGTGTACTCCTTCTGTTTATACCGTAGGTAGTCATGAGGGCATTTTTAAGAAAGTCTGTTCTGGCCCTCTCTATTTCTTGGCACTGTCTGATGTGATTTTCTAATGTTCTCTGGTTAAAACTCTTTTCATCAAAATAGTTTTGCATAGTCTCAAAGTCACACTCACAGTGCCTACACTTACTGAAGGCAAACCCAACTCCAGATTTAAACCCAGCCAGGTCATGCTGAGCAAGGGTATCACCACATACTGATATTACCGCACCATATAGCATAGTTTCACTATTTCCTGCTTTAATTTCAACACCACTGTACAGCTCCTTCAAATCCTTTACAATTCGTTGTAAAATAACATCAACACCAGCTTCCGAGATATCCTTAGCTTTAGCAATAGCAAGCAGTCTTATGGCAGAGAGCTTTGACCTAAACTTGGGGTTTATGTTTCCTAGTGTATAATAAAACAGAAGTAACTTGTTCACAGAGGCTTGTGCTCCAAGAGGATTACAGATTTCAATTTCATCAGAGTATAAAATCAACTGTAAAGAGGTTGGCTTCATTGACAATAATTGATGGGTTTTGACAAGGCTCCCATCCGCAATGTCATATAGAAATCCGTCTTTGTTGCAATTCCTTGGAGGAGTGCTGACCATACTGAGAATTCTCGGGTTGGACAACAGCTGTTCTAGACTCTTGATGAGGGGAACATAGAAAAAAACCTTGTTTTTGACTACAAGAACCCTTGAGGAGCTTCTCTTAACTCTACACAGCCTTTGTGATATGACAACCTCCTCTGGTTCCACTGGATTAAAGAGTTCCTTAATGGTTTGATCTTGCATATATGTTGTGGTCAAATGGGAGAAAGGATCTGGAAAATCATCAAATGTTGCCAATGCCTCATTCTGGAGGTGCTCAATGTTGTTTGAAGGGCCATGTCTGTCAAAGACGTTCCTCACTCTTTCCCTCAAGGTTTCTACAAGAGTCGATTGAAACTGTTGTACTTCTGCCACAATTCTATTGACATTGCTCTGTCGGAGGAAGGGGGAGAACAATCATAGTCATTTAATTAGGCCTACCATAAAAATAAAGCCCCAAAATTCTCAAGACTACAAACTGCAAAATATAATTACAGTAGCGTACAAATATAAAATATTTCTCTCTACTCAGTCTCTGGTGGACTGCAGAATGCAAAGTAGTATTAATGGTTGCAAGTCTTTCTTGCCATATATGAAAGTGACAGAATGTGATCTAATCCGTAAATTGCTTTCAATGAAAGCATCTGCTAAATAACTAAATGCAAATGCAAAACATACATAGCCTACCCGAGAAAGACAGCATCTTTCACGAACATCCACAGTGAAGGCAGCTGCATGTCTGGATAAATCCTATAAAAGTAGTACATTCAGCTTATTAATAACTGTAGTCATGTTTATTTCGTCTGTAATAAAAGGGTAAGATTTGACTGAACTATAGCGTTTGAGCGAACGTTGTAGCTCCACGTTTGAGTCGCAATCGTTTACACATTGGGGCGTTTACATAACCAAGAACCTCACGTATGCCTTTTTTAAAAATTACTTCTGCTTTGCGCATGAATTTACTCCCAAAAACTTTCACATACAGATAAATTAATATAATGTCTTAAGTTTAAAGTCTTGTGATTCTGACAGTATCTGTATGGTACATTCAATGGATTCTGAGTTTTTCTAAATTAATTAATATCGATGCAAATTGCATCGCTCGGTGGCATAGCGTTAATATATGATCATTGTATAATATATAAAAATTATACGTTGCCAACACGTTTGATTTGTAGGCTACACTATCAGCGTTTAGCTTACCTTGAGTGGCTGTGCGCAAACGTAGCCTTGATCTTGGCTGGACATTCCCGCGCTCTCTTGGCAAGCAGCTTCTTGCATAGAGTTGCCCTCGTAACAATTTGCATCTTGCATAGTATCCTCATTAGTAACAGTACTTGTAGTATAGTCTTGAATTCGGTGGCTGGTGGGAGTAATACAGTTTGAAAGAATCGGTATGTCGAACCTTTCACCTCCACGACAGGAGGAGCCAAATGTCAGGCATGTGTATTACTACAGTATGACACGTTCGAAACATCTTACACCAATTTGTCATAGCTGAGTACGACAATATAAATCATACCTGCAAACTAGTCAGTTTTCGGCGAAACTTGCCGGTTTGACTAAAAAAAAAAAAGTATGTCATTTACGTGAATCGTGGAGATAAGGAGAATTTTAATATTTTTTTACGCGTTGCCATAATATGCTGTGTAACTTAAACTTGATTTGGCAATCTTAGTTTAGCAACGCGTGTGTTGTGATCCGTCATCTTTTCCAACATGCAAGAAAAAGCTCTGTGGTATGATAATTATAAGTAAATATAAGAACATAAGAACTATACAAACGAGAGGAGGCCATTCGGCCCATCGAGCTCGCTTGGGGAGAACTTAACTAATAGCTCAGAGTTGTTAAAATCTTATCTAGCTCTGATTTAAAGGAACCCAAGGATTCAGCTTGCACTACGTTATCAGGAAGACTATTCCAAACTCTAACTACATGCTGTGTAAAGAAGTGCTTCCTTAAACCCAGTTTGAAATGTTCTCCCGCAAATTACTTACTTATATACATACATGCATGTCCTGCTTTAACTTACCATTAGATGAATTAAAATTAGATTAACGAATTGGAATGGATGATCTGATGAATTGGAGTTTGATTGATGAATTGGATTTATATTTGCATTAATTAACCTAAATGTAAGCAATATTGAAAATACAGTGGTACCTCGGTTCACGAACTCACTAGAACTCGAATTTCTTGAAAGTCGAACAAACCAGTTTGACCTAGAACTCGATCTGAATGTCAGAAATCAAACCGTGAACACTGACCTAATATAAATTGTACGCGCCAGGAAATGAGTCACACGGCAAGTCTCTGAGCGGAAACAAAAGGTAACGCTTCAGTGTCAGCCTTGCATTTGCTGTAGTTGCAGCGCTTGTTGGTGATAATGCTATTTTATTGAAAATACTGTATCAGGTAATACACTGTACTTTATATCATTTTGTTAGCCATTGCTCACCAAAAAGTTACGTAATAGTTGTACAGATGTTACAACCTAAAAGTTTGCTATTCACGAACAAATTAACGAATACAGAGTAATAATAAAAATAAAAAATGGACCGGATTCAAAGTTTTTGTCATGTACCGAGTAAAATGCAATTCTTACGCCTTCTTCACAGACTGGACGATTAACCAAATAAAGCAGCGCAACATTACAGTAACTCACAATAAATAAACCACTAACTTATGTGTACTGTTAGAGCATTTATGTCATTTATTTAAGCTTTATTTTACCAGGTAAATTAACTGAAAACCAGTTCTCACTGCTTTACGTGATATTCGGGAGAAATAGCAGATTACGGAACTGCCTGGGATACAAACGTCGTGCGTGTAACTAAACTCTTCAGCCAATAAGGGCAAAGGTGTGTCGTCACGGAGGCGGTTCCAGTTTGTGCAGCTGGGTGAGAGGTCGCAATGCATTGTGTGAGGATCAGAATGCATTGCTTTAAGCCAGCGCTGTAAGCAAGTCGAACGCACCCAATGACCGGACTGGGGAAACAAACTGAAACGCAGACTTAATACAGAGGACTAATGACAACAACCAGAAACAGCTGATCACATGGGGATCCCACACGAGGTTAACGAGGGGGGCGTGGCACACGGAAGGAGCGCACAATCGGGGCAGGACAGGGGTAATGTTGGGATAAGATCTTTATCGTTTTGGAAGCCATTAAGAAAAAAAAAGCTCTAATTGTTTTATCCTGTTCATTTTGCGTTTAAATGCTAAAAAAAAAAAAAAAAACATATTTAGGTGTAATTTTGGGGGGCCGGGAACCAATGAATTGGTGTTCCATTATTTCTTATGGGAAAAATTCGATCAGAACTCGAACTTTTTAGGATTCGATCCGGAGTCCGGAATGGATTAAGTTCGAGAACCGAGGTACCACTGTATTAACATAATTGTATATGAATTGTGTAAAATTTATTGCTTTACTTTCAACAGGAACATGAATGCCTTTGGTAAGCTGGACAGTGATGCTGTCAACATTTTAACAGGTAAGGATGATGACATGACACTGATGGTACTTATTATTGAGTTCAAGACAGTCAAGTCCTTTGTTAACTGAAAGGTAGTGTGATGTAGCTGTGCTTCGCTCACCTGTATTTCTACTCATTTAATTTTACTGAGATGCTATATTTACAGTTATGGTATTTGAAAGATGAATTTATCCAAATGAAAACACATTATCATTATATTGCTCTCATTGTTTTTTAATGATATTGTGCTGGCATGTCTACAAATAATGGTCTAATGGAGTTGTGCCTCATACACTGAAAGAGCTTAAGTTCAAAGGATATAAAGAGGTGCTCATCCTTCAGTGAACCTCATCTCTTGGATCATCTTAATCATCAGTTGTTATTATACTCTAATTGGTTCTTGTTTGTCTCTATTTTTGACACAGCGGCAAATATTAATGCAGATGCTCTGCAGACGCTCTCCAAAGAAGATCTGTGGGACCTTTTCCCAGGGCCTGAACATTTTCTTAGGAGAAAATTCATCTGGGAGGCGGTGCACCCTGTGGTAAGTAATACTCTTTGTCAAAATAATCAATTTTCTAAAAACTTAGGATACTTTCACATCAAAAGTCTTAAAGATGCAATCAATGAGTCTAAGCATTGTTTTTCTGACTTGATTACAAAAGGTAATTTTTCTCTATTTTCATGGATGGATTTTCCAGGAGCAGGCCTCATCCAGCTCCTCTGGGCCCACTAGTGAGAACTACAACAAAGAGAAGGAAATCAGTCCATCCAAAACAATTCAACTACCAACCCCCCAATATGTCATTTACACAGACAGTGAATTAGAGCATGTTAGAAAGTACTACTTTGAATTGAAAAAAGTTGGGAAAGGAGGAGAGTGTCAGCTCTCTAAAGAGCTGTCATGTAGGCTCATAAGAAACACAATAACAAACATGGTCTCGATAGTGAGGGCCTTGGATGTGGAAGACTTCATCAAATATCCAACTAAAGAAGACCTGCAAGCAATGGCAAGACGTCTTGTTTCATACTACCCGATGTTATCCGACAAGCTTGACACAGAACGTCCATGGGTATGTAAGCATTGTGACATCAATATAATAATTTTATATTGATAGTAGGGAAGGGTACAAGTACGGTATGCATTTCTGTTTTGTAGTCCTGGTTTCGGAAATTCTTGACACAGTGAACCTGTAAGCAGCGAGCCTAACATTCATTGACAGTATTGTTGATACTCCATACATGTAAGAATAGAATTTTGAAAAGGTGTGTTTTTGTATCAGTTGACTAAATGGACACACCCTCAGCCACTTAATGTGTTTGTGAGGGAAGCTGAATTGGTTTGCTTGTGTGTCTATGAGTAGATGGTATGTAAATAAGTTTAATAAATACATAAACAATTAAATAAATGCCTGTTGCTTGCTGTTAAAGATGCATTCGTCACACATTTGTGTCCTGTACCTAAATGGGTCAATATGAACACATGCACCCTTACACCCCTAATCAGAGTGATAGTTTGACATTTGTTGTGTACTTCTTTATACTTCAAAATATGTGATCATTTTGGAAAGTTGTTACTGTTAATGTGAAAAGTTAGCAGCAGTTCAAAAAGAGCATACCTTTTTAAATTCTAATATAAAATTTGGGTATTTAACAGGCTACATTTTGGCATTTTGGTCTTTGTATTTTGTGTTTTAGCTCCAACTCTTCAAGCGACTAAACAAGAGAATGCAAAACATCAGAACTCCACGCAAATCCCAAGGGGCTACACCAGCAAGGGGGAAAAAGAGACACCTTGAGTTTGGAGCCACAAAGGAAGATGAGGGAAATCTTGACCCCAAGGCATCCACTGTCATTCCGTCTTCAAGTTCCAGTAGCCCCACCAGCACTCCAGAAAGCTCAAAGGTTCACCTACCCATAACCAGCACTCCAAGGGCTGATGTTCTTGGTAAATGTATAGGTTTTCATATTTATAAGTGGGACGTTGTTGTTTATGTATGAAATATAGTTAGGGTCAGAATTATTAGTCCCCTTTATAAAATTACACAAACCACAAATGACTATAATCAATACTGTACATAGTAATATAATATAATAAAACAAGACTAAGCAAAAATGACAAAATTATTAGCCACCAGACAGTTATTTTTCAATAGTGTACACTTTCTGCCTCAAAATGAAACTTTTATTTTTGATCAGGTGCATAGATTCATGGAGAAACATTAATAAATTGAGATTTTGAAGGGCGATGTAAACACATCTGCCACCAGAGTAGCTTTGTGGTTTGCCACTCTGACTTAATCTTAGGTCACTGTCTTGCTTGCATCTAAATTGCTCTGAAACATTTTGAGAGATACCTAAATCAAAGTCCTACACAACCCTCTTTAGTGCAAAGTTCAATCCTATTGAGAAACTCTTGCAGAAATGCAAAGTTCTTATACATAAATGGAAACTCCACTATTTGGAAGAGCTGGAACAATGTTTGTATGGAAGAGTGAACAAGAATATGTGCCACTCTCGTCAAGAACAAAAATACAAGATTGATACAAGATTGACCTTGTCATTTTTGCACTTCCCTGTTTCTATTCAGCCCAAGAAAAATAAGATTCCTCTGGAAGCGATAGGAGCATGAACAATATTAAGGGTTTTGTGCGGGTTCATACAGGGGGCTTATAACTTTGACTTGAACTGTACAATATGTGTTATTACCATTTATAATTTCTAGTATTTTCTATCCTTCTTTCTTAACCTATTAGATGAATGGAAACAGGACAGTCGGATGGTTCAGTCCAGACACTATAAAACTCTGCAGGAGTTGACCTGGAATTTGAGGGGAGAAGAGCTTTTATCTATTCAGATGTACTGAAGGAACCAAACAGACCGGCAAAAATCATTGAGGCATATCCCTGCTTTAAAGATATTGACCATGTCATGTAAGTACACTCACCACTCACAATTCACACTTGGACTCTTGAACAATCCAATGTTTTGTGAAATTAGCTTATTAGAGTATTGGAAGTGTTCTGTTAAACATTTGGAGCATACTGCTTAAACAAATTAACTGTTTTAAAAAATACTACAATAGTTGAAGAATGATGTGCATTAACTAAATTCCCATGAGTTGTGTTATTTCCATAAAACCTTAGAATTTGAAGAATGGTTTAACAATACACTTCATAGTTGTCTGTGTTGTTTTTGTGTGTTTTGTTTTTTTTTGTAAAAATACCAAGGTTCTTGATGAACTTAGACGAATAATCAACAAGGACAACTCCAGCTATGTGACGGAACTGAGGGAGCGATGGCTTGATTTCAAATCCAAAGTTGCCTTCTATGGGGTTTTCAAGAAGTCATTGAAGCCACCAATGGCACTTCCTGCTGGTAAGGCCTAATTTTTTTGAAAACTAGGCACATGTAAACATGAGAACTGGGGCTGGGTGGATGTGCCTGGCTGGTCTCCATGGTGTGGATGGTGGAGGTGAACCTCTTGGCCATAACCCACATGGAGTTAAGCAAGGGATAATATGTAAGTAGGGATGGAACAGTTCATGAATAATAATATTAATCCATTCGGTTCGCTTATCTTTGTTCGCTTCACGTGCACCGTTCGGCTCAGCACATGCACAAAAAATAACCTTTTGTCAGTAATGGATGGTGCACCAGCTGCTGCATAGCTTCGGTCACCTACAGTATGTGTAATACTTTTGGATTTTGTGCTACCTACGGTGTTGGCAGTAAGAAAGTGATGGATAAAACTGGGACTGTGTGCAACATGTTGCTTATGCTAGTGGCAACACATCGAGTATGTTACATCGGATATTTAAAAGGGATTTGCTCGGAACTAGCAGTTTCTTCGTACACGATTTAGCCGACTCATCGCTTTCAGAGGAAGGTGTGCTCATGCCAGAGCCCTTGCTCTCAACCACAGCAGCTGTACTTCGGGATCGTCAATAAAAATCTTAAAGTAAGCAGTGTCCCCATTTACTGCATAAAAATCACTCCCAGCATTAACCTAAGACTGTCACGATGACGTACCTAATGCCAAACCGCCTCATTCTTTCAGTTTTTACAGAACTACATGACATGTCCTTGAGAATGACTGATATGTTAAAAAAAAAAAAAAAAACGTAAATGGTGGATTATCTACTGCTGATATATGGTATTTCTGGATTGTTGACAAAATAGAGAAAAACTGAACTGAACCTAAAACTGTGACCCGAAACCGTGATGCAAACTGAACTGTGGATTTTGTGAACCATTCCACCCCTAGTAGCAAGGCAGTCATCATGGAATAGGGCCAGACAGCATGATGCAGGTCTTGAATCACTCTGAATGGGGGCTATTTTGTGATAATGTCTGCCTCACCTTACATTTTCCTGATTATTATAAAGCTACCTTTTCTCTCTCTTTTTAAAGACGAGCAAGCCATCAACCTCATCACTGCACTTCCAAATCTGTTCCCTTCTAATTTTGCCTTACCAAAGAGGATGACGTCTTCAGCTGAAGCACTCATCCACGTCCTAAAGGTACATCATAATTTTTTAAGAAAGCCTTTAACATAAACTCTTGACATTCTCCCAACAGTTAAAGCGCAATCCGGGCTATATTCAACCCATAGCTCTGTTGTTCAAGGTCACAATGTGCTTTTGGTAGGAAAAAGAACAAGAAAATTTGGTACAACAGACCGAATACTGGCAGCTAAAGCTAACCTATCGGGAAACTTGAAGTTAAGTTTCAGTTTGTGTCCTGTTAGGATAGCTTTGGTAAACGCCAAGCAAAGAGCTGTCAATTTGAAAGTATTATGTTTGTTTATGACATGGAACATGAATCAACCAATCAAGGTGCTTAATGTGAGGTGTATGTGTGTGGGTGGATGAGTAGGTGCGGTGGCTGTGTTAATGTTCTACAAATGTTGTGTGTTTATGTTCAGCCCACAGAGGATCCAGAGGCATATCTAGCCAGAAGGCCGCTCGCCACACCATTCCTCCTGGTCACCAAGGATGAAGGCGACTGCTTTGTATATGTGGGAGCCACACCAGTCACCTCCTTCCCAAAGAGCGGTGTAGGAGAGGCAATGCTGTATATTATGGCATATTACTACGCCTTCCACATGACGTACCCAAAATGCGTTGCATCTGTCCTCTCAATATTGCAAACAGAGGTACTGGGTGATTCAATCCATGAAAAAGATGCTACTCCGGCCTTTAAACGTGCAAGGGCTGACTGGCAAGCCTTTCTTGGCTAATGTAACTCCACACTGGGTTCCCCATGTTGACGTGACAAGAAAGGCTGGTCAGTCACCCTCGCTCTTTCTCTCCCTCCGTCTTTCTCACCCCTTCCCCTCTCAGTCTCTCTTTTCTCCACACACACCTCAAGATATATAGAGGCCTCCATATGTGTGGCCCCCTCATACCCAGAGAGTGATCATCCTCATAGTTAGCATTGTTATCGCTCCTGCCATAGTGTTAAGCTTGTTGTCAGCTGAGTGGTGGCATTGGCCAATCACGTCAGGTTTTTTTTTTATGATCACTATTTCTTTCACAATATAATACTCTGCAAGTTTTTGTTGAAGGCCTCTGTCTTGGTCAGTTACAGTATGTGTTCTCTGAGGTTAACAATGGTCAAAGATCGTTCATCAACCGTTTCTGCAATGGTGAACTGCAGACTTAAAAATGCCTTTGTGTTCAGCATGCAGATGGCCATCATGTTGTTTTAATAAAACTTCTTTAAGCTTTGTGGTCCTGCCTACATTATTTCCCCTACATATACTTAAAACAAGACATTTTTTTAAAACAAGTCTTCTAAATCTAAGAATTATTCACTTCTTATGAGATTTTAATGTGCTGCAAGCAAGCACATTGGACTTGTTTTCATCATCTTGTTTACTTGTTTTAAGCAAGCTTGGCTCTGATCCAGTTGGTTTCTAAGCAATAATTCTCAAAAATAAGAACAAATATCTTAAAATTAGATAAACAGAACTTAACAAGAAAGCTAAATACTAGTATTTATTTGCTTGAATTAAGATTTTGAGTATGCTTAGCCCTTTGGTAATTTTTTTCTTGTTTCAAGAAATCTTAACAAGTACAATTTTCTTGCTGCACTGACAGATAATTTTGCTTGAAATAAGTCATTTTTTCTAATAATGGTTCCTTTTTTCTTACTTTTTTAGAGGCATTTTTTGCAGTGTGGGAAATTTTGATGCTTCTTAAAGACATCGTTGAATTGGCTGTGGCATCAAAACATACAGAGGAGTCTATTGATTTCTTGAAGAGCAAAATAACAGAGCACAGAGAACTGCTGCAATCAACATTCCCTGGTTTTAGATTGAAACCAAAGCATCATTATGTTGAACATTATCCTCAGCTGATTAAAGCCTTTGGCCCACTCTCTGATGTTTGGACAATGCGTTTTGAGGGAAAGCACAAATTAAAAAAAAAAGTAATTCGGGAATCTCAAAACTTCAAAAATGTTGCCCTCACACTGGCTGTCCAACATCAGAGAATGATGGCGTACTATCTGGATTCTAGCTCATTTTTTTAGACCCTCAATTGAAATGGACAAAGTCAAAACCGCATTGGTTACGTCATTTCCTGATCATATTCAGCAGGTGTTCCATCAAGTTACACCACAGCTAAAGACAGTGCTAATTGCTTCCTCTGTGACAGCTGATGGAATTGAATACCATGCAGGTATGGTCATCTCTGCTGGGTCATGCTCTGGTCTCCCAGAATTCAAGATGATATCACAGATTGTAGCAGTGAACTCTGAGATTCTGTTTGTCTGTAAACAAATGTCAGCTTGGTACATTGAGCATATTCGATCATTCGAACTTTGCAGCTTTGTTCATCTTCAGAAGACAAATTAAGATGTTTTGGTTAGATCTGAGGTGATTTTCCCCCCTTCATAGACCGCAATGAAACTGACACTTTTTAGTCCCAGAAAGGTAAGAAAGACATCTTTAAAAAATTGTCCATGCAGTGGTTCAACCTTAATTTTTTGAAGCGATGAGTTCTTTTCTGTGCAAAAAAAAACAAAATTAAAAAAAACATAATAAATAACGACTTTTTTTTTTTTCTACACAAAATTTTATGAAGCAATGAGAATACTTAAGATTGAACCACTGTAGTCACATGTGGACTACTTTAATGATGTCTTTCCTACCTTTCTGCGAGTTGAAATTATCTGTTGCGTTGCTGTATTGGAGGGGGGAAATCTTCTCGGATTTCATCAAAAATATCTTAATTTGTTTTCTGAAGATGAATGTAGGACTTACGGGTTTGGAACTACATAAGGGTGAGTAATTAATGACTGAAATCACATTTTTTGATGAAATAACCGTTTACTCACCCTTAAGATATTTCCAAACCTTGAACACTTTCGTTCATCCTCAGAATGCAAATGAAGAAACAGCTTTCTGTCCGTCCATTGACAGCCAAGCAACTGACACTTTCAAGTCCCAGAAAGGTAGGAAAGAAATCAGTAAAGCAATCCATGTGGTTTATCATTAAATAAATCCATGACTCCAGTGGTTTAAGCTCAAAGTGACTTGGGTGCTTTGTTTCCCAAAAAAAAAAAAAAACAATTTACCACTTTACACATTATTCCAAAAAAAACAAAACAAATTTACTTAACATTTTTCACATCAACATAATACCCATGTATTGTGATGCTCATGTGAATGCATGTTGGAGAAAAAATCCTTGTGGATAAAGTGATAATTGTTTTCCCTGCAAACAAAGCACTAGCATTGCTTTATAAAACTGAGGCTAAACCACTAGTCTTTATCTAGTACAGGATTACTTTAATACCTTTCTGGGCCTTTAAAGTGCTTAGTTGCAAAGGTTGTCAATCGAGGGACAGAAATCTCAGGTAATTTTTTTTTCCTTTCATTTCTTAATTTGTATTCAATACACATACAAAGTCTTGCTGGTTGGGAAAATACATGAGGGACAGTAAATAATAACAGACTTTAAATTGTAGGGTAAACTAACACTTTAATGCACATTTAACTGTTTTGCAGTTTTCCTTTGTGTGTTCAAATTTCAGTCAATAGTAATTATTATGTTTTAATTGTTAGAAGTCTTCTCAAGAGAAAACTCTCCTAAGAGTTATACTGACAGAAGGGGACATAAGGAAGGTCACCCTGGCCAAGAAGCCTGATTCAGTGGACAACTTGGTGGTTGCTTTAAAAGAGAGTTTGGAGCTTAGTTATAACTTTTCGCTTCAGTATGAAGATCAGGACTTTGGGAATGCACTTTGCAACCTAACCAATATATCAGAGCTTCAAGATAGAGCTACACTGAAGATCATTCCTATAATTGAACTAGTACCATTGCATCGAGAGGAAGTATCGGATGAGTCTGCAAGCACAGCCGACACCGAGATACTTTCTACCTGCTCACAGGAAAGGAAAACGCAATGGCCAAAAGAATTTGAGATCCCTTCTTTCACAGTTGATGTTGAATACTGCCTACGACAGGGTAACCTGGCCTACCTCAAGGACAGCACATACCTCAAAATTACCAAAGAAATGAAGCATGACATCCTGGAAAAACTGGCTGAAACCATGTTCAGCTTCAAAGCCTATCCAACGAATGATGACTATGCACAGGTTGCTGCTGCTCTGGTAAATAAGCATCCATGTCTTCTGGAAAGTGGTTCATCTACCGGCTGGGGGGGTTGGAAGAACAGTATAAAATTTAAAATGGGGAATTTTAGATCCAAGATGAGAAACTTGGGATACCCTGATGTAACCATTAATGGAGGAAGAAGAGGCATGAACAACCCTGAAGCAATGCCATCAAGAAAACACATAAAGAAGCCAAAGAAATGTGAAATCAACTTTCTGCCGACCTTTCCAGATGGACATAATGATGACACGGTTCATAATGATCACGGTTCATGGACCTTTTTAAAACCAAATGGGGGGCTCCTGGTCATTTGGTGCCTTTTACAGCAAATAAAGGTCAGTAATTATTTGTCTTATTTAACATAACTTAAAGGATGGAAACCAAAAATGGAAATTCTGTCTTCATTTACTCACCCGCAATTGTTCCAAACCTGTATAAATTTCTTTGTTCTGCTCAAACCAAAGGAAGATATGTTAACCATATGTTAACCAAAGAATTTTGGTGCAGCATTGACTTCCTTAGTATTTCTTTTTAGTATATACATGTACTGTAAGTGGTGCCCCAAAACTGCTTGTTTTGGAACAAATTTAGGGTGAGTAAACAATGACAGAATTTTCATTTTTGGGTGAACTATCCCTTTAGAAGTATTTAATTTTGTCAACGTAATTTATTTCTTATTTTCTCATATCAACAATCTGTTATGTATGTGTTGTGATCGCCGGCGGGCGAGCGGTGAAGCAAGAGAGTCAAGCCGGTGAGACGGGCAAACGGGGTTTATTAAAGTACACAGGACTGACGGCGACTAAACATTACAACAATACAAAGACGGATCTGGGTAGACAGACTGAGACAAGGACTAAATACAAAAGACAAGCTACTGGTAACGAGCCACAGGTGAGAACAATCAGGGAATCACATGAGGTAACGAGGTGGGCGAGGCACACATCGGGATCGAACGGAGCGGATCATGATAGTATGTTTTCCTCTAAAGTCAGCCCAGCCAACAGAGGTCCGAACCCTTGTTCTTCGAGGACTGCCTATCATGCTCGGAGATGATGACTCGTCTTTCTTCAAGTCATGTTTAGTAAGTAAATCTGTTCTTAAAAGGGATAGTTCACCCAAAAATTAGCCTAAGGTTTCCTGACCCTCAAGCCATCCAATCAGAGTTATAATAAAATTTATCCTGGTTCTTCCAAGCTTTTTAATGGGAGTGAATGGGGGATGAGATTTTGAATCAAAAAATTCCATCCATCCATCATAAAACTGCTCCAGAAGGCTCCAGGGGTTTGTGAAGGGAATCAGTTTGTTTGTGTAAGAAAATATCAATTCTGTAAGTAAATATCCATGTTGGATTAGGGTTATTGTTTTTTTTTTTTTTTTAATAAACTTAGCGGGCATTCTGATAAACATGCATTGATGATAAACCTTTGATTCCTGATCACAACACTATATTTATACCTGTTTATTCACTAGGTGTCTGATCATCGCAACACTATCCTTAATGTGCCAGTGGGGATTTTATTGGAGGACACCGATCTTCAGCCCTCCAGCTCTTTGCATTTTTCTTCTTCAATCGGAATAATTCTTGAAGGCCAAGTCATGATGGACAAAGTGCAGGACCTCCCACAGGCAATTTGTCTTCTCTTGGGTCCGATTTACGCAGTAGACCTGAATTACCCAAAATCACTCACCAACACGTTTGATTTCATCCAGCGTGTACTAATGTCAATGGGACAGAATACTCTCAAGCCTAGAGTGCAGTCTCTGGCAAACCAACTTTTTGCTTAAGAAACGTCACTGTGATACTTTAACACCATTCTTTGTTTTGGGGGGTTTTTCCCACCTTGATTTCTTGATCTCCATTATTCATTTTATGAAGAATAAAAAGCATGTTTAAATTGTAAAATGCAGAGTTCTACAACTGATGTTCAGTAGTTCATTTGGGATATTGTTACACCTCTGTAGTGTGGTAGTGACACAGTAATATTTCCACTACAGTATAGTTTGTACTGTAATACTGTGAAATTTTGGTGAAAGACACTATATGGTGACTGTTTTATTTTAGTTTGCTATGTTTGCACAAAGCTTAAATGGTGAAATGTAATAGTTATGTTTACATTAACATAATACTTGATACTTGAGTGAAGTATATATGTGCATAGAGTTGTACAAGTGATGTACTGCACTAGTTAATTTTTAATTTTTTTTACCACCTTTAAAGTGAGGCTATAACCTTATTTACATTACAGTATAGTGTTTACTGTTTTCAATAATATTGTGACATTTTGTCAATAAAACAATCTAAGATTAAATATGCTGTTCATTGTTTCAGTTTGGTGTGCACAAAGCTTGCAGTCAAATATAAGAACATTGTTTAACAGTTTTAAGTTACATTTTCATGTTGAGTTAACTTAAATATATAAGTACACTTAAAAAAATTTATACCAAGTGAACACAATCGTTTAAGTACATTAAATAAGTGCTAAGTTTGTTGAACTTCAAGTTAAATAAACTTAAATATGCAAGTTTTGGAAGATTCCATTACTCAATTAAATTGAGGCAACGAGTTTACTCAATCAATTTAGTCCAATTAACTTATTAGGGTTTTCAGTGTGCTCATTTTCAAAGAGAGTGCCATGTCGCCTCTTGACTAAACTTTTGTAAAGCAAAGCTACCCTTAAAGCACTTTGAATAAAATGTTTAATAGCATGTTTTATACTTATTTTAAAATAACACATTAACAAAAAAAAAGGGGTACAATAACAAAAATATATCCTAAATTCTTGAGCATTCCCCGTACCTAACCCCTCAACCCATCCTTGGCTCGTGCTAAAACTTCACACTTCTGCATGCCTGGGTGCCTTGTAATGGCTATAGTGTGAATCAGTATCCTGTAATGTGTTGTAAAACAAAACTAGCCCATATAATTTCACCCTAAAACATGATGACAGTGTTTTTACCATTAGAAAATAATGCATTATTTAAAATAGCACGTTTACAAGCACAACTAATGTTTTTTATCCCTTAAATTAAGATAACTAAGGCATTATTCTACCAAAGTTTTTAAAATGTTTCGATGTATGTTGATATATACCGCTCACTAGTTCCTACTACCGTTCTTGTTGCCTAATTGATTTATATCACACTCATCTTAATTTAAAATATCACTATGACAAAACAATCCTTATGCAATTTTAAGAAAGTATGAACTATATACATGTATGTCTGGTGTTTTTTTATAAGGCGCGTGAAGTTGTGGCTGTTAGTGGCCCTGTAATACCCATTTTGTTAGGGCGCGCCTACTGTCGGCTAGAGAAAATTACAACTGTTTCGCCGGCCTACCCTTGAGTACGCGCTTGTGCGTGTACCTGTGACTTTGCGGCGCTTGTGGGGTGTTCGCCTTACTTCTGTAGTTAAGGCTGAATTTTTATACAAATACAGCTAAAGTTTTTTATACCTTTAAACATTAACAAAAACAATTAATGTCTTCAGTAGCTGAACCCCGTTCCCCACTGCGACCATGCATTAGCTGTCTGGCATATCAAAACAAGTGAAACAATGCTAGGCCGTATAATTTCACCCTAAAAACATACTGGCTACGCTTTTACTGACATAAAATAGCGCATTTGCTTAAAATAACAAAACACAGCTATTGTTTTTCCCTTTTAAAAACGCAATACCCTTTCATCTCTAGCTAGAAAAGATTGACGAGCCCCAGAGCACGGTTAAAATTACGCTGCTAAAAGTTTTATTATCCATAAAACGCATTTAAAACAGTACATTAATAAACATCTGTAATGTATTTTATTCTTTTAAAGACTAATGACCGCCGTTTTGCTGGCATGTACTGTACCGTATATGCTATGGCTATGGGTGGCCATGTTGCTTCATCACCCCCCCCCCCCCCCGAAAACATCGCTCACGACATAATAGAGGGCTTGCAGCCATTCGTCGCCTGACATGTCTAAACATGTTGGCTGTGTTTTTACTTACATAAAATAGCACATTTGCTTAAAATGACAAGTTAACAAACAATAATTTTAAATTTTTTACCATTCAAAACCGCCAGACCCTCTTTCATCTCTGGCTAGAAATGATCGATGCACCCAGAACACCGTTACAAGCACGCTGATAAATGCTATTACCCTTAAAATGCATTTCAAATGATTTGTTAATAAACAACTGTAATGTATTTTATTATTTTAAAGACTATTGACCCCGCTTTGGTGCCATATGGTTTTACTTTGTAGGTCGTAGGACAGGCTATCAGTATGGTACATCTGCCTAGCGATTAATTCTAAATGCAGCTTACTAGTTCCTATTAAATGTAATTAAATAATAATGTCCACCTTCTTTTAAATAATAAAAAACAATATCCTAAATTCTTGACCTGGTTGGTGACTTGGGGCTATAAGAAAAACACACTTCTGTTGCTATAGTCCGCGTGCAAGTGGGCTAATATGCTTGAATTCTTTATTAATTATCATTGGTCAAATGCTTTATAACACATTTTATACTACCAAAGTTTTTAAAATGCTTTTGATGTATGCCGATACATGCCATTCACTAGCTTCTACAGCAATTAAATACAACAGGGTTTGTTCAGGCGACCCCCCCACGCACCCACCGACCGAGACAGTGGGACGAGTCCTGTACACTCTGATATTTCTGTCTGGTTTTTCGCGATAAGTTGCGTGAACGCCTGAGTTAGTGTGCTTTGGGTCTGCATACACGCCGTTCTCCTGACAAATAATTACGGCTGATTTCACAGACCTGAAGTTAAACTCTAAAGCCCTGATAACAAAATACAACTAAATACATCTTTTAAGTTATTTATTCCTTTTTAATTAGCCATCCGTTGATGAAATTAGCTAAATGTTGCTAAACAGCCGGGAGTTGTGGTGTTAGAGCCCGACTTTTATTTAAAGTAGAAATAGATTATTTTTTACTATTTACAAATAAGTCAGATTAACAAATAGAGTTAATGTGCGTTCTGTCAGGATGGGTGCGTTCTTCTTCTCGCAATCCAGGAGTGTCGCGGTTTATGGCATTCCAGCAAATGGACAATGGCTTGGGAACGGGGGACCAGCAAATGGACAATAGCCTTGGGAACCGGTCTATCTTGAGCCAGTCGTCATTAGGTGTCCGGCCTCCCGCTGTTTCACTGCCCCTTCTGTGAACCCCTTTAACAAAAAAGAACAGTAGACAGCCCCACCTAGCGGTATGTGCTAAGACCGTACCACACCCATGCTTCTAAATTTATGCTAAAAACACAGATTCATTCCCTAAAACTTATCGTCTTGGCTGTTCACATACATTGTATTAAACATTGTATTAAAAACAGCACGTTCATGTTAAAGAGAATTATTTCTAGTTTAAAACTTTAGTGGCAGGACAGTTTTAATACTTTTTGTTGTCGCCATTTTGAAATACGTGTCTGCGTGAGTGCGCCTGCGCAAGCTTCGGATCCCCTAGGCCGTCATTTCACCCGCATTGTTCAAACAGAGCTGGCCGAGCTACAGCTTCGTGTTTGGTGAAATACTTTTTCTATTTTACATTGAAATAAAACTGTTAACCCTATGGAGTGCACCAGGGGCCCCTTGCATGGGGGGGCATTTCTTCCCTCTTTGGAATAATTACCTTATAACTTCAGATATAAAAGTCACAGACACATGCCTGATACCTAAAATCAAAGTTGACTCCTTTACAATTGATTGTAGGAAGTTCAATAACGAAATGAATAACCTGTGTATAATTTATGGACATGCGAATATAACAAAAACAGCTGGAAAAATACAAAATCTGTCTTTTTGTCTTGGATTTTTGTAAATATTTCAAAAACTACATGATGGAATAGGTCCAATTTTAGAAATCTGGTTCCCAAACTTGTTTTCTAAATGTGTGCCCAATTTCATATCATTTGATGCAGCCCAACAGGTTTTACAGAGGAAAGAGCAAATGGTGCAACTGGGAGCTTTTCCTATCCAAAACCTAACCTAAACTAATCTGAAACTTATCCAAAATGGCAATAGTGTAACTAGCAGTGTTTTTTGGGGTAGCAACTTTCTTTCTAAATGCATTACCACTTATAGGTCATGAGTAACAATTTGTCACACATCATCACACATTTGTAGGAAAATCTATATTTTATTCACACGACTTGTGCCAAACTTATCCAAAACCTATCCAAACTGGCCACAGTGTAACTAGCAGTGTTTTTTGGGGTAGCGTCTTTCTTTCTAAATGCATTACCACTTATGGGTCATAAGTAACATTTTGTCACACAAAATCACCACACATTTGTAGGAAAATCTATATTTTATTCACACGACTTGTGCCAAACCTATCCAAAACCTATCCAAAATGGCCGCAGTGTAACTAGCAGTGTTTTGGGATAGCGTCTTTCTTTCTAAATGCATTACCACTTATGGGTCATAAGAAACATTTTGTTTCTAACCATAACCCTGCATAACTGTGCCCAAACAAAGCCCGAGAAGTGCCCCGCATAACTGTGCCCAAACAAAGCCCGACAAGTGCCCCGCATAACTGTGCCCAAACAAAGCCCGACAAGTGCCCCGCATAACTGTGCCCAAACAAAGCCCGACAAGTGCCCCGCATAACTTTGCCCAAACAAAGCCGACAAGTACCGTACATAATGTTGCCCAAACAAAGCCAACAAGTACTGTACATAACTTTGCTCAAACAAGGCCGACAAGTGCCCCGCGTAACTTTGCCCAAGTGAAAGCCTAAAGCGCTGCATTACTTTGCACACTTCAAAGCTTGACAAAGGCGATGCGGAACTTTTCCCAATGTACCACAATACAAGTGTTACCAAAGCAAATGTTAATTGTAATTTGCTGACTCACGGAATTATAAAAATCTATAGAATAAAAGAGTAAAATGTAAACTGTAAATAAATGTACTTATGTCGAGCGTTGCATCCTCTCCGTGCAAAAAAGCGTCATCCTCCATCGAATCAATGGATAAAAGTGACACTTTCTTCCCCCGAACCACTCTTCAAAATCATCTTCTGTGCTTTCTCAACAGTGAAAGTCATCCGAGCCATTTTTCTTCAGTCAAAAAAGTTGTTGTCCGAAAATAACTGGGTAAACTCACGGAGACTACGTGCGCAATGCGTAATCGAGACACTCCCACAAATACTGCACCTGCAGAGAATAAGTTGCGCATTCATGTCCCCAGCGCGAAAAACAATGCCCAATCAGCACATCCCATACCATTTTGCAAACCTTAGACACACCTCTATTGGATGAAGCAAATGACACTGTAATTTGATGTTCATGTAAAAAGTTTATTATGGTGAAACATAACCATGGGCAAAGGTTCAGTGCGTAAAAAATAATGTGCTAGCAGGGAAGCAGAGCATATATCTGAAAAAATACTTGACAATGAAGGATTACAGTGATTGATTTATGTACATAAGAGATCAAGCTTTCAAACGAGGGTAACTTTGTCATTTTATTCATTGGTTTTCTTCTAAAACTCCGAAGATGAAAAACATTGCACGAATGTACAGAATGCCGACTGACATTTTTCCGCGATGAGTGAGCAAGCTATTTGAGAGCATTACAGTCATATTTATGGAAAAATGCGTGTTTTGTCTTAATACTGTGACGGTTTATGAAGTATTGGCCGTGAAAGAAATAGTTTGAAGTGCTTAGTTTTCATTTTATTAACACTTATATTTTATTTCCTGACACTCGACCCGTTTAAAGATGGCTACCATGGTCATTTTATTTTTACTTGTTACAAAAAAACCATGGCACAAAAATTGCGCAACTTTCTACAGATATTATCTGAAAGGTTTTTTGTAGTGTAACAAGCCGTTTTTGGTTGATTTGATACATTTGTTTCTTTTATTGAACGTCATTTTTTTGTGTTATTGAATATCCGGATGTATGCGTCCGAACCACTAGGCGGCGACAGTGAAAGAGTTAAACTGATTACGGCTTTTTCTCATTTTTAAAAACTTGGGCTAAAATATTTGTGCTTGTTTCGCTCGGGTAGGCCTCTACTTAAATATGGTGTCTCTAGTTAAAAGTTTGGGACTTGTGTCGTTTGCTTAAAATACGGTGTTTCGTCCGGGCATGTCTCTACTTGTTTAAAAGTTAAATTCTTTAAACATTTCTGTTAAATATAACGAGCTTACATGCATTTTCTTTTAAAATACATCATGTATGCACTAGCTTATATTCAGTCTACTATACGCTTTATTATTCCTTAAAACGTAATTAATAAATGTGATAGAGCCCGACCGATAAAGGATTTTGAAGGCCGATATCGATACAAATATTTGTTGGTTTTAAAATCCGATATTCCGATATATCGGCCAATATATATATATATATATATATATATATATATTTTTTTTTTTTTTAATTTCAGAAACGCGCAACAAAACATTAACAGATTTCCCTAACATTAGTTATTTGTAGTTATTTATGAGTTTTAACTAACATAATATGATAATGCATTTTAAAAAGAAACTTGTTTCTTTTATTGTCACAATAGAACAGATGAACATCAAAATATATTAAAGTTCTGATAAATAAAATGTATAAAAATACAAACTTAAGATATGAAACGTCAAGTCCTTTGAACAAAAACACAAAAACAACAACAACCAAATCAAAGTTACCAGTTTTAAAAGACTTGGTAAGCTTCATAAATATAACTTTGAATAGGACTGGAGATAAATTCTGTTAAGTTCTGATAAATAACAACAGCAAAATATAAATTGCTAAAAGTATATGAGGTTGTGTACTGAATCAGTCAATCCTCAATAGCTCCAGTCCAGCAGAGACAGGTTTTAGTACAGGAATAGTTATTTGTAGTTATTTATGAGTATTCACTAAAATATTATTGTCACAACGGAACAGAGGAACATCAAAATATATTAAAGTTCTGATAAATAAAATGTATAAAAATAGAAATAGACATGATAGTCACGAATTTTGTCATGCTTATTTGAGTTAAGAGAAATGATGTGGATGTTCTTTTAATTGTTATTCAAGCAATGTATGTCTCGTGACCAACTCACCATGAACACACTTCACCGATGATCTCACTCGCGGATAACTGGTTCTCTCTGCCCGACTCTGGCTGGATCAGCAGGTTGCAGGATGTGTGGCGCGTTATACACGAGTGTTGCCAACAGGGACGGTGTAGAGTGCCCTCTGGTGGACAAACTATAAAACGCCAACACTCATGACATGGTTGAAGGGTGTTTCGTCCGTTTTTATTTTATTTTTTAAATATTCCTTTATCGGCCATTATAAATGCCGATACAGATAGTTTGGAAAATGCCTAATATCGGCCGATAATAGCGGCCTGCCGATAAATCAGTCGGGCTCTAAAATGTGACCATTGTTTTAATACAAGCTTTAAATTACTAATTTAAATTTTAGCTAGGTTGTGGGGGAACAGGGGGCGGGCGCCTGGCCCTGTCAATCATCGTTGGGGTGGGGGGCATGCAGCTGGACCTGTCAATCATCACGGGGGTGGGGGCATGCAGCTGGACCTGTCAATCATTGGTGATGACGTCACATACGGGCAGAGCTTTAAGCTCCGCCCAAAGTGCCAGGTAACCTCTCTTCCAGGTGCATGGTGGCTCAGTGGGGGGAGGGGGGTTCACATTTCACTTGGGCTTTGTGTATGACAGTGGTTCCCAAAATAAAGTTTAAATAAATAAACCACTAACTTATGTGTACTATTAGAGCATTTATGTAATTTATTTAAACTTTATTTTGCCAGGTAAATTAACTGAAAACCAGTTCTCACTGCTTTATGTGATATTCGGGAGAAATAGCAGATAACGCATCGGAACTTCCTGGGATACAAACGTCATACAAACGTCACGTTCTTCAGCCAATAAGTACGGCAGCCCCTAGAGACAAAACACAAACAAAAGAAAAAGCAGAAACAAAATTAAAATGCACTGCAAAGTAAAAAACACAAACAAAAGAAATAGCAGAAACAAAATGAAAATGCGCTGCAATTCAAAAAAGGCAAACAAAAGAAAAAGCTGAAACAAAATGAAAATGTACAGCAAGTAGACGATCTTCTGTACTGTGTGGCTCTCTTTGAACTTCTGGATTATACTTCTCACTCCAGTTCTTTACACTTGGAAACACTGTGATAACTTTTTATATCCTTCTCCTGCTTTGTGTGCATCAACTATTCTTTTTCTCAAGTCCAAGCTGATTTCTTTTGTTTTTGGCATGGTGCTTTCTCAGACGACAGCTGAATGACCCTTACTGAGGATTTTACACTCAGTTTTCTACCTTCAGTTTTAACTTAATTGTTAAGTTAAATCACCTGTGAAGTTAAAGCACATCATTATACATAAGTGGCTTGTACAATGTCAATCATCTAAAATAAATTGTTATTTCTTAAAGGGGGCTAATAATATTGTCCCTGGTCATTTTTGTTTTTTTCTGAAATAATTCTGCTATTGTGTGCAAATATAAATAATTTATTCTTTCTAAAGAAAACTAATATGTTCAGAAACGCTATGTTGAAAATTCCTTGCTCTGTTAAAAATGCACTTTGGAAAATCTTGAAGAAACTTCAAATTTCATAGTGGGGCTAATAATTTTGTCCTCAACTGTATGTGCTGAACTGGGTCCAATGTTAGAGTGATCAACCCGACGGAACCACGCAATCCCAGTACAAATACAGGTACTGATGACCCTGGGGTTCTGTGCAACTGCCTGTTACCAACGGGAATTAGCCGACAGGTATATGTTATAATTAACAATAAAACTGTGAATTTGTTCTAAAACTTGTTTAGGAAATACAATAATAATCTATCGATAGATCCATCCATCCATTTTCCAAACCACTTATCCTTGTGTTTAATTGTAATCTAGGTCTTGAATATCACAACCATCACTAAGATCAATAATACCTGTCGTTTTGGATGGGATTATTAAAATGACTAGTAGATACATTAAGTTCCCTTACACTGTGGGAGAACAGGCCAACATCAACAGGCAATTTGCAGCAATGTCCGGTTTACCAAATGTAATCGGCACAATTGACTGCAATCACGTTGCAATGAGGGCTCCATATGAAAACTAATTTATTTACGTGAATAGAAAACATGTGCATTCTATAAATGTGCAAGTTATTTGTGACGCTGATATTGTCAGGGTCAGCTCCTGTTCCACTCTGTGTCCCATCCCTGTTTGGCCAGCAGGTGTTGCTGGTCATCCCGTCCCTCGTGTTGTCAGTCTTTATGTTTTCCCCTGCTGCCTGTTGGCTGCATACTGTAGCTCAACTTGTTGAGCATGTGGTTGTCTGTGAACCTTTCTGTCCTGTGTTCAAATCCCGCCTCCTGTTTTTGTATTTTGTTCCCTAGTGTTTCATTTGAGTTTTTCCAGTTCCTGTGTCTTATGATTTTGTATTTGGTTTTGGTTACATTCTTTGTGCATATGTTTGTGTTTTTACCTGTCTGTTATTCCACAGTGTTAGATTCGGTTTCCGTTTCTTGCCTAGTTCTTAGTTTCCCTGTTTTAGTTCCCTGAGTTAATTTCACCTGTGACCTGTTTTCCCAGCCTTTGTTAATTGGTCTCACCGGTCCTGTGTTAGTCTTGTTATCCAGTTTTAGTTTCAGTATTTAAGTCCCTGCTTCTGTTCTATTCCCCAGTGGTTTGATGTTTGAGAGAGTTGTTAGTGTAGTTTTGGATATTCTGTTAGTAGGCTGCCTGCCTGCCCCCCATTGTAAATTTAGTCTTTGTTTATCCCCTTTTGTTTTTGACCCCTCGTGGTCCTTTTTGGTTTTGTTGTATTCATAGTGTTTTCTGTTTTATTAAACCCCTGTACTTTGAGCTGCAAGTGGGTTGTCCACCTTTTCTGCCTGCACTAGGCTGCGTCCCCGCTCCAAGCCCACCCGTATCTGTGACAGATGTGGTCCTGACAAATGTGGTGCACGATGGCCTGGTTCAACACATGACTCGTTTATCCTGGAACACAGCAGTGTAGGGAGAAGACTGCAGGCTGGCGCTGCACGCGATGACTGGCTTCTTGGCAAGGTGATAAAAACATTGTGTAATTTATAGCTATTTATTGTTCATGCATTGACTCGTTCTGTTATGAAATGCAGGTGACAGCAGCTACCCTCTCACCCCCCTTTCAAACCCCCAGAGCACACAGGAAAATCGCTATAACAATGCTCATGCGCGCACCATTGTGGAACGTGCAATCAGCCTTCTGAAATGCAGATGGCGATGTTTAGATGCATCAGGTGGCTGGTTTTTATACCCATGGAAGCCAATTTCTGCCACCGTGGAAAAAAATATGTATAATTTAAGGTGAAATTTTAACTTAATTTTTTTTTTTTTCCACGGTGGCGGAAACGGGCTTCCATACCCACAAGCACATCTCTCGGTTTCAGAAACAATTCTCTTCTTACTTTTCCCCTCGGTTGCCATGATGCCATGAGTTTTTCAGGTTTACATCGGATGCTTAAACATGCATGAGGTGATTTGCATTGACCATGTATGGTTGAACAGGGGTGTGTAGCGGAATATGCGGCAAATCCACGTGTGTACAATCCCAGGTAGTGTGATTTATAAAGCGTATATTGCTTGGAGGTGTGCATGCGCACGTTTTTATAAATCTGACTTTCTTTGCGTACGTCATTTTTGTCTTTTGAGTGCACTTACACTTTTAGTATGAGTTCTATGCAAAGTTTTATAAATGATACCCCAGATCTGTTTCTTCTGCAGAGAAACGCTCTTTTCTACTGCCTGTTAAATCCACTGTTGTAATAGCAATCTGCCAAGGTGTAAGCATGCCTAACTTTTGAAAGAAATGTAAGATGACACTGATTGGTTTATAGCAGTGTTAATTTTGACAGCAAATTTTTATTTAGTTTTAGTCATGGTCTTCTGACTAAAATGTGATTGTTTCAGTCATAATTTAGTCATCTGAATTATTTTAGTTTTAGTCTTTAATAAAACTACAATTGATTTAATCGACTAAAATTAAAAATCCAAAGTGTAATGTTTAAAGTTTCCCTTTGATTTCTGAAAGTCATTATTTTCACCAAGATGAAATGAAACCAATGTTAAGTAATGGTATTAAGGTCTGTGTGAGGATAGCCGATAAGAGGCAAGGCAGACCCTGCAATGCGGTAGCACAAAGGTTAATTGGTAAACTGGGAGCAAACAAGACCAAGGAGGAGATCCAGAGGCGAGGTTGAAACGAATGCAGGGAGTGGGTGTCCGGGGAAGTCAGTCCTACACAGATGAAACAACGTGACAATGGGAATGGAGGAATGAGGTTGATGGGACAGCAGGGCAGGCAAGCAGGAGAAGGCAGGTCGATGGGACAGACAGGGCAGGTAAAACAGCAGGGCAGGACGCAGCAGGCAGGATAAGCGGGGAGAACAAGAGACAAAGAAGCGCTCTGTAAGGCTCATTGAAACAATGGCAACAATACTTTGCAATGATCTCTTGGCTTAGCCGGCTTTAAGAGGCGGGGCGATTAGCCAGCAATCGCCTGCAGGTGTCCAGCCCCGCCCATGTGGGTGTGACAGTCTTACTGTGTAGTAGAGTTTAGATTCTCTGCCCGAGCCCAGACCCGACCCGACCCGTGGGCCGGGTCGGGCCGATATTTCCTGCCACTATCTTCGGGCCGGGCCGGGCCGGGCTGGGCGGGGCCATGATCAAGCATTTGTGTGTGTTTTTTTTTTTTTAAATCATTACTTAATTAGCCTAATTGGGTGGAGAGCTATGCCATAATTATAAATGTAGCTCCCTCCCGTAAGACACGAGCACAAGAGTCCTTTGCATTTAACTGAGCCGACGGTTTATTCGAAAGACAGTGGCTTCGTTATTATCACCATCATGGCAGACGTGAGAACTAAATACAGATACGGAAACACAAAATCAAGCACATTTACTTACAATATTAGCTAACAAACATTGAAATTCAAATGAAATATAAACATAAATAACAATAAAGACAGCTTAGAGAATTCATATACAGTTAACACGAACCTCAGTTAGCATTTACATTTACATGGCTAAATACAACAAACTTAACTAAAACTTAATTAACACATACCTCGTTGGCTGCTTACGGAAGGATTTAACCTTTTTCTTAACCCTTTACTTAAAGTTCGATGCCAAGCACACAAACTGGTTCCAGCAGCAAGCGAACTGGATAAGTGAAAACGTGCTTTTCTTCTAAACGTGTCTCAAAAATCCATTCTGAATAAACAAACAATGCAGTTTACATGCTTCGTCCTTGTTGCATTTTTCATTAAGATAAATCTAAACTAATTTCTGTAGTTCAAACAACTTAGAATTGTAGTTGAGAACGTCTGTTACAACGGCTCACGTATTAAAAAATAGTCGGGTTTAAATCGGGCTCGGGCTCATAATTACAGTTAATGTGTCGGACCGGGTCGGGCTCGGACACAAGGTGCACGGGCTCGGGTAGGGTCGGGTTTAATTTTTTGGGCCCGATCTAAGCTCTACTGTGTAGTACCCAAAGACACAGATTTCACTCCTATGTGAAACACAAACAGATGTTTATTTACCCGGAAACTGAGTACTGTAAAATCAGTAGTGCCATTAGTGCAAAAATAAAATCACTTCAAAAGAAAAAGTACATAGGCTATAATGCCGCTAGGCCTGCTCTCTCTGAATATTAAAATAAAAATATTAAAATAAATATTTGTAGACATAGTTTATTGGTGATTTCATGTTCGTTGAAGTTTTCGCTTTTTAACAACTGTATAAAGTAATATTTGTTATATAAATTAACTCAGGTGAAACAAAAAACGTACGTTTTCAGGGTTGCCAAATCTCAAGACTCACACTTTCACTCATGCAGGAAATCTTAAGGCAAATCTATATTATACTATTATAAACCTAAAATTAGCTACGTCAAAAGTGCATTTACATGGTTAAATACAAAAGCAGACTATTTACAGGGTAAGAACTGTTACATAGGTGTGCAGACATCTCTAATTGAAAATCTCACTGCAGCCAGCTGGCTGAAGTTGGCAACCCCGCATTTTATTTGGAATGAAAAGTAAAATGCACTGTTTTCGCCTGAAAACTCCGACAAATATAAAATGAATCATCAAAAACACATCACGTTTTATATCTTTTCAAAATAATAAGACCGTCCACATCCTACTCTAATAGTGATTAAAGTGATAAGTTTGTATGTATTTATATTAAAACGAGACTTTAATTTTATTACCGGTGTGGGATTATCGAAACCACTACTTAAATCCATGAACACTAAAACATATGACATAAACATGGCTGTATTAGGGTTTTATGGCTTAAGTACTTCATTTAAACATGCAGTTTTTCCTCTTATTTAATAAATGAGAAAACATTATACATATCAGCAGTCATACATATATATTCAGTTCTATGTCATGTGACAATAAATATTGTCAAAAAGTTTTTGAAGCCTTCCGGTATGCAGTTGAGAGAGTGAGGTGCATCCGGGAGGTGCTCCGTAAATTGTATTTTGTTTTCAATATTCTACGGGAACGTTTAGTGCTTTAAACGATCTAGGACGAAGCCTACAGCACTAAATAACTCTTTAATGCTAGTTATTGCTCCGTTTGATTGCTACTATGCCTAAACCCAAGCTTGTTTCTCCTGGTCTTGATGAAGCTGATGACGCTGACAATATGGCCACGGCTGCTTCGGAGTTAACTCCAGCTCTTTTAAAAGAAATGTTTACCTCAACAATTCGTGAGGAAATTGCTGCGTTGAGGTTGGAGTTCCTTGCTGAAATACGTGCTTCCACAGCTGCTCTTCAAGCCACCATTTCTAGTCAAGGCTCTAAGATTAAGCATATCGAAACTTCTTTGAACAGCGTGGACGAAAGGATTGACTCTTTGGAGCGCAAATGTCAGTCCTTTGAAAGGGATAATGCGGAGTTAAAGTCTAAGGCAGATGATCTGGAAAACCATTTGCGGCGAAACAATCTCCGCATTTTGTGTATCCCAGAGAACGTGGAAACGTCTAGGCCCTCTCATTTCATGGCATCTTTCTTTGTGGAACTTTTCGGAGATGATCTATCTCAGACGCCGGAGATTGAACGTGCACACTGGGCCCTTGCACCGAGACCACACCCTGGCGCGCCTCCAAGATATGGAGTAAGATCGCTGTCAAAAATAACTCGTAAAAATGTACGTCAAATGTACGTTTCACAAGCATAAATTACGCTTGCGCCTCTGAAAATTACGCTTGCTTCTGAAATTTACGCTTGCGCTTCTGAAAATTACGAGTGGATTCTCAAGCCTGAACAACCTGTCAAAAAACGTCATTGGACGTACTGTTATTGGTTGTTCAAGATATGAGAGGACCCTCTCCCCCCGTTCCCCCTACACACGCCCACACACGGGGTGGAGCTTCCTCTCATATCTTGAACAACCAATAACAGTTCGAAACACAAAAATGAATAAAGTGCAACTTTCACATTAACACATTGTGATCCACAACACAATAACATTCTGAACACACTACAATACTTTACCTTCATTTTGTTACATTCTGCATGTACACCGAGAAAAAGTGTTGTGCAACAACAAGTAAACTAATAGAAATACCTGTGAATTCGGCGGGTTGGGTCGGTTCTCCATCTTTCCAGCTTTGCGGCACATGCGTAGTAACAAAAATCGATTGTTTCTTCCTCGATAGAGAATGCCTTGTACGTACAGTACAATGACGTTTTTTGACAGGTTGTTCAGGCTTGAGAATCCACTCGTAATTTACAGAAGGGCAAGCGTAAATTTCAGAAGCAAGCGTAATTTTCAGAAGCGCAACCGTAAATTTTCAGAAGCGCAAGCGTAAATTTCAGAAGCAAGTGTAATTTTCAGAGGCGCAAGCGTAATTTATGCTTGTGAAACGTACATTTGACGTACATTTTAACGAGTTATTTTTGACAGCGATCTTACTCCATACTCCAAGACCCATGATAGTACGCTTTCTTCCCTCCAGCACCTGAGCTCCCAGCTCAGTCTCCTGCCCCTGCGGCGCCCCCAGAGGTTCCTGTGCCGCCTGCAATGCTCCCCGTGACTCCAGTGCTCCCCGTGACTCCAGTGCTCCCCGTGACTCCAGTGCCTGAGCTCCCAGCTCAGGCTCCTGCCCACGCGGCGCCCCCAGTGGCGCCTGTGTCGTCTCCTGCCCCTGTGGCGCCCCCTGCTGGCCGCACGCCTGCCGAGGCGCCCCCTGCTGGCCGCACGCCTGCCGAGGCGCCCCCTGCTGGCCGCACGCCTGCGGTGCCAGCCGAGGCGCCCCCTGCTGGTCGCGCGCCCGAGGCTCCTGCTCCTGCACCCCCAGTGGTTCCAGAGGCTGCAGCGCTCCCCGTGACGCCTCCAGCACCTGAGCTCCCAGCTCAGTCTCCTGCCCCTGCGGCGCCCCCAGAGGCGCCTGTGTCGTCTCCTACCCCTGCGGCGCCCCCAGAGGCGCCTGTGTCGTCTCCTGCCCCAGCGGCGCCCCCTGCTGGCCGCACGCCCAAGTTGCCTGCAGCTGGCCGCACACCCGCGGCCCCGCCTGAGCTCCCCACGGCCCCTGAGCTCTCAGCTCAGCCCCCCACGACTCCCTATGTTCCTGTCCCCGAGGAGGTCCCGGACTGCTGCCCTTATGCTCCTCCCTCCCTAGTGGAGTCGGAGGGGGAGCTTGAGTGGGACCCCTCGGGGATGGCCTTGGCTTCCCCTGTGACTGCCCCCGTTACTTCCCCTGTGACTCTGCCACCGTCACCCCAGTGTGACAGACCCCGGCCAGGTCCCCGCCTCTCAGTCTCCCGTAAGGGACGGGGACACAGGCGTCGGGCCCGGGTCCCGCCCGCCCTGCCCCCTGGCTCGCCCGTTCGGCCCCTGGCTGTAGCTCGGTGGCTGCCTGCGGGTCCTCCGGCTCGGGGTCGGCGGTCGCCGCCGGGTCCCCCCCTGGATCCTCGGTGCCGGTCCTCGGTCCCTCCTCCGGCTCCATGTCGGTCGCCTCCGGGCCCCCCTGCTCCGGCTGGGCATCGGACGGCGCCTTCGCCAGCTCCGGCTGCGCCTCCGCCTGCCGCGGCTTCCCCCTCCTGCCCGCCTGCACTGGTGTTCCCTCCTGCTCCCTCCGTGTCCCCTCCGTCACTCCCTCGTCCCGTTCCCTTGGCCCCTGGGTGGTCCCCTCCTGCTCCCTCCTCCCTCTCCCCTGCGGCCCCTCCGGCCGCTGCCCGTCGCCCGCCTGGGCTCCCTCGGGCTCCCCTTTGTCCCCCTTCCGTTCCTGTCTGGTCTCCCCTGTCTGCTCCTCCTTCCTTCGTCCCGCCTGTGTCTGTTCCTCGTCCCTTTGTTCCTCCTCTGTACACTCCTGGCCCCTTCGTGTCGCCTGTGGGTGTCCCCTCTGTGTCCCTCTTCTCTGTTTGCTTGTCTGCGTTCCCTGTCGTTTGTGGGGTTTTGTCTTGGTTCTGGTTCTTGTTCCTGTTCTGTGTCTCTGTCTTGTTTCCTGTTTCTCGTTGATGTTTTTGGTTTTTGTCTTTCAGGTCCTGTTCCCCGGTCTCGTCTCGTTCGTCGCCTCCTCTCGGGCGCGTCCGGTGTGCGCGCCTTTGGGGGGGGGTTCTGTCATATCCCGCTCTGTCCGATCCTAATGTGTGCCACGCCCCCTCGTTAACCTCATGTGGAATCCCAGTGTTTTACAGCTGTTTTGATTTGTTGTCATTAGTTCAGTGTATTTAGTCCGCGTTTCCGTTTGTATCCCCAGGTCGGTCATTGACGTTGTTGTGATGTGCTTCGTGTACTGTGATTAAAACCCGTATTCCCCGATCCCTGACGTCCGTTCGCCTGATTTTGTCATGTTTAGAACATTTAAATACTCATATTGGTTTTCTGCAAGAAACCCATTTAAAAAAACTCAGACCATCCCAGACTTTTTGTAAGAAATGGATCGGACAGGTATATCATTCTAAATTTATCAGTAAATCTAGAGGAGTGGCAATTATTATTATTATTATTAATAAGTGTATTCAGTTTTCTCCTTCACAAACTTTGGTGGATTCGTCTGGTAGATATGTGTTTGTCTCAGGTCTTTTATATGGTGTAACCGTAACATTGGCTAATATATATGCTCCGAATTATGATGACGAAAGCTTTATTAAGAAAATATTTTCCTTACTCCCCGACCTGAATACGCATTATCTTATTATGGGAGGTGACTTTAACTGTGCTCTAAATCCCACTCTGGATCGCTCATCCACCAAACCTACTCAACCCTCTAAATCTGCAATCACACTTAAGTCACTTCTAAATATTTGTGGGCAAACTGATGTTTGGTGCTTTTTCAACCCCTGAACACGATAATATTCATTTTTCTCCTATATCCACCACAATTACTCCTGTATTGAGTTTTTTTTTTTAGACAAAAAACTGTTTTTTCTAAAGTGAAAGCTTGTTCATATAATAGTATTGCTGTATCAGATCATGCTCCTCTTACACTTTCTATTTTGTTTCAAGATAAGACGTTTGATTCTGGAAGGTGGTTTAATTCTCTGCTTCTTTCTGATAAAACATTTTGTGAGTCGCTAAAAACCCAATTACATGTTTTTTTTTGGAAATAAACACTATTCCTGAGACTTCACCCTCTATGGTTTGGGAGGTGTTGAAAGCATATGCTCGGGGTCAAATTATTTCATATTCAGCCTGTATAAATAGACAACGAAGAAAGAAATTAGAGGAATTATCCCTTGAAATTCTTCAACTCGATTCGGCTTACGCAACTTCTCCGGATCCTGAAATTTATAAAAAAAGACTCAAACTTCAGTCGGATTTTAATATGTTATCAAGGCACCAGGCTGAAAAGTTACTGCTTAAGTCCAAACAAGTGTTTTTTGAACATGGGGAAAAGCCCAGTAAACTTCTTGCATTTCAATTAAAAGAAAAGTCAGCTAAAAATGTCATTTCTCAGATTCGATCCTCTGATGGTAATTTGATCACTGACCCTGCAAGTATTGCTGCACATTTTAAGGATTATTATTCTTTATTGTACAATTCTGAACCTCGCTCCGATGGATCACTTATGGAAATTTTTTTTTAAACGTTTAACTATACCTAAAATTTCAGACACTATAAGAGAAAATCTGAAATCACCCTTTTCCACAGAAGAGAGAGTTCAGGCTATCCAGAATATGCAAAATGGAAAGACGCCTGGACTAGATGGGTTCCCTGTAGAATTTTTTAAAAAGTTTTCTCAAACATTTAAAACACCGTTTTTGAATATGTTAGAGGACTCCTTTAATAATGGCTGCCTGCCCTCAACCCTTTGTCAATCTTGTATTTCTTTAATCTTAAAAAAAGACAAAGATCCACTTGATTGCGGCTCTTACAGGCCAATAAGTCTTTTGAATGTTGACGTAAAGATTCTGGCGAAAAAGCTTGCAAAGCGTCTTGAGGCTGTTCTACCTGAAATTATACACAATGATCAAACGGGGTTCATTAAAAATAGGTTATTGTCTCATAATATAAGAAGAGCATAGAACATAATTTACTCTTCTAATTCTCATCCATCGGAGGCTCTTCTTCTGTTTGATGCAGAGAAGGCCTTCGATCAGGTAGAATGGGATTACCTTTTATGTGCTACAGAAATTCGGTTTCGGCAACGTGTTTATTCCTGGATTAAACTTTTGTATTCCTTTCCAGTCTGCTCAGTTCGAACAAATGGAGTATCCTCCTCTAATTTCTCCTTGAAACGTGGCACTAGACAGGGCTGTCCACTTTCACCTTTGCTTTTTGCATTGGTAATTGAACCTTTGGCAATTGCCATTCGTACTGAGCAGTCTATACAGGGAATTGTGAGAGCTGGTACAGTTCACAAAATCTCTCTATACGCCGATGATGTGTTGCTCTATCTGATCCAACTGCTTCTTTATCTGAAGTCCTGAGAATTATAAATTCTTTTAGCCTCTTTTCCAGTTATAAATTGAATATAAGTAAAAGTGAGATTTACCCTATAAATTTTCCAATTTCTGATTTACAGACAAGCGTTTCAATGTTTAAAGTTGCGTCTCATAGTTTTAAATACTTGGGAATAACAATTACCCGTAAGAGCTTTAAAGAGATCTAAACAAACTTCACCCCACTTCTCCGGTGAGTTCAGAATGATTTTGCTCAATGGTCAGCTCTCCCTATTTCTCTGGCTGGACGTGTGAATTCAGTAAAAATGAATGTTTTGCCTAGATTTCTGTATTTATTTCAGTTTATTTCAATTTTTATACCTAAATCTTTCTTTAGGACTTTAAACAAACACATTTCGTCTTTTATTTGGAACAAAAGACCAGCCAGAATTTGAAGGGAAATACTTCAGAGACCGAGGGTTGAGGGTGGGCTTGCCCTTCCTAATTTTTTATTCTACTACTGGGCAGCAAATATACATTCTACATTGTTCTGGTTTCAGAGTCATTTCGAGCTCTGTGATTGGGTCCCCACTTGAGTTAGAATTGAAGAGGGTTCTTATTCCCCAACCTCACTAGCCGCACTGTTGTGTGGCCCTCTCTCTGCCATCTCACGTCTCCCTTATGGTAATACCATTGTCCGGCAATCCTTATGAATTTGGTCCCAATTTCGAAACTATTTTGGCCTCCAACGTTTGCCATTGGTTTCACCTATTAACCGTAATCCTATGTTCCCCCCCTCTCTTAATGATAAAGCATTTAATATTTGGCAGAGAGCAGGTAGTAGTAGTCAATGATATCTACATTGATAATATTTTTCCTAGCTTTGCTCAGTTAACACAAAAATTCTCCCTTTCTAGTGTTCACTTTTTTAGATACTTGCAGTTTTGAAGCTTTGTAAAAAACTTCCCAACTTTCCAAATCTTCCACCAAAATCCCATCTAGATCAAATTCTTGAAGTACCCATACACTCACCTAAACGATTATTAGGAACACCATACTAATACGGTGTTTGACCCCCTTTCACCTTCAGAACTGCCTTAATTCTACGTGGCATTGATTCAACAAGGTGCTGAAAGCATTCTTTAGAAATGTTGGCCCATATTGATAGGATAGCATCTTGCAGTTGATGGAGATTTGTGGGATGCACATCCAGGGCACGAAGCTCCCGTTTCAGCACATCCCAAAGATGCTCTATTGGGTTGAGATCTGGTGACTGTGAGGGCCATTGTAGTACAGTGAACTCATTGTCATGTTCAAGAAACCAATTTGAAATGATTCGAGCTTTGTGACATGGTGCATTATCCTGCTGGAAGTAGCCATCAGAGGATGGGTACATGGTGGTCATAAAGGGATGGACATGGTCAGATACAATGCTCAGGTTGGCCGTGGCATTTAAACGATGCCCAACTGGCACTAAGGGGCCTAAAGTGTGCCAAGGAAACATCCCCCACACCATTACACCACCACCACCAGCCTGCACAGTGGTAACAAGGCATGATGGATCCATGTTCTCATTCTGTTTACGCCAAATTCTCACTCTACCATTTGAATGTCTCAAGAGAAATCGAGACTCATCAGACCAGGCAACATTTTTCCAGTCTTCAACTGTCCAATTTTGGTGAGCTCGTGCAAATTGCAGTCTCTTTTTCCTATTTGTAGTGGAGATGAGTGGTACCCGGTGGGGTCTTCTGCTGTTGCTGCATACCTTGGTTGTAACCATTGGCGGAGCGGGGGGGTGGCTTACTGGGCTTAAGCCCGGGTTGTTGTTTCAGAAGCCCAGGGTCTTTTGGAGTGTAATTTGTTTCATAGTTAGATGCCTGACTGACAACTGTATAAAACAAAAACTACACACAATATTCGAAGCATATAGCGCACAGTCGTAATTCCCCCTAATTTTGCCATTTTGGTATGATCCGAGCTCCGGCACTAGGCGACTGAGAACAGCACTTACGCATGTGAGCGAGGGGGGAGAAGCTGCTGCCTGCGAATTTGCCGTAGGAGAAGTGCAGACAGGCAGACAGAGGAGAGCCTAAGTTTGACCAGGTATCAAAGCAATTCATTCGTACTGTACAAATAATGTAAATATGACGGTGTATCACAAAAGATTGCTATCAAACTGCACTTGACCCATATTACGTGTCACAGTGTCGAGTGAATCAACAAATGGCGAAATGAAAAGCCGAAGAACAATGCTGTTTTTTTTAGAGAGTCTTAGCTTACATGTGTGTTTATTTCATATTTTCAGTTGTTACCCTCCACGCTAAATAAAGCACTCTAAATCGGTTTCAGTTATGTAGCCTCAACATTGGATGTAGCCACAACAATGGACATAAGGGGCTTCTTTCAAAGAAAAAACTCAGGTAAATGTTATTTTATATATTATGCTTTGTATGTTGTTCAATATATTTCTCTGCAAAACAAGAGGAATTTCAATACACAGCAGTATATTCACAGTTGAAACCAGATATTTACATACACTTCAGGGAAAAAACATAAAAACATTTTACTGTTAAACATCAATTTAGAGTAAACTTTTTTGTTTTAGATAAATATTGAAATATCTTTTGAATTAGTTAAATGTCAGAATAAAGATAGAGAGATGTCTATTTTTTTTATCAGTTTCATCAAATTTAGGAGTATATATACACTAAGTTTATTGTGTCTTTAATTAATAAGAAAACTCCAGACGATTCCATTCTGAGCTTAAGAAGCTTCTGATAGGTTAGTAGAGTCCATTTGAGTAAATTGGTGGCACACCTGTGGATGCATATAAGGCACCCCCAAAACACAGAGCCTGTTTCTTTGACATGGGAAAATCAAGAGATATCAACCAAGACACCAGGAAAAGAAATTTGGACCTCCATAAGCGCTCAATTTTGAATACAATTTGGGTGCCATTTGCAATTTCTGTCTTTACTCTTAAATTTAACAAATATGTTTTTTATATTTATCAATCTAAAAAAAATAAACATTTAGTCTGATTTGATGTTTTACAATTAAAAAAGTGTTTGTGTTTTTATCTGAAGAGTATGTAAATATCTGGTTTCAACTGTATATTTGATGATGTTGGTGTTTGGCTTGATTGTTAGCACAAAGAGGGAGAGAGAGTAACAGAGAGGGAGATGGAGAGGAGAATGAGGACAGAACAGAGATGGAACAAGAGCCAGGTGAGACAGACATCTTAGTCAAATGGTTGTTTGCCAAAACTCATTAGAACATGTATCTAGTACCTAGTGTATCTTTTTAGGTTTATTTTTCAAATTCTATATTAAGTTATGCAGGCTTGTTTGCACAACAAGGCTAAATAGTTATATAAACTTTTCTGAATCTAAATAGTGTACTTTGGTAGAATTAAAAAATAATATGGTACAAACTAGTAACTCATAAAGACCAATACAGAGGGATCATTAAATATTAATGATTCTCTTTCTGGAGTTTGCATGTTCTCCCCGTGTCGGCGTGGGGTTTCCTCTGGGTACTCCGGTTTCCCACCACAGTCCAAAGACATGCTGAGGCTAATTGGAGTTACTAAATTGCCCATAGGTGTGCATGTGTGAGTGAATGGTGTGTGAGTGTGCCCTGCGATGGGCTGGCCTCCCGTCCAGGGTTGTTCCCTGCCTCGTGCCTGTTGCTTCCGGGACCGGACCCCCCGCGAACCAGTAGGATAAGCGGGTTGGAAAATGGATGGATGGATGATTCTCTTTCTGATCATTCAGATAGGTCAGGGGAAATCAGGAAAGCGAGAGAAAACCAAAACACAACAGCATCACAGCAGGAAGCAGCAGGTGGATCGTTAAGGACAGCTGAAGGAGGTTTACTGGAAGGAGCAACAGGAGATGATTTAGGAACTCTAGAAAGTGGTCCAAGACAAAATGTCCTCCCACAGTATCCACTGAGCCAGTTTGGAGGCCAGCAGAGGGCATTCAATAAGAGTTGGTTTGAACAGTTTAAATGGTTGGAGTATTCTGTTGTGAGGAACTTGGCTTTCTGTTTTTCATGTCGCATTTTTGGGAAGCAGAATACTTTAAAAAAAGATAGCCTCAGTCATTCAGGGTTCTGCAATTGGAAGAGGGCTTTAGATGCCTTTAGGGAGCATGAAAAGAGTTCCAGCCATTCATCTTCTATGATGTGCTGGCACAGCTTTAAAACCACAAAAAACCAAGGTGATGTTGTTGAGCAACTTAGATCAGCAAACGCAGCAGAGATTTCAGAGAGACGACAGTATCTCCATAGGATCTTAGCTGTAACAAGTTTCCTTGGAAAACAAGGAATACCATTCCGTGGCCATGATGAGCAGGAATCCACCAGCCATAATCAAGGGAACTTCCTTGAGTGCATGAAGCTGCTGAAAATTTTTGATCCATTTTTGAAAAATTACAGTCCTGTCTCACATACTACCTATCTGTCTCATTTTTCACAAAATGAGATGATAACCAGTATTTCACATGAAATAACTGGAAATATAGTTAAAGAGATGAAGGAAGCTAAGATGTACTCTGTTATGGCTGATGAGGCTAGAGATGGGCACACGGAACAGCTTGCAGTTTGTGTACGTTTTGTGTCATGTAAAGGCCATATCAAAGAGTGTTTTCTTGGTCTACAGAAACTAGAAAGGTTTGATGCACAGTGCATTACAGACGCTATTGAGGAGCTGTTGCAGTATTACACGCTCAGTGACTTACTTTGTGTTGCTCAATCCTATGACGGGGCATCTGTCATGAGTGGTGCTGTGGGTGGTGTGCAGGCCCGTTTTAGACAGAGACACCCTGAAGCAGTATATGTGCACTGCTATGCACATGAGCTCAACCTTGTCCTTTGCCATACATGCAAGGCTATCCCAGCTGCTTCCAATTTCTTTGGACTTTTGGAAAATGTGTACACATTTTTCAACACCTCTTTGGTAAACCACACAAAGTTTAAGGAACTGCAAAAGGACCTTGGACTGTTTGCATCTGAGCTTGTTCAGCTCTCTAACACAAGATGGGCCTGCCAAGTAAATTCCGTTAAAGCCCTTCTCAACAACATTTCTGCAGTTTTAGCAACTCTCAAGGCCACAAACACTCCTATTGCTAAAGGGATCTTGTCCAAGCTGTCAAAGCCCAAGACTGTGTACATGTTGATCCTGTTCTCACAACTGCTTGGCATCACTGAAGGCCTGCACCGCTACCTGCAGGGAGAAGGGCTAGACATGGGCAAAGCTGTGGAGTACAAGATGTCGGTAGTTGATACACTAAGTAATCTGCGCACAGAGGCTGCTGCTGAGGAAATATTTGAGAAGGCCATGGACATTTGTAGAAGCTGCGACATCCAGATTCCCCAGGGAGCACGGCACAAACAGAAAAGACTCGAAGGATTTGTGCTTGAGTCCAGCTGTGGTGCAACACCAAATCTCACAAGCTCAGCAGAGTTTAGGTGCAAGATATTCTTTCCTTGTTTGGACCGAATGTTGCAGGAGCTAGCAGACAGATTTTCAGGGGCAGGACAGAAAATAATGGAGGGCATTCAGGCATGCAATCCATCTTCCCCAACATTTCTTTCCGAAGATGCCTTAAAACCCATTGCGGCACACTACCATGTGACGATAAAGCCTGAAGAACTTGTTGTGGCAAAAAACTTCATGAAAAGAAAAATGGAAAAAGAGGACATTCACAACATTACAACTGCCTTCCACTTGCTTGACGAGGACATGTTCCCAACTCTGAAGGTCATCTTTAGAATTGCACTAACCATTCCTGTCAGTAGCTGCAGCTGTGAGCGCTCTTTTAGTGCCTTGCGTCATCTCCACACGTGGCTAAGGAGAACCATGGGACAAGAGAGGCTGAATGATTTGGCCATATTATCTATTGAAAAGGAATACTTGAATAATATTGACTCTGAAAATGTCATTGATAGGTTCGCAAAACTCAAGCCTCGAAGATACAGTCTAATGTTACCACAATAAGGAGGTGTTGTCAGTGTAGTGCAGGTCTATGACGATTTTCAGTGCTACTATCTTCTAGTTTTGATTCTGGTTCTGTCTTCGTTAAGTCCTACAGTAGTCCTGATTTTGAACTGTTGTAGTCCTGTTTTAATTCCGGATCAGTTCTGGGTCTGGTTGAATTGGGGTTTAGGCCCCGTGTCTTGATACAGCCCTGATTTTGTTCTGCCTTGCTGCTTAATTAAAAAACTAGTTTAAGGTGTCCTGCATATGTGATATATATTTTTTTCTTATATAAAGTTATTCTTTTTCAAACAAAACTCAAAACACAGCCTAATAAATCTTCAACATGTTTTTCAGTCATTTCTACCCCCCCCCATCCCACATGCATACTACCCTTTGGGGCTAAGCCCCGGGTGTATAAAATGTCTGGCTCCGCCTCTGGTTGTAACGAGTGGTTATTTCAGTCAAAGTTGCTCTTCTATCAGCTTGAATCAGTCGGCCCATTCTCCTCTGACCTCTAGCATCAACAAGGCATTTTCGCCCACAGGACTGCCGCATACTGGATGTTTTTCCCTTTGCACACCATTCTTTGTAAACCCTAGAAATGGTTGTGCGTGAAAATCCCAGTAACTGAGCAGATTGTGAAATACTCAGACCGGCCTGTCTGGCACCAACAACCATGCCACGCTCAAAATTGCTTAACGAGGATTAATTTGATTAATTGCTTAATCACCTTTCTTTCCCATTCTGACATTCAGTTTGGAGTTCAGGAGATTGTCTTGACCAGGACCACACCCCTAAATGCATTGAAGCAACTGCCATGTGATTGGTTGATTAGATAATTGCATTAATGAGAAATTGAACAGGTGTTCCTAATAATCCTTTAGGTGAGTGTAGATAAAAAGGGTGCATTTTCTACTCTATACAGGATGATCTCCTCTATCTCAACCCCCTGTCTCTCTCTTATTAAGCAACAGTGAGAGTCTGACCTCTGCCTCACATTTGAAGATGAGCTTTGGAGCCAGATTTTGTCCCGTGTCCATACTTCTTCTATTTGTGCGCGACATAGTCTTATCCAATTAAAATTTATTCATAGAACTTATTGGACAAAAGTGAGGTTGGCAAAAATTTGGCAGGATGTGGATCCCATATGTGATCGTTGTCATCAGGCCCCTGCAGACTTAATACATATGTTTTGGTTATGTCCATCCATAACTTCTTTTTGGCTATCAATATTTAAATGCTTTTCTTCGGCGACAAAGAAATGCATCAAGCCTTGTCCTTTAGTTGCACTTTTTGGTCTTCCCCCAAATGTCACAGGTCTGCCTGGATGTTTTGCAAACGCTTTTGCTTTTTTGACTTTACTAGCTAGACGACGTATTCTTCTGTTATGGAAACAAATTCTTCCTCCATCATTTGATGACTGGCTGCGAGATGTTATGAGTTTCATTCATTTGGAAAAAATTAGGTACACAAATCACTGCAAAAACTCAAAGTATATTTGTCTTATTTCTAGTCAAAATATCTCATCACACTTAAAATAAGACACAATCAGCTACAGAGTAACTTTTCAGTGAGATATAGGAACTTGTTTTTAGACAGTGCATCTTGGATATCTTGTTAAGTGAAAAAGTCTTGAAAACATATTGTTTTGAGTCATCTCACACGTAACAAGCTTTTTTGGCATTTCATAATTCACAAAAGACTCAAGAATGATGTTTGATGATATCTGTGAGATCATACTTCACTGGAATGTACTTGCTGTTATTAAAGTTTACATAGTAGTATGCTGTATAATCAACAAGAGTTCCAGCATCCACAAAAATATTTGCCTGAGCTAGACAGGGAACTTCTACCTCGTAAGCTAAATACTGATCATTCCACCCAACTGTAGAGAGAGGCTGGCATTCAAAACAATACACGGATGCATTTACAATATACTGTAGATGTTTTTAACAAGTGCAAACTCTGGAGTATCATTGATAACATCAGAAATAACCAAAGATTTTTCACAGGTATGTTTATTTCCACGTAGCATAATCCACTGTACGGAAACTACATGTTCAACTTGCTCAAAGAAGTCTTTAATCTTTTCTTCTACATAATGAACATTTTTCACCTCAGAGGCTGGACCCATGTCGACTTCACTTGAAAAAATGGGATGCTTCTCGTGCACATTCTGACTACATTCATAAAGTTGGTTGTGCTTCACAAGAGATTTACAAATATTCTTAAAACTACTTTTGAGACAGAATTTCACTGGCTGATGATGGGATGTGTAACCATTCAGGATGCACAGGAGAGGTAATGGTGTGACATGTTTTCCATCGAGGGGTCTTGGAAGAACTACTGTCATCTTCAAACAGACTGTCATCATCTTCCTCTTCATCACTGGTGTGTTGATTGTCTATAAATATATATACATATATGTCAATAAAAATACATCAATCACAACTAAAGCTTACATGACTCTATTGGATACCCTGTCTGCTGCACAAACCTTTATTTCATTTGAATGACATCCAAAAATTTAGCAACACATTTGATTTGTTTATACAAATGAGTTCAATAACAACCAGAGAAGCAATATTTTAAAACCTATTTTCACTTCTGCTCAAACCTTTCTTTGCATTCCACTGCTCCTCACTGTCACTGCAGTCTATCTCATTGTCCTCACTGTCTGATGGGATATCCCTAACATGCTGATCCTGAGTTTTACTCCCATAGAAAAATTTTGTGTCCATTTTCTGTCAAAATGTGTTAAAACGAGGCAAAATTAAATTAGAAAATAATTTTAAAACATTGTGCTTACAATGTGCAAAAATACATGCAATAATATACTAACACACTGTCAACAAAGCCTCTTAAAATCTACCCCTTATTGCAGAATGTTGCCCTAGGGCAACGAAAAGATAAACTATATTTCGGAATATGCAAAATAAAAATAAATAAATAAAACCTGAAAAAAGGCTTCTCTACAACTTCATATACATGCACATATTTTTTTATCTACAGTTAATGCCAATATAAATAAGATTAATTAAGGAAATAGTCTTACCTTCTTCTCAGACCATGTGCTCCCTTGACCATGGTTCAGAAAAGGAAGTCCCACCCTCAAATGATGTTTGATATTGACTGCCACACCTCATTGGACCATTCATTGACTCTGTGTTGATCATTTTGATTGGTTGCAATCATTAAAAAAAGCTACTTAAAAAAGAGCTTAAGAGCTTTCACGTGATCATTTCCTCATTTGTCTTTATCTGTGTTACTTATACAAATTTATTTATTCATCCTTAGAGCAAGGTTATAATAGTTTTGGATTTTTCATTATAGTTTAGTTTTATTTAGTTTTGACCTTTTTCCCCTCTAATTTAGTTAGTTTTAATTAGTTTTTAGAGCAGGTTTGCTAGTTTTAGTTAGTTTAAATGTTTTTCTAAATGCTTAGTTTTAGTTTAGTTTTTATTAGTTTTAGTATTAGTTTTCATTTTTTCAAACTTTGGGTTATTTGTCAGGTGCAGGATTCAAAAGCAGAGGTCACTCAATCCTCCCCCCAGAGGCGATCAGTAAGTATTGTGTAATAAAACTCAACAAAGGAAACCATTTCAAAAAGTGTATTCAGTTACTTTTGAACAACCAACCACCCACAACAACCAACAGTCTACAAGATAGCAGCTTAAGTGCAAAATGTGTGTGATACTGCTTCTGATGTTGGATACAGGTAGTGTGCCTGGTACAAATCAAAATAGCCAATAGACTAAAGACACACATGAACATAAGAATATAAACCCATTCACGAGGCACATGTCACATTTCTTGACAGCCAGGAGTCTCAGGGAGCTCAATCTGAGAAAAACATTAACAAACTCAAAAACCATTGCACAACAGGATTGTCTCAGCATGGAAACAAAGACTTCCCTCTCCCCGGCCACTTCCTCCAGCTACTCAGGGTAAATCCCGAGGCGTTCCCAGGCCAGCCGAGACATATAGTCTCTCCAGCGTGTCCTGGGTCTTCCCCGGGGGCTTGATGCCGATGTGCTTTGCTTTTCTATGTTAAACATACGTCCAATATTGTAAACAAAAAGGAAATGAAGTGTTGTGGTGTTCCTGCGTATTTACTAACCAGCAGCTGTTTGGTCGTCGGTGAAAGCAGTCCATTATGGTTGTCTCCTCCTTCCCGGGGCTACCTGGCTGGGATGTTGCTTCTCTTTCGGGGGAGCTAATCAGAGAGGCTACTTGGTCAAGGTACTCGCGATTAGCCATCTTATGCGAGCTTCTCAAGTGGACTTTCAGATTTGTGGGGGTTTTCCCTTGAGAAGTATCCCACATATTTTGTCACCTATTTCTACAATGCACCTGCTCTTATCTGTCTCGCTGTCATAGTCAAAGAAATTCCAGATAGGATTCTGCCGCCTTCTCCCAACTTTTGTCGTCGCCATTTTTCCAGGTAACGCGGTGAGCAAAAGCCGACTGTAAACAAGAAGTGACGGACAGAGAGGTGCCGTACGGTGCCGCCAGCTCACGTAAAACTGCTAGAGCAAAATAAATCGACATATATCAATTGACAAAGACGAAAACGAAGGACATTTCATCTATAATTTCAGTACGTTTTAGTTAGTTTTGTCAACGCACAATACAGTTATAGTTAGTTATCGTTTTTTCTTTTAATTGTCGTTTTTATTTATTTCAGTTAACGAAAATGTTTTTTCAATTCTAGTTTTCGTTATTTAGTTTGTTTTCGTTGATGATAATAACCTTGCCTTAGAGGTGGATAGTTCTCAGTAACATTTACTACTTTACATTTATTTGATTAAATGTACTTCTAAGAGTAGTTTTACTGCACTATATTTTTCACTTTTACTTGAGTAGATTTGTGAAGAAGTAACTGGGTTAAGAGACCAATTAGGACAAAACAGAGAGAGCCAGCTTCTCTGGCGCTGTCATCGCCAACACACAGCTCCTGGTGGCTGCCTCTTAGCATGTTGCTCATTAGCTCTATACAACAAACAGTAGCAGACAATGAGGTATCCACATTTCTCTACTAAACTAGTTAGCAATAGCAACAAAATTTTAATGAAGTGTCAACTTTAATAGTCTCATCTCTCATGCAGTTTCATTTGTAGGACATCATTTCATCTTGCTATGTTTGTCTTCCAATGTGTTCATAGCTGCAAACATCAGTGAAGGAATGATGGGCACCCTGTCTCGTGAAGACTTGCAGGATCTTTTCCCAGGCCCAGAGAACTTTTTACGGAGAAAAGCGGTCTGGCATGCCTGTCAGGGTGTACTGGAGGTCAGTTTCTCAGTCACTCACCACCTATTAAAGTTGTCATCGGCATGTTTTTGTTCCTTTTGCAATTATTTGTTTTAACACCAGTCACCAAATCTACCTTTTTTATCTTCATTCCTGTTACAGTAGGCTGTTGTCAAGTGTTTAAATGTTGATGTAGTCTAACATTATAAAACAGGCTAATTATTTCAGGCAAAATCATGGTCAGTCTATGGTCACTTAGTTGTGAATGGAAAATATTGTCCCCCTGAAGCTGCCTTACATCAGAGGAATCACTGTTCGTCATAGGAAATACTTGCGGAGTTACAACCAGTCTGATTGTCAAACCAGTTTACCAGGTTTTTCAACTCTGGAATGTGATCAAACCACTGATAGTTTAACCTGATCGCAGGCAGAATTGGATGACTCTTCACTCCCCCCGATTCCCCCCACCCCCACCCCCAAAACAAAATGTTGCATTTTGCTGTTGTTCATTATTCTTTATTTTTACAGGAATCTGGCCAAGATGACTGAAAATCTTCAAGCAGCTCCTCCATTAATGAGTCACCCATGCAACAGAAATCCACTACTGTAAATGCAACTCCTGCAAAGTGCACAAGCCCTGAAAAGGTTGTGAAGTTATTCTATCCAGAATATGTATTGCACACTGACACTGAGCTTGAGCAAGTCCGCCAACAGTACTTTGAGTTGTCAAAGAAAGGTGAAGAGCTGCAAAATGTCAAAGAAGCTCAGATGTCAGCTCATCCGAAACACGATGACTAGTATGATTGCAATCCTGAGGGCAAACGGGGATGGAGAATCGCATAGATACCCGTCAAAACCAGAAATTACAGCAATGGCAAAGAGAATAGTACAGTACTACCCCATGCTACAGGACCAAGGCATCAAGAATACATGGGTAAGTGAAATGCATCCAGTTTATGACCAAAGTGTTTCATGTTGGACATTTTTAGTAGTGGTTGGAAAAATGTATTAAATGTCCTGTACAGGTCACTGTGTACACACAGCTAAACAAAAGACTGCAAAATGTGAGAACCCCCCAAAAAGCGACTCCAGATGGGAGACATTCAAAGAGGTAAGGCTGCAACTAATTAATTTTAATTTTAGCAATGGTAATGTGGAAGTAAAATTGGACATTAGTAGGCCCAGGAGGGGAGGCATATTGGGTCTGTTATGTCTTAGGCCTTAGGCCAGAAGAGATTGTTTTGAATACTATGTGACCTCGCTTTGTGATAGCTGCCTGCAGTTGGCTCCGCAGAAGCTCGGACCTTGGAGGGGCAGACAGTGGAGCAAAGGGGGGGAGAAACCACTTGCAGGAAGAGACTTGAAGCCACCCCAACTGGTGCACAAAGAGTTATAGCTTAATAGAATAGTAGTAGTCAATATATATGTTAATCATACTAATCATATGTTAACTAGAGCCCGACCGTTAAAGGATTTTGAAGGCCGATACCGATACAAATATTTGTTGGTTTTAAAACCGATATTCCGATATATCGGCCAATATATATATATATATATATTATTTCAGAAACACGCAACAAAACATTAACAGATTTCCCTAACATTAGTTATTTGTAGTTATTTATGAGTTTTAACTAACATAATATGATAATGCATTTTAAAAAGAAACTTGTTTCTTTTATTGTCACAACAGAACAGAGGAACATCAAAATATATTAAAGTTCTGATAAATAAAATGTATAAAAATACAAACTTAAGATATGAAACGTAAAGTCCTTTGAACAAAAACACAAAAACAACAACAACCAAATCAAAGTTACCAATTTTAAAAGACTTGGTAAGCTTCATTAATATAACTTTGAATAGCACAAGCAATAGAACTTTTATGCACAAGCTACGTTTGATACTTTTTCTCTATGTCTAAATGTTCACTCCTCGCAAATGTCTAACTTACATTTTACAATGCAGGGACTGTAACTAGAGATATGCTAGTTATAAATACAGTAATCATTACTTTATTTAGGCAGAATAAGTTCGTTGTGGTTTCCAAGCTCATTAATGTTAACGTTAGCGGTCTTCCACTGACAGTGGCATTAGCTAGCTTTGTGGTTAGCTAGTCTATGATGAGCCATAATTTAGCAATGGATAAAGTTGTAAAACATACATTTTCAATATAACAGGCCAAGGAGAGATGATACGTCTCACTGCTATAACTGCCACGCTATTAAAGAAATACTTCAGTCTCATTGTCAAAAGTTAAAAGGACAGTCAGTCAACTGCTGTACACTGTAACAACGTAACGTAATTACTAGCTAATTCCGCTTCACTCTCGGCTTATTTAACAGCAGCAAAACTGGACATGATAGTCACGAATTTTGTCATGCTTATTTGAGTTAACCCTATGGAGTGAACCAGGGGCCCCTTGCATGGGGGGGGGGCATTTCTTCCCTCTTTGGAATAATTACCTTATAACTTCAGATATAAAAGTCACAGACACATGCCTGATACCTAAAATCAAAGCTGACCCCTTTACAATTGATTGTAGGAAGTTCAATAACGAAATGAATAACCTGTGTATAATTTATGGACAGGCGAATATAACAAAAACAGCTGGAAAAATACAAAAACCTGTCTTTGTGTCTTGGATTTTTGTAAATATTTCAAAAACTACATGATGGATTAGGTTCAATTTTAAAAATCTGGTTCCAAAACTTGTTTTCTACATGTGTGCCCAATTTCATATCATTTGATGCAGCCCAACAGGTTTTACGGAGGAAAGAGCAAATGGTGCAACTGGGAGCCTTTTCTATCCAAAACCTAACCTAAACTAATCTGAAACCTATCCAAAATGGCAATAGTGTAACTAGCAGTGTATTTTGGGGTAGCAACTTTCTTTCTAAATGCATTACCACTTATAGGTCATAAGTAACAATTTGTCACACATCATCACCACACATTTGTAGGAAAATCTATATATTATTCACAAGATTTGTGCCAAACCTATCCAAAACCTATCCAAACTGGCCACAGTGTAACTAGCAGTGTTTTTTGGGGTAGCGTCTTACTTTCTAAATGCATTACCACTTATGGGTCATAAGTAACATTTTGTCACACAACATCACCACACATTTGTAGGAAAATCTATATTTTATTCACACGACTTGTGCCAAACCTATCCAAAATGGCCGCAGTGTAACTAGCAGTGTTTTGGGATAGCGTCTTTCTTTCTAAATGCATTACCACTTATGGGTCATAAGAAACATTTTGTTTCTAACCCTAACCCTGCATAACTGTGCCCAAACAAAGCCCGACAAGTGCCCCGCATAACTGTGCCCAAACAAAGCCCGACAAGTGCCCCGCATAACTTTGCCCAAACAAAGCCGACAAGTGCCGTACATAATGTTGCCCAAACAAAGCCGACAAGTACTGTACATAACTTTGCTCAAACAAGGCCGACAAGTGCCCCGCATAACTTTGCCCAAATAAAGCCCGGCGTAACTTTGCCCAAGTGAAAGCCAAAAGCGCTGCATTACTTTGCACACTTCAAAGCTTGACAAAGGCAATGCGGAACTTTTCCCAATGTACCACAATACAAGTGTTACCAAAGCAAATGTTAATTGTAATTTGCTGAATCACGGAATTATAAAAATCTATAGAATAAAAGAGTAAAATGTAAACTGTAAATAAATGTACTTATGTCGAGCGTTGCATCCTCTCAGCGCAAAAAAGCGTCCTCCTCCATCGAATCAATGGATAAAAGCGACACTTTCTTCCCCCGAACCACTCTTCAAAATCATCTTCTGTGCTTTCTCAACAGTGAAAGTCATCCGAGCCATTTTTCTTCAGTCAAAAAAGTTGTTGTCCGAAAATAACTGGGTAAACTCACGGAGACTACGTGCGCAATGCGTACTCGAGACACTCCCACAAATACTGCACCTGCAGAGAATAATTTGCGCATTCATGTCCCCAGCGCGAAAAACAATGCCCAATCAGCACATACCATACCATTTTGCAAACCTTAGACACCTCTATTGGATGAAGCAAATGACACTGTAATTTGATGTTCATGTAAAAAATTTATTATGGTGAAACATAACCATGGGCAAAGGTTCAGTGCGTAAAAAATAATGTGCTAGCAGGGAAGCAGAGCATATATCTGAAAAAATACTTGACAATGAAGGATTACAGTGATTGATTTATGTACATAAGAGATCAAGCTTTCAAACGAGGGTAACTTTGTCATTTTATTCATTGGTTTTCTTCTAAAACTCCGAAGATAAAAAACATTGCACGAATGTACAGAATGCCGACTGACATTTTTCCGCGATGAGTGAGCAAGCTATTTGAGAGCATTACAGTCATATTTATGGAAAAATGCGTGTTTTGTCTTAATACTGTGACGGTTTATGAATTATTGGCCGTGAAAGAAATAGTTTGAACTGCTTAGTTTTCATTTTATTAACACTTATATTTTACTTCCTGACACTCGACCTGTTTAAAGATGGCTACCATGGTCATTTTATTTTTACTTGTTACAAAAAAACCATGGCACAAAAATTGCGCAACTTTCTACAGATATTATCTGAAAGGTTTTTTGTAGTGTAACAAGCCGTTTTTGGTTGATTTGATACATTTGTTTCTTTTATTGAACGTCATTTTTTTCTGTTATTGAAAATTTGGACGTATACGTCCGAACCACTAGGCGGCGACAGGTAGAGTTAACATAATTCCCCCTTCTAGTGTCCAGGGGCCTCATGTATAACAACATGCGTAGAATTCACACTAAAACATGGCGTACGGACAAAACTAGGAATGTGCGTAAGCAAGAAAAAATCCAGATGCATAAAACTGTGCGTAAGCACAGATCTACGCACATTCCCTTTATAAATCCCAATGAGCGTGAAATTTTACGTACGTGAACGAGCCCACAGCCACTCCCCCGACCCGCCCATATTTATGTATATTTGCATATGTAAATCTGTATAAATGCCCGCTTTGTTCTATGTTTTTCTTAAACAACAATGGACAAACCACGAGGGAAAAAGAAGTATTTCTGCGAGTGTGAAGTGGAGGTCATGTTAACAGAAATCGAGAAAAGAAAAGTGATATTATTTGGTGGTATAAGTGGCATCAGCAATAAACGAAAGTTGACGGAGTGGCACAGCGTGGCGGAGTCAGTTAAAAGTGTTGGTTCCAAAATTCGCACGGTGGCCGAAATTAAAAAGAAGTGGTCGGACATTAAAATCAACGTGAAAAAACGAGCGGCCGCTCACCGTAAGAGTCTTAACAGCACAGGTGGATGTAGCGGAATTCCCGGTCTCACACCCTTTGAGCAACTAGTTGCTGCGATGATTGGGGACACACTTTTATCGGGTGAGGGGGACGCTGATGTCATCGCGGGTGAGTTTTTCTTGTACCATACTTCTTTGAATTACTTGCATGTTTATGAATAACAGATGCGCAGATGCGGTGTTACTTTCGTTTATTCTGTTTGTTTATTCTTACAGACAACAGTACAAGAGGTGCCCTCAATGCATTAATAGAGTACATTAATAGAGGGAAATTGCTTTCTATTTACATAAGCAAATTCGTTCTCTGAAGGTGACTTAATAGCAATGTGCGCGCAGTCGATAGCTTCGTCTACGTTGGGAAAACCGGACATCGCTGCAAATTGCACTTTAATATTTGCCTGTTCAACCACAGTGTAAGGAAATTTTATATATCTGGGCAAGGGCGTAACTTTGGGTGGAACATTGGGGGGGGGGTGGAAGTCTCCACCCATGACAGGGGAAACATGATTATTGGGGGGAGGTGGTCATGACCCCCCTGGAAATTACGCCCATGTATCTGGGTGACAAGCAGATTTTGCCGTCCCATACAACACCGGCATGGCGCGACTCAGTGTTGACTGAGAAATACCCGATCAGTCCGCAAGTTCTCGCTGAAAAGCACCTGTGGCTAAGAACCCGCGAGTGGACAGAACTTGTAAAGGAACAGGTAGCCTATAGCGCAATTCCTCATCGTCTGCTTTTGTAATGCTGGCCCCAGTTTAGCACACAGCTCCAAAAGGATTGCTCTTGGAAATCTGAATCGACTTAGAAGCCAGTCATCATCATGGGCCAGGAAATCAGTATATGATCCCTGAATACGAGCTCTATTCTGACTCTTCCATTTGCAATGTCCTCTAGCAATGCAAGAGCAGCCATGGTTGGAATATTTTTTGTCTTTCCCTGCACCGTTTTATTGTCACAGATTGATTACGATCAGGTGACCGATGGCCAAATAATTTCGGTGTATTTCATGCAGACCGCGTCATGAATGCGAGTCTGACACAGTGAAACTGCAGTAGCACTCTTTTTCCAGTAGGTGCCTCCATTTTGCCAAATCGAGCAGAAACTTGCGTACGCCTTGTCTGGGGTTGCCGTGAGATTGTGCGTGGCGGTACGCCAAGTTTAGTTTTTATACATCTCGACGTGAACGTGGAAACGGGCGTGCGCAACATTTTCGTGCGTAAGCACCGTTTATACATGAGGCCCCAGGTGAGTGAGAGATGTATGGAGGAGATGAGAGATAGCGTCATCTGTAGAGCGGTTTGCACAGTAAGCAAACTGAAGTGGATCCAGTGTGTCAGGTAGTGAGGAGATGATGAAGTCTCTGACCAGCCGCTCAAAGCACTTCATCTCTACTGAGGTGAGGGCTACAGGTCGATAGTCATTGAGGGAAGCAGGATGGGGTTTCTTTGGAACAGGAACAATGATGGACTCTTTGAAGCATGTGGGGATCAGCGACTGAGGTAAGGAGAGGTTGAATATCTCTGTGAACACAGGTGCTAGCTGGTCTGTGCAGGTTTTGAGTACTCGACCTGAGATGCCGTCTGGTCCTGCTGCTTTCCTGGTGTTCACTCTCCTGAAGGCTCTCCTCACGTCATGCTCGGAGATGATGAACGAGTTTCCTGTGCTGGCAGTGTCGTCCTGTCTGCAGCCGTTAGCGCCGCCAGCATTAGCCTCGCTAGCGTCTTCAGCTGCAGCCTCGAAGCGAGCATAGAATGTGTTCAGCTCGTCTGCCAGAGACACATCCACGTTCGCCATACTGGATGCTGATGCTTTATAGTCTGTTATTGTTCTTAGTCCCTGCCACAGGCTCCTAGAGTCACTCTGTTGGAGCTGTGACTCTAGTTTCTTCCCGTAGCGCTGCTTCACCTCCTTCACCGCTTTCCGCACGTTGTATGACGCAGCCTTACACCAGTCCATGTCACCCGTCGCAAGACCCGCGTTATAGGCAGCGGTGCAAGATCTCAGAGCGTCGCGGATGGTTTTATCCACCCACGGTTTTTGATTGGGAAACGTTTTGATGATCGTTTTCTGTACGGTATCATCTGCTAGTTTCCTGACGAATCCCACAACCGCTTCCGTAAACACATTGATGTCATCGGAGCTGTTTCGGAACATGTCCCAGTCTGCGTAATCAAGTGCGTCCTGTAGAGCGGCCACCGATTGGTCCGTCCAGCACGCGACCTCCCTCTGAACCGGAACTTCCTGTTTGAGCCTTTGTTGGTATTTTGGCATGAGGAAGATGGCGACATGGTCAGATTTCCCAAACGGGGGACAAGATTGTGCCTTGTAGCCATCCTTGACTGTTGTATAGCAGTGATCCAGTGTCCTTTCGCCCCTGGTAGGGCAGGTGATGTGTTGATAGTAGTTCGGCGCTGCGCGTTTGAGGTTGGCGTTGTTAAAGTCCCCCGGCACAATAAGCGCAGCATCCCGGTGCTGTGTTTGGTGCTGTATGAGTGCCTCATGCAGCTCGCATAAGGCTTTGTCTGTGTCCGCTTGTGGTGGAATGTAAATGCCGCTGATTATGATCGATGTAAACTCTCGAGGAAGATAGAAAGGACGACATTTGATGGACAGTAGTTCCAGGTTAGGTGTGCAGGAGCGTGTAAGAGGAACAGCGCTCGCGCTGTTGCACCAGCTGTTGTTTACCATTAAGCACACGCCGCCTCCCCTTGACTTCCCCGATTCCCGTGTCCTATCCATGCGGTGAACCGAGAAGTACTTGGCCGGCTGGATGGCGTGGTCCGGCACCGCTGGGTTTTGCCATGTCTCGGTGAAGCAGAGGAGATTGCAGTCCCGAATGTCTCTCTGGAACTTTACCCTGGCCCTGAGGTCATCGAGTTTGTTCTCCAGTGACTGGACATTGGCGAGCAGGACGCTAGGCAGAGGTGTGCGGTGTGCACGAGCTCTCAGCCTGTTCCTGACGCTGGCTCGTTTCCCTCGGGGCCGCCGCTTCGGGTCACGTCCTTTGTTCTCCCTCAGGATCTCACTTGGCCAGCTCGGATCCAGAGTTAAAAGCGTCGAATTGTGAGTCCATTGTAAACCGATAGAAATTAGAGTATCTCTATCGTACGTAATGCTGTCCATGGTGATGAATCTACCGGTTTAAGATTACTAAAAATTAACTTAGAGACAAAAACAAGTTAAATAAAAGTAAAATAGGTCAGAGCAGTCGTGACGGCAGCTGACCTCACCAGCGCCATCTTGTCAAGGAGATCCAGGTCTATAAGATTCTAACAGGTTTGGATGCTGTTCAACCGAATAGTTACTTCAGCATTAGTTCAAATACAAGAACTCGTGGCCATAGGTGGAAATTAGCGAGAGAACATTTCAAACTGGATTTAAGGAAGCACTTCTTTACACAGCGTGTAGTCAGAGTATGGAATAGTCTTCCTGATAACGTAGTGCAAGCGGAATCCTTGGGTTCCTTTAAATCAGAGCTAGATAAGATTTTAACAACTCTGAGCTATTAGTTAAGTTCTACCCAAGCGAGCTCGATGGGCCGAATGGCCTCCTCTTGTTTGTATAGTTCTTATGTTCTTATGAATGCTCTGTCTCAGTTCACTGTTCCTGTATATTTGGCGTGGGGTGGTCGCTGACACAGAACGACGGCGCTCATTGACAGCGGGGCGGCAGGCAACTTTATCGATGCCGAACTGGCTCAACAGATGAACCTGCCTCTGCAAAGGTTGGCCTTTCCTATCTCCGTGCAAGGGGTGACCGGGGAACAGATGGAGGAAGGGACCATTGTCCATCGCACTCACCCCTTTGTGTTGCAGGTGGGGGTTTTGCACTCCGAATCGTTAGAGGTGTATGTGCTGCCAAAAACCAAAGACCCATTGATACTGGGGCTCCCATGGCTGCGAAAGCACAATCCCCGGCTGGATTGGCGAACGGGAGAAATTGCCACCTGGTCCGAACAATGTTTGCGTGACTGTATGTCTATTCCCTGCAAAGCTACAGGAGTGGAGGGCCCGGAACCGGAGAATCTAGGTGCCATTCCGGAGGAGTATGTAGACTACCTAGATGTGTTCAGTAAAGAGAAAGCCTTCAGCCTCCCTCCTGGATGGAGCTACGTGGCCCCGAGGCCGGCTATACCCAGTCTCGTTGAATGAGGAGGAGTCTCTCGAGACCTATATCCGGGATGGGCTGAAGCAGGGTATCATCCAGCCCTCCACCTCACCTGTAACCGCGGGGTTCTTCTTTATTAAGAAGAAGGATGTAGGATTGCGACCCGTGGTGGATTACCGGGCTTTGAATGCCATCACGGTCAAACGACGGAACCTCTATCATTAATCCCTTCCTCTCTAGAGTGGCTCCGTGATGCAGTGATCTTCACTAAGCTTGATCTACGGAGCGCGTACAATTTGGTGAGGATACATGCAGGAGACGAGTGGAAGACCTCTTATCACCAGTAGGGGGCAGTAAGAATATCTTGTTATGCCTTACGGATTGGCTAATAGTGCCTCCATATTCCAATCCTTTATGAATCGAGTGCTCCAGGACTTGATACACAAGTGTGTGATAGTGTATATTGATGATATATTGATTTACTCACCCTCTAAGCAGGCTCACGTACGACATGTGCGGCAAGTCCTGCAGTGGCTCCGTGACCACCACCTCTATGTAAAGGGGGAAAAGTGCGAGTTCCATCAAAACCAGGTGAGGTTTCTGGGGTATGTCATTCAACCCGGCGCCGTGGCTATGGACGATCAGAAAATCACAGCTATCCAAAGCTGGCCACAGCCCCAGACCCTGAAAGACCTCCAACGTTTCCTGGGTTTCGCAAACTTTTACAGGCGATTTATATGCAATTACAGTCGGATAGCCACACCTCTCACTTCCCTGACTCGCGGTAAGCCCACTCGGCTCCACTGGACCTCGGAAGCCAATCGCGCTTTCTCTCACCTTAAGCAAGCTTTCTGCACCGCTTCAGTGCTCCGACAGCCTAATCCCGAGCTCCCGTTTGAAGTGGAGGTGGATGCTTCTGAGGCCGGAGTAGGAGCGGTTCTGATCCAACGCAACCCAGAGATGGGACGTAGACATCCCTGTGCTTATTTCTCCAGAAAACTGACTGCAGCGGAACAGAATTACGAGGTGGGTGATCGAGAACTTCTGGCTATGAAGTTAGCCTTGGAGGAGTGGCGACACTGGTTAGAGGGGGCTCGTCACCCTTTCGTGGTATTAACAGACCACCGTAATTTAGAATATGTTCAGTCCCCCAAGCGACTCTCCTCTCGCCAAGCCCACTGGGCTCAATGGTTTGCACGGTTTACCTTCCGAGTCAGTTATCTCCCAGGCAAGAAGAACATCAAAGCAGACGCCCTGTCATGACAGTTTGACCCTCCGGAAAGCAACGACAGCACTTACCCAATCCTCAACCCTCATTGCTTCATCTCCTCCATCACCTGGGGTTTGGAGGAGGCCATACGGTTAGAAAACGAAGATCGCTCAATCCCGTCTGGCTGCCCCCCAGGATTGCTGTACCGATTAGAACTACTGAGGTGGATTCACACACAACCTGGAACCGGGCACCCTGGCGTATCTGCAACACAACTCCTCGTGGCTCGCAGGTTGTGTGTGAATCCACAATAAACTCCTCGTGGCTCGCAGGTATTGGTGGCCCGGGTGGCTCCAACAAGTTCACGCCTTTGTGGACAGCTGTCCGGATTGTGCGAGGTGTAAGTCCTCCTCTTTAAGTCCCGCCGGTCTCCTCCAATCCCTGCCTGTGCCCTCTCGACCATGGTCACACGTGGTAATGGATTTCATCACTAAAACTGTGATTCTCACCATCGTCGACCGCTTTTCCAAAATGTGTCGTTTGGTTGCGCTTCCCAAGTTACCCATTGCGGTTGACCTCGGTGACGTCTTGATTCGTGAGCTGTTTCGTTTCACAGGCATCCCCGAAGACATCGTCTCCGATCGAGGTCCGCAGTTCGATTCCCGAGTGTTTCGAGAGTTCTGTACCAAATTACAGGTGTCACTCAGCCTAACCTCGGTGTATCACCCCCAGTCGAACGGTCTGGCTGAGCGGACTAATCGTGAAGTGTCCAAGGCTCTACGACGCCTATGTCGAACAGACTCAGCTAACTGGTGTTCTCACTTAGCCTGGGTGGAGTACTCCCTGAACTCCCAGGTGAGTCCTACCACAAAATTAACTCCTTTCCAGTGTGTGTTGGGTTTTCAGCCTCCCCTGTTCCCTTGGGACTCACCTCCGGGACCCGTACCGCGCGTGGAGATCTGGTACCAGGACAGCAGATGGGCATGGCAAACCATCCGGACAGCCCTTCGTACTCATCGGATCGCTACAAAAATCAAGCAGACAAACATCGCCGACCGGGATTACCCTATCGAGCGGGACAGATGGTATGGTTATCCACGAAGAACCTCCGAATCCCCGGTTGTCGCAAACTGACAGCTCGTTACATCGGACCATTCAGAATAGTACGAAAAGTGGGACCCGTTACGGTGAGGCTCCAACTGCCCCGCAACTATCGCATCTGTCCCACCTTTCATGTGTCCCTCCTCAAACCCGTGAAGTACAGCAGCTTACGTCCTACCTCGGAGATCCAGGAAGACCAGCTCCCTCATGTCGCTGAGGAGGGCCCCTCTTCCCAAGTCCACTCCCTTCTGAATTCCCGAAGGCGTCGGGGACAACTCCAGTGCTTGGTCAGCTGGAGCTGGGTTCCTGCTTCCGCCGTGTCCGATCAGGCCATGAGGGAGGCGTTCCACCGAGCCCATCCGGACAAACCGGCCCCTCGTCCACGGGGCCGTCCCCGCAAGCGTCACCGGCCGCCGGGAGGCGACCGTCAGGGGGGGGTACTGTCACGCCCACGGGGGCGGGGCTTCACAGGTGCACCTCATCACCGGCCGATTGAACTCGGTTCAAAAGGAGAATGCTGAGCAACACTCCTTGCGAAGTATTGAGCCAATGTTATTGTGCCTTACCGAGCGTTTTTCCTGTCTCTTGTTTGCCCACATCTCCCAGCCTTACCTGTCATCCCGGTGTCTGATCCTTAACTCCTTCCCCTCCCTCCTTACACCCGCTCCCGTCCTTGACTCACCTGTCCCGCCTCGTGCCTCGTCCCCAGCCTCTTGTCTCCTGTCGCAGTCTTTATTCGTCGGACGGACCCCCCTGGCAACAATCCCGGATTACCCACTACGAGCACAATTCCCGCCCTTACCATCCGGGCAGAGAAGCCGGTTCCCCTTCCTGGGACAGGACTGATCACCGTCGCTTCCGCATTTCCACTTACCTCATTAAAACCCTTTGATCCCTGCATCTCTGGATCCACGTCGTTCTAGCTGGCACGTGACAATACTGTTCTGAGACTCTTCATTTCTTTGTCATTGGACAAACTTACAAAATCAGCGAGGGGTCAAATAATTATTTCCTCCACTGTAGATGAATGGCAAGCACTCCACCCACTTGTCCAAACCTCTTTGATCTCTGCCAGTTTGTCTTGTTGATGACAGCCTGATCTTATATCATGGTTGTCAAAGCGAACCACCTGTAACAACATGTGAAATTTCTGGAGTGACATGGTAGCCCGAAAAATTGCCCGACCAGACACTGCATCCCATAAACTGCTAGTTTTCAATGGATCTGTACACACCAGTCAAAATGAAAAGACCCATGTATTCTTTGATGTCTGTCTGGGTTACCTCCTTCCAATTGTCTTTATAAATCTGTTTCCCCTCCAAGTCGGTCATGTTTACCACCATGGTTTCAATGGACTCGGTCAGGAACAGTTCAAATCAGGATTTGATGTCATCAGTCCTGGATGCAGCATATTTTGTAGGTCCTGGGGTCATCCTGATGACATTTTCAGCTGAAAGCCTTCCTTGATTCTCAGGTGCGGATGAAGACCAGAATAAGTTCCCATTCTTTGACTTGAATGTGACAGCAGCCTCAGCATGGCCATGCTCTTCATCAATGGATTCCTCCTCATCAGTTATTTCTTGGTCTGGACCATATTCCATGTCATCTTCAGCTTCTGACAATTTCTCCTCTAATCCATCTTTGGGTGCATTTCCCAAAACCATAGTTCGTGGTTCAAACTATGTAAGTACGACGCAAATGTTTCCTGAAACCATATTCTAACTACGGAGGTAACGACACTGCGAACTTACATAGTATGATGCATCGTTAAACGACGCAGGTGTTTCCCAAAACCATAGGTCGAACGAACATTTGCAAATACTGTCGTTAAGATGCATAGTTCGACCTACAGTTCTTGAGCTATAGTTAGAAGCTTAGTTCCGTGTAAATATGTCAGCGATGGTGGAAAATGCAGTCTAATAAGGGTATAGTCACTGTGTAAGTAACAAATTTAATAATCTTTAATACCAAATAAGGAATAATTTACCTCTACGAAGACATATAATGTGAAGTCTGAAAATGTAGTTTGAAACGTAATTGTTGTGTGGGTCTCTGGTCATAAGTATGGTAACTGTCTGTAGTGAGCAATAGGGACAATTCTCAGACTGCACAGTATTGATTAGCACAGGGGTGGGTAATTTTATCCAGAAAGGGCCGTTAGGCATGCAGCTTTTCGCTGCAACTCTGTGCTTATAGTAATATGTGGAGGACTGATCGACTGAAGAGTTTGCACAACTGGGTTTGAGCAACTGATCGAACGGTTATCTCAAAAAAACCTGCAAACACACTGGCCCTTTCTGGATAAGATTGCCCACCCTTGTAGTAGCATATGCAGTTAGTGTGTATTGCTTGGTAAAGGATGTTGTGTACCCTGTGGTCATTGTGCCATATGGTACACTTCCCCACATATAGTAAAAAAATAGAGAAATAATAATAAAAAAATTACTAAAATAAAAAGAAAAGAATAAAACCCAATAATAATAATAAATCATTATCCCTTGTATGTGTACATGTATGTATTTGTAGCCTTACCATTGGGTGTTGTGCAGTTTCTTCATTACACACATAACTTCAGAGGGACAACAGTTGCCTTAGAAAAGAGTACAGCACTTTGATGGAGTACTCCTTATTCACTGACAGGTGTCACTGCCATAATGGAAGACACCTGCCAGTAACCCAGGTTGTAGGATTCTAGCCTCCAAAGAACTTCTTCTAAGTTAGCTACTGTAGGTGACTCTGTATCCTTATCAAAATATCAAGTAGCAGATGACACCATCCATGCCCTGAAGTATTTGATCCATTATCTTTTGAAAAATGGCAGGAGCACTGGCAATCCCATAAGGTAATCTTTTGTAAAAATACAACCCCTTATGCATGTTAATGGTGAGGTAACGACTAGAATCTTCCTCCAACGGTACTTGCTTATATGCCTGTGATAAGTCTAGTTTGGTAAACTTCTGACCTCCTGCCAATTTAGCAAATAAATCTTGTGTTCTCGGTAGTGGATACTGTTCCACATTCAACCACGGATTTATCGTGACTTTGTAGTCCCCATGTATTCGTACCAGATCACCCTTCTTGGGTACACAGACTATAGGAGCTGCCCATTCGCTATATTCAATAGGTGAAATGACCCCATCAGCTTCCAATTTTTCTATCTCTCTCTCTACAGTTTCCTTGAGTGCATAAGGCACATTTCTAGGCTTACAAAACTTGGTCACGGCATTAGCAGCTACATGCAACTTGGCTTTAATGCCCTTGAGCTTACCTAACCCAGGTTTGAACACTGATGCATGTCGGGCACACACATCTTCCACAGTTTCTGGAGCCACTCTATGGACTCTTGATCAGTCTAGGTTTAATTAGCTCATCCAATCTCTCCCCATTAATGCAGGACCTTTTCCTTTAACCACTATCAGTTACAGATTTTTAGTGATCTCCTTCACTTCACCTTGACTGTAACTTTACTCATCAGTTGCAACGATTCTTGACTGTACGTTTTCAGCACACAGTTTGCTGGGCTAAGATTGGTAAAGTTTGTACAGACTTTCAGAAATCACTGACACTGTGTGAGGGTTTAGGGGGCAAAGAGGATGCTGTCGCGGAATCAGGTGCAAGTGACTTTAATAAATAAAGCAAAAACTGTCTGAAGGCCAGAAGTTTTACTGCCGAACGTATCGCTCAGATTAAACAAAAGGAGCAGACTGGAGTGAAGTCGGGGTACAGGCGGAGGTCAGGCGATTAACGTTGGGCATCAAAGGGGCTGGACAGAAACTTGGGGTCAAAATGGCAGAACAACGGTCAGAGAACACGGAGAGGCAAAACCAGAAAAACGCTCAAACTCAGAAGTAAATCTTGAAGATCTCGCATCAGGGTGCAAGATCCAATGGCTAAAATAGTCTCCCTAATCTAGAAATAATCTGCAACAGCTTGCGGTAGGTGGATGCAAAGAGAACCGGAGAAACCGGACAACCTGGTATAGCGGCGTAGAGCTGACAGCTCGTTAAAACGGGGAAGGTAGGATCAAGGAATCCCCGGAGGCGTGATCTTCGTGACGTCAGTCGGGGATCCCCGGGGTCGATCCGTGACACACTGCTGCACCAGTGTCAACCTCCATCTTTACCCTAGCACCATTTACTCCAACATAGACATAATATGGTTTCACAGTGCCACCCTTACGCAAGCCCACTGCAAAAAGATCAGAACCTCCACTATCCAAAGTCTGACCAGTGTCCTTGTTTAGCCCCTCAGCAGCCAGACACCTCGATGGCACGCTCCTAATGTCCCCCACCTGACTGTGCTGGAGATCGGTCTCTTTTGCACTGGGGAGCGTGGATATCACGGCCTAACTGGTGCTTGAGAGTGATGTACCCCCGGCAGGTCTCATGCTGGAGCACGTTGCAACTCTTCGTTTCCGACCTCGCACCCCATTTTGAGAACTGTTTATCACCTCCCTCCTGGCGTGAGCGGCATGCTTTTGTGATGTGTCCTTGTTTCTTACACAGGCGACACACCGTTTCCTTGAATCTACAGTCATCTGGTCTGTGACCCAGGCCCTTGCAGCGATAACAGGGCGTTCTACTAGCGTTAGGCTTTTCCATTGCCCCTCTGTGCTTCATTCCAGCTTTCTTATCAACTACATGAGCCTTGTAGGTTTTCTGTGAAATCTGTTGCACACTGTCCTTCGTTAATGCGAACGCAAGTGCCATTTCAATGGCAAGCGGTAATGTCAAATCTTTAGTGTGGGCTGTATTAAGCAACCGATCTCTCAGTTCAGGGCTCTTAACACCGCAGACGAATCTATCCCGCAATGCTTCATCTAAAAATGTCCCAAACTTACATGTTGCAGCTAACTTTCTCAGCCTAGCAATGTACAGTACTCACATTTGTTCGTTTTCTTTCTGATTTCTTCCATGAAACTTGCATCTTTCACCGATGAAATTGGTCTTCGGAGCGTAGTGCTTCCGTAGCAGTCCCACCAAATCCTTATAACTTTTATTGAATGGCTTAGCCGGTGCGCACAAATCCATTAGTAAACTATGTGCCTTTTTTCCTACCACCATAAGAAAAGCCGCCCTAGTTTTCTCGTCTTCGGTATCCAGGTCATTAGTTGCAAAGTACTGTTCCAGCCTCTGACAATAACTTTCGAAACTTTCCTGACTTTCCTCGAAGTGAAAGTCTTCTGGCTTTCAAAATGCTGTGCTCCCTTCGATGGTCCTTTTACTCACCGAAGGTTATGCTAGTTCTTCCCGGTTTTCACTTCTTCTACCACACTGGAGCAGCTTGACATGCTAACTCTGTGTCTTCCAACTTAAACATCCCATCCTCGTCGCCAAGATTGTTGCATATCACTCTTAAATAATTCGGAACTGTTTAAGCAGGTACAAAATGGAAAAAACACACAGTAGACTTAAGTAACCGGCAAAACCAGAACTGGCTTTTTATTTTTCAGTCCGAGAGTACACACCACGTACTTTTTCTTTTTTTCACTCCACCGACTCCTGGGCCCCCAGTGGCCAAACTGAAATAACATTATTCTTTTCTCTTTTTTTGTGTTAGGAACACCACATGGGGTACACTTAGAGTGTACAAAAGTTGAGTAATACACACAAACACACATAGATGAAAACTGAGTGCTGAAAAAAAGCTAAAGGGAAAGAATAAAAGAAGCAGCACAAAAATTACATTAAATATTTTTTTGTGAAAATATTCACTCAAAATGTTGATTTTTTTCTTTTGAACAATCTTTATTCAAGCTTTTAAGACATAGTATTTTACATAACCCAAACAAAAGGACACAAAGAAGAAAGAAAAAAAAAACACAACCAACCAACATTGTTTCTCGGCATACCTTCTTGTAAAGTAATTTCTTTTTTCCCCTTTTTTTTCTCTTCCATCCAAAGTAAGAAACGACAGGTACCCACAGAACCAAAAATGATTCCATCTTCATATGAAGTTTAGCGGTTACCATTTCCATTAGATACACTGCCTTTAATCTCTCTCACCATTGACTGAGAGTGGGCAGTAGGGGTTTAAGCTAAGACCAAGTTATCATTTTCCTTGCCACCACTAGGAGAATATGTAATAACTTCATTCTTTTCTTTTCTGTATCTCCCTCAGGAGATAAACCTATCACATAATAAGCTGGGTCCAATGGTATATCCAGATACAAAATAGCTTGAACCTCTGCTTGAATCTCCTGCCAGAATGGTTTCAATTTTGGGCAATCCCAAAAAATGTGTATAATCGCCAATTTGCTTGCAATCCCTCCAACACAAATTTACTTTATTTTTATCAAATTTTGAAATCTTAAAAGAAGTCATAAAGTATCTCATTTTTACCTTCCAATTAAATTCCTTCCATGATGGACTATTTGTAACTTTATGTCCCAGGTCACATGCTTCTTACCATTTTTCATCTTCAATAATACTGTTAATTTATAACTGTCTAAAGAATTATCTGATAAACATGTTCGTAATTGTTTATAGACATTTGATATAACGTTACTTTTATACACTGTAATAAAAAATTTAAGCATGACACAAAATAATTTAAATTTAAATATGACACAAATATATAAGTGTGCATGCTTAATAAAAATGTTGAATGTTGTTATGATGAGTATTTGAGTTGACTACATCAATTTTCATTAGTGGAACTCAATGAGGAATATTTGTGTGAAACATACATATTTATATTAAGTTAAATTCTTTAAAACATTTTGGGGCTTCTTTTAAAATACAGTGTTTCGCTCAAATACGGTGTTTCGCTTGGGCATGTCTCTACTTATTTAACCCCCTGGGGTCTGAGGCCTCTTTTCCACTTTCGGGGTAGTCTGACATGCCTTGACATTTTAAAATATTTCACCTATCTAAAAAACATTTATCCCAAAGTGATACATTTGCTTTTATTCAGCACAAACTCAGCACCAATAATCTGAGACCTCTTAGAATGTTATTATTCTATTTTTTGTTAAAATCAACTTTAAACATATACTTTTCAAAACCCTATTTTCAGACATGCTGAGAAATTGTAAAAAAATCACATTATAGACATTTCTAGGTAAGACTTTTGAGCTCTGAAACTTATAGACACAGGGGTTGGCTACACATAGGTGAAAGTGACATTCTGAAATTTTATGTAATTTGATTACTAAAGTGTTAGTACTTTAGAGTGACACTCTTTTTCTCAAAGTCAGTGGCCTTCAAAATGAATATTGATGAGATAGGTGTCCTCACACCTGTAGTAGTTTGCATGCTGTCAATGGCCCATCAGTCTGGAATGTCACTGCACCCCACACCCATCACTTTGGAAAGGCAGTTTGAAACACAAGAAAAGTAGCAACAATAAAATCCCTTTCACAGTTTATTGGTAGATGGAATGAAAAATGAAAAACTGTTACTATATAAATATAGAAAACGATAAATATGATGCAGTGACTATTATTAACGCTCTGGGGACGAGGGCATCGTCGACCGCGTATCTTTCTCCTGTATTTCAGTTTATATCTCGCTGAAATCATTATGTAAAATCATGAAAAAAACACTGACTAAATCCGTTATCTGTCTTCTTTTCAAAACTTCCATTGTCAGAAGTATTAAAGTTTTTAAAATTAGGTTAAATAGGCAAAAAAGCAAATCGTGTCACCTATCTTTGTTTTACTTGTATTGCGAGCATTTAGGACCGCTCTCAGCGGAAGATCGCTATTCACGTTCTAAATACGCTGCGTTTGAATCGGCGACCACGTGATTGCAGGCACACAGGCTTAGCCCACTGAGCCATGAACGCAGGTATGAGCTTCGCTGCTGAAAGTGGCAACACTGGCACAAAGCTTCAGCGGCAGAGACGTATCCGTGTGCTATATTGTAGCCGATCAGTGTAAACACTACCCAGACATGTACTCTTGTTTATTTCGGTCACAATGGGCGTATTCACATATTTCTTTACCCAATGCTAACTGTCGGATTATCATGTTATTATCATGCGAATAACGTGATTTGCAAGTGGGTTGGGCGATCAGAGCCGCTTCGAGACGCAGACGCTTAAGTCAGTCACTCTTGTTCTTTTAATTCGTATCACGAAGCTGTAAAAATATATTTAGTTTCTACCTGTCACACCCTGCTCCGTTCGATCCTAATGTGTGCCACGCCCACCTCGTTACCTCGTGTTCAGCCCTGATTGTGATCGCCTGTGTCCTATTAAGTCTAGCTTGTCTTTTGTATGTAGTCCTTGTCTGAGTCAGTCTTCCCCAGACTTGTCATTGTAGTGTCAGCGTATTGTCCGTAGATGTCCGTCCTTTCGCTAAATAAACCCCGTTACCTGAACTCCTGGCTGCCACTCGCCTGATTTCTGGTTCGCCGGATCCCGATGCTGACACTACCTATATATATTTGAAAAGTAGACCGTCCAAGGTTTCTGAGAGTATTTTTAAAATGTCTATATGACAAAAACTCGGGGAGTTATTTAGACGGTTTTGCGAAATTTTTGTCAGATCCCGCCTGCGGGACCGCCGACCCCAAGGGGTTAAATTCCGCCTGCTTTTCTTTCTTTCTTTTTAAATGTAACACTAAAGTTTTGCCCTAGCTTACGTTCATCCTGCTATATGTTTTATTATTCCTTAAAACGTAATTAAAAATAACACATTAATAAAATACATGTAATGTATTTTTATTCTATTAAAGTTTAACAACCGCCAAACCATACGACCCCCTATCAGCAACACGTGGCATAAGCATGTATGATACCATTTGACCAAAACCCCCTCCCCCTGACCAATCAGAACAAAGGATACTCCCACATCCCGCTTATGACATCATAGATGGGGAGAGCTTTAAGCTCCGCCGAAGGTACCAGGTAACCTTTTTTTAGTATTCCATTGGCATTACTTCATGAAGAAATGCAGGAATCTTTAAAAAAAAGTATATCCAACACAAACCACATCATGGAACTAGATATGTAGTTGGGATGATTTTGCCTCATGGACCTAACGGTGGTCTACCTGATTTTGTTGAGATTTCACAGATAGTGATTGTAGGCAATGATGTTAAATTCATTGTTAAGTTGCTCAACAGCTGGTATTATGAACATTATAGGGGGTTTGTTTTGGAGCACTCTGGGAAGGTGACTCTGCTGCACATAAAACAGCTTAGTGATACATACCCCTTGGCAGCATACTTTGTGGGAGGAAAATGCATGTTCAGTTTAAAAAGGCACATTATTGTCCAACATTAGGTGAAAAGGATAAATGCACTAACTGTACAGCACTCAACTCTGATTTTAAGTTGGGATTTGTTTTCAGATGGACAGATGGACCCTGTTGTTTTGAAGGTGATTACAGTATAGATCATCATAGTGAGAAGCTCACATTGTCTTCAGGGATGCCGGACACAGTGAAGCAATTACACAAGACTGTGAAGGACACTTTCCAGATCCATGAGGAATTCATATTTCATTACTTTGATGAAGACTTTGGGGATTTCTTTACAATTCATTCTACTAGCGAGGTGAAACATAAGGGGTCGATAAAAGTGGTCATTTTTCCTTCCATAGTGCTGTCCTTAACACCAGAGACTGACAATGTGACAGATGCAGACAATATGAGTGACACCCCAAGTGTGACTTCAGAAAAGTCACCTTCACAGTCATCATCTACTGCTGCAGACTCTCAGTCTGATGGTACATCATCAGTGTCATCACAAGACACCATCTATTCTAGTGGCAATTGGGAATTGTGGCCAAAAGAAATTGAAATTCCATTTTTTACAGTTGCAACAGAGTCAGTGCTGAGGAATGCGAATGAACAGTTTTTGAAAGATGGAAAAAAACTGTCCTCGACAACACCAGGGTCAGGTCTGAAATAATGGAAAGATTGGCAGATTACATGTACAGTTACACTGCCTATCCCACAGGCCTTCAGGTTGGACAGGTTGCAGAAGCCTTAGTTAAAAAACACCCGTGTCTAACAGAACCTGGAAGTTGCAACAGCTGGATTGGATGGATGTACAGCTTAAAATACAAAATGGGTAATTACAGGTCCAAGCTAAGAAATCTTGGATTTCCTGAAGTTATGTGCAATCCTCTTAACAACAAGCGCCCAAAATGTTACAAAAGTAAGAAAAGGGGAAGTGAAGTATCTTCCACATTATCCTTTAGGGGAAAACGGTGAACACCAAGAGCAACAGCGGCTGAAAATTCTGTCTGAATTAAAGAAGAGAGAGAGGACGACCATCAATCAGTTGATGTCCAGCAACTTTGCTCATAGAAGACAGGATGTCGTCAATCTTCAACTGAGCGTCAAAGAAATCAAGGACAGGTGGCCTGCCTTGTTTGATGTGTCACAGGTGAGAAAATTACAATTCTGCAACGCAGTTTAATGCAAATACACAATTGTATTGTTTATTTCTAATTTTTTAAAGTAAATTAAGCGCTATCCTTTTTTGTCTTTGTTTTTTGTTTTTTTTTCTCCCCAGGTCAACGCTGAATTCCAACAAATTACCACTGTGAATCTTGAGTCCAAATTCATGTACACTACACCCCTAAACTGCTTGCCATGCTTAATGGCCAAGAAAGGTGCTGCTGGAGAGAGACATCGCACAGAAATTAATATTTTACTCCAGGTTTACTTGCCTGTTGAGATGCTCCCATCTGACTTTCCACCATTCTTTTCGTATCTAAACTTATTTAACTTCACTCACAACTGACTCCTCTGTAGATCATAGATCAAGATCATATACCTTATACAGCCATTATTTTTATTCCACCAGTGTATCTCAATCTTATTTTACTATTTGTTTGTACTTTATATACAACCTACACTTTCCACATTCTTGCCTTGTTTTACTGATTCACTAATTTTGTTTTCTGTATAGCCAAATCTCTAAAATCTAAAAGGGCTAAAATGAGGAGTGTGACTGCTGTATCTTGTCAGCTGTTAAATTTTCTATATTCAACAGAGTGGGATTCCTGCTGAGAAAACTAGAGAAGTTGTCATCTGATGTCTCATTGATCACATGGGTGAAGATGTGAGTGCCTTAATAACCTGCTTATAAACTATTCATAATCCCTTTCCATCCATCCATTGTCCAACCTGTTTATCCCACTGGGTCGTGGGGGGTCTGGAGCCTATCCCGGAAGCAATGGGCACAAGGCAGGGAACAACCCTGGATGGGGGGCCAGCCCATCACAGGGCACACTCGCACACCATTCACTCACACATGCACACCTAAGGGCAATTTAGCAACGCCAATTAGCCTCAGCATGTCTTTAAACTGTGGGGGGGGAAACTGGAGTACCCGGAGAAAACCCCACGACGACACGGGGAGAACATGCAAACTCCACACACATGTGACCCAGGTGGAGACTTGAACCCAGGTCCCAGAGATGCGAGGCAACAGTGCTAACCACTGCACTACCATGCCACCCCTCTTTTCCTTTCCATTACTTACACCCTTTAATAAAATTGAAGGTCCCTACAAAGCTATTAATACCAAATGTGTGTGTGGTATTAGTAACAGTTACAGTCAGGAGCATAAATATTTGGACGGAGACAAAGCTTTTCACTTTTTAAGTTCTGTACATTACCACAATAAATTTTAAAAGAAACAAGTCAGATGCAGTTCAAGTGCAGACTTTCAGCTTTAATTCAGTGGATAGAACAAAAACATTGCATAAAAATGTGGGGAACTAAAGTAATTTTTCTACACAAACCCCTCCTTTCAGGGGCTCATAAGTAATTGGACAGATTAATATAACTGCAAATAAAATGTTCAATACCGTTTGCAAGCAATGACTGCCTGAAGTCTTGAACTCATGGACATGACCAGACGCTGGGTTTTCTCCTTTTTAATGCTCTGCCAGGCCTTTACTGCAGCAACTTTCAGTTGCTGCTTGTTTGAGGGTCTTTCTGTCTGTAGTCTAGTCTTTAACAAGTGAAATGCATGCTCAGTGGGGTTGAGATCAGGTGACTTACTTGGCCATTCGAGAATATTCCACTTCTCTGCTTTAATAACTAGCTCACTGCCTACGCCGATCGCCCGACCGCTGCCCAGTTCATCAACCTCTATTTTTTGGACTTACATCTCTGTCCTGTTGATCTCTCTCCCTGTGTTTATGGAGAAGATAATATCTGCTGATCCGCTATAGCGTCCTCCTTATTTTCCGCTACCCCCGCCGTAACATGTATACTGAGTATCTTTGACTGCATGTTGTATGTTCGCACCTCAAACTTCCAAATGCAAACAAGACACCTCAAATCAACTCCAGGCCTTTTATCTGCATAACTGATAATGAAAGAATGAAGAAATTGCCCACACCTGTCCATGAAATAGCTTTTAAGTGAATTGTCCAATTACTTTTGGCCCCTTTAAAAGGTGGCACATGTTAACGAGCTGAAACTCCTAAACCCTTCATCCAATTTGAATGTGGATACCATAAAATGAAATCTGAGAGACTGCACTTTATGTCCATGCCCCTTGTATAACTTCAATTGGAATATATTTCAGTAAACAGTTAAAACAGTAAAATTTGTGTCAGCATGCAAATATTTATGGTCCTGACTGTACCTACAATTTCGTTAAAAAGGCAGCAGTTTAATCAATTTTTGAAATGGCCAGTAATAACAATATCTTCAAGATAAAGGGAGGTTGATATTAGAGTGAAAATTTGGCTTCATATACTAGTTTCAGTAAATAAAATTACAATGCACTGCATATGAATCTATACTATATGTAGCTTGACATTAGGAATGAGGAAGATATGAAGGTGCTGTACAAATGCTTTTCACTTTGCTGTGAAAAAATGCAAACTGGGAACAGGAAATGGTGTACAGAGTTCCAAAGATGAGAACTGAAATTACTTTATTAAACAACACTGTAAAACCCAACAGTTCTACTAACTCATAAACATTATGGGTATAGCAATCAAAACTTGTTTATTAGTTAACCCAGCAATAAACTTTTGCGTGTTTATAGTGTATTAATTTTAGAGTTTATCTCTCTGGAGAAGACAGAGAACTTTAGCTATTAGGTATGTTTTTTTATTCTAGCTATTTAGAAGAGTTTTGGGGATTTGTAAAATACCCTTACAATTGAGGCAGTCATTTTGCTGGATTACAAAAAATGCATGTAAGTAATTTCACGTTCATTTTAGAGATTGACTAATGTAACGGTTATAAATAAGCAGCATAAAATTAAGCTGGTTAAGAGGTAAAGTTCTCTCATAACATGTTAACAAAGTTAACTTCCTTCCAAATGTTCCAAAAGGAGAGAGTGAGGCAACTCTGTAACAGTTGAAACCAGTTATTAATAGAAAAGCTTGTGCAGACAACCTTCGTCAGCAAGAAATTAAGGGAGCCAGTGCAGGTTCCGTAGAAGAGGTGTGATGTGTGAGAATTTAGAAACGTTAAAGATGAGTCTTGCAGCTGCATTCTGGATTAGCTGAAGTGACCTTGTTGCCTTCAATGAAAGACCAGCCATAAGGGAGTTGCAGTAGTCCAACTTGGAGATGACCAAGGATTGGACGAGTAGCTAAGTAGCATCTATCATGAGAAAGGGATGAATCCTTCTAATGTTGTAGCGAAGGTATCTGCAAGACCTGGACAGGTTGTTAATGTGTGATGAGAATGACAATTCGTCATCCAGAATGACACCGAGACTTATTGTTTTTGAGGGGATAATAAGAGAGTTTTGAAAGGAAATGCTAAGGTCAAGAGTCTGATGAATTGCCTTTGATGTACAGCAGTTCAGTCTTACTGGGGTTTAGCTTGAGGTGGTGGGATGTCATCCAAGAGGAAATATCAGTCAGGCAGTCTGAGAGTCGAGTTGAGACTTGATCGTCATCAGGTGGAAAGGAAAGAAAAAGTTGAGTGTCATCTGCATAACAGTGGTAGGAGAGCCCATGTGCAGATACGACCTTCTCAAGAGAACCCATGTAAAAGGAGAAGAGAATGGATCCTAGGCCTGAGCCCTGAGGAACACCAGTGGCCAGCCTTCTTGGGGCTGATTGGGAGCCTTGCCATGCCACCTGAAATGACCGGTTATCAAGGTAAGATGCAAACCATTGCCAGACTGTACCTGAAATCCCAAGGCTGGAGAGAGTATCCAGGAGGATCTGGTGGTTGACCATGTCAAAGGCTACAGACAGGTCCAAGACAATCATGGACTGGTTGTAGGATTTGGCTGCGTGAAGTTTTTCAGAGACGGTGAGAAGTGCAGTCTCAGTGGAATGCGCAGCTTTGAATCCAGACTGGTGAAGGTCGTGAAGTATATTTTCAAAGAGGCATTAAGTTGGTTATAAACTGCTCGTTCCAGTACTTTTGAAAGAAAGGAGAGCAGGGACACTGGTCTGTAGTGGTTAACATCTGAGCAGTCCAAAGAAGGTTTCTTTAGAATGGGGGTGACAACTGCTGACTTGAAGGCAGTGGAAACATGGCCAGTCATTAAGGAGCCATTGACAATGTGTGTGATGTGTGGGAGAAGATCCTGAGAAATAAGTTGCAACATGCCAGAAGGGATCGGGTCGAGTGAACATGTGGTGAGGTTGCTGGCTGTCAGGATCTGAGACACGTCCTCATGGGAAAGTGGAGTGAAGTCAACAAGCTGGGCAGCACAGGCAGGTTGTGAGCAGGTGGGCAGCTTGTTAGTCGGAGGGAAGGAGCTTCTGATAGTAGCGATCTTCTCCTCAAAGAATGCAGCAAAGTTTTCTGATGTAAGAGCTGGGGAAGCAGAAGGGGATGGGGATTTGAGTAGTGAAGAAAATGTGGCAAAAAGTTTGCGAGGATTAGATGCAGATTCTTCGAACTTGGTTCTGTAGAAGGAAGATTTGGCAGAAGATAAATCTGTGGCAAACTTAGATGGAAGAGTAAATCTGTGGCAAACTTAGATAGAAGAGAATGATAGGAAAGGAGGTAATTGTTGTTACCTTACCAAATGAAGAATCAGATCAGTAGACACAGAAGCACAATCTGTTCTCCCGTTAATTTCCACTTATGCCCACGAGTTCTAGTATTTAAACTAATATTGAAGTAGCCATTTGGCTGAACAGCATACAGACCTATTAGAATCTTATATACCTGGATCATGTCCCACCTTAGTCTCCTTTGCTTGAGGCTGAACAGATTTAGCTCAGCTAACCTCTCCTCATAAGACATTCCCCCAAGACCAGGAATCATTCTTGTAGCCCTATGTTGCACCCTTTCCAAAGCAGCAATGTCCTTTTTAAGGTATGGTGACCAAACCTGCAAACAATATTCTAGGTGGGGTCTTACCAAGGAATTGTATAATCGCACCATCACCTCCCTTGACTTAAACTCCACAAACCTAGAGATGTAACCCAACATCCTATTGGCCTTTTTAATTGCTTCCCCACACTGACGAGAGTGGGACATGGAAGCATCAACATACACAACAACATACACATAGTCAGCTTCCTTTATTTCAGTGGAACCCATATAATATATATACTTTATATCGCTGCTCACTGCATGGATTACTTTACATTTGTCTACATTAAATTTCATCTGCCAGGTATCAGCCCAGTCGCTAATTAAATCAAGATCCTGTTGTAGTCTCTGTGCTGCTAGTTCAGTATCTGCTACACCACCCACCTTGGTGTCGTCTGAAAATTTAACCAGTATACTGTATGTATTGGTTATCAAAATGAATGCAGATTAATGTTCTGCTACACCATGTTATGGAAGCATGTTCAGGCTGATGTTTTCACTGTTGATGTGTAGGGTTTTCAAACACTGATAATGATTGTGAGGCATTTAAGGTGTAAACTGCTTCTTTGAGAGAGAATTGATATTGGATAAAACGTTTTACCAAATTTTAAATATGTTCTTAAAGTGTTCAAAATTTTCACTTTTTATACAGTATATCCTTTGATAAATTGTTAATGATAAATGCAAGTTGTTTTAGAACTTGAATAAATAACTTGAATTGTGACAATGGAGGCTGTCCATATTTTTGAGAATTTATTTTAAATCAATTCATTATATGGAATAGGTTTTCATTTGTCTTTGAGTTTAACACACTTTGATTTTTTGAGTAGATTTTTCCAAAAGCAATAAGTTTTCTACAATTTGAGGTCTGTTCAAATTAACCATATAAATTTAATTGAGATTAATTAAAAAACATAAGTTGGTGTGTTGTACATAAATACTTTATCACAGTTGAACATAAATCTGTGGAAGTTTGTTTAAACACAATTTTATGTTGGTTTTAAATAATCAAGTTGATTAAAAATGATTGTTTTTCTACTGCGAAATTTTACAGCGAAAACAGGCGCCATTTTCATTTTTAGGTGGATTTCGTGGTTGACTGGAGTGAGCGGGAGTTTTTTGTGCTTCGTCACGAATGTAAGTACCCAAATCGTTAATTATATATCAGTATTTATGTTTCCTTCACTCATTAAGCTGTTTTAACAGTTAGCTGATTTGCTAGGATTTGATGCACATTAATGTTCTAACGTGCTAACAGGCTAACGATGCCTTGGATTCAAAAATACAACCATTATTTTCTTTCATAATTTTTTTTTTTAATTCATATTATTATTGATTTATTTTAGTGCATAATTTACAAGGAAAGGTCTGATGAGCTGAATGTCTGTCTTGTATTCATTCGCGTAACGTCAGCCGTACATAATGTAAGCAATCGGATAGGTGACAAAAGAATGCTCATTACAACCATTAGACTTGACTTGGACTTTAGATAGGTTGACAATAAATAGGATACATGATTCTAAACGTCAACAAATGCTAAATAAAATGAATAAAAACAAATAAAACAAATGCTTATTTAATCTTTTGAAATGGCAAAACCTTTTCTTACAGAAGGCATGAAGTTGTGAAAGAGATGCCACCTATTGCAGAGTTCAAAGCCAGATGGCCAGCTCTCTTTTGTGTTGACGAGGTAAGTCAGCTTTTCTCAATCCCCATCCAGGAGTATCCCCTGCACTGCATGTTTTAGTGATTTTGATAAACACACTGGATTCAGCCCATCTAATTAACAAGACCCTCATTAGTAAAAGAGTGTGTAGAGACCTCAAGTGTGCAGTGCAGAGGTACTACAAGACCAAGATTAGAAACATTTTAGTGTATTTTTTAAATAAAACTTTACATTTACTTACATTTTTAAACCCTTTAGTTAGAGATGCACTTATAGAAGTTGAGGGTTTTGGTCTGATTACATGCTCATGTGCTGGTAATTGTACTCAACCCAAATTTATTATAACTGCTACAGTGGTACAGTAGCTATGATGTAGTTGTGTTCATTTGGCATGTGGAGACAGGGATACAATTACAATTAGAGGGCTAGAGTTAGGATGATTGTAGGGACTCAGAACCACAGATTTATTTACTATTGTTACTTATCAGTGTGTACTTGCAGTCCTCTGTAGTTGTACTTGCTCTCAAAAAAACTGGTATTGGTGCATCTCTACCTTTAGGGCAGTAATGTCTAATTTTCTTTTACCTTATTGTGTTTATTCTACAGATCAATGCAGAGTTCCTCCGGATTACGACTGTCCCACTGCAGTCAAGTTTCTTTGCAGGTCTTGACAAAGCAACAGACAAATTGATGACAATTTTTGGGAGCAAGGGAAGAGTTTGTGGAAGAAAAATAAAAAGGGTAATGGAGGGCATATCTCAGGTTAGTAGCGATTGCACCTTGTTGATTCTTCAACTGAAATTATTTTTATAGGATCATAGAAAGTGGTTTACACAAATTCTTAGTTGTATTATTTTTTTCTTTTTGGTTGACTCAAGAGAGTAGTAGTTCACATGTTTTAATATACAGTATATAAAAAGCAATATTGTCTTGATTTATAGAACAACTCAATAGATGTTCAAAGGGAATGTATCCTCAAGGCCTTGTGTGTGTACTTCAGCAAAGACCACCAAAAGCTTGTAAAATAATACATCGTAAGTTTAATAATTTTACTGAATTTCTATGTTTGATTAATTTGTGTATACATTATATTGTGCGTAAATGTTCAAGCATGCTATGAGGTGTTAGATATTTAGATAAAATAAATTGGACACAATGTAGAATATTGTCTTCTTAAAGTACTTTTTGCTGTGTATCAAAATCAAATGAAGTGAGTGTGAGTGAACATTTTAGATGTCTTTTCTTCTTTTGCAAATTCTTCTTTTACTTGATTTTAGTATTCAGAATGTAGGCCTGTTCACTGTCAACAACTGCAGAATTTTAATAACATTTAGGGTCTGTTTTTAAATCTTAAATTAATTTGTTTGTGTACTTTTTGCCAGGACTTGGAAGAGGCTGAGAAGAACATGGGGCAGACATTGATGGCAGTGTACACAGTCAGGAGGGAGGGTGCCGAAGCTACTGATGAACCTGCACATGTACGCATTGTAATTGAAGGGGTGGAAAATGTGGCTCTAGGCTGTGCCATGTTCTTTGGACTTATATATGCCCTTAACCTCAGCTTTCCAGACAAACTAAAATGCACCTTTGAATTCATACAGAGGGCTGTCATGAATCTGAGTGGACAAAGGCTGTCCCCTAAAGTGTTGGCCCTGAAAAACCAATTAGTTCAGGAATAGATATTGCACTTGTGCACCTTTTCAATAATTCATATGCTGAATACGATTGTATGTAGATTTTTTTTTGTGGCTTCAACCTTAGTGTTTGACTAAGTTATCTTGGAATTTGCAGTTTTGCCATTCCTTACGTAAGGAATAATTGACGACGGGCCGTTGAATTATTAGAAAAATAATGCACACCCGAGGTGGTGATGCGGAGTGGCCGTTACACCTCGGGTGTGCATTATTTTTCTAATAATTCAACTGTCCGGAGTCAATTATTCCGCTTATACTACGGTTGTCACACCTCAAGACATCGATCAGATGATATATTTCAAGGGATTCGTCCGGTTTTTCTACTTAAATCGCTATTGTGAGTAGGATTATTTCTTCCGCATCTCATCCAACGACTCTTTTGCTAGTTCCAAAACGTCATTTTAAAGCTGGCAATGGAGGCTTGAGCCGTTGATAGCAGACTAATGCAGTTAATAATGAAGTTATTAGAAAGAGAGCGAGAGACACAGAGAAAGAGAAACAGAGAGAGAGAGAGAGCTTGTATGAATTAGGCTACCTCTGTGTGTCCCTCAACAGTGTTCTGAAGCACCGTCTCTAAACTGTAAGTCTGCTTTAAGATGCAGCGCTGTTATTACCTCGCTAGTGAGAAATGTCATGTGTAGCCTTTAAGTTGCTACACTAGGCTAACTGATAAAATCGTCAGGGCAGCGCTGACAACACGTTTTTGTGTGAGTGTGTAACCGTAGTGTGCGTGTGCAAGGACGTGTGATTGCAGTAATGAGACAGAAAAGCTTGTGCATGTATATTTATTCATTTAATTGTATAGGTACTGTATGCTAATTTCCGTTATTACAGTTAACTATGCGAAGTGATATGGAACTGTAATGCGGTCAAGAGAGCTGCCTGGAACTACATTCACCGTGCGCTTCCCTGAAAATAATTGCACACCTCAGAACGTTCGTCAGCCAATCAGATTCAAGCATTCAACGGTCCCGTAGTATAATAAACAGTAATAATTGTAACTTGCACTTCTTTTTGTAAGTTCATATTTTTGAGGATTGTTCATGTTCAACTTTGTGTTGATTATACATGGCGCACATTTGCAGGCTCCATTTAATTTCAAATTCACTTCTGCAAAGTTTTTATTTATTTCTTTATTTTTTGTTTTTGGAACTGATTTTCTATAATTGGATTTTACTGTTTTATAAAATGTACAGTTGGGTAATGTCACGATCGCGGGGCAAGTGAGCCGGAAAGCAGGCGATCGGAGCCGTAAATACGGACAGACGGGATTTATTCGAATGACAGGACTAGCAGACGAGGAACCACACATGACAATACAATGACGAATCTGGGGAAGACTGACTGAGACTCGGACTAAATACACGAGACAAGGCAAAAGGAATAGGCAACAGGTGATGTTATTTATTGTTCAGTTTAATTAATAAATATGTATTAAACTTACATAATAAATGTATGTAAAACTTAGACTTTTTTATGTTAGAACTCCTTAATTAAATTAGATGGAAATAGGTGTCATAATAAAATTAATTAAATCTGACAAATTATTTTTTTGAGTGTACTATGAAATTGGGTTATGGCTAAGTCGGTTGAACTTATTTTTGTTTAGTGTAATTGAATCATTTTAATTAACTAAGTAGAGATTAAAGAAATAATTACGTAGTAATACAATATATAAGTATGCAAACTTAAAATTTACTTGATAGAAAACATAAGAAATGAGTAAAACTAACATATATTTTTAAATTACAATGTGCCTTCTAGTAGTATAAGTCACATCATTCTTGCCAACTGAATCTATATCCTTCTATTAGTTAGCTGTAAATGTCTGAGAAGTGTGCATGACTACAAGAGCTTATTCAGCCACCTGATTATCAAACAATTCAGATTTATGGTGGTGTCTGACTGCTGTCATTTTATTCGCCAGGATTAAACATGATAAATGTCATAGTGAGGTAGATTAGTGGAGCAACAAAGAGCTGGATTACGATGTAGGACACGTTGCCATGGCAGCATGGCAGGATTAGAGCTAAGCTTGCTTTGACACTACTTATTTATTGTCATGTCTTTTTATTCTTATGCTGCACTCTCTTGACCAGTATTGCATTGCTGATTGTCCTATTTTCCACCCTCCCAATTTTTTCATTTAGTTTTTCATTTAGTCCAAAAAGAAGTGGAACATGTAGAGGAAATACACACAACATCCACACACCACACACAGGAAGGGGTGGGGCTCAAATATACCATCCCTGGATGTGTGAGGTCAGTGTGCCACCCCTTGGATTGATTCATGTAATCTGAAAATAAACAGATTTTTTTAATTCATTGTAATACATATTAAGTTTCTATCATGAAAACAATGTGCCAACTAATGTTATGATTTAATTAAAATATAAATATCAGCTAATACCCAAGAACTCAGTGATTCTAGAGGGAATAGTGACTGACATTGGGTAATCACCAAAGACCTGTGTTGTAATGAAAAATTATTTGCAAATATACACTGCCTGGCCAAAAAAAAAGTTTCCATTTGAATTTTTTGTTGGGCCGCCTTTAGCTTTGATTATGGCGCATATTTGTCATGGCATTGTTTCCACAAGCTTATGCAACATCTCATCCTTTATTTTCATTCAGATTTGCATTCATTTCTCACCAAGATCCTGTATTGACAAGTGAGTTGAACCACTCCATAAAGCCTCCTTCATGACATCCCAGAGACCTTCAATGAGGTTAAGGTCATGCGTGAAAATGATTCCTCATGCTCACTGAACCACTCTTTGACAATTTGAACCCATTGAATCTTGGCATTCTTGTCCTGGAATATGCCCATGCCAACAGGGAAGAAAAAATCCACTTATGATGGATGGCCATTCAGTAGACTCAGGTACTGAGTCTGCTGCATAACGTTGCAGGACTGTAATAATGATCCAGTCATTGGCTTTTAAGTATTTGCTGATATAAATTCAAATGGTGACCTTTTTTTTTTGGCCAAGCAGTGTAGTTCTCATGTATAGAATATTGCCTAAGAGTCTGACATGCAGTAAAATCAGTGTTGATATATTGAATAGGTCCCATGCATTCTCTTAAATTCTCATCATTTTGCTAGTATTTACATTACACATTATTCAAATTATTTAGTATTATTTTTTTCCACCCACATTCATGATCAATATAGGCATTGGGAGTATGGGTGGCTGGGTTGTTGTTCTGAAATTTTGTTTCTTCTCTCAATTTTCATACATACAATGGCATAGGATTTAACTGTTGAAACAAGTGATGAGATGTGGTGTGGGTTTTAGGGTGTAGATTAGTGGGTTATGTGTTTGTACCCATATCTGGAAGATCTATCCTGGGTCTATTAAAATTATCAGATACCTATGGAGTATTTGAGCAAGGCCTTCAACCCCAAATGATCCTGTGATGCTGGCTGACTCTGACTCCAAAAATCTCTCTATATATATGTGTCTGTGTTTCTTAGGGAGAGCAATATGGGGTATGTGACAACTACCCTCTTTCCCTACAGGGAAAAATTAAGTGGTTCTGTTCTAAGTGACATCATTCATGTTGTTTTCATTTCTGATGAGTCACCTTTAAAACAAATACATTTTGTAGCAGGTTTGACTATTTCCCTGTAATGACATATAATTTCTCTCCTAACAAAAGGAGCTAGAATTATTTCAGTCATAAATCCATAAAATAGCCTTTTTTGAATCAGTCTAAATTACAGTAGACTGGAAATCAAAAGATTATCCATGCATGTCACATGAAAGAGAAATGCAACTGAGTCAATTACTGACATTTTGTCAAAGCATTTCTAGAAGAATAATAAGTTCTTTCTATATATATGATATTGCAGGTCAAGACCCCCTGTTGAATGTCATGATGACTCTTTATAATTGCAATTTATGTAATAGCCAGGAAAGAGTTTGGAAAACTGGTAGTGTTTCATGTGAAGATTAAGAAAAGATTATAGCTTGTCAGAACTGACAGACTTCAGTTAAGCACATCTTTTTCCGCTTTGGCTGCGTTAGACCTATCTCGCCCAGCAATTAACTTGGCTCTCATCAATAATTTTCTGAACTGACAAGACTGACAAGAAAAGTCACTGTTGTTAATACAGGAGACATTGACTTCTGCCAACTTTCTTAATAGCTTCAATCAGCCATTCAGAATAGTGGGACATGGATTGTTTAATCCAAAATGTAGCTATTACTAGAAGAAGGAAAATGTTCATTTGTTCCATTTGTAACAAATTAATGACCTAAAGAGGAGCGATGTTAAATATTCTAAAAATACAGGTATGAAAAATCTGCAGACATGAAGTCTTAATTTGAAAATGAATTTAATTAAAGATACATTTAGTATGCATACAATTTATAAATAAAATACACACATATGACAAACACAAGCATGATTTTAGAGCATGCATTGCCAAGGTCTATATCTTGGATGTTTATTTCATATTCATATTACTCATTTTATAAATATAACCTCTAAAGATTTCCTCTTTATTCTTTGTACTCCTGTACTATGTGTACAGAATAAATAAGGTTTCAACTTTGTCACAAACAGCAAAAAGGCTGACCAGTTGAGATTCTGTGCATTTTATGTGTTGCATATCCAGGCCTGCATCTGTAATGCCCCACCATGACTGTGGTTATAGAATCTTTCTATTGCATGCATGTCTTTCTATGACATCGTTATATGTGGCAATTCCCCTGTTTTACCCAGGAGGAAACTCAGAGGTGTTTCAAGTGGCTTGTCAAAATGTCCCGGAGACAGACAGGCTAAGCACATTTAGATTTGCACACTGTCTGTTGTCTGTCTGTACAGTGAAAGTTGTGATCTCTATCAATTGTATCCTTTGTCCAGTTGTACATAAAAAGCAGCAAAAGAACAGATGAATATTCAACGGTTAAATTTTTGTGGGTGCCATCTTGTATTTTCTCGCACCTATGGCTCATCAATGTGGTTCACTCCATTGATTATGCACTTTTAAAAATGCAATACAAAAGTAAATCCAGTCAATCAGCAAAGAAAGAAATAAGTGAGGCATTGAGTGTAGCTCCATAGATTTGGATGGATTTGGTATATGAGTCCATGTCTGGGAGGTTGCCGGTTCAAATCCTGCGGCCAGCAGAGTAATCATATCATTGTTGTGCAGTGAGCAAGGCTCTTATCCCCAGTTGCTCCAAGGATGCTGCCTGACCCTACTCTCTGATCCTCAATTTTACATTACTTTGTCTGCTAAATTAATTTAATTAAATGAGACACCTGCAATTGATACAGAATTTAGGATAAAAGAAGAAATGTATTGTTCCATTATGGTTTATACTTCATAAGTTGCTGCTAATAATTGACTGCACTGGGAATCCTTTGCTAAAATATTTCTCAGTTAATTTTTGTAAGCCTTACTGTAGAAAGCATATATTCAAGGGTATTTGAATCATATTGTTATAACCTTCTGTCTGTGGACTGTGATATGTAGGACTATGCATGTTTCACACATATTAAGAGTATACTGAATTCCTGTACATCTGCCCATTTTCATAAAAATTAATCCCGGTCATGAAGTATCTATAATATATTTATATATTGCGTAAATTCCTAAAGTTAGTAGCACACTTTATTTTTTGTGTGTGTGAGTATATGTATTTGTGTAAAATATATTGTATGCGTGTGTCCCTTTGCATGCATACTCTTTCAAAATATAACAAGGTACACTTAATTACAGAACAGAAAATCTGGTTTTGATATTTAATCTAGGATATTGAAAAGCAAACATCAGAAAACATATTGTAACATTGCCACTGGTGGCAGTATGCACTCCAAATAAAAAACAACAAAGTACACCTTTAATTATTTTTTATCTCCCACAAACAAGTTTAATTGCTTTGAGTAGGCCGGGAGGGATGGAGTCTAGATTCACCAGGGATTTCATCAAGCAGCAGATGATAGATACTGTATTCTAATGGGTTTTTCTGTGACTGCAGAGACACAGACTGCTAATGACACAGTAGTCACCTCACTCGTTAACAGAGCCCAGGCCTTTAGCAGGCTGTGATTGGTCATTACCAGTGATGGCTTTAATTGGGTACTGGGTGTTGGTTTTCCAAGGTGTGCAAAGGCCATTGTTGTATCATTAGATCAATGTGATAATGGTCACTCATGGGAGCAAGGTAATCTCAAACTAGCAAATTAAAACTCCCACACAAAACTCTCTTTATATACATTTTGAGATATTTCACCTCTGTTATCCACACCTATGCATTTTTTGCATTATAAATGTAATCATTAACGGAATTACATTTTTTCAATTAACTCTTGATGGATAAAGATATTTGGTGAAGTGAAATATGACCAGGAAAATGAGCAAACCATGATTCACATAATAATCCATAATGTGGTCTTAGATTTCCTGTATATTATACATGTGTTTGTTTTAAATTTTGAGAACAACAGAGAAAAACAAATAAGCTTTACAACAAGCCATCAGTATTCAGCAATAGCTGCTATGCTCTGACAGATCTTGATTACTGAGATTGTGTTTGGAATTTAACTTATCTTATTTGATTGGATATTTTTGTTGTTGAATACTGGTTGGCCTATGCTGTATTTTATCAGTTATATATAGTTGCATTTCATGGTATACAAATCAAAACAAATTGTGGGTGTGTGTGTGTGTACTGTATGTGTGTATTATATGTGACCTTATAGAACACCTTGGCTTATTGGAATGCTATGTCACCTCTGTAATATACCTGTATTAAAGAAATGACAACAAAGAGTCTTGAATGTTGATATGAATGGTTGAGGAAGTACATAATGAGGAGCATTGCACTGTTTTTTTGCAGAAGCCACATGGGGTGCAGGATGGTGTCAATTTACACTCGGCATTGGCATATGTTCAACTCTACATTATCAATGGGTTATTTGTATTTTTCTCCCATTTGTCTCCCAGTTGTCTACAATCTATGAGCCCCTGGAGAATATTTTCAAATTTATGAAATCAGTGGCAATTAAAGCTGAAATAACAACCTAAACACATTTGATATTAAGCAATGTGTCCAGACATTTCTGGCAGTATTTTTGAATACTTGATAGGATGGAAAGAGATAAAGTGCATTTGTCAAGGGAGATTCAAGCATCCCTGTTTATTTCCCTGTACAAGTCTTGCTCAAACAAACAAACAATGACAGGCTGTCTGGGGACTACACTGGAACTGATAAGATTGCATTGTTCACCTTTGATTGATAATGACTGTCCAAGAAGATTTGTTGTCCTTCTGCTGTTTTATTTTTTTTATGTTAAACAATTTTATTAGATTGATTACTCAGACTCAGCTGCCCTTTGTCTTCTTTTTCTTTATGTAAGAATGTAATTTATTGATTTTTTTTTTATATAAGTCAAAGGATGCTTTCACGTAAGCTGTAGAAACTGGCTAGGTGTTACGCGACGATGGCACAAAGCAAGCGGATCCCTGATTGCGGATACTCAGCAGGTTTATTATGAACACAAGTAACAGAGCCAAATTGGGAGACAGGAATCGTGGTCATGGGACAAGCCAGGGGTCAGTTGCCGGTCGAGTCAATCCTATAGACATGGACGGGACAGGAAGACGATGGGCAGACAGGATTGATGTGGACGGGATCAGAGGGACAGATGGGCCAGGCAGGCAGGGCAGGGCAAGGCAGGCGAGAAGGCAAGATGGCTAGGGCAGACGGAGCAGGACGGGAAACAGGGAGAGACGAGAGACAAGTAAGTGCTCGGTAGTGTTCCGGAACATTGGCTACAATAATTTGCATCGGGAGTCGCATCTGATCTGCTTAAGACGGTGAGATAATCAACGGAAGATTGCCTTCCGTTGCTAGGTCCTGCCCAGGTGGGCGTGACACTAGGCATACCGTCTCCAAAACCTATTGAGGGTGACCCAGTCTTACCATGGATTTCACTTAGTGCATCAAAGTTTGAGTTGGAATGCAGGCCGTGATGGCGTGAAATCTTTAAGATTTTCTTCATTCTCTTTTCAGTTTTGAGTGTATGACTAGGATCCCTTGTCCAGACTTTTCTTATAATGCTTTCCTCAGAATAAAACTTATTGTCAGAATCACTAGCAATTTGAATGAAATTTTATGAGGGGGCACAAATAATTGTTAGTTATGTACTTATCCCATGACCTTTCATCATTAATCAGTCATGTGTTTCATGCAGTTACTGTATTTGTTAATGATTTGTACTTGAGTACTAACTGAGTTACTTGTGCCCCCTCAAATAAAGTGTTACTGATCACTCAAGATGCTATACCAGGGATGGGCAATCTTATCCACAAAGGGCTGGCTTTATGCAGATTTTTAGGATAACCTTTAGGTCAGCTGTTCAAACCCAGGTGTGAGAACCGTTCAGCCAATCAGTCCTCTAATTAGTAATCTAATTAGGGAGTTGCAGCGAAAACCCGCATACACATCTTCCCTTTGCAGATGATTGCCCACCCCTGTGCTGTACTGTATCTTTCAAATATTCCCTGATATATTATGTTTTGGATTATATTTCTGATAATGATATTTATCATATTTAAATACTGTTTATACATTTCCTTATGTTGCTCTGGAGAGATAAATGTAGATGCAATCACATGATTGGGCTAAAGACTTTGTGTCATCAAGCACAATTACTTTACATCTTGACCTTAAGTTTCTTTACAGGTAAATAGCTTTCTCCTAAGTCAGCCTTTCTTCTGAGTGATGTTTTCTCTGTTCTAAAGGTTCCATCTTTTTCGTCCATGTACCAAAAAAGGATAAAGGATAAAGCAAGTCTGCCACTCACATACACTGTTGGTGAAGCTTGATACATAATTTATGCAAAGAGAAGAATGGCAAATTTATAATAATAAAACTATAAATAAACTATAGTTTCTATCTTATTGCCATGTGAAAAGGAAAGTCATGATGATAAAATTACCCAGCTTTTTTGTTTTCTGATAATGAGGTTTACAGTGACAGTGCTCTCACTAGAGCTGTGATGTGACACTATTCTATGACCTCATCATCACCAGTCATATCTACACCGCTGCAATCCCCCATGCAGCACTGAACAGCATCCGTTGTTCTCGTACAAGGTAATATCCCACCGTTAGGTATCTTTTCAGCTGGATGTATAAACACCATGTTTTTCACTACAACCCCCCATCCCCCCCACCACACTTCCATTTCCACCCAACCAGCAACCCAGCCAGTATAGATGTTGCCCACTAATTGCAAATCATCTGTGATATACACGGCTGCTTCACTAATTGCCGCTCGAAGCTGTGCTCATTAACTGTTCTCATCTGGCTTGGTACACAAACTAAACAACTTGCAAACGATCCAGCAATTACTTATATTTTACCCACTCCAGCATCAGGCGGGAATCAAAATAGCTGTAGCAAATAACAAAAGGCGTTTGGCTGCTAATGTCTAAAAAAGCTCCACAGCAAAGGAGGCTCATTAAAGAATATTTGTTTTTTTAAAAAGGAACCACAGCAGGGCACTCTTGAATAGCTGTAACAAGCTTTCTTAAGTACAACACGCCCACAGATCATTTATTGACCAAACTGAGTTTTCTTGTTTACCAATAAAATGGAGAAACATTGACAATGTGTGGGTAACATGCAACTCCTTGCTGCCAGCTTATGTTTCAACACATACATCGTGGCTGCTGGGTGAGAGCGAGAATGTGTGTTGTCATATACAAAAACACACATTCCTATTGTATTCTCAGACATACAAGAGCACTCAGACATGCACTCACTCATCCTCAACAAATAAAAAATGAGTTGCCTTTGTAAGAACAAAGACCAATACACACACATATCTACACGAGCAATACACACATGGTAACACACAAACACACCTCGAAACATAATACACTGGTGTGTATTTCTAATGTTTACAGAAAAGCACTTTATTAACAGCCCAAATACAGATATATACATGCCATCATAAACAAACAAATGTCTCTGCAGGGAGTCAATATATTCCTTTAAATTTCAGAAAGGGTTGTATAGGCACAAACAGAAACACACACGTTCTTATTCTTTTCATATCAGCAATATGTAAGCAAATAACCATATACATACTATAACACACAGAGCTACAGGGTAAACAAAAGAAACATAGCTAATTTTAATGTGTTTGCTGAACACAAAGCTATTCATTGAATCCTATCTCAATGCCATTATCTTCCATTGTAAGGGATGAAAGGGAAGCAGAAATTTTATGTGGGTGGACAACAGGCTTTTCTGTGAAATCCTCTTTAAAAACAGAATAAGGGAAAATGGCGAAGCTGAAATTAAGCAAAATAATGGGAAAGACTATGGGAGGAGAGGCCATTAGTGAAGGGATGATCGGATGGGTTATGGATGCCTCTTACATTTTGTACCACAAACCAGGTTAATTATTTCAGTTGTTAATGATTTTTTGTGTGTATGTGTGAGTGTGTGTGTGATTCTATGTATTTTAAAATTAATTCTTTTATATGTTTTTCCTTGACGTCTAAATTTTAAGATTTACACCCGAAATTAATGTGTGTCGTGCTGTTATGATATATTAACCCTCTGGATAAACCTGCAGGATAAACCAGAAATTTCCCCAAACCTTTTAAAGAAGCGTTTTTGTCATAGAAACATTTAAAAGACTCCCCCAGAAACCCTGAAGGTCTAATTTTCAAATATATATAGGTAGAAATAAAATATATTTTTACAGATTTGTAAGGACAATTAAAAAAAACAAGAGTGACTGACACGAGGAGTCTCAAAACACTCCTATTCGCCCATCCATTTGCAAATAGCGCTATTCATGTGCTAACGATACAATTTCTCAGTTAACCTAATACAAAGCAATGTGATACAAAAGCAGTTTGTGAAATAAGAAAATTTTGATATGGAGCTGGAAAAGGTGACTATATAGACAGATGACCAATCAAATCTTCCATTATAGTATTTGTATAATGTGTGTATAAATATAATACCATAAATGTCAAAATTGTAACTTAAGAACTGGTAAGTTATGCCCATAACTGTAGGAGAAATTGTGTAAAAGACTTGAGAAAAAAGGATAAGAATCCATTCCCACATACATGTAACTGCGAGTTGTTTTCTTGTGACAGCAGTTTTCAGAGCTTTGGAATTACTAAAGCTTTTGATAGTGTATTATTACTGGAAAATTGTGTCTGCCTCCCAAAGCATTACTGCTGCACTTTGTTTCAAGGGTGGCACAGTGACACAGTGGGTAGCATGTTGCCTCACACCTCCAGAGCTGGGAGTTTGAATGCCACCTCTGTACTGTGTGTGTGGAGTGTGTTTGTTCTCCCCATTTTGCATGGGTTTCCTGTAGGTATACCAGTTTCCTCCTACAGTTCATTGATGTGAAGTCAGTCTACCTAAATTGCCCATACTGAGAGATTGTGTGTATGTGCAACATGCAATAACCTGGCAGCCCATCCAGTGTGTCCCCCCGCCCAGACTTCAGACCCCCATGCAACTCTGCAGGGGAAAGTGGTTGTAAGATAGATGCATGTTAGGGCCAGCTCCTTAGTTGTCATGCTTTTGAAAAATTAGTGTTCAAATTTGTTATCTGGCATTTTTCCTACCGTCTTCTTTTTATTCTAGAATATACAGGCAACTCACATTATCATGTCATCTTGCACTCTTTAGAACAAAGTGGGCGAATGAAAATTATGTGTGCTGTAAAATTCTAATGAAGGACTCCCAGGTGTGAGTTGTGCTCGTCATCACCAGTTTTCCCTCTTTTCACCGCAACTGTCTGGGGAATGTATTTGAACAAATAAAATACCTCTTGTAGCCGGGCTCATAACACTGTTAATTAATGTAGCAGACGTTAAGAAACTGTAGGGGAACAGCAAGTCTCAATTACCCTGGGAACAGGCAAGCACAGTTTTACCATTTGTTATATTAAGTATTAGGAATTAGTACCGTCCAGGTATAATTAAATTTTTTTCAACCTTCACCAGCAACATGTGGAAACTTATTAATTTCCTTTTCAAACTCCTCTGTGAATTAACATATGGCAGAATGTTGCTGAAGCTAAACTAAGTAACAAAAATGTAGAGGGTACAGATAAATACTTATAATTTATAGGAGATTAATTTGTTCAATGTGCCATGAGTTTTTCAAAAGTGTGTTTGAACTGAAATGTTCTACTAGTATTAAAATTCCATTTTTATCAAATACATGTCAGCAGATATTATTTTGGCATAATAGTATGGGATATATTGAGATATATGATAGAAATCTGAATTAAACAGATCTATATGAACCTTTTTTTTAATATTACCTTTTACAACCAGTGACAAGTCATTGCTGATGTAAAGGCTTAGCCATAAAATTTAGACATGTTCTTCAGTAGAAGGTCATATTCAGCTTGGAACTTTTCCCAATATACAAAATAAACTTTTAGTGCAATTGCATTGCATACAATTTGACAGACCTCTGAAATGGTCATGGACAGTTTTTAACTGAGCTCACAAAATCCCTAAAATGTGTACACAATTTACTTTTTTCAGGCTCTCAGTGTGGTATTTAGAGTCCTCAAATTAATTAAGTTGTGCTCATGTTTTGATTTTTTATGTTCCTACCTAAAGACAATGTTCCTGCAGTGCGAGAAGTTGGATTTACGGTAGTAAATTTGCTCAGATTTTTGTCAAAATGCATGTCTCCCATTCCAGCTTGATCTTATTCTGCAAGACCTGACATTTGTCCAAACAAAGTTTCAATCAATTGTCCGATTCCAAATTTATTCTTTAGTAATTTTCTTAATGGACAAAAACCACAGGTTGTGGTAATTTAGTTACTATTCATATACAGTGGTACCTTGGTTTACGAGCATAATTAGTTCCGGAAACATGCTTGTAATCCAAAGCACTCGTATATCAAAGCAAATTTTCCCATTAGAAATAATGGAAACTCATATGATCCGTTCCACAACTCAAAAATATTCATATAAAAATTATTAATACAAAATATAAAGTAAAAATACATAAAACAAATTAACCTGCGCTTGACCTTTGAAAAGAATCGTGGATGGTGTGAGGGAGACGAGAGAGGAGAAGAGGAGGGTTATTTTGTAGGACGACTTTTACTATAATTAACGGAATCACTGCTATCTGTTGGCTCACTGGAATCTTTTTCTGTTTGTGCGACTTTAACAAGGAACCCATCCAATGACAGCCTCTTTTGCCTCCTTTTCGATTTCGCAAAAATGTGGACATTGCATTGTCGCTAAACAGATTCATCGCTCGCACTGCTACGCCCTTATTCGGGTGGTGCTTTTCTACTAAATTTTGACTATACGAGTGAGGCATGCCGATCATGGGAGACGATTACCCACAATTCCGCAGCGTGAGAAAGTGAATAACCATTGGTTCAGTTGTGATGACGTGCGCTCGGCGTCAAAACAAGAAGCGCACACATGCGCTTCCTGTTTTGAAGTCGAGCGCACGTAAAAACAAGAAAAACAAGGAGCGCATGTGTGCCATATGATTTTTGATGATACTTGGCGCTCGTAAACCAGGACTTGCTCGGTTTCCAAGTCAAAATTTATTAAAAATCTTTGCTCGTCTTGCAGAACACTCATAAACCGTATTACTCGTAATCCGAGGTTCCACTGTATTTATGCAACAGGTAGGCTTTTTATGAATATGCCTTTTATTTTAATTCAGTAACAATTTATTTACAACTATTACTTGCGCACTTAAAACTATGGCTTGACCACAGTTCCAGGACTTCATTTTCTGGCTCTAAGGGGATATTTTCTTTAAGGAAGAACACCATTAACCAAGATTTGAACACAACTTAATTAATTTAATATCTCAAAATAGCAAACTGAGAGCACAAAAAAATGAAAATCACGTGCACATTTTACAGATTTTATAAGCTCAATTTAGTATTTTGTATGTTAAACTAAATTGTGCACACAATTTAGTATATCATCTGCACAAACTAAAAAAAAAACTCTTTATGCCCTCTTCAGTGCTCTGTACAATTCATAACAAAACATTTGAAAGCTGTTGGATAATTACAGATATGAAAATAATCTGTAATATAACTGACTGTGGGCAGTGGTGCAATGGCTAACACGGCTGCTTCAAACCTCTGGAGATCTTGGTTCCAGTCTCTGCCCTGGCTCTAAGTGGAGCTGATAAATGATAATGATCCATTATTTGTCATTTGCACAAGTACATTGGAATCCTTCTTGTCACCTAACCCATCTTGCTCGTCATACTTGGGGGTAACAGTGCAGGGTCAGCCAACGTGCGGTGCTCCTGGAGCTGGGAGTTAATGGTCTTGCTCAATGTCCTTTGGACATGTGACTGTTTTGCCGGGGCCAGGCTCAAACCGCATGTCTGATGAGTTGGTCCTGGGATATTCCCTGCCTAGTGCCTATATGGGTGCATAATGCTGTCAGTGCCTAATATGACATGTACACTTTGTGGCCATTTTATTAGGTGCTTGTTTACGCAACAACCTGTTCCTGCAAACAGCAAATCATATACAGCATGCAGTTCAGTCCAAGATCATTCAAAAGGCTCATTTAATGTATTTCTAAACTGTGGAACAGTTGTGACCAGGGGTATTGAAATGCTACATTCCTATTTATAATAATTATCCATCTACCTTGAAATTTCTAATGTAGTACAGGATTTCACAGTGATCTGGATATTAATTTCCAGTGTTTCAACTGCCAGCATTGCTCCAGTATCTGGCAAATTTTGACAGACAGTTTGATCAAAATGTCGTTTTTACCCTGGACATGGTATTTACATTTTTTTTTTTAATCAAAATATTTTGCCACAGACACAGATGAGTCTTGCCATGGACATGTTTGACAGGTTGAGGATCCTTGGCTGTGACAAAAGTAATTTTAAACATGACATAATCATCAGTGCCATACATGGTGGTTCCAGAATTTCAGAAATAGCCACCCTCCTGTCCAGAGTTTACTGAAGATGGTGGATTAAATGAAAAAAAACATCCAGTCACCAGAGTTAGAGGAGAATGGCCTGATTGGTTAAAGTTAACAGGAAGGCCACAAATGCTAAAATTCAACAAGTAAAACAGTGCTGTGAAGAAAGGCATCACCAAACACGCAACTTCAAATCTTGAAATGGCTCTGGAGAAGAAAGTGGGTCCTACCTGGGACTATGTATGGGTATCTAATAAAGACTCATCTGAGTGTATGTGGGGCTAGCTGAGCATGTAATCATGATGAAGCACCATCTGCTGGACAGCATTTCTTTTGCATTTCAATTTTTGCATTCTTTTGTATTAATTGCATTAATGTACAAACCAGGTACTGTACAATGAATGTTAGCTTTTTAAACAGTAGGTGCTTGACAGTTGTGCCACTGGTACCCTTTATTGTTGGCTTATTAGTTTACTGGCAGCTCCACTGAAATAGGACACTTCTCATTGCATGGATTTAGGTTTTTTAAAAGTTATCTGGCTACTGCTATAATGTGTCAAGTTTCCACGATTTTTTTTTTAAAGCAAATTCTCACAGTTTCAGAATAAGAATTTTGAGATAATATGCTGTTATATTTTATGCCATTTCCAAGGTATTTATATTTTAATTAATTTTGTATTGTTTCTGGTATAATAGATGCCTACACGATTCATTATTCTTACTAAGGTACGTTTTAAAATAGGCTAAAAGTTAAGTAGTTTCAGTTAACTGGGAATCAACTATCTGTTACAAGTAATAAAAACACTTTCCTAAATTGGTTTTTAAAAAAGAAATCTGCTTATAGTATTTTGTTCAATTTTTTGTCTTACAGTGCCACCTAAAGTCCAGTGTCAGAGAGCATGCACAGACGTTGAAGTGCTATATTCCTATGTATAATAATTATCCATCCATCTTGAAATTTCTTACCTAGTACAGGATTTCACAGTGATCTGGATATTAATTTCCAGTGTTTCAATTACCAGCATTGCTCCAGTATCTGGAATAATAAGACTGAATACTAATAAAACACTTTAATGGCATATACTGAAAAATATTCTATTAATAAATATATTTGGGGAACCAAGAAGCATCATGAAAGGCACATTTATAATTCAGGTGTTATTTAAATGTAAGCTCCAATTGTTATATTCAAATCACCAACTAATTTGAACATAATATTTGTATTGTATATGCTTAATTTATAAAGACACCAATTTATACTCAAAGGAGTGCCACCATAAGCAATGTAAAACGATAACACACCCAGCTGAGCCATACTCGTAAGAATTATTTAATTATGATAAATCTAATACTATATACAAAAAACCCTATTTACCTGACCACCAGAGGACACTGTCTACTTTACTTACTATCCCCTTTCCATTAATATGGGCATATTTCATTTTCTGGAGGAGTAATTGAAAATGGAGCAGAACAGTAGCCGCACCCTGCCAGGGTTGAGGGGTTTGAATCTCTCCTCTCCTCTGTCTGTGCCATTTGCAGGTTCTCCACACAATACATGAGTTTCCTCTGGGTTCTCTGGTTTCCTCCTGTGGTACAAAGGCATGCTGTTTTGCTAATTTGCATCAATTGTGTTACATTTACATTCATAGCGGACAAGTTTTCTCTGAAAAAAATACGAGTGGGAAATCTGGGGTCAGACAGGAGGGTCAGCCAGTGTCCCTGGAGCAGTTAAAGGCCCTACTCAAGGTAGTGGGGGCAGCATGTGGCTTAGTGGGCTAAGCCTGTGTGCTTGTAATCATAAGGTCGCCAGTTCAAACCTAGCCTCAGCATGTCTGTGGGTCCTTTAGCAAGGCCCTTAACCCCTGGATGCCCCAACAGGTGGCTGCCCTTCACAGACAGCTTACTATACAAAGAGCAAGTTGAGGGAGGTGTAGACAATTTCCCCAAGGGGATCAATAAAGCATTGGTTATTATTATTAGTGATATGAATGCCAGCCAGGGGATGTGAACCCACGGCCCTACAGACAATGCACAGGTTCCTAACCCACCGGTTCAAGTTGCCCCTAGTATATGACTGCATGAATGAGTGTGCGCATGTATAGGTACTGTTATTGACTAGCATCTGGATCCAGGTGGACCCATGTCTTCACTCTGTGCTGGCAGTTCCAGCTGAAGAAAAACAACCCAAAAGCATGATGCTGCCACCACCATGCTTCACTGTGGGCATGTAGATTTTTGGTGATGTGCAGTGTTGTTTTTGCTCCAAACATATCTTTTGGAATTGTGGCCAGAGAGCTTCTTGATGAACTTTGGGTTCATCAGACCATAGCACATTTTCCCACATGCTTTTGGAAGATTTGATGATTTTGCTTGACAAATTTAGTGGGGCTTAGACGTTTGTTGAATTTTTTGGCCACAATTCCAGAAAGTATGTCTTGCACAAAAATAGCACTGTAAATCACCAGAAAAACGCCATACCTAAGGTGAAGCATGGTGGTGGCAGCATCATTCTTTGGGGTTGTTTTTCTTCAGCGAGAATTGGGGCTTTAGTCAAGGTGGAGGGAATTATGAACAGTTCCAAACAGTCAATTTTGGTCCAAAACCTTTAGGTGTCTGCTAGAAAGCATGCATGCTGTTAGACTCCTGCCCAAGAAGACTGAATGGTGCAATTAGGGTGATCATAAAAGACCACCACCATCCTAACCACCACCTATTCAACATACTGCCCTCTGGAAAAAGGTTCAGATCCATCAGGTGCAAAACCAACAGACTAAAGAATAGCTTCTACCCGTGGGCAGTCAGAACTCTTAATGCACCAGATCACTAACATCACTCCTTCAATCTTCCCCTCACTGCTATCTTTTTTGAACTTATGGTGACCATAAGTGTGTGTGTGTGTGTAGATTTCCTCCATAAAGACATCTCACTGCTACTATTGACTATGGCCCTGTGCAATATCTTGGCAAATGTGCAATTACCAACCTACCCAATAGTTTCACTTATTCTTATTGACTATTGCCCTTCCTCCATAATTTATTATATTTATGACACCCTTGCATATACCCCCCCCCCCCCCCAATGTCTCTTGTACCTATACATTGTTACATATTGTGTTTTATATTGTTTTTATATCTTGTACTGACACTGTCACTTTATTGCATCTTTGTGGTCTTGCCAGCTAATTTCGTTGTCCAAGCAACTGTACAATGACAAGAAAAAGTCTTGAATTAAATCATAAGGTGCTTCCACAAAGTATTAGTTATGGGTGTGCACACTTATGCAACCAGATTATTGTATATATATTTTTCCCCAGACAGACTTTGTTTGTTTGTCAATCGAATTGTACAAGTTATAGGTCACATTAACCCTTTCAACTCTATCAATTTTGAATGTTTTTCTAACCTCTTGATTTTAGGTTTATTACTTGGTATAAGAACATAAGAACATAAGAACATAAGAAATTTACAAACGAGAGGAGGCCATTCGGCCCATCAAGCTCGTTTGGGGAGAACTTAGCTAATATCTCAGAGTTGTTAAAATCTTATCTAGCTCTGATTTAAAGGAACCCATGGTTTTAGCTTCCACTACAATAGCAGGAAGACTATTCCATACTCTGACTACACGCTGTGTAAAGAAGTGCTTCCTCAAATTTGTTTTAAAATGTTCTCCCGCTAATTTCCACTTATGGCCACGAGTTCTAGTATTTAGACTAATATTGAAATAGTCATTTGGCTGAACAGCATCCAGACCCGTTAGAATCTTATAGACCTGAATCATATCCCCCCTTAGTCTCCTTTGCTCAAGGCTGAACAGATTCAGTTCCGCTAACCTCTCCTCGTAAGACATTCCTCTAAGACCAGGAATCATTCTCGTAGCTCTTCGTTGCACCTTTTCTAAGGCAGCAATGTCCTTCTTGAGGTATGGTGACCAAACCTGCACACAGTATTCTAGGTGGGGTCTTACCAAGGAATTATATAAGTGTAACATCACCTCCCTTGACTTAAACTCCACACATCTAGAGATATAACCCAACATTCTGTTCGCCTTTTTTATTGCTTCCCCACATTGGCGAGAGTGGGACATGGAAGCATCAACATACATACCGAGATCTTTCTCGTAATCAGCTACCTTTATTTCAGTGGAACCCATAAAATATCTGTACTGTATATTTCTGCTCCCTGCATGGATTACCTTACATTTATCTGTGTTAAATTTCATCTGCCAAGTATCAGCCCATTCGCTAATTAAATCCAGATCCCGTTGAAGCCTCTCTGCTGCTAGATTAGTATCTGCTACCCCGCCCACCTTAGTGTCGTCTGCAAATTTAACCAGTTTACTGTATGTATTCGTGTCAATATCATTAATGTAAATTAGGAACAATAGTGGTCCTAAAATTGAACCCTGCGGTACCCCACTATAAACGGAGGCCCACTGTGACATAGTGCCTCTAATAACTACTCGCTGCTTCCTATCAGTTAGCCAGTTTTTGATCCAAGCTGCCACAGTTCCTAAAATTCCTGCAGCTTTAAGCTTTAACAAGAGCCGTTTGTGGGGGACAACATCAAAGGCTATATGTTTTTCTTTTCAGGACATTCTGGGCTACTCAGATATGTCAGTTTGATGAGTAAATGCTGAGACAGTCTTGATATCATCCTTTTATGAGAAAAAAACTACATACGCCTACTGAAATTATTACTCTCATATAATGATTTGCAGGCACTACAAATATTATCATATAAATGCAGAGATTAGAGTCTCTATAAAGTGGGAATGCAGGGGCTTCATTGGCAGTATTTCTATGACTTGATATTTTGAAGGAATAAGTGACAGGTATATATATATATATATATATATATATATATATATATATATATATATATATATATATATATAGACACACACACACACTACACTCACCTAAAGGATTATTAGGAACACCATACTAATATGGTGTTTGACCCCCTTTCGCCTTCAGAACTGCCTTAATTCTACGTGGCATTGATTCAACAAGGTGCTGAAAGCATTCTTTAGAAATGTTGGCCCATATTGATAGGATAGCGTCTTGCAGTTGATGGAGATTTGTGGGATGCACATCCAGGGCACGAAGCTCCCGTTCCACCACATCCCAAAGATGCTCTATTGGGTTGAGATCTGGTGACTGTGGGGGCCATTTTAGTACAGTGAAGTCATTGTCATGTTCAAGAAACCAATTTGAAATGATTCGAGCTTTGTGACATGGTGCATTATCCTGCTGGAAGTAGCCATCAGGGGATGGGTACATGGTGGTCATAAAGGGATGGACATGGTGAGAAACAATGCTCAGGTAGGCCGTGGCATTTAAACGATGCCCAATTGGCACTAAGGGGCCTAAAGTGTGCCAAGAAAACATCCCCCACACCATTACACCACCACCACCAGCCTGCACAGTGGTAACAAGGCATGATGGATCCATGTTCTCATTCTGTTTACGCCAAATTCTGACTCTACCATTTGAATGTCTCAACAGAAATCGAGACTCATCAGACCAGGCAACATTTTTCCAGTCTTCAACTGTCCAATTTTGGTGAGCTCGTGCAAATTGTAGCCTCTTTTTCCTATTTGTAGTGGAGATGAGTGGTACCCGGTGGGGTCTTCTGCTGTTGTAGCCCATCCGCCTCAAGGTTGTGCGTGTTGCGGCTTCACAAATGCTTTGCTGCATACCTCGGTTGTAATGAGTGGTTATTTCAGTCAAAGTTGCTCTTCTATCAGCTGGAATCAGTCGGCCCATTCTCCTCTGACCTCTAGCATCAACAAGGCATTTTCGCCCACAGGACTGCCGCATACTGGATGTTTTTCCCTTTGCACACCATTCTTTGTAAACCCTAGAAATGGTTGTGAGTGAAAATCCCAGTAACTGAGCAGATTGTGAAATACTCAGACCGGCCCGTCTGGCACCAACAACCATGCCACGCTCAAAATTGCTTAAATCACCTTTCTTTCCCATTCTGACATTCAGTTTGGAGTTCAGGAGATTGTCTTGACCAGGACCACACCCCAAAATGCATTGAAGCAACTGCCATGTGATTGGTTGATTAGATAATTGCATTAATGAGAAATTGAACAGGCGTTCCTAATAATCCTTTAGGTGAGTGTATATTGCCAAACGTATTGGGACACCCCTCCAAATCATTGAATCCAGTGTTCCAGTCACTCCCATTCCACATTTTTATAAAATCAAGCACCTAGCCATGCAGACTGCTTCTACAAACATTTGCGAAAGAAACAAAGTAGAAGCAATTGAGAACAGCAACTAGGCCACGTAAAATCCCAGAGTGGGGACAACGCATGCTGAGGCGCACAGTGTGCAGAAGTCGCCAACTGTCTGCAGAGTCAATAGTTACATACCACCAAACTTTGTGTGGCCTTCAGGTTAGCTCTCAGTGCGTAGAGAAATTCATGGAATTTGTTCCCATGGCTGAGCAGTTGCATCCAAGCCATCACCAAGTGTTGGATGCAGTGGTGTAAAGCACGCCACCGCTGGACTCTAGAATAGTGGAGATGTGTTCCCTGGAGTGATGAATCATGCTTCTTTGTCTGGCAATCCGATGGACGAGTCTGGGTTTAGAATGGTACTTGCCTGTGTCACGGATCGACCCCGGGGAGTTCCCGACTGACGTCACGACAACCACGCCGTCGGGGATTCCTCGCTCCTGCCCTCCCTGTTGTTTTGATCTTTCAGTCAGACGCCACTATACCGGGCAGTCCGGTTTCTCCGGTTCTCGGTAGATCCACCCACCACCAGCTGTTGCTGCTTATGTCCGGAAGGGAAGGACTATATCAGCCGTCCGCTCTTGCACCCTGATGCGAGATCTTCTAGGAATATTCCAGAATTCAAGCGTTTTCCGGTTTTCTGCCTCTTCGTGTTTCCTGACCATTTTTGGTCTACCATTTAGACCCCGATTTTCTGTCCTAGCCCTTGATGCCCGACGCCGATCGCCTGACCTTTGCCTGTTTACCGACTACGAGACCAGCCCAGCCCCAAGACCGATTCCGCACATCGCCCGACCCCAGCCCGTCCCACGACATCGATTCCGCCTGCTCCTTACCTCGTTTCCGAGCGAGACGTTCGCCAGAATACCTCTCGGTTTTTGGACTCCTTGCACCGGTTTCCGCGCCAGTGTCCTCTTGGTTCCCTACCGATACCCTCACAGAAAGATCTCGCCAGAGGAAGATGGACCCAGCGGACCCGGTGAGCATCCAGCAGCTGGCCGATGCCCTGACCAGGCAGGGCTCCATTCTGAGCCGTCAGCAGACAGAGGTCGGTGCTGTGGGGGACTCTTTGGACTCCCTCCATGCGGGCTTGACAGCGCTGGCAATGGAGGTACAGCGCTTGCAGGAGACGCGATCGACCGCTCCGTCGACCGCTTCTAGCGAACCTCGTATACAGCCTCCTGGTCATTATAATGGGGAACCGGGTTCGTGTAGAGCCTTTTTATCGCAGTGCTCCCTCGCGTTTGAGTTGCAGCCCTCCGCGTTTCCTTTGGAGCGGTCGAAGGTGGCTTATATAATCATGGCTCTGACCGGCTCTGCAAGAGAATGGGCTACGGCTGCTTGGGAGGCCGATGCGTCGTTCTGTCACTCTCATGCCCGTTTCCAGGAGGAGATGAAGCGCGTTTTCGACCGCTCGACACAGGCTTTATTCGACGCCTATTACAACGGCTTGGCGGAGGACATTAAGGACGAGCTCACGGCACGGGAACTACCAGACTCCTTGTCTGCACTGACGGATGTCGCCCTACGGGTAGACACACGGATTCGTCAGCGTCGCCGAGAGCGACGCCTACCGGAAGCGGTTCCGCGCACTCCATTGTCCAGCCCAGTTAACCCCATCGACGCCGGATCTGAGCCGATGCAGGTCGACCGGACCCGTCTTTCTCCAGCTGAACGCCAACGGCGTTTCTCGGCCAGAGTCTGCTTATACTGCGGACAGGCAGGTCATTTTGTTGCCCGGTGTCCGGTAAAAGGGCACACCCACCAGTAGGGAAGAGGGTACTGGTGGGTGTGGTTCCGGTTAACCCTTAGGAGTCGGCGGACCCGCCGGCGGGGACACTTGCATTTTTTTCTGGTAACCGTGAAAAGAACTTAAAATGCGTCGTCATGTTTGATCATACACGTAAGTGTAGTACATCGTTTTAATCTGTAAATGGTCTACTTTTATTCATGTATACTCACAATATCCACGAAACATTGTGCTTTTGTAAAATAAAGAAAATAAACAGGGTGCGCTTTCAGCTGTCTCAGTCTCCGCGAAAATCTTTTTGAAACACGTCACTAAAATGAACTGAAACTCCGCGAAAACTGCACAGACAGACATGAGAAATATATCTATAGAAAGCTTAAAGTGTCTACTTTTAAATAAAGCAATTTAAATTAAAAATAAATATTTTCAGTTTATGTAATTCATGTGAAACCAAGGAGAGGCACAGAATTTCTGTCGCACTTCATTATCTGCTAATGACCCGAGGCAGGGCACGCCCACAGCCATTCACACGGAAAACAGTCCGGGCAGCATGCGTATAAGGCCACGCCCCCCAGCTTAAAAACACATACAGTCTAATGGTGCGTTCGTTTTTCTCTCGGATCTCGGAAATTCTGAGTTGAGTGACATTATGGTGCGTTCGACTATTTCTCTCCAAGTCGGAACTCGGATGAAAACGTCACGAAACGTCAAGAAAAACGTCGCTTCCCGTCGGAAACAAGCCTCTTTTATGACGTTGAAGTCGGACAAGATTTGCCCCAAGAGCCTGTCAGCCAATCAAAAAAAAGAAAGGGTGTACACAATAGCCAATCAGAAAATAGTACTATTGTATCTGGGTAAAATACAACACAACAACCAATGAAAAGGCATCCTGTGGAATGTCACTCTTGCCTGTCTTCAAAACTTGACAGCCCTGGGGTAAGTTATTAAGTCTTATATAACTCTTATTTTGATAATATTAAACTAATATTAGTAAATATTAGCAAATATATATTGCTAATATATATTTGGCTCCGTTTTGATTAGCCTATAATACTGCTATCGGTAATGTTATTTAGCACAAACATTTCGGGTGTAAATGTTTGAGATGCTAACATTTTTTTATTTATTTGTTTTTAGGAATGTGTCTGCATCACCCTTGCCTTCACCAGCACCTCACATCGGGACATGCATGCTAAATAAACCACAAACCAAGAAATATGTTTCTGTCCTCAAATTATTTTCTTGTAGCACTTTCCTCTGTCCCATACCTGACTGAAAGGGGTAATTATACAGCTCATTATGCAGGTCTTTGTCTTCTCTGGTGTGAACTACAGCATTATTCATGAGCATTCCCACCTCCTCGCATATGGCCTTTCTAAACAAAAAGTGTCTTAGAAAATTTTAATTAATGTATTGTTTTCTGTAAATGAGTGAGTGAGATGATTGTCACATCATTTTGAAGTAAAACCTCTACACTACAAGATCCAGGTCACAAAAGTCTTGTACACAAATGTCATGAATGTGTTTTGTGGTCTAATTTCAGTGACTTATTTTTTTGTTGTTTTCAATAATCACGCATAACTGTTTTTTTCTCCAATATAAAGACTTGTACATACATACTGCTCATATATTATTGTAACCCAGTTTCTGCTGAATACAATGTTATCAGACTTTAGACATTTATATGTTTATAAGTAACTGAAAAATGCACAAATGTCAGGACATGTCAGAATCTCTTCAAGGCTCCAAAACACCTTCAGACTCCTAAGGGTTAACTCCTCTTCGGTGCAGCGGACTTTTCTTCCAGCCGTCTTATCATGGGGGTCCGTTCAGCAGTCACTAGCTGTTTTGATTGATTCCGGGGCAGATGAGAGCTTTATTGACTCCACACTGGCTCAACAGTGGGGTATACCCACCGCCCGCGTCCAGACGACACGGACTGCCTACGCCCTGGATGGAAGGAGAATGGCTATTATCTCTCGGGTTACCATTCCGGTGAGTTTGTTGATAGGGGGTGCTCACGTTGAGACCCTTTCTCTTTTTCTGATTGACTCACCCCAGGCACCCCTGGTGTTGGGGCATCCTTGGCTGGTTCGACATAACCCTCACATTGACTGGGAGAGGGGCACTGTAATTGCCTGGAGTCCGTTTTGTTTCTCCCAGTGTCTACATTCTGGTCGACCCCGTGAGGTTCCTACACCGATGGAGGAGGCCCCGGATATGTCTGGTGTTCCGGCGGAGTACCACGACCTGAAGCACGCATTCAGTAAGTCCCGGGCCGCATCTCTTCTGCCGCATCGGCCGTATGATTGTGCGATCGATCTGCTGCCCGGGACCTCTCCCCCCAGGGGTCGTCTCTATTCCATATCAGGCCCCGAGAGAAGGGCTATGGAGGAATATATCAACGGTGCTTTGGCTACGGGCATCATCCGGCCCTCCTCCTCCCCGGCTGGGGCTGGTTTCTTTTTTGTTGGAAAGAAGGACGGCTCTCTTCGTCCTTGTATTGATTATAGGGGTCTTAACGAGATCACCGTTAGGAATCGGTACTCTCTGCCTTTACTGTCCTCTGTCCTGGACCTCATCCAGGAGTCCAAGGTCTTCACCAAGTTGGATCTCCGTAATGCCTACCACTTGGTAAGGATCCGGGAGGGGGATGAATGGAAGACAGCCTTCAACACCCCTACTGGTCACTATGAGTACCTTGTGATGCCCTTTGGGCTAACTAACGCTCCAGCAGTGTTCCAGGCCTTGATAAATGATGTCCTTCGAGATATGCTAAATAAGTTTGTCTTTGTGTACCTGGACGACATCTTGATTTTTTCGCAGAATGAGCAGGACCATGTGCAGCATGTGCGGGCCGTTCTTCAGCGTCTCCTGTCCCATAGGTTATTCCTCAAGCCCGAGAAATGCAAGTTCCATAGAGACACTATCTCTTTCCTGGGCTTCATCCTTGCAGAAGGTTCCATCCAGATGGATCACGAGAAAGTCAGGGCCATGGCAGGGTGGCCACAGCCGAAGTCTCGGAAGGAGCTGCAACGCTTTCTGGGCTTTGCGAACTTCTACCGTCGTTTTATCCGGGGTTACAGCGCTGTGGCTGCTTCCCTTACGGCTCTGACCTCTTCCAAGGTGTTGTTTCAGTGGACAGAGGAGGCCCAGAGGGCTTTTGTCGACCTCCGTGACCGTTTCACCTCTGCCCCAGTACTACAGGTGCCCGACCCATCGCTGCAGTTCATAGTGGAGGTGGATGCCTCAGGAACCGGGGTTGGGGCGGTGTTATCCCAGCGCTCCCTCACGGACAACAAACAGCATCCCTGTGCCTTTTTCTCCCGGAAGCTCACCCCTGCGGAGAGGAACTACAACATTGGGGACCGGGAGTTGCTTGCCATCAAGCTTGCGTTGGAGGAATGGAGACAGTGGCTGGAGGGCACCTCTGCCCCTTTTCTGATCCTAACCGACTATAAGAACTTGGAGTACCTGTGGTCCGCTCGCCGACTCAACGCCCGCCAAGCTAGATGGTCCATGTTCTTCAACCGCTTCCACTTTCATATCACCTACAGGCCCGGCTCCAAGAACGGCAAACCGGACGCCCTGTCCCGTCAGCACGAAGCGGGTGAGGTGGAGGAGAGGACCAGCCGCGTTCTGCCTACGGCATGCTTTGTGGGAGCCGTCACGTGGGGGATCGAGGAAGCAGTCCGGGCGGTCCAACCACTCGTCAAAGCACCAGAGGGGTGTCCTTCGGCGTGTTTGTTCGTACCTGAGTTTTTGCGCTCCCGAGTCCTTCAATGGGTACACTCCTCTCTCCTGGCCTGTCATCCAGGGGTTCACCGCACTCAGGCTCTAATTGGGCAGAGGTTTTGGTGGCCTTCCATGCGCCAGGACATTCGCTGTTTTGTGGCCGCATGTGAGACCTGTGCCCGGAATAAGAACCCTTCGCGAGCCCCAACAGGGTTCTTACAGCCTCTCCCCATCCCCAGACAACCCTGGTCTCATTTGGCGGTGGATTTCGTGACCGGTCTTCCCCTCTCCCGGGGATACACTGGGGTTCTTAACGTGGTGGACCAGTTCTCTAAGGCAGCCCATTTCATCCCCATTCCTGGATTGCCCTCTGCTAAGGGGACGGCGCAACTTCTGATCGATCACGTGTTTCGACTCCATGGGTTGCCTACGGATATCGTGTCCGACAGAGGGCCACAATTCGTTTCTCGTTTTTGGAGGGAGTTTTGCAGGCTGCTTGGAGCCACAGCGAGCCTGTCCTCTGGTTTCCATCCCCAGTCGAATGGTCAGACGGAACGGCTCAATCAGGACCTGGAACGGATGCTACGTTGTCTGGCCTCCCACAACCCCGCCACGTGGAGTTCCTACCTGTCCTGGGCGGAATACGCCCATAATTCGTTGCCGGTCTCCTCTACTGGCCTTTCTCCCTTCCACTCCTGTTTAGGGTACCAACCGCCTTTGTTCCCATCCCTGGAGACAGACGTCACGGTTCCTTCAGTGCACCAGTTTTTACGCCGTTGCCATCGCACCTGGAGGATGGCCAGGACATCCTTAATACGCTCCAGGGCCCGGATGGAGAGGTACGCCAACCGACGTCGGTCCCGGGCACCTTCCTTGCGGGTTGGGCAACGGGTCTGGCTAAATGCCAGGGATCTTCCCTTGCACGTGGAGTCCCGGAAGTTGGCTCCACGCTTCGTGGGACCTTTCCCTATTACGAAGATCATTAATCCCTCTGCCGTACGACTTCGGCTCCCGGCTGCTATGCGTAGGATCCACCCCACTTTCCATGTCTCCCTGCTGAAACCTCATGCGGTCAGTCCCCTGGCCTCTCCTGCTCTTCCTCCTCCGCCGCCAAGGGTCCTGGGTGGCGGAGAGGTTTTTACAGTGCGTCGCCTGCTGGCTGCTCGTCGCCGAGGTCGTGGCCTGCAGTACTTGGTGGATTGGGAGGGGTACGGTCCGGAGGAGCGCTCTTGGGTGCCGGCTCGGCACATACTGGACCCCTCGTCGCTGATTTCCGGCGGGACCATCCTGATGGGGGGCTTGGCCCTCCGCCTGGTGGCGGTCGTCGGGGGGGGGTACTGTCATGGATCGACCCCGGGGAGTTCCCGACTGATGTCACGACAACCACGCCGTCGGGGATTCCTTGCTCCTGCCCTCTCCGTTGTTTTGATCTTTCAGTCAGACGCCACTATACCGGGCAGTCCGGTTTCTCCGGTTCTCGGTAGATCCACCCACCACCAGCTGTTGCTGCTTATGTCCGGAAGGGAAGGACTATATCAGCCGTCCACTCTTGCACCCTGATGCGAGATCTTCTAGGAATATTCCAGAGTTCAAGCGTTTTCCGGTTTTCTGCCTCTTCGTGTTTCCTGACCATTTTTGCTCTACCATTTAGACCCCGATTTTCTGTCCTAGCCCTTGATGCCCGACGCCGATCGCCTGACCTTCGCCTGTTTACCGACTACGAGACCAGCCCAGCCCCAAGACCGATTCCGCACATCGCCCGACCCCAGCCCGTCCCACGACATCGATTCCGCCTGCTCCTTACCTCGTTTCCGAGCGAGACGTTCGCCAGAAGACCTCTCGGTTTTTGGACTTGTCTTTGTCTTGCTCTATTAAAAGCTCCTTGCACCAGTTTCCGCGCCAGTGTCCTCTTGGTTCCCTACCGATACCCTCACAGCCTGACTGCATTGTGCCAAGTGTAAAGGTTGGTGGGGCGGGGATTAAAGTGTGGGGTTGTTTTTCAGTTCTGCACCGGGTCGGGGACCCGCATATAGTTGCTGAAACGGGTGGATTTTAATGTTCTGGAATTTTACGGGCGGGTAATTCATTACACACGGGCAGGTAGCAGGTCAATCAAAACAGTATTGTAGCCTGCAAAAATAACATATAAGCGAAAATACCTATGTATTAGACTATTATGTACAAATTGTCATCATCACAGTGTGTTCAGTATGTTGAGGGTACCTTATGGTGCTTTCGATTATTTCTTTCAAAGTCGGATGAAAACGTCACGAAACGTCACTTCCCGTCGGAAACACGCTGTCACGGCGATAAGCACCTGGAGCGCTGACAAACGCACAAGAAGCCAGGATTCAGGGAACACGGGGTTTAATCAAACGAAAATGCAGGCAATAACACATAGACAATACAATGACCGGACTGGAGAAACAAACGGAAACGCGGACTAAATACAATGAACTAATGACAATGATCGGGAACAGCTGATAAACACGGGGAATCCACATGAGGTTAATGAGGGGGCGTGGCACACGAGAGGATAGGATGATCGGGGCATGACACACGTCTCTTTTATGACGTTGATGTTGGACAAGATTTTGTTGTCCCAGTTGCCCCTGTGACGTAATTTCAACATGGCGGCTTACACACTCAACAGTAATTCTATTTTATAAATCTTTAAAAATGTTTATTTTGTTAAATGTATTAATAGTTATAAATGTAACTGCACGTGTTCGATTTAGAGAATACCATATCATGCCCATAAACAGTATCCCATCATGCAATATCAGATTTTTACCAGACTTGTTAGTGTCTTTGGTTTGTTTGTAGTTTGTTAGCCTCTCAAAAAAAGAATATAGCTATGAATGTGCTAAAATAATGCTAAAATATAAAGCAACAACAAACAGCAGCGTGTTCATGGAGGCAGCCATGTTTGTTCCGAGATGTGGTAGCTCGAACGGGAGATTGTCGAATGTGATGTCACTCAACTCGGAATTTCCAAGTTCCGAGAGAAAAATGAACGCACCATTAGATAACCACCTCGACAAACATTCATATACATGTCTGAATCCTTGCTGAAGCATGTCGTCATGTTCTCTCTTTCATGCTCGTCACAGTATGGATAGCTTAGATCTATCTGATTTGATTTTCTGTTAAACAGACTTTTTCGTTTCAATTCAAAATTCATGTAGGCCTAGCGCTTGTCACGTGGAGAGGTGCATAGAAAAAATAATTGTGTGTAATTTATCACGGGTACAGGCAGGTAACGGGCGGAATGTTAACGGGCCTGGGCAGGTGCGGATTTAACTTTGAAATAATCACGGGTGCATGGGCGGGTATGGTGCTGTACTGTGCGGGTGCGGGCGGGTCTCCAAAAGTGGACCTGTGCAGGACTCTGACTTGACTTGCATCTTAATGCTGCAGCATTCAAAGTCATTTTGAACAATTTCATGCTTCCAACTTTGTGGGAAGTTTGGGGATAGCCCCTTTATGTTCCAACATGACCTCACACCAGTGCACAAAGCAAGGTCCATAAGGGCATGGGTGAGTGAGTCTGGTGTGGGGGAACCTGACTGGCCTGCACAGAGCCCTGACCTGAACCCGACAAAACACCTTTGGTATGAATTAGAGCAGAGACTGCGAGCCTGACCTTCTCGTCCAACATCAGTGCCCGCCCTCCTGGAAGAATGGTCAAAATTTCCCTTAAACATGCTCCTAAATCTTGTGGACAGCCTTCCCAGAAGAGTTGAAGCTGTTATAGCTGCAAAGGGTGGGCCAACTCCATATTAAAGCCTATGTATTAAGAACTGGATGTAATTAAAGTTCATGTGTGTGTAAAGGCAGGTGTCCCAATTCTTTTGACAATAGGCCTATAGTGTGTGTATATACATATGCATGTGTATGTGTGAATTTATGATCCACTAGTTCAACCAAGGAGACCTCAATAGATAGTTGACAAGTGTTTATTTGTTGAACAAATTTAAATGAGTATGTGAACAGTGATTTGGCGAAGCCCGTCTCTTGATCGTTGGTTCCATAGACTCTGAAGCTGACAGATCTGGCTGGGCGACCAGGCAGGAGGCGAAGGAGCCAACCCCAAAAGTTAATAATATGAAGAGGGTGAGGAGTAAGCGGTATGGAACCACCATATTAATGCAGGGCACGCCAAGCGCTTCTATAGGGGTAAGTAGTTGTTGATACGACGAAGTGTTATGGAAACGCTAAACACTTTGCCAGCGGTATGGAACCGCCATATTAATGCATGGGCGTTATGGAGACGCCAGGCGCTTCTAGACATGTAAGTAGTCGCTAAAGTAACTGGAAACCACCACCAACGGCTATCTGAATGTTACTTACATTAGATGAAGCAATAACATGTTGTGCCTCCAGGATAAAGGAGGTATCTGCTCAGACGTATGTGGCAAAAGCTGACAGCAGGATTCCCTGATGAGATGCTGTGGATGCAGCTCCAATCCGATTGGCTTCGGAGCGACCCTTAGTACTTATGGAAACAGCTTCAGAATTAGAATAAAAGTTTAGTGATCAGTGACACACCATAGCACACAGTGCACAACAACGAAACGTGCGCTCTGCACCCCACCCACACGCGACAATGCGACATAGCAGGGGGCAGCCAATTCAGCGCCTGGGGGGCAGCGTCCTGACCAGGGCACCCCAGCGGTGCCCCGCTGGTCGGGGATTCAAATCTGCAATCTTTCAATTACAAATGCACTTCCCTAACCTTATCACATTATCATTATCACAGAAAACTTCCTTTTACGAAACCATTCTTTACCCCATACAGCACAGGCAACAATAGGAAAAAGTTCATGGACGGCTGAATACTCCGCAAGGAGTGCAAACCTGTGAAATGCGAGGGCCAACGCACTGAGAATCAGGAGCCTTGATAATACCCGCCAAAACCTGCAGATGGAGCAGAGTCTGTATAGAAGCATAGCGAGTGGGACGTATCAGTAAATAAAATTAAATGCCATTCCAATGACTGAGAAACGTAATCCTAAATTTAAGGTCAGAAAAACAGCATTCGCCTAAAATAAGCATGAAATTTAACATGGAAAATGATCTAGAAGTAAACATGATATCCCGCAGGGTCGCTCGTTTATGACAGGCATGGCGAAGTTTAAGTACCTGAAAGAGAAAGCAATTTGTATTTGGAAACCGAGGACGAATGCATGAACGTGGAGCAAATTCCGCATATGCGATTCGATTACTCCAACAGCAGATGGATAGCAATGAGATGCAAGCCTAACACGATACCCAAAATGCCTCATAAGTGAGCAGACCAATAGTTTTCTCCCCTGGTAAGAGCATGCCAAATTCCCTAAACATACTTTTTGATTAAGACGGCGAGGAGTCAGCCTGCGAGGAAGGTGGATTACGATATCCAGCAGGTGTGAGACAAAATGAATCCGTGATTTGTACAGCAGTATTCACGACCGAGCGGAAGCCAGACAATTCAATATAGACGGACTGCTCTGACAACTAAAAACGCAATTTAACACCAAAGAAGGGCCATTGGGAAGGATGTATGAGAATTTGAAAGACATTTGTAATATCGGCGTTGCAAGCGAAGCGCCTTTATTCACCAACATAATTAAGTTTGCGTCATCGACTGAAAGTTGTAAAGTAATTCTCTCAAATTAATTTTATCATGCATACACATTTACCATACCAGACACGTACTTGACACATCACACACTTACCCCTTCAATTTCCCCATAAACAAGAGAACTACCACAGGTTCCCGCACGACAGACCCCTTGCAACAACACCCACCAAAGCCTTGAGTCAAACCAGTTAGCAAACAATCAATGACAACATGGTGAGAATAAAGCACCGAGGAAAGAGTACGGACGTGGACAGGAGCAGAAGGATGGATCTCCAAAAAGGTCCATGAACCTGAACTGCCCTTTCCTCCTCTAGCAGGTGTGGGAGATGGAAAATAACAGAGACAAGTAAGGAGGTCAGAAGGTCATGGGGTGCGTGAAGATGCAGACGGCGTGAGCTAGAATATTGTGATTGTTGTATTCATTGTGATTGTTGAATCCGAGTTTTAAGTGTGAGGAATTATTAGAGGGAGTCAAAAAAATATATAATAAATAAATAAAAATAAATGGAAGGGGAATTCGACAGGGAATTAGATGATGGGGGCTGGGGACCAGGAAATAAGGGGAAATGGAAAACCCTCGGGGAACAAATGAAAACTTTACTAAGAACAGTAAATAAGGCGGCCCCCGAGAAAAATAGAGAGAAGGCAGAGAATGAGGCGAGAGAAAAAATAAACGATAAATGATACGGCGTGCAGGATTAAAATTAGACGCGAAACAGTCGTTGGGGAAATTATTGTGGCAAAAGGAACAGGAGCATAGGAGTAATAAGGAGGAGGTGGAAAAGAAGGAGAAGCAGGCGGGAATATTGAAATGGGGAAAATGGGAACAGGAAAAACGTAAAGAGGAGGAGGAACGAGTGAAGTGGTGGCAGTTAGCAGTATATTGGCAAGGCACTGACCATTTACATAAGGACTCAGGTGAGGGAAAGAATGGTCAGACCGGAAAGGGGGAACAAGGGGATCGGCCCCTGTCGTATTCGGGAGAGGCTTCCGCGCTCCCCACAGTCCCTCCGGCTCACATGTGTCCCATGATCACTGTGACCTCAGGAACCATCCATGTACAACAGGCAGAACAGGTGAAACCAGTCAAAAGAGGATGGTCGGACCAGAGAGGACAGCCGGGAGAACAGGGGTATAGGGAGACCTCCGACGTTAGTAGTGTCATTTTCAGTAAAGACGGAAAGACCTCCACTCCGTTCGAGGCAAGGACAAGACGGGAGTTGTGTGAACCAGCAGCAGGGAGAGAGAACGGTGAACCAAAGGGAACGATGACAAAACGGGTTGATCTAACGGGGAACTTGTCCAGGGTCTGGGAGGATGACCCCCCAGAGGACAGGACAGGAGACGAACTAGACAGAGACTTAGACAGGTGGATCGAGGACCAAGTTTACATGGGACCCGAAGCTGCACCCTAGAGAGTATTTGGATAAATGTAAGGAGGACTGGACCCGACATACTGGATGTCACCCGGGAAAGGAGGGAGTACAGCGGGAGTGGTTCAGGCGCGCGGTCTTGGAGGGGGTGCCCGAGGCTGTGCGGACGGCCATACTAGGGAACCCAGATCTCCCGGGAGCAGACTCCCAGGTCTGGGACAGACATGTAGTACACCACTTACAGAGAGCTCAGGAAGAGGCCCAAAAGGACGAAAGTACTATAAAAGAACTGCAGACACAGCTGCTGAAACTGCAGGTGGGGGAGGTGAGACAGAAGGTAAATGAGGGCAAAAAGAAAATGCCACAGGGGAAGCAGATGGTGGCGGGTGTTCCGCCGGAAGGACCACCCCCACAGCCCCCAGGCCCATGGCTGGATGGGGAAACCCAGTTATCCTAGAGGAAGCTGGGGCCAGCAGTGGAGCAGAGGGCGTGGGGGACCAGGTCGAGGACGGGGCTCTGGGGGATGGGGCCGGGGAGTGCCGCGTGGGGGACCGCCGTCGGGGGCCTCCTACAGGTGTGGACAGGAAGGTCACTGGGCGTGCGTCTGCACCGTGCCCATCCCAGCGCAGCCAGTGGGAAAAGGAGGCCCGGCCCAGGTGGTGGCACCCCAGCCCACACGTGGCACCCACAGAACAATACCCTATGGGGGAGTGGGGATAGGAGGAAGACCCCTCCCAGCAATGACAGTGCCCAGGGGTGGCCCAGGCAGCTGGGGAGGCAGACCCCATGCTGCCGCTGATGGTCATGGACAAAGAACTGCCGTTTTTGATGGACACGGGGGCCACCTACTCCACCCTTAATGTGTTCCCTCCTGCAAGTCAGCTGTCCACCGCAACCGTGACCGTAGTCGGTTTCTCAGGGGAAGAACAAAGACTGCCTGTCACCAAACCAGTGAGGGTGGGAATAGGGAAGCAATCCTTTCTCTACCCGTTTGTTGTGTCATCTTTTGTGCCGGTGAACCTGCTGGATCGAGACATGCTGGTGAAGTTGGGGGCGTCTATCCTGTGTTCGGCTGATGGCCTGGAGGTGACGCTACCTGAGGGAACCCGGCTTCGTTGCAGCACGACGGGAACCGCGTCTGGGCAATGGATGGTGAGGCCGGTACAGGAGGCCACTATGGCGGACATCTACTGGGGTCTCGCCTAACGGGGGTCCTCGCGGCCAACTCCGCGTGGCGCCCCTGGATATCCTGTCTGGAGCCCTATGTTCCTCCCCCTGACCCCCCACACGTCACCCTGTTCTATGATAGAGAGGGTTCAATTTGTAATCAAGAACTCTTTGAGGAGGCACAGAGTGGGAGGTGCAGTCTGGTAGTCTGTATGTGGGTCCGGAAGGTGTAGCTTCCGCTACACTGTTGTCCCCTGAGCAAGTGGTGTGGTATCGTATGGGGGCGGAGGTGGTGCCACATGTTACTCTCGCCATCCACCCCAAACACCAGGCTAAAGACCTCGAGCCGATGGTCAAGCGAGCCCAAGAGGCCAGGGATTGGGTCCCTACTCAGATACCATAGGACTCATACTCACCTTCCTGCAGTTCATACCAAATAGCCAACAACACACAAGACAAAGTTTTCCTCCAACACGCACACATAGAGAGGGATCACGGCAGGGAGAAGATGGACCATCCGCAGGTGACGGTGCTTATCGCCTGCCTGCCGGAGGACCTCTGGTCCATCAACCAACTCCTCCTCACCCCCACCGTTTCAGTCCCCAATCCTTATGTCGCCCTGACTAATCTAGTCCCACAGCAGAAATGGTTCACTTGTATCGATTTGGCTAACGCGTTTTTCTGTTTACCCTTAGCGCCAGAGTGTCGGGATATCTTCTCGTTCACTTACAGGGGTCAGCAGCTGCGCTACACACGACTTCCACAGGGATTCGCTCTCTCACCCGGCATCTTCAACCAAGTCCTTAGACAGGCGCTGGAGGGCTGTGAGCTCCCAGATGGGGTAACGTTGGTCCAGTATATGGACGATCTCCTCATCGCGGCACCCTCTGCAGACGCAGCCTTAAAGGCCACGGAGGCAGTTCTGCTCCGCCTCTGTGACAGAGGGTTTAAGGTCAGTAAGGAAAAGCTGCAGGTGGCGCGGACGGTGGTGTGTTTCCTAGGTCGTGTGTTGTAGAGGTCGACCGATGTATCGGTTTTGCCGATTAATCGGCACCGATAGTTGATTCCCGGAACTATCGGTTATCGGCAAAAATCCACGCCGATAGTTTTTCCGGGTTGCGTCAGAGCTGAAGCGGCTGAGAACGGTCCGTTGTCCTTATACAGTGCGAGAGCCAACATATATATCTATGGCAAGAGCCGCCTCTATAGGCGAAAATCGCTGTAAAGCACATGCTTTTGTTTTGACACGTGATACTGTTAGTTGCAAGGAGAGCGCAAGCTGCCTGGAGAGAGCGTGGTGCACGGACAACGCTGACACTTCAAATGCACGTTTAAAACACAGACAGCGAAAAGGTATGTATACAGTACACTACAGTACATGTTTTCATCTCAATATAAAGTAATTCATTTGTTGATTAGATTCTGCATTGGAGAAAGAACAGCAGTATGTTTGTCGACAAGGCTGAGAGGATGCTAACATTAGCAGTACATCAAGCGGTTAAAATAATGTGGCAAAAATACACGCAAGTCCGACCCAAATGTTTAATGTCATGTTTGTTACCATCAGGAATGCATTCGATTTCAGTTCGGTATCGGTAAAATTCAATATCGGTCGACCTCTAGTGTGTTGTCCGGTACTGGGACGGGACTCTCCCCGGCTCACCAGTCTGCCATCCTCCATTACCCAAAGCCACTCACTGTGAAAGATATGCTGTCCTTCTTAGGACTCACGGGCTACAGCCGCACATACATTCCAGACTACACCGGTCTCACCCAGCCATTGCGAGCCCTGGTGCGCGAACACGGTCTCCGCAGCCTCAACGCACACCTGAATTGGACACAGGAGGCAGAGCAGGCCTTTATTTCCGTCAAACAAGGCCTGGCCCAGGCAGCGGATTTGGCCCTGCCAGACTACTCACTCCCGTTTCATTTGGACGTTTCTGAAACAGGAGATGTCGTGAACGGGGTCCTGTTTCAGAAAAAAGGGGGAGAGAGGCAAGTACTGATGTATGCGAGCATAAAATTGAACGTTACAGAAAAAAGACATTCGGCCTGCACCAGACATGCGGCAGGAGTAGCAAAGATTATTCAAAAGACGGCCCACATACAGTAGTGATGGGGCACACTTTGCATGTCCTGACTTCACATAGCGTGGTGGCATATGTGAACTCACAGACTTTCACCATGACCTCGCTCAGACAACAGAGACTGAGCAAAATTTTGGAAGCTTTGAACCTAAATTTCTCCCACGAAGGGATCAACATGGCAGACCGGATGGCAGGAGGAGAGCCACACGAATGTGAGTATTGGGTTCAGAGAAAGGAAAAAGTGAGAACAGACCTAGAAGCACAAAAGATAGAGGAGACAGAGGATTGGTTCACAGATGGGTGCTGCTTCAGAACAGACGCAGGAGGTTTGCAGGCAGGATATGCGGTGGTAGCCAGACAAGGACAGGACTATGTGACCTTGAAGGCGCCCAGTCAGCGCAAAGAGCCGAGGTGATTGCAATAATCGAGGCCCTGAAACTAGCAGAGGGGAAGGAAGTCACCATCTACTCAGATTCAGCATATGCGGTGGGGGCGGTGCACGTGGAGTTGAGTCAGTGGCTGAGAGCAGGGTTCTTAACCCTCTGGAGCCTAGGGGTAGGAAACACACTTTCACTGACTGGGGCATGATCACACATTTCTTCAAATATCATAAACTTAATTCATGACAAATAAATTATTTCTTATATATTTGTTTTGCCATCACACTCATCTTTATTTTAATATATATTGTAAATATGTCAGATTTTTGTTAAGTTTGAAATTTGACATCAAAATATAGACATTGCAAAATGCAGTTTGGTACATTTGCAGAAACATTATAAAAGTACATAGTAAGCAATGCTGGCAGTTTGTTTTGATCCCAGATATCTGATCACCAAAGTCTTGGCTACATGAAGATGACTAAATGGTGTAGTTGCAACATTCATTGGATAAATAAATAAGAAAAACCTAACTCATGTAACTATTTCTGTCTCCTTTCATTGAATATGTAGCAACTTTCATGTGTATGAATGAGCCATTGTCACCTGGCCACGTCCCCAACCCCCTTTTATGGCGCTGAAGGGGATGTATCTGGATCGCGTTTCACCGTTGCGCTGATAATCAAATTACCATGCGAATGCGATTTGAATACGCGCTAATGCGGCTATTTAGAATGTGAATAGCGATCTTCAGGTGAGAGCGGTATACACGCCCCCGATGCAGGTAAAACAAAGTAAGATGACAAGGTTTACTTTTTTGCCGATTTAACCTAATTAAAAAAACTTTAATACTTCCGACAATGGACGTTTTGAAAAGAAGACAGATTACGGATTTATCCAGCGTTTTTTTCATGATTCTACATTAAGATTTCAGCGAGATATAAACTGAAATAGACGCGAAAAGTACGCGATGTCGCCGACGACATACTCGACCCCAGAGAGTTAATGGCCAGAAACAAGCCTATTAAGCATGAGGCGGAAATGAGAGAGCTTTCAGAAGCATTGCTGTTGCCAGCAAAGGTGGCAGTGGTGAAGTGCAGGGGCCATGAAGGGACAGGAACAGCGATCGCCCAAGGAAATCAAGCAGCAGATGAAGAAGCGAATAAAGCAGCAGGGTACATAGCGGCCCGACAGCTAGTCACGGTACAAGAGGAGGTGGCTCAAAGGGGTAGGCTGACACTAGAGAGGATCAGGGAAGAGCAGGGTAAAGCATCCCCGGAAGAGAAAACAGCCTGGAAGGGAAAAGGGGCAAGAATAGAAGCAGGGCTGTGGCAGAACAAGCAAGGAAGACCGGCTCTGCCGGCCGGACTGAGACAGCGGGTGTTCGAGGAAGCACATGGATTAGGGCACGCAGGAGCAAGGTAGATGTTGGAAAATTTGACCGAATGGTGGCATCCACACATGAGGGCCATGGTAAGAGAACATGTACAGAATTGTGGGATATGTTCGGTGCACAATGTCCATCAGGCAGTCAAACCAGCACCGGGGAACTTTCTCCGAAGCACTATGCCAGGGGAGGAAATTTGACCACAGGAAACTTTGCACTCGGTCAAACTCCAGGGCCCTCCTTTCATGACTTATCCTAGAATTGTGTGTTGTATCACCCAACACCCTAAATTTTCAAAATCGCACTGGTACAAGCTAGTTTAAAGCTATTTTGCTCATACTTGTGCGAAATTGCGGGTAGCGGCGCGTTCGATCATGTTGTTTCCTGCTTCCAAAGCTGCCATTCTCTTTTCTTTCAGCAGATGGCGCAAGGATCATCTATACACGTGTTTTGTGTGTGTGTGCAAATGATTACTACGATCACGTCATGACATGCCAATATTATACAGAAGCAATGGTAAATGCTAACGTTTTGAAAAGTGGATAATTAATATACACATTTATGTTTCACGCCCATGTACATAACTAATATTATTCTGATAGTTTGTGTGTAGACTACGGTAAGCTCAGTATCCGATCATTCGTTTTCCTGTATGCACCAAAAATTGAAAACAGGTCTGATTTCAGCATGCATTTTTGAGGATACCCTGACATGCTCTTACTTTTCTGTATATTTCAGCAACACATTTTGTAAAAACTTATTTTTAAAACATGCTAGAATAATGTAAAAAATCACAAATTAGTCAATAGCCAGGATACTTTGGAACACAGACACAGGTGGCACAAGTGTTGGCTATATAAATGTATTAAAGTCATTCACAAATTCCTTTCAGTTTAATAAATAGAGAGCTATTAATTATTTCTTATTGGCACATCAATTGCGAGTTGCGCTTGAGGGTGTGTCGATCGGTAGAACGCTATCAAGAAACGTATAAGCTGATTATTTAAATTATTTAATATAAAAGCGGATGTTTGTGTTTGTTGAGAGCGGGTATATTTAAAAAATGACACAATAAGGTTTGTAATGATATTTTCCTTAAGTGTGTCTGACTTCAACAAGCAGAGTAATTTATGTTGTTGTCGCGCACTTCAGAAAATCTGCCTTCGGAGAGAGAAAAAAAATAAAGTAGCATGTTGTGACTTTTTGTGTTATTTGTGAGATGTTATTTTTAAATTAATTTATTTATTTTACGCATTTTTAAGTGGACAGATAAAAAATTCCGACTATGATTTTCCAGCATGTGCAACAAGCACTGACAGAAATATTGATGTTAGTTTCACGCATTCAAAAACATTGTCTAAGTCATTTGTAATATCTAACTAACATTTTCTAACATCATTTGAGGGCAATGGGCAGGTGATAATGACAGTATGGGCGGAGCTGTTGAATAACAGACGAGAAATGCTCCCATGTACACAGGCACAGTCTGAAAGATTTTCCACCAAGGTGCTGAAGGCTGGAAAAGTCACACTAACAATATACAGTACCAGGCAAAACCAAAGAAAAATGTATGCTTTTCCTGAAACTCCTTCCCCGTCTGCGAGAAGGAGACAGTGTCAAATTGGCAGATGTTCAGGGAACAAAACTTGTTACATCTGCCAGAAATGTAAGAGATTTGTCTGTGCCAAATGCTCCAAGAATGCACCTCCCTGAGCAAAATTTACTATTTTGAAGGGAACTTGACTGGAGTTAGTTAGCAAATCAAGCTGCAAGAATGTACTTCTCCACTGTATCAAGTCGGCAGATAGTCAGGGAACAAAACTTATTACATCTGCCAGAAATGTAAGCCAAATAAAAAGTAAGCCTTTGAAAGACGATAAAGCCACTTGTAAAACATCAGCCTACGTTGAAGGGAACTTCTGCATTCCTGAGTCATTCAAATTAACAATAGACTGTGTCACTCTGTTGAGTGGGGGTTGGGAGGTGTTACAAGTCGGCTATTCGGCAGACTAGGTGTTGAGCCTTGATTGTACTTTCCCCGTCCATGAGTGCCACAAGGGCACCAACTGCGCATGCACTGGGAAACCAAAATTTTACCTTATGTACTGTTTTTAAAATTCTAATTAAGGAAAATATTAAGGAAGTATAAACTAAAAAAAATTACTGTTTTTACACAGTCTTCACTTTCTTCAGTGGGAAACATTCAGACGTTCACAAACAGCTCACAAACAGCTGTTTATTAGTAAATTCACCACGCAAATGTCACAAGCAATGTAGTTAGCCTACTGAAATTTTTGGTCTCGTTTTCCTTGATCAGCCACACACACCACTTTCCTGCTTTCCACACCAAACTTATGGTTGGAATGCTGCCTCGTTAGGAGGGGGTTGGGATCACACCTAGGCTGTTGTTCTGGACTGTCGGTCGAATGTCTCTCCAGACGAAATGGAAACACAAAACGGCGAGGCAGAGGCACAACACTCCCTGCTTGGGCAGGCTGTGTAAAGGTGTAACTGCATCTCGACACACAGGATATTTATTTTCTGACAAATTTACTGTAAATCGGTCTTTGACAGTTGACGTCACACTCGCTATAGTCGCAGTGTATTGTGGGTCTAATCGCCATTTTGAAGGTATATAACTCAAGAGCAAGCGTTTGCGTCCGCCATTCTCCTTTGTAAGATGGGATACTCGTGTTGTGTGAAAGGCTGTCATACTAAATCACATGGCAGAAAGGTGGACCACAAGATAAGATTTTTCCGGATTCCCACTTGGAAAAGAGGATATGGACGGCAGGTAGAGGAGGTAACAAAGAGGCGTCGGATGGCCTGGGTCGCAGCGGTGAGACGCAAGGAGATCACGTTCAACGGGATATCTCCGTTCATGCGTGTTTGCTCTCTGCATTTTCATAAAGGCAAGTAAGATGTTTCTTGTTTGAGTAATATTGCTGGATATGCATTTTTTTGTACTCTAAAGTTGCTATTTTCACATTGGTTAACCTACGCTAGCAAGCTAGCCTCACTATGGAGGGTAGCAGAAACGGGTTAATCTGTTCGTGTTAAACTAGTGTTACAGATTGAATGCTTTTTAAAGTAAACGGCAAACTGTGATGTCTATCAATGTATGTATGTGTATATTCGCGTGCATGGATTTTTCCTGTTTTTGGCATATATAGACATACGTTTTATATTTGGGACGTGTTCGTTTAAGAACGTGTTCATTTAAAAACTTACCATTTGCTTGCAGGACAACCAGCTTATGAAATGATGGAGACTGACCCTGACTGGGCACCATCCCTACATCTGGGGCATACATATGTTACACCCACAGACATTGCACGCTTTGAAAGACAAAGTAGACGTGAGCAGCAACGGAAAGAGATACTGCAAGCAGCAGAGATGGGGGTCGACAAGGATGCAGAACTTGGAGAGCTGCAGAGTGAGGATGGCACACCAGAGCCTGGTGGTGAAAGCAGCCAGCAACAGACTGAGGATGGGACACCTGACACTGGAGAAGATGGTGGTCAGCTCTATGCCGAAGAGTGGACACATGAGGCAGTAGGAGAAAGTGATGAGCTCATCACTGAGGATGAGATACAGAACAGCAGTCATGACGTGGCACAGACTGAATGTCGAATTGTGTGTGCTCAGGCGTGCAGAAATAAACCGCCTGTTGGAAGAAAACAGAGAGCTACGACATGAACTCAATGAGTGCAGGATATCTGATGATTTCTTTGGAGAGGATGATGAAAAAGTAAAGTACTATACAGGTCTGCCAAACCTGGGAACCTTTATGCCATTATTCAGGTTTTTGGTACCTCTCATGCATGGTCAAAGGAAAATTCTCACCCCATTTCAAATGCTCCTGTTAACTTTCATGCGCCTTTGATTGGATCTGCCTCCACAACACCTAGCTCATCTGTTTCGGATTTCCCCAAAGACAGTGTATAGAACATTCAATGAAATGGTGTCATTTTTACATGCAAACTTGAGCCATTCTATTGTATGGCCAGAGAGAGAGACACTGCGCAAAATTATGCCTCATGAGTCTGTGGAGGCCTTTGGACACAGAGTGGCAGTGATTATTGACTGTTTTGAGATTTTCACTGAGAGACCATCAAATCTGAAAGCACATGCCCAAATGTTTTCCAGCTATAAGCACCACCACACTATGAAATACCTGATAGGTATTACTCCCAAGGGAGCCATTTGTTTTTTATCAAAAGGCTGGGGAGGTCGTACAAGTGACAAACATATAACGCTGAACAGTGGTTTTCTTGCTAATCTATCCTGGGGATATTGTCTTGGCCGACAGAGGTTTTGACATACAGGAATGTGTGGGCATGTTGTGTGCTGAGGTCAAACTTCCAGCGTTTACTAAAGGCTACTGTCAGTTAGCAGCTAGAGATGTGGAGGAAACTAGAAAAATAGCACATTTGAGAATCCATGTTGAAAGGGTCATTGGAAATGTCTGCCAGAAATATAAAATTTTAACAGGAACCATTCCTATAAACATGATTCTTCCATGTGGAGGTGAAGAAGTCACAATGCTGGATAAAGTTGTCACTGTGTGCTGTGCCTTGACAAACCAATGCCCAACTGTAGTTTAGGTCTAGAAACATCATTGTATACTGATCCTGTATTCTGCTTGCCATTTCACTGAAATATATGTTCAATGACATTTTTGTGGTGTTCTTGACTCTTCCTTTCTGAAACACCTAAATTACTAGTGTGTTTTGATTATGAAAATTACGTATCACTGATTACATAAAACAGTTCTGGTGGAAAAAACACTGAATTTGAAATATTTAGTTTAACCAAATGAGAAGCTTGACAGATTTTTAGCTGACATTTTTACTGAAATTCACTTTTGAAACAAAAATCAGCAGCACAATGGTGGACAGTTCAATAAATGTTCAAGTCAGAGTTGCATTATGTCACAGCCCGGGTGGAACACTGAGAGCAGATCCAAAACTCCTCTTTAGCTGTTGCATGCTGTAGACCAACACAACTTAAATGAAACCACACAATTGGGCAGTTTTGATTGTCACAAGCCACCATGTCATCTTTGCTCTCTGGTCCATGACAAAAGCACCACAACTTGACAGCCGTTTGCCTCTTCCGGGACTTCTCCGCTACTCTGCGAAATGTTCTGTGTGTTCTTTTTGGGTTCCCTCCTGGAACAGAAATCTTATCAAGTGGCATCTGTCTTGCAACCTGAGTGAAGTAACAGCTGACCAGTTCAGGGAGACATACACACGCAAAAAATTGCTGTGCTTTTTTCAAAAGAGCACCCCAGAGCTCTGGGTCAGGCGCCACACGCAACACCACACAGTCTTTCAGGGTCCACACAACAAAATCACAGTACTCTGCATCTGCAACAAAAATTTGTGTCTGTACTTGTTTATAATATGGATGATCCTTCTTGAGCTGCAGCTCTCCATCCACTATTCCCAAACAGAAGTTCTTGTCTCCAGTGTTGCATGCCTCCTCAACAGTAGTGTCACGGTACGTGTATGGGCATTTTATTTCAGTGCAACCTTTACCACAGCAAGTGCACTGCACAATCCCATCCGGCGATGCCCCAATTTGGGGAAAGTGTGGGTTTATGATAAACCCACACTGACTGGTCTCAAAGTCACAGTGAAGTTTCTCAGTCTGCAATCTGTACTGTGCTTTCCCACACTCCTCATTTTGTCTTCCCCATGTCGCAGCAGTAGATCGGTTTGTTGCATTGCTCTTAGGATAACACACTGCTGTCACTGTAGACAGTGCAGGCCTGTCCAAGCTTGACACATGAACTGAATGCATATTTGATGCAGTAATCCTTCCAATGCGATAGTGATACCAAGCTGAAGATCTGTATTGACGTCTGCAGATTTTTTCTATGTAGTGTGCCTGCTCAAGTGAAATGTCTATTTTATTTACCAAGCTTTTGCAGTGCAGGCGCAAAGCAGTTAATTCTATGCCATCCATTTTCTCATCACGTAGACAGCGCAGTGAATCTGGTGCTGAAAATGGCTGCACTGGGTCTACAAATGCATCGCAGTAATCTGGGAGATTTGACAGAAGTGCAGCTTTTGGGGATACTTTCTGCAGGTCTGCAACATACGCATCCCACTGATCCTGTGTGAAATTGTGGAATGTAAAATTGTTTGTTGCAGTCCTCAGAGCAGGCATGTTTGCTGCCTCACCATTCAGGAGTTTGTTAAGGCTTCTTCTTTTTGCTTTCGCAGTGGTGAAGTCTATTTTGTGTCCTGCTTCTGCTCCCACTTTACTTATGCTGCTTGGTATCATCCAGTATGCAGGTTGTCCTGTTACTGTTACTGTCTCTCTGCATCTGACGACCGCCTCCAGCTTAAACAGCATAGCTGCAACATGTGTGCATGTCTCTGCTAACCCAGCCATACATGTACAGTGAGCAGAGGATATAGCTCCTAGTGGCTCAATGATGGCCCATGGCTTGTGAGACGTCTCAGTGCGGCGCTGGGAGTGCAAGACCTGTAGACAACACATAGACAGACAACGGTGTTACCACGGTGTTAAATTATTCCATGTATTATTATTTATTATTATGCTTCATTTGTAAGGCTGTCTACATGATTACAGTTAACTTCACCATATAATTATTATATAATATATAATACTAACTTGAACATAAGAACATAAGAAATTTATTGAAGTAACCATTTGGCTGCCTACAGACCTGTTAGAATCTAATATACCTGTATACTTGGACCATGTCCCCCCTTAGTCTCCTTTGTTCGAGGCTGTACAGATTTGTTTGCAACTTGATTACAAGCTAGCTTACCTTTGCAGTGACGACTGTGTTTTCGCAGTCCTGCGTTCGAAATGTGAACAGATCCTGCACCCAGCCATTGATGAAATGTCCGTGGGCTTCAAGAGATTTATAGTTCTTGAACTGTTCAAACGAGTAAGCGCTAATACCATAAACGAGGTAGTTTGTTATGTCCAGAGACGAAGTTGGAGGCAACAATGTCGCATCGGCATTCCATTTTTTTGATGTGAGATCATACGGATCTATATTGTTAATTGTTGACAATTTAGCCAAATACCGATCCCTGGCGTCCTTTGTAAGTTTTTCTCTGCACGGAATTTTCTCGTTCTGCTTTATCTTCTCCATTCTTCCTAGTGTTTGCGTCTGCAAATACCTTCAAAATGGCGAATGGGGGCGTGTCAGACAGTGCAGACACATGACTGACAAAGACCGATAAACACTCCATACAGCTGTTGATTTACCAAAAAGAGGTTTTGAGTTTTTCATGCTGTGATTCACTTGGTAAAAATACGCTGTTTATTGTAAAAGCGTACACTTCCACACGGCTTTGTTGACAAAAATCCATCGCAGCATACATCATTTTTATAAAATGCAATGCATATTCATTTATTAACAATGTGCGCCTACATTTTTTGTTTACATTGTGGAATTAGTTTCAGCTAAGACTCATAATATACACTCACCTAAAGGATTATTAGGAACACCATACTAATACGGTGTTTGACCCCCTTTCGCCTTCAGAACTGCCTTAATTCTACGTGGCATTGATTCAACAAGGTGCTGAAAGCATTCTTTAGAAATGTTGGCCCATATTGATAGGATAGCATCTTGCAGTTGATGGAGATTTGTGGGATGCACATCCAGGGCACGAAGCTCCCGTTCCACCACATCTATTGCTCTATGCTCTATTGAGTTGAGATCTGGTGACTGTGGGGGCCATTTTAGTACAGTGAACTCATTGTCATGTTCAAGAAACCAATTTGAAATGATTCGAGCTTTGTGACATGGTGCATTATCCTGCTGGAAGTAGCCATCAGAGGATGGGTACATGGTGGTCATAAAGGGATGGACATGGTCAGAAACAATGCTCAGGTAGGCCGTGGCATTTAAACGATGCCCAATTGGCACTAAGGGACCTAAAATGTGCCAAGAAAACATCCCTCACACCATTACACCACCACCACCAGCCTGCACAGTGGTAACAAAGCATGATGGATCCATGTTCTCATTCTGTTTACGCCAAATTCTGACTCTACCATTTGAATGTCTCAACAGAAATCGAGACTCATCAGACCAGGCAACATTTTTCCAGTCTTCAGCTGTTCAATTTTGGTGAGCTCGTGCAAATTGTAGCCTCTTTTTCCTATTTGTAGTGGAGATGAGTGGTACCCAGTGGGGTCTTCTGCTGTTGTAGCCCATCCGCCTCAAGGTTGTGCGTGTTGTGGCTTCACAAATGCTTTGCTGCATACCTCGGTTGTAACGAGTGGTTATTTCAGTCAAAGTTGCTCTTCTATCAGCTTGAATCAGTCGGCCCATTCTCCTCTGACCTCTAGCATCAACAAGGCATTTTCGCCCACAGGACTGCCACATACTGGATGTTTTTCCCTTTGCACACCATTCTTTGTAAACCCTAGAAATGGTTGTGCGTGAAAATCCCAGTAACTGAGCAGATTGTGAAATACTCAGACCGGCCCGTCTTGCACCAACAACCATGCCATGCTCAAAATTGCTTAAATCACCTTTCTTTCCAATTCTGACATTCAGTTTGGAGTTCAGGAGATTGTCTTGACCAGGACCACACCCCTAAATGCATTGAAGCAACTGCCATGTGATTGGTTGATTAGATAATTGCATTAATGAGAAATTGAACAGGTGTTCCTAATAATCCTTTAGGTGAGTGTAGATGGTGGAAGGCTACTCGTTATATGAATTGCTTTCGGCTAAATCATTCAAACTAACAATAGACTGTGTCACTCTGTTGAGAGGGGGTTGGGAGCAGAGCATGTGAGCGGAGCGGAGCGGTGAGAATTTCCGCTCCTCGCTCACAAGGCTGTTGGCTCCGCCCGCTCCTCCGCTCTAATTCGCACTAAGCCGCTCCGCTCAACACCGCTCCTCGCTCCACTAAAATGTCCTCCCGCTCCAGTCAAATCGCTCCACGCTCGCTCCAATTTAAAAGAGGGACAAATAATCATTCTTTAGAAATGTTGGCCAATATTGATAGGATAGCATCTTGCAGTTGATGGAGATTTGTGGGATGCACATCCAGGGCACGAAGCTCCCGTTCCACCACATCCCAAAGATGCTCTATTGGGTTGAGATCTGGTGACTGTGGGGGCCATTGTAGTACAGTGAACTCATTGTCATGTTCAAGAAACCAATTTGAAATGATTCGAGCTTTGTGACATGGTGCATTATCCTGCTGGAAGTAGCCATCAGAGGATGGGTACATGGTGGTCATAAAGGGATGGACATGGTCAGAAACAATGCTCAGGTAGGCCGTGGCATTTAAACGATGCCCAATTGGCACTAAGGGGCCTAAAGTGTGCCAAGAAAACATCCCCCACACCATTACACCACCACCAGCAGCCTGCACAGTGGTAACAAGGCATGATGGATCCATGTTCTCATTCTGTTTACGCCAAATTCTCACTCTACCATTTGAATGTCTCAACAGAAATCGAGACTCATCAGACCAGGCAACATTTTTCCAGTTTTCAACTGTCCAATTTTGGTGAGCTCGTGCAAATTGTAGCCTCTTTTTCCTATTTGTAGTGGAGATGAGTGGTACCCGGTGGGGTCTTCTGCTGTTGTAGCCCATCCGCCTCAAGGTTGTGTGTGTTGCAACTTCACAAATGCTTTGCTGCATACCTCGGTTGTAACGAGTGGTTATTTCAGTCAAAGTTGCTCTTCTATCAGCTTGAATCAGTCGGCCCATTCTCCTCTGACCTCTAGCATCAATAAGGCATTTTTGCCCACAGGACAGCCGCACACTGGATGTTTTTCCCTTTGCACACCATTCTTTGTAAACCTTAGAAATGGTTGTGCGTGAAAATCCCAGTAACTGAGCAGATTGTGAAATACTCAGACCGGCCCGTCTGGTACCAACAACCATGCCACGCTCAAAATTGCTTAAATCACCTTTCTTTCCCATTCTGACATTCAGTTTGGAATTTTTTTTTTTCAATTCAATTCAATTTTATTTATATAGCGCATTATCACAACATTACATTGTCTCAATGCGCTTTACATTTCTGCCTCGTAAGGACCCCCCATTGAGTAAGCCAAAGGCAACGGTGGCAAGGAAAAACTCCCTAAGAGGAAGAAACCTTGGGAGGAACCAGACCCAAAGGGGGAGCCCATCCTCCAGGGGCCGGCAGATGAGTCAAACAAACAAGATGATATGACTAAGCTAATACAGACAAGATGAAATGAGTAAGCTAATACAGGGGTTGAAATATATGTCTCAATGCAGCGGCCGACCGGTGCAGGCACGTGGTGCTTGATGCACGATGGCAGGATTAATAGACACACAGCCGCAGGATGGATGGCGAGGCATCGTGTTGAGCCAAGGGCAGGCAGGTTGGAGGGTAGTTGCCGGAGGTGGAGGTAGTTGTCTTGCAGGCCGCAGAGGCATAAACTCTTCAACGACATTGTGCTCCATGGAGCACACCCCAGAAGGGGTGAGGGAGGAAGTAAGAATAATTGTGTATTAGCCAGAGTTGAGGAAATCAGAGGCAGTGCAAGCAAAATGATCGAGTGCAATATTCGTCTAGGCTCCGGCAGATCTGAGTATAGCAGCAAGAGAAAGAGGGAGAGACAGGCGGGAACACAGGCATGGGGACTCCCTGAACATCAGCACTCTAGTGTAGAGCCAGAGTGACAGCACTGACGCCTCAGTTTATCCAAAGCCAATGACACCGATCCCCACCCAGCTCATCACCTCATACTGTTAGTCTGACTGGGAGTGAGGGACTAGCTGGAACCAGAACTAGGTTTCCTATACGCTAAGCTATACAAGTGCGTTTTTAATCTAGACTTGAAAAGCGAGAGTGTGCCTGAATCCCGCACATCCGCCGGGAGACCATTCCACAGCTGCGGAGCTCTGTAAGAGAATGCTCCGCAGCCTGCCGTAGCCCTGTCTACTTTAGGAACTAATAGATATCCTGCTCCTTGTGAACGAAGCAGGCGAGAAGGGTTGTAAGGGACCAGAAGATCATTGAGATATTGTGGTGCAAGGCCATTCAGAGTTTTGTAAGTCAATAGTAATAATTTGTAGTCAATCCTAAACTTGACCAGTAGCCAGTGCAGGGAAGACAGGATAGGGTGTTATGGAAATTTGGAGGTAGGAACGAACAGATGAGTCCAATGGTTTAGCTTGGTTTCATTTATTGAGATATCTTTCTATGCGAGCTCGGGGAGACTCTCCACAGACAGTTCTGAGAAGTTCTCCAAATAGCAGACGCAGCTGCTTTCATTTTATATTGACAAACAAATGACCCTTCTCTGCATCCACAACCGGAAGACCCATGTCTGCTTTTGCACATTCTATGCTCAGGACAAGCTTTTCGTCTAGCACATGCATCTTATATTTACCATATATGGAATAAAAATTCATCTCGTCTAGCTTAACATGGGTAAGGTCTAAAACCCCCTCCCCAGTCTCTTGCATCTGTTTCTTCTATCATAGCAACCTTATTTTGCAGCCTAACTTCCTTAGTAACCATCAGACATCATGCTTGGTGGTAATTTTCCACTACATTCCCCCCTTTGATACAAAATCATTCTTGTATCACACACTGACGTCGTCCTCGTCCGAGGAGTAAGGGTTCCCAGGAGCAGTCCATTCCAGCTGGGAAAGAGAGGCAGCAGAACGTGCTGTCTGCTGCTTCTTCCTCTGTGGTGGAACATCCTGCATAAGCTGTACCATCTGATGATGTGACGCCCGAGGATGAAATTGAGCCATAGTAGAACAACATGGTATACAGCATGGAACAAATAAGCACACACAGACAAGCAATAAAACAATAGGGAGAGCAGAGAGGATAATCAAGGTCCACTTCCCAAACCATGCCTGGAACACATTCAGGGGCCATGGCCATATGCCATTATCATGAGACTCCTGACTGTACAGCGCATGGGCGACCTCATGCATTTTGGCGATGGCCTGTGACAAATTTCCGTTGTCCTCGTCATTTGGGGGAATGTACGTGCAGCAATGGTCTCCCACCATAGCGCAAACTCCTCCTTCCTTGGCTAGCAGTATGTCTAGGGCTAATCTATTTTGGGTGGTCATTAGTGAGGAATCAAGGTGCATACCAAACAATGGCCAGAAATGTTTTGTTGCATCACCGAGAAATTAGCAAATTGCCAATACGAATTCAGTTGAGGCATATGATACGTTTTTGTTCCTACACCCTTTTTATCATCTCTGCTTTCCTTTAGATTCACATGATCATACATATACCCTACATAAGCAATGATAGAACACAAAATTACAAAACCAATAATAATGCTTATAGCTGGGGCCCAATACCCCAATCTACGTCTCCAAATCATAGTCTTTCAGGAGGACTAAAGATCTCTTGCAGTGCGACTGATGGACCCAGGAGGAGATACCGTCGACCTTCACGGCGTTAGGTGTAGAGAGAAGGACTTGGTATGGTCCCCGCCACCTCGGTTGATGCCAATGCTTCCGGCGCAGGTCCTTGATCAGGATCCACTCTCCTGGTCCTATGGTCTCTGGCTGATTTGGCTCCGGTCCGACCTGAGCAGCCCTGATCTGGCTATGGATCCTCTTCAAGGAAATCTGTAAACTAGACACATAGGGTAGTAAATCGCCATCAACAGTTTCTAACGTGAGCGTGCCTCCCGGGTATGGGAGCGGCATTGGTCTCCCGGTGAGCACCTCAAATGGGGCTAACCCCGTTCCACTATGTGTTCTTCCCCTCATGGCCGTGAGAACAAGAGGTAAAGCAGTCACCCAGTCAAGTCCAGTTTCAGCACACAGTTTTGCCAATTTTACTTTAATTGTCTGGTTTGCTCTTTCCACTATTCCACCACTCTGTGGGTGGTAAGCACAGTAGTGCTTTAGATCAATCCCCAGCCACTGACCTAGGTGACGAATGACTTGATTTGCAAAATGGGAGCCATTATCCGTAGTTAATTTTCCTGGTACTCCCCACCTAGGTAGTATCTCCCGAAGGAGGTTCTTTGCAACTGACAGGGCATCTGCTCTGCGACATGGAAAAACTTCCGGCCACCTGGAGAATAGATCTATGATCACTAGACAGTACTTGTATCCCCTACATGGGGTGAGCTCAATGAAGTCCATTTGTAAATGCCGAAACGGACCTTCTGAAGGTTTCGTTACTGATTGTGTAACAGATACTGGCCTTCCAACATTGTGTTGGGCACACAGGCAGCATCTCTTTACGAATTCTTGGGCATAGGCGGAAAAACCTGGTGCAGCCCACCTTTTGGCCAGCATTTCTACCATGGCCGTTTTTGAAGCATGGTCTAATCCATGTGTCATTCGGGCTAGGCCCGGATACGCCGATTTTGGAATGAATGGTAACTGCGTCTCCCTCTGTCTCCATAGCCCATCTGGCCCTTTCACACCATCTTTCTTCCACTTACCCAGTTCCCCCTCTGTCACACCCGACTGGACATCAAGGAGGGTGTGAGTGTCATGTAATACCCGTGAAGGCATGAGCGCCACTGGGGCATCAGTGTGTAGGGCTGCCCTCTTAGCCCACCAATCGGCCCAGGAGTTACCAATGCTGACCGGGTCAGAGCACCCCGTGTGAGCCTTACACTTAACCACAGCAATGGAGTGAGGCAGTTGGATGGCAGAAAGGAGGTCTCGGACTAACTCATGGTGCTGTATTGGTTTACCTGTGCTGGTGAGGAAGCCCCTCTGTTTCCAGAGGGCTCCATGGTCATGGCATACCCCGAACGCATACCTGGAATCTGTGAATATCGTGACATCCTCACCTGCGAACTGGCGGCAGGCCTGGGCTAGGGCGAACAGCTCTGCAGCCTGTGCTGACCAGGTGGACGGTAACTTACCTCCAGACAGCAATTGGCCCTCTGACGCAACCACAGCGTAAGAGGTAGATGGGCTCCCATCAGGGAGCCTAAGGGAGCACCCATCCACAAAAATGAACCCAGAATTTGGCAATGGGTCTTCACCCAGGTCTGATCTAGGCTTAGCGAGGGATTGAGCAACCTCAACACAGTCATGAGGGGAACCTTCCATTTCAGTGGGAAGAAGTGTGGCCGGGTTTATTGTGGAACACCTTTGGAGGGTCACATTGGAGAGAGTAAGCAGGATGTTTTGGTAGTGAATCAGACGTGCAGTGGTAAGGTGAGATGTTTTAGCCTGCGTTATCAGGGCATGCACAGCATGCGAGGTGTGCACCACAAGGGGATGCATTTGGACTAAATCTGCAGACATGAGGACTGCCTCCGCAGTGGCTGCCACAGCTCTGAGGCAGGCTGGCAGGGAGCTGGCCACCGTGTCCAGACGTTTAGAATAATACGCAATGGGGCGCAACCTGTCACCATGAATCTGGCCAAGGACGGCGGTCATGAAACCATGCCGTTCATCCACATACAATTGAAATGGCTTGGAAAAATTTGGTACTCCTAAAGCGGGCGCATCGCATAGCGCTTGTTTAAGGTCAGAGAACGCCGTCTCAGCCTTAGTCGTCCAGTCCAGTCTGTCATTAGGTCTAAGTCCTTGTCCCCCATGCATAAGGTCTAGTAAAGGTTGGGATCTTTCAGCAAAATCCTGGATCCAGGGACGGCAGTAGCCGACCATTCCCATCCATTTCATCAATTGCCTTTTAGTATCTGGGATGGGGGCCTTGCGAATCCCTTCTACCCGTTTTAGACCTAGGCGTCTGCCTAGGTGATTGAGGACATGTCCGAGATATTGAACCTCTTGTTTGACTAACTGCAGTTTTGCCTTTGAGGCTTTATGGCCATTTTGGGCTAGAAACAGCAACAGCGCTTTGGTATCTTGCTCACAACTCTGCCTAGTGGTGGAACACAACAGCAGGTCATCTACATATTGAATTAGTGTGCTCCCGCCCGGGGGCTTGAACCCCTCTAAGTTCTTCCCTAATTCTTGAGCATAAACGCTAGGTGACTCAGTGTACCCCTGGGGCATCACCGTCCACGTATAACGCTTGCCTCTAAAGGTGTGCGCGAACCAGTACTGTGAGTCTGGGTGAACAGGGATAGAGAAAAATGCATTTGCTAGATCAATAACAGAAAACCACTGAGCCTGAGGTGGTATGGATGATAGGATAGTTACTGGATTAGGAACAATAGGTGCACGGGGATGTATGGCGTCATTCACCCCCCTCAGGTCCTGTACAAACCGCCAGGATCCATCTGCCTTCCTCACAGGCAGGATCGGAGAATTAACGGGGGAGTAGGGAATTTCCTTCAGAGCCCCCTTTTGTACCAGTTCTTGGTGCACCATGGTGATACCCTTCTCTGCCTCAGGTGAGAGTGGGTACTGAGCTTTTACTGGTCTGTGGTTGGACTTTGGCTGGACTTGCAGTGGTGCCGCGGTGCAGATTCTCCCAAAGTCATTCTTGCCACTTGCCCATAGGGTTTCTGGTATCTCAGACAGCCACTCAGGTTCAGTTGGTGGGGCTGGTAGGTTCGTGGTCTGGCGATGTTCTTCAGAGAGGAACGCTTCTCTCCTGACATCTACTGTGAGGGAGATGGTATGTCTTTGAATGGTTCCATCAGTAGTAATACTTCGGCCATCCTCGACTTGAATCCAGTCTTGTCTCTCTTCACAGTCTTTGATCCATGGGCCTAGGTCTTTCCATTGGTGGGCGTCAGTTTTTCCCAGTGACACATGGGGCATATGATGATCGAAGATCCATGTACTTTGATCTTGGTTGAGCTGGACAGACATGCCGGCCATGGACGCGCTTACATACAGAAACTTCATTAACACGGTCTCAGGGGGTTTCTGTTCTTCCAGGAAGAATATCATCCATTCCCTTATCTCATGGTCGCAGTGTGAACTATAGAGAGCCGTGCAATGGAGGATGGGGGGTTGTTCAAGTGAGTGTGGCACCTTGTCTCGACCAATGGTGTTATCAGTGAGGACCCATGCGGCGTAGTATGGCTTGCTTTCTTGGGAGACATACAATCCAAGTGGGGGAGAGGTCAGGTGGACTCCCCTCTCGTCCAAATCAATTTTGCATTGCAGTTTACATAGTAGGTCTCTGCCCAAAAGGTTAACTGGACAGTGGTTATTCAACAGGAAGGCGTGATGGACAGGACCGGACCTTGTGGCAATGGATAACGGAACAGTCTCTAACAAGGTGTGGGGTAGGCCAGAGGACCCCACAACTGTCACATGATTTCCAGACTTAGGGACTCCAGGGAGGTCTGTGTCTTTCACTGTGGACTTGGTAGCTCCTGTGTCCACTAAGAAGACAACAGCATGATTGTCAATCTCGAGGGTTATCGTGGGGTCCTCCCTTGATGTCTCTGTGAGGGACAGGAACTGGCCGTTTCCTGGTCCCTCAGTCCCCTCGCCTCTTCATTGCGGGCCATCTGTACCCCACTGGGGTGGGGGCCCCTGACGGCTTCCTCCTCTTCCTCCCCTCTGTGGAGGCGGCCACTGTTGACCATTATTCTGGGGACAATCCTTTTTCCAATGATCTTGTTTTCCACAGAGGAAACATCCCTCTTGGTCATCACCCCGGGGTTGGGTGCGGTGGAACTGTCTCCGGTCTCGACTGCTAAAGCCGCCTCTTTCTCTCGGGGTTCGGCCCCTTCTGTTGTTAGGTCCACCCCGGTGGTATTGGAGCTGGGCTTGGGCTAACTGGAGCTGGGCCGATTGCAGAGTCGAGGCCTGCCTCTCTTTCTGGTCCTGGGTTACCTCTTCTGCATGTATAGCGTGACGTCTTAGTTCTTGCCACTCCGCCTGACTCCATCCCAGGCATGTGGTTTTCACCATCTGCTGGACCTTGGGTCGGAGGCCCGCCACAAAGAGCGTCTTCATGGCGTTCCTCCTTGCTTCGTCATTGTCGATCCCAGAGTGGTCTTTCATTAGCCCATCCAAACGTGCTTCCCACTGGGAGACGGTTTCTCCAGATCCTTGTTTTTCCTTTTGGATTTTGTTCCAGTCTGGAGTCTTCTTATATTTTTCCTTAATTCTGGTTCCCAGTGCTGCCATGTCTGCAGTGAATGGATTAGCCCGAGTATTCATGGCATTTCCTCCAAAATCAGCGTTCACTGCGGCCCAGTCACCTTTCAGCTTCCTCCGGAGAACTTGTTCCCATTCCCTTCCACTGGGTTGGTAAATCCCATCCAATGCAAGGACTTCATCCCAGAAACGGGCCCCTCCCACTTGGTTTGGGTCTGGCAGACTGTTCACCACCTCCTTCAGTTCACTTAGATCCCAGTTCCTCTGCACCTGTACCATCCCGTCGTCTCTGGGGTTTGGCATTTCCACCAAGGGGAACTGTCTTGGCACTCCAACAGGTGCCCTTTGCTCTTCATTCAGAGGCTGTTGCATGCGTTGTTGAATACGCTCACTCCTCCGGGGAGGAGTGTCTTCTTCATCTTCTGCCGAATCTGCAGCTCTTGCGGTTTGCGCTGCTGAGTATGCAGGGGGCGGATCCTGTCTCGCTGGTGGTGGCAGGATTTCCTGAGCAGGGGGAGCTGGCGGCGCTGAAGGGAGGGGTGGGTAGATGCAGCTGTCTTCCGCTTTCTTTTTTTTGCCTCTATCTTCTTTCTCTTTTAACAACATATTCAAACTTTGTTGTGCTTGGACCGCCTTTGCTTTTTCCTCACCTATTTTTTTCATGATTCCCTCATTCTTGCGTCTCTCAGCCTCTATTTCGATCTGTCTTGCCACATTTTCCCACATTTCCAAACATCTCTGAAAAGTCCTTTCCAGTTCTTTCCTCTACTGCTTCCCTACATGTTTTACCCCGTAGTAAACCCTTATTTCCCTTTTACGTTTACGCATTTCCCTTTCAAATGCTGTTTCACCTTCCGGATCATAAGCTGGATCAGGAGCCCAATTTGACTTGCTACTGCTATTTCCCATTTTGTCGCACCAGACTTTCAGTACTGATTTTTTTAAGATAGGTTACTTAACAAACATGCACAGAATATGTTAGTCAAGCCAGTCTTCTTTGCATAAAGAAAAAGAGAAAAGGTAAACTTGTTTTCTTTGCAGGGAAAGAATATATATATATATATATATATATATATATATATATATATATATATATATATATATATATATAAATATATTAAAATCGTCACACAGTAGAAAACTTCTATGCCTGTGTTATTTTGCAAAGCAAGTTCTTCATTGCAACAATGCAGACTTTTACAAAAGACTTATCACAAAACAGTTATATTTGTATAATTTATGTATCCCAAATGCACATCCCAGTAACATAAATCTCAATTCGGGGTGCAGTTCTGATAATAGGGACAAAGCAGTCGTGGGGATAATCTACAGTACACGGAGGTCTTTGTCTCAGCCTCTCCGTTAAACTATATGTTTGCGGAACCTTTTACACCTTAATTTCTGCTTAATTATAATTTTATTTTTATTCATTTATTTTATTATTATTATTATTATTTTTTAATAATACTTATGAGCTCATTTATTTGATATTCTTAACTTGTCAGGTTTCTAATTTCACACTCGGCACACTCATCCAAACCACAAGCCTTACACATTCATACCGTGCACGTTACATTCATACAATCTTATTTTATCTAGTTTGCAGACAAAACACATTTCACATCTCGCTGGACGTGATACAGATATTTTACGACTCTCTCAGTCGAAACTGGTTATTTTACGACTCTCCCAGTCGAACTTGGTTATTTTACGACTCTCCCAGTCGAACCTGGTTATTTTACGACTCTCCCAGTCGAACTTGGTTATTTTACGACTCTCCCAGTCGAACTTGGTTATTTTACGACTCTCCCAGTCGAACCTGGTTATTTTACGACTCTCCCAGTCGAACTTGGTTATTTTACGACTCTCCCAGTCGAACCTGGTTATTTTACGACTCTCCCAGTCGAACGTGAGGCCTTTACCTTCAGAAAGATACCGCAACAAATTTTCTATTCCACAAAATTTGTCCTACCTTTTAGTCCGGTCGGAGTGACGGGGGACCGCAGGCCTCAGGAACTGCGATGGGTCAGGCTAAAATTCTCTGTCCTCGACTCCAGACGGGTACCTCGTCGTCCTTCTAGGACTCGCGTCCTTCTGAAGGTCCTGGCGGTCCCCGTGCAACCGAATCCCGGACGAAGCCCCCAAGTCTGTTATGGAAATTTGGAGGTAGGAACGAACAGATGAGTCCAATGGTTTAGCTTGGTTTCATTTATTGAGATATCTTTCTATGCGAGCTCGGGGAGACTCTCCACAGACAGTTCTGAGAAGTTCTCCAAATAGCAGACGCAGCTGCTTTCATTTTATATTGACAAACAAATGACCCTTCTCTGCAACCACAACCGGAAGACCCATGTCTGCTTTTGCACATTCTATGCTCAGGACAAGCTTTTCGTCTAGCACATGCATCTTATATTTACCATATATGGAATAAAAATTCATCTCGTCTAGCTTAACATGGGTAAGGTCTAAAACCCCCTCCCCAGTCTCTTGCATCTGTTTCTTCTATCATAGCAACCTTATTTTGCAGCCTAACTTCCTTAGTAACCATCAGACATCATGCTTGGTGGTAATTTTCCACTACAAGGGCTAATGTGATCAAATTTTTTAGTTTTTGTTAGAACTCTGGCAGCTGCATTTTGTACTAACTGAAGTTTATGTAGGGATCCAGATGGACAACCTGAAAGGAGGGCATTGCAGTAGTCCAATCTAGAAGTTATAAAGGCATGTATTAGTTTTTCTGCATCTTGAAAGGACAGCAACTTCCGAAGCTTGGCAGGAGATTGTCTTGACCAGGACCACACCCCTAAATGCATTGAAGCAACTGCCATATGATTGGTTGATTAGATAATTGCATTAATGAGAAATTGAACAGGTGTTCCTAATAATCCTTTAGGTGAGTGTATATTACAAACAGCACATCTTATCCATAGATAGGCGCGGCTGTTAGTTTATGGTAATATCAATATAAGTTGCACATCTGGAAACAACATATTTTGTTTGTTGTGGCTTATGCCAATTCATCTTCTCCAGAATGGATAAGATACACCTTAATTCAGTTCTTTTAACATAGCATGTTAGAACAAAGAAACTTGGTAATGGTCCACCAAGATCAGATAAGGACCACAAAGGAATGTTGGAAGAGAAGGGGGGTTGTTAACAAAGAAGACTCTCTAAAAGTTAGGACATATTGGTTACACTCATTTTCCAGATTCTTCTAGTATACCATGAGAACATATATACAATGGTAGCTATACCTATCTATTTATTTAAATTTATATGTGTTCAAATGCAAAGGGGTAAAATAGGTGATACTCCGTGAACATGGTTATAAGGGTGGCACCCAAAACACTCAGATTGTCTAAGGACACATACAAACATCTGTATATTGAGGCTAGTAGTCGTGAGTAAATCAATATACAGGGTATACAAAAGCCAAACTTAAATTAAACTTTCTTTAGGGTGTTGGTCTGTTCGGTGAGCAGGGTGTCCGCGGGGTTTTAAAAAGTATTAAAAGGTAGTAAATCACATTAGCAAAAATTAAAGCCATTAAAAAGTATTAAAAGGTATTACACGCAAATTTACGAGGTATTAAATTTTAGATTTTTTTTTAACTACAAATTGACCATTTGTGTTTTAAAGTTTATCTGCAAAATTTCTCGCAAATTATTTTAAATGTGGATTAGCTCATTCCTTCATTCATAGATGATCTCTGTGATGCTGACGTCATATTCGGTGATCGAGCGACGTCTTAAACAGTTTGCACGCTGAAGTACATGTTGGCTGCTTACACTCAGAAAAGCTAAGTCATAGTCATCATGGGTAAGTGCAAATTTGCACGTAAGTGGTTAGAGGACCCAGCGTTTAAGGACTATGGAAGTAAATTAATGACAAAAGTCGTTGATGGAAAAAAAACACGTTGAATTACACTTATCGAATAAAAACGCATTGCATTAATGATGCTTTGAATTTTTAGGGACTGTAATTTAATATGTGCATACATTTAAACATTGAACATTTCAACTGAAAACATTTCAATCGTAATTTCATTGCTTAAATATTCAGTACAAAAATATTCGGCTTCCAAAATTCAGTTCCAAAAGATATGTATTTTAAAGTGCATGTTTATAATTCAACCACATGAATTCAGTTAATTTAATTTCGCCTCAAAATAAATTTCAAAAGAACAAATTCAATTTAAAATATTCCATGTGTTTTATTCGCATCTTTATTATTCAAGCCGTAACATTCAGTCCTCTTATTTCTGCTTTACAATATTCAGTCCCGTTATTTTCGCTGTTTCAAATACGCTGCCACAATTTCAGGTTTAAAATACGATACGAAATTCAACCCTCTACATCCGGGACTAGCAGGATGAGCCATAGATTGCCGATAGAGTTCTCTTCGGGAACCGCGATCAAAATGGAGCAAGCGATCAGTACAAGTACTGATTGACTTGGCAGCAGATTTTTGTTGATTATGTTATTTATGTTTCTTGTCATTTACTGGTCAATACGATAACTTATTGCAACCCCAACTAGTAGGTTTTTATGTAAGTAATTCGCTAGCTGCATTAATTATCACCAAACTTATCTTGCTAACGTAAGATGCCTGCAGGCAACTACAAGGTTTACACACCAAGAGTTTAAATCAGCGTGATAAATTTATGATAATGACAGTCAGCGCTCTCTTTTCGCATATGCGATGCACAACTCATAAATCAGGAATGCATGAATGAGAGCAAATCGACAAACTCATTGAAGAAAAAGCCAAACAATTAAGGCACTTGCCATGAATAGCCTAGTGGATAAAGATATGGACTTGTGACTGAAGAAGTTAAATGCAAGAGGTTTTCAAAATCACAGTCACTAAATTTATTATGTTGACCCATGTTCCCTATTTAAATTCTGTTGTACAGGCCAAAATTGTGTAAATCAGTTTGAAACTTGTTTAAAAACAGTTGCAACTCAATGCCGTGCGGGTTTTAAAAAATATTGAGAAAGTATTAAAAAAGGTATTAAAAAGTGTTAAATTTAACCTCTGGATTTCTGTATATACCCTGGGTGAGTGGTATGCAAGGCAGGATATCTGGGGAGGGGGTTGTGTGCCAAGTCGAGGGACCCCTGTCCTTGAGGTCCACATAAGAACATAAGAACATAAGAACTATACAAACGAGAGGAGGCCATTCGGCCCATCGAGCTCGCTTGGGGAGAACTTAACTAATAGCTCAGAGTTGTTAAAATCTTATCTAGCTCTGATTTAAAGGAACCCAAGGATTCAGCTTGCACTACGTTATCAGGAAGACTATTCCATACTCTGACTACACGCTGTGTAAAGAAGTGCTTCCTTAAATCCAGTTTGAAATGTTCTCCTGCTAATTTCCACCTATGGCCACGAGTTCTTGTATTTGAACTAATGCTGAAGTAACTATTCGGTTGAACAGCATCCAAACCTGTTAGAATCTTATAGACCTGGATCATGTCCCCCCTCAGTCTCCTTTGCTTGAGGTAGGTGCTTGTCTGTAGGTCCCTAAATCTTTGGGCAATAAAAGTTGGAGTGCTGGCCTCCCTTGTTATCTGTGTGTGTGTGTTTATGTGTGTAACCCCCCTTTGGTGCCTCTCGTACCAGGCTCGGCCTTGTCTCAGGCCACCTGGAATTTAGGCCCTGTGATATGTGCATGTGTGATCCTACACTCAACATAGGAAATTATTGCAAGACTTATTTTATTCAGTCAGACTTAAAACATGCATAATAATATTAGCCTATAGAGCCCTATTATTCAAATCAGGGTCCTCGAGGTCCGAGCACTGCTGGTTTTCCAGCCTTCCTTTACCTGTGAGCCAGGTGTGAAGCCTCTGACCAATCAGAGTCAGTAATTATTAAACTAACTACCTGGGAGAACTGAAAATAAGGCCTGGATTTGGAATCAAGGTCCAGATTTGAAGAACCCTGCTATAGAGTTATGTGTCATTTGTGTACAAAAAAACACTTTTGTGCACAAACTGTGTGTGTATGAGAGAGAGAATTGCCTTAATAGCATTCATTTTTAAATAATGCTATGAGTACATTTGGTATCCAACTTAGTGGTATTTTAGCTTGCCATAAAGTTACAGTTTGCAGGTGTTACAGCTTACAGTTATTATTATAATGTAATATTAGTAAAACTTTGCTGAAATGGATGATTTATCATTGATAGGTAACCAGAGAAATAACACTAGTGAAATTAACATTCCTGCCTCTCTCCTTCTCTCTCTCTCTCTCTCTCTCTGTTTCTTTGACATCCACTTTCACTTCAAGGTGGCAATTGTGACACTGTGGCCATCTCTCCCAAGATGAATTCTTGAGTAGTGAAAGAGCATATCAATTTTTTAACATGGTTACTCTCTTCCTTGTAGGATGCTGCGCTTTATTTTAATTTTTGAAATCACGCAATGTGCACATATATCCTCTTGTATGTCATGTGCTTTCGCATATCGTATAAATAATCATAGTGGGCCACCATGTCCCAGTCCAGCCCTGCCTCCAGGTAGAGTTTTTTTTAAAACTAACTAAATTCTTATTACATATAAACATAAATTACACATTTTTTAACAATATGAGGTTGATACTTTAACAGTAATTAAACAGAATAAACATCAACTTAAATACATTAACTTTTGAAATCATCCATCCATCATCTTCCGCTTGTCCGGGGTTCGGGTCGCGGGGGTAGCAGCTTCAGGAGAGATACCCAGACCTCCCTCTCCCCAGCTACCTCTACCAGCTCCTCGGGGAGGACGCCGAGGCGTTCCCAGGCCAGCCGAGAGATATAATCCCTCCAGCGAGTCCTGGGTCTGCCCCGGGGCTTTCTCCCTGTAGGACATGCACGGAAAACCAGGAGGCATCCGCACCAGATGTCCAAACCACCTCAACTGGCTCCTTTCGACATGGAGGAGCAGCGGTTCTACTCTGAGGCTCTCCCAGATATTCGAACTTCTCACCCTATCCCTAAGGGAGCGCCCAAACACCCTGCGGAGAAACCTCATTTTGGCCGCCTGTATTCGCGATCTCATTCTTTCGGTCATTACCCATAGCTCATGACCATAGGTGAGGGTAGGAACGAAGATGGACCAATAGATCGAGAGCTTTGTTTTTTGGCTCAGTTCTTTCTTAGCTACGAGGAGCCGGTTAAGCGCCTGCAAAACTGTAGACGGCGCTCCGATTCGTCTATCCAGCTCCCGATCTCGCCTACCCTCACTCGTGAACAAGACCCCGAGATATTTAAACTCCTCCACTTCAGGCAGTACATCTTCCCTGACCTGAAGAGGGAAATCCACCCGTTTCCGGCTGAGAACCATGGTCTTGGACTTGGAGGTGCTAATCCTCATCCCGCCGCTTCGCACTTGGCTGCGAACCACCCCAGAGCATGTTCACTGAAAAAAGTGATTTTGTAGAGTGGTAAATATAATCTGTGGAAACCATATAAAATTTACATGATTATTGCAGCCAGCCAACGAATTCTAAAGTAATGGGTAAATTCTACATATGCTACCCATTCGTCAACAGTAAGAACCATCACATAGAAAAATGCAGTAAAATATACCCCCAAACCGTGAGTTTTTTTGCTTTAAATTGCGCATGCGTCACCCCGCGTTTTTGAGTGAGTGTGGGCGACGCTGGATCCTCTCTCTGGCTGCCATCGAACAGCAGAAGTGAAGGTAAGCTATTTACATAGGAGTGCTGTATATATTTTTTTTAATTATGAGATATTACACTTCACTTGTATTCGGCGTTCGTTTGTTTAACATGCCATTACTTGAAATTAAAGTTTGAATCTGTCGCTGGACTCGCTGGCGTCACCATGGCCCGGGACACATCAAGCCGACGGTTGGCCGTTGGGCAACGTCGCGTCGGTCAGGCAACTTGGTTTATTGTGTTCCATGCGTCGGTTTGATGTGTTCAAATAAACAAATTGACCCCAGGCCAACGCAAGGCAACGGCACGTCTGCTTTCGTCACTGCTAGTTCTTTGCCATCGGTTTGTTGTGTCCCGGGCTTTCACCGTCTGCACAACTGCCGGTAAGTTGAAATGCTGTCGTGGTGTGCTTTTTACAAGATTAGTCAGCATGCATGACTGTGTCTGACCGCTGGTTTTAAGGTTAGAAACTAGTCAACGCCAGCTTTTTCTAATATATTGAATAGGCGCAGGAATGAAGCTAATTATATGAAGCATGAATATTAATATATATATATACACTCACCTAAAGGATTATTAGGAACACCTGTTCAATTTCTCATTAATGCAATTATCTAACCAACCAATCACATGGCAGTTGCTTCAATGCATTTAGGGGTGTGGTCCTGGTCAAGACAATCTCCTGAACTCCAAACTGAATGTCAGAATGGGAAAGAAAGGTGATTTAAGCAATTTTGAGCGTGGCATGGTTGTTGGTGCCAGACGGGCCGGTCTGAGTATTTCACAATCTGCTCAGTTACTGGGATTTTCACGCACAACCATTTCTAGGGTTTACAAAGAATGGTGTGCAAAGGGAAAAACATCCAGTATGCGGCAGTCCTGTGGGCGAAAATGCCTTGTTGATGCTAGAGGTCAGAGGAGAATGGGCCGACTGATTCAAGCTGATAGAAGAGCAACTTTGACTGAAATAACCACTCGTTACAACCGAGGTATGCAGCAAAGCATTCGTGAAGCCACAACACGCACAACCTTGAGGCGGATGGGCTACAACAGCAGAAGACCCCACCGGGTACCACTCATCTCCACTACAAATAGGAAAAAGAGGCTACAATTTGCACAAGCTCACCAAAATTGGACAGTTGAAGACTGGAAAAATGTTGCCTGGTCTGATGAGTCTCGATTTCTGTTGAGACATTCAAATGATAGAGTCAGAATTTGGCGTAAACAGAATGAGAACATGGATCCATCATGCCTTCTTACCACTGTGCAGGCTGGTGGTGGTGGTGTAATGGTGTGGGGGATGTTTTCTTGGCACACTTTAGTCCCCTTAGTGCCAATTGGGCATCGTTTAAATGCCACAGCCTACCTGAGCATTGTTTCTGACCATGTCCATCCCTTTATGACCACCATGTACCCATCCTCTGATGGCTACTTCCAGCAGGATAATGCACCATGTCACAAAGCTCGAATCATTTCAAATTGGTTTCTTGAACATGACAATGAGTTCACTGTACTAAAATGGCCCCCACAGTCACCAGATCTCAACCCAATAGAGCATCTTTGGGATGTGGTGGAACGGGAGCTTCGTGCCCTGGATGTGCATCCCACAAATCTCCATCAACTGCAAGATGCTATCCTATCAATATGGGCCAACATTTCTAAAGAATGCTTTCAGCACCTTGTTGAATCAATGCCACGTAGGATTAAGGCAGTTCTGAAAGCGAAAGGGGGTCAAACACCGTATTAGTATGGTGTTCCTAATAATCCTTTAGGTGAGTGCTCTGTGATTCCCCCCAGATTGACAGAAAAGGAATACCAATAGAAAGTGGCCTGAAGAATTTTGATCTCTCCTTCTACCCTCTTTCCCTCCCCATTTGTTTGTTTCTTTTATTCTCATCCTATCTTTGAGAGTGAGAGCAAGCTCAAAAACTAAAGAATGTTGGTGTTCTGTTTTATCTTTATCCAGATATTTGATACTGTACATGCACAGAAACAACCATGTGGAGTTTGTGTGTGTGCTTTTGATTTTTAAAATAGAATAAGTGGCATGTGTTGTTTGCAGTAGCCAATTATCCAGAAACAACATTTGAAACTGTTATCTTAGTGAGTTATAAAACAATTCGTTCATTGTTGTGTGAAGCTGTTGTACTTTATTTAGCACTTTATTCTGTGTTTTTTGATAATTTGGTGCATCATTGCTGCATATAAACAAGGCTGTTCGGTTATTTGTTATATGAATGTACCTGGACCACAGATTTGGTCAGTCACTGTTGTGTAAATCTGAAGAGACACAAAGAGTTTAGTCTAAGAGTTTAGATACAAGAAAATCTTAATGTGATTGGACATCCAGCACTGCTCTGATCTCCTCACTTCTCCTTTCATTTTCTCTTCTCTGCTTCCTTCTCTCCTCACTTCTCTTTTCCGCTCTGATCTGGATGTCCTAAAACAGGGATATGTTTTATTATCCAACATTATTGAAACAACATTTGATAGATCAGTGAGTTATAAAACAGGTTCATTACTTGAAATGTTGTGTAAAGCTGTTGTGCTGCACTATATTGTGAGTGTTTCATAGGATTTTTTGGATTAAAAACATTGATCTGATGAACCATCTGAATGTCTTTATTGTGGGGGGGTACATTTTACCTTCTCTGAATAAGTAATTGTTATTAACTGATATTAATTAACTTTAATTTGAAGAGATAATTTTTACCTAATTTTAATGAGTAAGTAGCTGTTGAATATATACATAAATGTGAGGTATTGTTACCCAATTTATGCAAGTATTTAATAGCTTTTTACTTCAGATAGTTTATACTCAATATATGGGATTAAATGTACCCCACCAAAGTCGATGCAAATTGTTACCTCACATTTATTGGGTAAATTCTATAGATTAGTTTTTACAGTGTTGGAGATCCCCAGCCGATGAAGCCAACAGGACGACATTGTCTGCAAATAGCAGCGAGGCAATCCTGAGGCCACCGAACTGGATACCCTCAACACCCTGACTGCACCTAGAAATCCTGTCCATAAATATTATAAACAGGATCGATGACAAAGGGCAGCCCTGGCGGAGCCCAACCTGCACTGGGAACATGTCCGACTTATAACCGGCAATGCGGACCATGCTTCTGCCCCGTTTGTACAGGGACCGAATGGCCCACAATAGTGGACCCCGGACCCCATACCAGGTGTTCCTGGGTTTTGGAGGGGTTCACCCAGTATGTTTTACACACCATTGGTCAGTATATGAGACACCTGCTTTGTCCTCTTCAGAAGAGAAGAGAAAGCACTGCTCATTCCTATTTTGATTGAAGCTGTGCCTAGCGGCAGAAAGAGGGGAAAGCATTGCCCAAGGATACTTGTCTAACTATCTTTGATTGAAACCGCACCTATCGGTCAGTGTGTGTTGGACGCTCACCCCATCCTCAGGAGGAGGGGGGGTACATTGATTATAGAAACTTGTCTTATCACTTCTGATTGAAACTGCAAGCTGCTTACCTGGACAAAATTGGAAATTAGACAACACATTGCCTGAGGGGAGGGGTGAGCCTGGCCAGCTCGTCCCCTGCCCACACGCAGTGCCTAAATGATCTCAGTACTGACTGGAGTTCAGACGTGGGATAGAGCACGCATTGCCCGGCACTTTCTCGGGACTCACATGTTGGTCTCCTGCCAGGACTGAAACGGGCTCCCCAGTCTAAGAGTGAGGGTAGGTGATGATGGCACGTCCGAGTGTGAATAGCTTTGCAGTGTCAATGTGTTGATTCAATCAATTATCACAATAACCAATAATATCACAATAATATCAATTTGCACTTTCTATGTATGCATGTTTTAATGTCACCTTTTTATATATGCCTATAATCTCTTGTATTGGCAGTTTTATTATTATTAGGATATATAATATTATTGGATATCACTTGTGATACAGGATTATTTTGCATTGCCTTTGGTCCAATATTTTGGTCTTGATTTTAATGCAAGGTTATTTTGTATTACTTGTAATAAAGCGTTTTTAAAAGCGAACCTAAGTGTGCCTGTTTGCTCCTTCAAAAGCCCTATATCCCCCTCACATCATCTTAAAACAGGATTGTTTTGCCAGGTCCCTTGACATCCATTGTAACTGGATTTTATTGTATATTATGCGATGCCACATAACTGGGAAACTTTGTCTTGTAGCCCCTCAGAGTCAGAAGCAAGGTCCAACACCAAGCACCAGCCATGAGCCCACAAGTCCAGAGTGGGCAGGTAGCATTACTCATTGAGTGAATATTATTAGAATTAATATAATGAAGAGTATGGTGTAGACCTGCTCTATATGAAAAGTGCCTTGAGATGCTAGATGATTCAGCACTACATTAATGAAACTGAGCTGAATTGATCAGAAGGCTTTGTAAAAAGGGGAGATTTGTGCTGAGAATTATGACTATTTTTAAAATGTGATTTAGTGTCAGAAGCATAGCCAGAAGCCAGTAGTGATGAGGGGATTGTTCCTGTCAGTATGGAAGGAACAGGTGAGCTGTTGTAACAGAGTGTGTGAACAAGCAAGCATTAGTTCCAATATAACCACTTTCTATGCCCAAACGATAGTAGTGACCCATTTTATTTTTTATCATTAATGGATATCTGTGAACACTTAACTGAACAGAATATAGATTCTGATATTGTTGAAAAGGGTGTGTTGAAAAGAATAATGTTGGAGATGTGCCTCATGTTGAAATAAATCTACATTGTGAAGCAACCCTTACTTGCACTGAATTGGAAATATTTTAGAAAAATACACTGAATTACAAGGCTTTACAGAACAGTGTGCTATTGTAGACTTAACATGTAAGGTTATAATTACACGATTTTAATAATAATAGGTCGTGATTTAAAGTGGGCCGGTCTGAGTCATGAAACTCCAGGGCTGAAAATGAGTCCCATTCCGGCCCTGCTTGGATGTGGTGACAATAAAGAACTCTTGAGGCTTATTCTCACCTGTCTATGTGTCTCATAGATAGGCGGAAAGACAAATCAATAAAGATCAATGAAGTATAACTCTTATAGAGAGAAGAATGTGATTATTGGGCCTTAATGAGAATATTCATTTCTATGTGAAAGTTATTTAAATAACTTTCTTATACCTCATGTCTGGCAAAATTGATATTGCATATTAACTATGGGTTAATCCCACCAGCCCATGGTTTGAATGCCAGTGAGTGAATTCTTCAATAGGTGGAAAAGAAGCTGAAAACCAAAATACACTGGATAACAAAAGTCCAGCTGTGAGTCTGTAAAACCATGAGATCATTGAAGATTAAAAGATCTCTAAAGTGCACGTGCCAAAATGGATGATTTCTATTTGGAAATAATATATCTACAGAGCCAAGCAAGAATAATTAATAGAATTCATCTTTTTTGTCCATGAAAGGATTAAAAAAAAAATTGCATCTTGTGTGTGTGTTTTCTAAAGTTAAGTATTTATGCGTATTTATGAATCATACTGAACAAAATGAGAGCAGCTGGTAGCCTGGGAAACACGGCAAAGAATGACTTTGATAACTTGGGCCAGATGAGCATTTGCACATGTTCCATAACATCACACAGGCCATGAATGATTCTGGTGGCAGAGGATGACTGAAAGCAGGAATAATTAATACATTAAGTCATCGACCAGTAATCAGGACCCCTTTACTATACAACAATTAATACAATAATGCCATGAATAACAGGAAAGAAAAATGTCATTTACAAAAGAAAACCCTAGAAGTAAAAAAAAATGTTTCTGTATTACAGCTATTTTGACCTGTGGCATGAATCATGTGATACCAATAATATTTAGGCGCTGAGCAAGGCCCTTAATGCCAGCTACTGCAGGGATGCTGGCTGACCCTGCTCTCTGACCCCAAGATAGGGGCAGTGTGTGGCTCAGTGGGCTAAGCCTGTGTGCCTATAATCAGAAATTTGCCGGTTCAAACCCACTCTCAGCACATCCTCAGGTCCTTGAGCAAGGCCCTTAACCCCCAGCTCCCTGGGCACTGCTATGGGTGGCTGCCCTTTGCAGACAACTTACTCTACAAAGAGCAAGCTGAGGGAGGTGTAAAAACAATTTCCCCACGGAGATCAATAAAATATCAATTGTTATTAAGCTTTCCCGACTTTTGTGTCACTCGACAAAATGAAGGCGTTATGGATTATTTATTAATTATTTATTAATTACAAAACTGACCTGGCCTTTAAACCATTTCTTGGGTAATCTGTAGAATTTTGATCACAGGGTGAAAAGTTTAGAGATCTAAGATGATTGTAATGAGGTGACTAATTATGGTCAGTGTGATCTTGTTCAGAGCCTGTAGTTGCTGAATTTTATGTAAACAGAGCAGTAAGCACTGTGGACAGTGCAGTTATCATAATGGCTTTTTGAGTGTAGGGCTCAGCACTTTATTGGGTTCAGAATCTAATGTGGAGCTGTGGTTAGTTTGTATTTTACTTCGGGGTTTTAGTTGGGGTTGTCAAACTGGCATTGTCATCAACTTTGTCTTTATTTCAGGGCCATGGTTCTGCATGTCTTGAGTTTTTTTATCCTTGTTGGCTGACGTCTTATTCCTAGTGTAGGTGCCAGATGTTTTACACACTGGAATTTAAATTGGGTTTATATTCGATATTTTATATATGTTCATGATTTACATAATGTTTACTTTAGAATTATAATGTACATAGTTAACACTTGGATTTAGTGCCATTGCACTTTAATGATGAAAATAGGTACTGCCACTTTAAGCACGTAGCGGCAAGGGCGGTGGGTGGTGCTTGATAGTGATTTTTTGTTGGATGAGTACGAGCGGAGAAGCTTGGAGTCACACGGTTTTCTGACCGTGTCGTCGTGTCGTCTTAGATTTGTGTGTGCATTTATTTAGAAGCTTTTGATTTGTATATGTGGAATTTATATATTTGTTTGTAAAATAAAACAACTGCAAACGCAAGTCAGGGGGAAGATTTGGTTTTTGCATCCTAGAACACGCGTCAGCCACAAGACTCCTCTTCTCTTTTGGATTGGTTTCGGAATACCCTACACCTAGGTTCATGTTTTTGACTTCCACAGTGGGTGTGGATTACTCAATTAGGACGTTGCTTTTAGTTTTATTGTGGTTATCCTTTTTTATGTTTCAGCCCCACTTCCTGCTTTCTGGGTTGGGTTTCTGGTTTTACCAGTCCTCCACACACGAGTCTGCCTTTTTGTGCACCTGAAGCCGGCCACCCAGCCAGCAGCCCCAAGTCCCATTGGCTACCTGTTTCCTGCAGTGTGCTGTCAAGTGGTCTCAGGGACCAGTGGGAAAAAGCCTGATACTGTGGATGGATGACCCAGTTTTTGGAACTTTGCCTTGGTCACAAAAGACAAATGTATATTTTTACACAAGCTGAAGGTACAGTATGATGACGTACACTAAACCATGACCAGTATACTTCACAAGCTCAACCAAACATATTTAAATTGTATAACATTCAGTATAAAAATAGCACAGGCTTTATATTCTTAGGCAATATGTCTGAGCAGTTCACCAAACTTTCAGAATGATTCAAAAATATATTCTATATATTTCAATGATACCACATTGTTGCGTTTTTTGTTCCCACAGTACACGGTTTTGTCGTCATTTTGTTGTTCTTGTACTGTATTACCATTTTGCTGTTTTTGTGCTATTCAGTGCTGTGTGACTTTGTTTGCTGTTGTATGTCACAGACCAACCTGAAGGGAACCCCAGTGATGTCATGTGGAGACTCTATGTAATCACACCACCCAGGAATTTCTCGGTTGCAAGGACCACCCAATCAGGGAAGCCACATCTTGTCTGTGGCTTAACTTGGCAGTGGATAGTGTTTGGGGCCATGCCCCCTCCCAGTTGTGACTGAGGATCACTAATTGGCTTTGCAACTTCTGAGCATGTGGATCACCAGGTGGAAGCCAGATCTTCTTGGTTTTCCTTGAGTTTTCCTGGTTAAATCTGTCGTGCCGGTCTGACTGTTTTTTTTCCTGACTCCATTTCTGTCCTTAAACTATGAGACCCATCTAGCCCCCGACTGCATATGAACATTGCCTACCTTCTGACTACTGCCTTTGCCTGCTGATTTGGATTTTGTCTGGATTACTCTGGCATTGACCCTGACTGTTGACTCCAAGTTTTGTTTTGCTCTTAAAACAGCTGATTCCTCCTTACTGTGTCTTACACCACAGTTGTACTGTATCTTGAAATCTGAAGAAATTACACATGCATGTGTGATTGCCCGCTGGTCGGCATAACAGGTGGGGACAGTGAAAGGATGCGACTACGCCACCTTGGGAGTTTCACCCAAGGAAATAATTAAGTTCCGGAACAAGAGCTCAACTCACTAAGGACAGAGGTTCATCACGAAAGGCAGAGAGGTGGTTACTGGATATAAATAAAATAAATTTAACAATTAAAAACTAAATAAATCTCTGGCTGCTGTCCTGCATAAAACTGGCTGGGAATTACCAAAAGGTCATTTTGGTAGAGGCAGAGAGGTGGTTAACAAAGGTAAATAGTTAACCTTCTGGGGTCTAGTGGTAGGGAAGACACTTTCACTGACTGGGGCATGGTCACACATTTCATTCAATATCATAAACTTAATTCATGGCAAATAAATTATTTCTTATATATTTGTTTTGGATACAGAAACAACAATCGTAACGAGAACAGACATTAATCACCATGGGGAGAGAAAAAAAAAATATATAAAAAGGTATACAGAAAAAATAAAACTACTAATGTCGGTGGGATGGAGAAAATGAAGTGTAGGGAAATACAGAATACAAACAACCATAAGAAAAATAACACTCATTACAAGGACATCAAACAACAAACATTATAACATCAGTAATAATAATTATAATTAATAATGTGACAAATAGGTATTATATATATATGTAGCATACACACACGTGATCCTACCCTTATACATGTATATTTCAATTCCTATGTCTATAACACACACTAAAAAAATAACAATAATAATGATATTGATCGCTCAACCATTCTTATATGTATGTGTAAGTGTAGGTGTGAACTGATTTGTCATTGGATGTGCTGGCATATGATGCCGTCGGGGGAAGCGACAGCACCCCACCCCCCCCGCACAAGGCCGAAGGCGAAGGCAGGAGAAACCAGGCAACCGAGGCCACCCTGCCGCCCCCCCGGCACAAGGGCCCACGGCCATGTGTCCCGGAGACAACCACCCGCCCAACCCAGGAGGCAGCCCGCGAGGGACTAAAGGGGCGCCAACCCCCGTACAGGGAGGCCCGCAGAGGGAGGACGGGCGGCGAGCCCCCCAGCCCCACCCGCAACCCCCCCACCGAGGCAGGCGGGTCCAGGGCCGAAGGGCCCCACCAACCGGAACCACCACCCCCCCCCCCCCCGGCAGACAGCCCCCCACACACCGGGGGGGCCCAGCCCCCCCAGCCCGTCCCCCAGCAGGACGGACCGCCGCAGCGACCCGGCACACCTCCCCCCCGACACTGCAGGACGATCCAAGGGGGGCCCATACAAAGAGCCCCCCCCCACCCGGGAGCGGACCCGCAGCGACCGGGGAGCGGCAGACCCCCCGCCCAGCCCAAACCGAACCCCCCAATCCGCCTAGCAGGGCCCAGAGTGTCCCAAGATTCCCCGGACTGCCCGCCAGGGCCCCACCATGGCACAGCAGAGCCAAGCACCACCCGGCCCGCGGCCCAAGAGAGGAGGCCGCCCATACCCGCCAGGGCCACCCGAACCCCCCCATGATGGGTCTTCCCCCCGGCGGGCCACCCCACCCGCACAGGGCCAGAGACAGAGAGTTAGGGGGGGCCCCTCAGCCCCCATCCCCTCCCCGACCCATGTTGGTGTGAAGTGTGCATGTACATGTGTGAGAGAGTTGTGTGTTTATGTCTACAATGCATTAAAATTAGTGGGTGCAGTTCGGGTATGAGGGCCCCACCACTGGCAGATGGCAGAGTCCCCCATCCCCCTCCCCGCACCCCCAAGGCCCTAATGTAATATGGACTGTGTATATGACTAAGGTGCAAAAAGTGGGCGAGCAGTTGAGGCACGGGCACCCCACCGCTGGCAGACGGCAGAGCCCCACCTGCCTCAACCCACCTCCTCAGCCCTAGTGTCATGTGATGTCTAACATGCAAGTAAAATTTGAGGGGCAGTGTCTCGGCGCACCTCCCCACCGCCCCTCAAGGCCCTAGTGTTGTGTGAAATGTGGTGTTGGGCCCAGGGGAGCAATAAGGGCGTGCCAGGAGTGGGCCCCCCCCGGCACCGGGGCCAGATCCCCGACTGGCCCCGATTAGTCCCCATCCCTGACCCCGCACAGCCGGCAGGGACGGCCAATCGAGGTGTTCAGGGGCGCCACAGGCAGCCCGGCAGCAGGGAACCCCCTCCCCCCCCCCCCCCAGGTGCAGACCGGGAGAGACCCACCCCACCACGCCCGATGAGACCCCAGCTAGAAGCCAAGGACGGGACAACTCCAGACCCCCCGGCAAACGGGGAGCCGGTCCGGCCAGGCGGGATGACCCCCGCCCCCCGGCCACCCCAGGCTCCCCCCACTGCCCCCCCCCCCCCAACCACCCCACAGCGCCCGAGGGCCCCGCGCCGGAATCGCCAACGGCAGACAACGACCCGCCCCACCAGGCAACGGGCCCGGGCAGACCAGGCCCCCACAGCATGCGGGCGACCACCCGCCCGGGAGCCGGAGCAGCGGCCCCAGCAGATAGAGCCCATGGCCCCAAACCCACCCACCCCAGCGCAGCAGCACAGGCGGAACCCAGAGGCCCCATCCCCCGATCACCCCCCCAGCGTGCCACCCACCCCAGGGGGGCAGAACCCCCAAGCCCCCGCACCGCCCCCAACAGGCCAGGCCAGCGGCCACCCAGAGACATTGACCACGCGCCCTCAGCCAAGAGAAACCCAAGAGGACCCCAACAACCCTGCCCCTCCGCCCCCAGCCCCCAACCCGGGACAGTGATGGCAATGCCCCACCACCCCCGACAACATTACATTAAAAAGTTAATTATTGGAGCCAAAATATCTTCAAAATCGATCAATTGATTTTTCTTACAGGCAGACGACCTCTCCATGGAAACATAATCCCAGAGTAGATTTTTGAACAGATTTATATTTAAATTCTCTTTTGACTTCCAGTTCAGAAGGATTGTTTTCTTGGCAATGGTTAGTACTGTAAGAAGCATGCATGATTTATTCGTGTCTATATTAGTGTTAGTGAGGTCCCCAAGCAGGCAGAGTGAAGGGGAGGGTAGGATGGGATGCCCTAGGTGTGTCGATAAGTCTTCACAAATCCTTTGCCAGAATTCGTTGACCGGTGTGCAGTACCAGAAAGCATGCAGGTAATTATCTGGTGCATCCTTTTTACAAGTTAGGCATATGTCAGTATCTCTGATACCCATCTGGAACATCCTCTGCCCTGTGTAGTGTGTTCTGTGTAAAATTTTGTACTGTAATAGCTGCAGGTTGGAGTTCTGATTCATTCGGAAGGTATTCAAGCAAATTTGCCTCCAGAAGTTAGTGTCTGGATTGATGAGTAAATCCCTTTCCCATTTGTGGGTAGGGAGTGAGAGCGTTGTATCAGATTCTGCTAGATGCACGTAAATCCTAGACAGTAGTTTTTTGGTTGGTGTTATTAAGAAGTTTGCTATTTTAGGTGAAAGCTCCAGCTCTAATTGCTTATGGCACCATCTATTATGTATTATTGATTTAAGCTGAAGATATTCTAAGTATTTGTTTTTCTCAATGCTATAAGTTTCTGCTATTTTGTCAAATGATATCATGCGATTGTCTTGGATTATATGTTCGAGGTGCTTGATTCCTTTATTATGCCAAGCCAGGAAGTTTATCATTTTTTTATTTAACAAGATGTCAGGGTTGTTCCAGATGGGTGTCAGTTTGCATGGGACCAGTGAGGTTTGGTTCATTTTAAGAAATTCCCACCAGGCTGTCAGTGATGTGCTGATGTTGATGCTCTTAAAACAACAATGTCGTTTAAGTATATGACTGATAAATAGCAGGTTCTGGACTCGAATATCATTACAGAACGTTTGCTCAATATCCAGCCAGTTAAGGTCTAAGTTATTTTGTGTAGTCCATTTTAGGACATATATCAATCTATTGGCAAGAAAGTAGTTGTAGAAATTGGGAAGCTCCAAACCCCCACAGTTTTTGGGTTTCTGTAAAGTTTTTAAACTTATTCGTGGTGGTTTAGATTTCCATAGATATTTTGAGATTAAGGAGTCCAGTGAATTAAACCAAGTCCGCGGAGGTTGACTCGGAACCATTGAGAACGTGTAGTTAATTTTTGGTAAGATCATCATTTTGACTGTTGCTACTCTTCCCAGAAGTGATGTGGGTAGATTGTTCCACCGTGCAAGGTCATCTTCTATCTTTTTAAGCAGCAGACTGTAATTTAATCGCGTCAGATCTGACAGCTTGGCAGAAATGTTAATACCCAGATATCTAATGTTCCCAGATTGAAGTGGGATAGTTGGATTGGACTGGAAGTCACAAGATATTGGAAGAGTAGTCGACTTATTCCAATTAATAGAGTAATCTGAAAAGGAGGAGAACTTATCTATGAGTCTTATCGTCTCCGTGAGGGAACCCTGTGTATTTTGAAGAAAAAGTAATACATCATCTGCATAAAGACTAATTTTATGGGTTATACTTGCTGTTTGAATACCTTTGATATTATTATTGTTCCGAATTGCTGCTGCCAATGGTTCAATAAATATAGCAAATAGTGATGGAGAAAGTAGACAACCTTGCCTAGTGCCCCTTCTGAGAGTGAAGCTTGGGGAGATTTGATCATTCGTTTTTACGCAGGCTTTAGGTGAACTGTATAAAATTTTAATCCAGGTTACGAAGTTCTCGCGAAATCCAAATTTTAGTAAGGTTGCCATTAGAAATTTCCAGTTGACCCTGTCAAAAGCCTTTTCTGCGTCCAATGAGATGATTATGGCTTCCTTATTTTGAATGTTGCAGTAGTCTATTACGCCAATTAGTCTCCTCATGTTGTTAGTGGACTGTCTGCCGTTAATGAAACCCGTTTGATCTGGATGCATTATATAAGGTGTCACTTTTTCAATTCTACTAGCCAGTGCTTTGCTGATGATTTTAAGGTCCGCATTTATGAGTGATATTGGTCCATAGCTAGAGGGGAGAGCAGGGTCTTTGTCAGGTTTGAGGAGCAGGTTAATGTCTGCACAATTCATATTTGGGGGGATGCTGCTAGTTTCTTTAATTTCTATAACCATTCTATGGAATAGTGGTGCTAGCAGAGGCCAAAATGTTTTGTAGAATTCTGCTGGAAATCCATCTGGACCTGGGGCTTTCCCGTTAGGCATACATTGTAGTGCCTCATGAAGTTCCAATATTGAGAGAGGTAATTCTAATGCCGATATTTGTTCATTATTTAATTTTGGTAGTCGGATGTTGTTTAAGAACTCTTCTATTTCAGAATTGGTTGGATTAATATTAGGTGAGTATAATTTTTTATAGAAGTCCCTAAATATCCTATTTATTTCTCCTAGGCTATGAGTTGCCTTCCCATTGGGGTCTGTAACTGAAGAGATTGCTGCCTTCTCTTTATTCTGTTTTAGTTGGTTTGCTAAAAACTTACTTGATTTATTACTATGTTCAAAATTGTCCAAGCGTAATCTCTGTATGTGAAACTGAGTTTTTTTTGTCTCTTAATTCTTGCAATTTCATTTTACTTTTCCTCAGCTCATTTAGAAGGTGTTTTTCTTTGGAGGCAACATGTGCTGATTCCAAAGTTTTAATTTTCTGTTCTAGTTCTGTCTCGAGTGCTTTTTCCTTTTTCTTTTTATGTACTGAATATGATATTATTCTGCCTCGTATTACAGCCTTTGCTGTCTCCCAGAGAATGCACGCAGAGATACCTGGCAGGTCATTTGTTTCAATAAATGTTGTCCAATCTTTTTTAATAACTTCTAGAAACTCTGAGTCCGTTAGTAATGATGTATTCAGTCTCCACCGTTTAAAAGGTGGTGCACTAACTTTTACAGTGACCGTCATAGTGACAGGTGCATGGTCACTGATTGTTATAGGGTGAATTTGTGTGTCACGTATATCTTTCATGACTGTATTACTGATAAGAAAAAAGTCTATCCGGGAGTAAGACTGATGGACTGGTGAAAAAAACGTGTATTCTCTAAGCGTGGTGTGAAAAGTACGCCAGACATCGCATAGGCCGAAATCATTCATATATTGTTTTACTGTTTCGGATGACTGGAAAGTACGGTAACTAGCTGCTGTACTACGTCTGTCAGATTCTGGGTTAAGTACTAAGTTGAAGTCCCCTCCCAGTATAAGTTCTGTGTCTGAGTATGATGATATTGCAGCAAAAAGGTGGTGGAAGAAGGAGGGGTCATCACTATTTGGACCGTATACACTCACCTAAAGGATTATTAGGAACACCTGTTCAATTTCTCATTAATGCAATTATCTAATCAACCAATCACATGGCAGTTGCTTCAATGCATTTAGGGGTGTGGTCCTGGTCAAGACAATCTCCTGAACTCCAAACTGAATGTCAGAATGGGAAAGAAAGGTGATTTAACCCTCTGGAGCCTAGGGGTAGGAAACACACTCACTGACTGGGGCATGATCACACATTTCTTCAAATATCATAAACTTAATTCATGACAAATAAAATATTTCTTATATATTTGTTTTGCCATCACACTCATCTTTATTTTAATATATATTGTAAATATGTCAGATTTTTGTTAAGTTTGAAATTTGACATCAAAATATAGACATTGCAAAATGCAGTTTGGAACATTTGCAGAAACATTATAAAAGTACATCGTAAGCAATGCTGGCAGTTTGTTTTGATCCCAGATATCTGATCACCAAAGTCTTGGCTACATGAAGATGACTAAATGGTGTAGTTGCAACATTCATTTGGATAAATAAATAAGAAAAACCTAACTCATGTAACTATTTCTGGCTCCTTTCATTGAATATGTAGCAACTTTCATGTGTATGAATGAGCCATTGTTACCTGGCCATGTCCCCAACCCCCTTTTATGGCGCTGAAGGGGATGTATCTGGATCGCGTTTCACCGTTGCGCTGTTAATCAAATTACCATGCGAATGCGATTTGAATACGCGCTAATGCGGCTATTTAGAATGTGAATAGCGATCTTCAGGTGAGAGCGGTATACACGCCCCCGATGAAGGTAAAACAAAGTAAGATGACAAGGTTTACTTTTTTGCCGATTTAACCTAATTAAAAAAACTTTAATACTTCCGACAATGGACGTTTTGAAAAGAAGACAGATTACGGATTTATCCAGCGTTTTTTTCATGATTCTACATTAAGATTTCAGCGAGATATAAACTGAAATAGACGCGAAAAGTACGCGATGTCGCCGACGACATACTCGGCCCCAGAGAGTTAAGCAATTTTGAGCGTGGCATGGTTGTTGGTGCCAGACGGGCCGGTCTGAGTATTTCACAATCTGCTCAGTTACTGGGATTTTCACGCACAACCATTTCTAGGGTTTACAAAGAATGGTGTGCAAAGGGAAAAACATGCAGTATGCGGCAGTCCTGTGGGTGAAAATGCCTTGTTGATGCTAGAGGTCAGAGGAGAATGGGCCGACTGATTCAAGCTGATAGAAGAGCAACTTTGACTGAAATAACCACTCGTTACAACCGAGGTATGCAGCAAAGCATTTGTGAAGCCACAACACGCACAACCTTGAGGCGGATGGGCTACAACAGCAGAAGACCCCACTGGGTACCACTCATCTCCACTACAAATAGGAAAAAGAGGCTACAATTTGCACGAGCTCACCAAAATTGGACAGTTGAAGACTGGAAAAATGTTGCCTGGTCTGATGAGTCTCGATTTCTGTTGAGACATTCAAATGGTAGAGTCAAAATTTGGCGTAAACAGAATGAGAACATGGATCCATCATGCCTTGTTACCACTGTGCAGGCTGGTGGTGGTGGTGTAATGGTGTGGGGGATGTTTTCTTGGCACACTTTAGGCCCCTTAGTGCCAATTGGGCATCGTTTAAATGCCACGGCCTACCTGAGCATTGTTTCTGACCATGTCCATCCCTTTATGACCACCATGTACTCATCCTCTGATGGCTACTTCCAGCAGGATAATGCACCATGTCACAAAGCTCGAATCATTTCAAATTGGTTTCTTGAACATGACAATGAGTTCACTGTACTAAAATGGCCCCCACAGTCACCAGATCTCAACCCAATAGAGCATCTTTGGGATGTGGTGGAACGGGAGCTTCGTGCCCTGGATGTGCATCCCACAAATCTCCATCAACTGCAAGATGCTATCCTATCAATATGGGGCAACATTTCTAAAGAATGCTTTCAGTACCTTGTTGAATCAATGCCATGTAGAATTAAGGCAGTTCTGAAGGCGAAAGGGGGTCATACACCGTATTAGTATGGTGTTCCTAATAATCCTTTAGGTGAGTCTATATTGGCAATACATAATTCTTTGTTATATGCTGAAATTTTTATAATTATGAATCTACCTTCTGGGTCTGCAATAGTGTCTTTACAGTTGAAACATATTCTTTTGTTGATTAAAATTGCTACACCTCTCTGTTTTGAATTATAACTAGCTAAGTATACGTGTGGAAATTCGGGTGAATTTAATGTACACTGTCCTGTTTTGGCTAAGTGAGTTTCCTGTAGTAGGACAATGTCTGCCTGTACTGTTGTTAGATATTCTAAGATTTTATGTCTCTTAGCAAATGAGCCAATACCACGCACGTTCCAAGTGACAAAGCGTAGTGAATTCATGCTGTCCTAACTTAGACCCCCTGAGTGCAATCTAATGTTAAAATGGACGGATGTGTGTGTATGTGAATGACTGTGTGTGTATGAGTGTGAATGTGTCAGGATGAATGTGTGTGCAAATGTCAATGTGTGAATGTCTCCATGTGTGCTACTAAGATGAGGAGATCTGTCTGAGCTTTAGTGGGCATGTGCATATGTGAGTGTATGAATGCATACATGTGTGATATTTAGATGAGGCGGTGCGTGTATGTTTGAGTGGGCGTCTATGCATGCGAGTGTGTGACTATCTACGTGTATGTGTGGGTGTATAGTATCTGGTAGACTGCTTCCAGATAAAACATTTTTGAGCGTCAATATCGATATGCTACAATTACCATAACAATGACAATGATGGCCATAACAACAACAACAACAACTGCGACTGTGGTGAGACATTAAACAAGGGGGTTGAGGAACAGTAAGGGGTATAAAGTGACCCAGCCTTAATAGTCCTAGACAAAGCCGTCTAGTGTGCGGCGTGCGCTAAAAACCTGTATTAACTGCCAAACTTTTAAAGTTAGTTTATTAAATAATTAAGTTCCGAAACAAGAGCTCAACTCACTAAGGACAGAGGTTCATCACGAAAGGCAGAGAGGTGGTTACTGGATATAAATAAAATAAATTTAACAATTAAAAACTAAATCAATCTCTGGCTGCTGTCCTGCATAAAACTGGCTGGGAATTACCAAAAGGTCATTTTGATAGAGGCAGAGAGGTGGTTAACAAAGGTAAATAGTTAACCTTCTGTGGTCTAGTGGTAGGGAAGACACTTTCACTGACTGGGGCATGGTCACACATTTCATTCAATATCATAAACTTAATTCATGGCAAATAAATAATTTCTTATATACTCAGCAAAAAAAGAAACGTCCCTTTTTCAGGACTGTGTATTTCAACAATAATGTTGTAAAAATCCAAATAACTTTACGGATCTTCATTGTAAAGGGTTTAAACAATGTTTTCCATGCATAACATTATTGTTGAAATACTGTACACAGTCCTGAAAAAGGGATGTTTCTTTTTTTGCTGAGTATATATTTGTTTTGGTATGAAACTCATCTTAATCTTTGTGTACTTTGTAAATATGTCAGATTTATGTGAAATTTGTGTCCTGATCCGCTCATCCGCTCCTCCCGTGTGCCACGCCCACTCATTAATCCAATGTGGATTCCCCGTGTTCATCAGCTGTTTCCTGTTGCTGTCATTGGTCCCTGTGCCCGCGCCTCCTGCTCAGTCCCCCGTGGTCCCTGAGGCTCCTGTGCTCCCTGCTTAGCTCCCCGTGGTCCCAATCCCTGCTTGGGGTCCCGTGGTTCCCATGCCAGGGGTGACTGCTCCCCTGGAGGCTCCAGCGGCCCCTGCCATTTCCCCTGAGGCTCCAGTGGCCCCTGCAGTGTCCCCCGAGGCTCCAGCGGCCCCTGCCCTGTCTCCCATGGCTCCAGGTCCAGCCCTGTATCCCGAGATGCCACCGCCCGAGGTCCCGGACTGCTGCACCGACGCTCCTCCCTCCATAGTGGAGTTGGAGGGGGAGCTTCAGTGGGACCCCTCGGGGATTTCCCTGACCATCCCCGTGACTTCCCTCGTGACTCCTCCACCGTCACCACAGTGTGACAGACCCGGCCGGGTCCCCTCCTCTCAGTCTCCTGGAAGGGGAGGGGACACTGCCCCCCGGCTTGCCTGCGGTTCCCCTGGCTGCGGCTCGGTGGTTGCCTGCGGCCCCCCTGGCTTCGGCTCGGTGGTCGCCTGCGGGTTCCCTGTCTCCAACTCATCGGTCGCCTACGCCTTGGCCGGCGGCGGCTGCACCTTCGCCTGCTGCTCCCTCCTCCCATTCCTCCTTGCCTCCTCCGTTGGTCCCTTTGCCTTCCTCCTCCTCACCTTCAGCCTTCCCTCCTGCTCCCTTCTTGCGTTCACCTGTGGCCCCTGCGGTTTCCGCCCCTCGTCTGCCGGGGTTCCCTCCGGCTCCCTTTTTCCCCCCGCCCTTTGCCTCCTTGCCCCCTGGCTTTGTGCCCCCTTTGTTTGCTCCCTGTCCCTCTGTGACATTCGGTCCCTTTGTGTCCCCTGTGTTTGCTCCTCATCCTCTTGTTTCTCCTTCATTCACTCCTGGCCCCTTCGTTCCTCCCGTTGGTGTTCCCCCTGTGTCTCCAGTGTTGCCCCTGTGCCTGTTTGCTTTTTCCGTGGTTTGTCAGTTGTTGTCTGAGTTGCTGTCTCTGTGTCTGTTCTGTGTGTCTGTCTTGTTCCCAGTGCCCCGTTAATGTTTTGCCTTTTGTTTTCCAGGTCCCGTGTCCCCGGTCCTGTTCCTCGCTCCCCTTAGGCATGCCCAGAGTTCATGCCTTTGGGGGGGGGGTTCTGTCATGATCTGCTCGTCCGCTCCTCCCGTGTGCCACGCTCCCTCATTAACCCCATTTACTGTTGCTGTCATTAGTTCAGTGTATTTAGTCCACGTTTCAGTTTGTTTCCCTAGTCCGGTCATTGTACTGTTATGACGTTTCTGTCCTGTTTGCCGTATCAGATGTCAATTAAAAATGTTGTTCCTGATTCCTCGTTGTCCTCGCCTGTTGCCCCGGTCCGTGCTCAGCACGTTCCTGACAGTTTGTTTATATGAATTTGACATTAAAGTATAGACATTGCAAAATGCAGTTTGGAACACTTGCAGAAACATTATAAGAGTACATAGTAAGCAATGTAGAAGTTTGTTTTGATCATAGATATCTGATCACCAAAGTCTTGACTACATGAAGATGACTAAATTGTGTACTTCCAACATTCAGTTGGATAAATAAATAAGAAAAACCTAACTCATGTCACTATTTCTACCTGCGTGAAGTCCCCGAAGTCCCATAGGGTGATTTTTTTTTAATCGTGTGCGCACAAGTTATTCTGTGCGCACAAGGTAATTTACTCTGTGTTGGAGGCCGACAGTAATATGAAAACGATGTCTACCAAAACTATGTCTCGGCGTCTAAACAAATCGAAATGGAGAGACATTCATTTACAGTCAACAAGTAACACCATGAACTCATTTTCCATTTTTTTAATGCTGCAATAAAACTGTTTCTTTGGCATTAAGGCTAAATTATACAGTCCGTGTGTATGGTCGCGACAGAAGTGATGCGACTACAATTCATGTGACATGATAATACTTTTTCTTCGGTCATTTTCGGTAATCATAATAATACACTATGATAAACAGGTACAGTAAATACAATAAATAGGTGTCAGTAATATAAAAATGTCAGTTGAACTCGGTGACGTGAACAAATCAGCAAACCGATTAAAGTAGCATACATAATCTGTCAACGCAACCGTCTCAATATTAATTAGTATGCATAACCCTATATATTCTGTCAATTTGCGAATCATATTCGAATAATTAATCAAAAGTACTACATAATAACTAGGTCACAATTTATTGCACACAGGCTACATTTTGTGCATCTTTAATATTGTTGACACTGATGTTTGGTTCGGTTGCGTCAAGACATACTATATCCCAGTCAGCACAAGTACGTTGGCGCTACGTCGCGGATACGTTTTTTGAAAGATCAGTATCTAGTACCATTTCAGTCGTTTGCATATTGGCACTACGTAGCGGCGTTGATACAGCTCCATCCAGGCGATGTAATCGCAACGTTTTCCGTCTCAACAGTGATGAAAACGCTACGTCTAAGTGAAACTCCGCGATGATTCCCCAACCCTTTTTATCCTACGCAATCATTTCCCGACCCTCTTACTATCCTATGCGATGATTCCCCGACCCGCTTATCCTACGATTGCCAATAATTATTTCAATGTTTGCTTTAGTGTTGAACACATATTGATGCATATATATTTTATTCATAATATATATGAAAAATATATATGAAAAATACAAAGGTGTTCCTTTAAAGAGTTTTTATTTAAAAAAAACAACAAAACATGAAATGCACACACAAAATATAAAATGCACACGTTACAAAAATAAAAAATACAGAAAAATAAAAATACTGAAAGAAAAGAACTATTGGACACGCCTGGTCAGCCTGTCACGAGCCACTCTGATGGTTGTTTCAGCTTCAGCCTCATTTGGACTAGACACCAGTGGGTTTCGTAATGCAGACTCTAAAAAACAGAACAGACAATTCACTTACATTAGACCTTATTAAATGGTAAATGTCAATCATGAACAGGTGAGTTTATTGTTATTCCTTTACGTTGTGATTGTTCACTTTTTACCTGCAGTCTGAAAAAAGTAACTTTGGGCATTAAAACCAATGAAAACTATGGGAAAGAATTATGTAACATGCATGGGGGTTAAATCCATATTGTGTTTAAACCTTTAGTATAAAAACTTTATCCTGAAAGGTCAAATTTTACCTTTATTTTACCTTTATTTTACTTATGGATAATCACATCTATGATGTTTGTATTCAGTGGCAGCTGTTGAAAAAAAATTCTTGGTGGGCCTTACATACCAATAGATTTCTCTTCCTAGTCCAGTATAAGCATTCAAATGAACGGTCAGAAAATGACAACAATTTCACAATCTGAACTGCCAACTGGGGAGCAAACACCTTTCCACAGATCGTCCAGACTGTTTTCTTTAGTGTTTGACCCCAGCCAGTGACAGTTTGGAAACCTGGAGGTGACAACAGATGTTTGGTCATACAAAATTTATTACATACTTTTGGGTAGTGTGTGTATATATATATAATATGATATAAGTATATATTATATTTCTTAGTATCTATGTATTAGCTATGTATAAGGTAGTTTTCTAAAACCATAATCATACCAGTTTGTTCATAAAGTCAACATTTCGCAACTGCATTTTGATGTTCAACTCCTCAATGTCTTGCAGTGGAAGTCCACCATCCTCTGCACCAGAGTGCAAATTACCCCTCCATAATTGGGGGGTACAGCCTTCATAACACTTCTATGACCACAGTGGCGACTGGCCCATAGGGGGCGCTCTGGCGCCGCCCTCCCAAATGTGGGGGAAATATATATACACTCACCTAAAGGATTATTAGGAACACATGTTCAATTTCTCATTAATGCATTTATCTAATCAACCAATCACATGGCAGTTGCTTCAATGCATTTAGGGGTGTGGTCCTGGTCAAGACAATCTCCTGAACTCCAAACTGAATGTCAGAATGGGAAAGAAAGGTGATTTAAGCAATTTTGAGCGTGGCATGGTTGTTGGTGCCAGACGGGCCGGTCTGAGTATTTCACAATCTGCTCAGTTACTGGGATTTTCACGCACAACCATTTCTAGGGTTTACAAAGAATGGTGTGCAAAGGGAAAAACATCCAGTATGCGGCAGTCCTGTGGGCGAAAATGCCTTGTTGATGCTAGAGGTCAGAGGCGAATGGGCCGACTGATTTAAGCTGATAGAAGAGCAACTTTCACTGAAATAACCACTCGTTATAACCGAGGTATGCAGCAAAGGATTTGTGAAGCCACAACACGGACAACCTTGAGGCGGATGGGCTACAACAGCAGAAGACCCCACTGGGTACCACTCATCTCCACTACAAATAGGAAAAAGAGGCTACAATTTGCACGAGCTCACCAAAATTGGACAGCTGAAGACTGGAAAAATGTTGCCTGGTCTGATGAGTCTCAATTTCTGTTGAGACATTCAAATGGTAGAGTCAAAATTTGGCGTAAACAGAATGAGAACATGGATCCATCATGCCTTGTTATCACTGTGCAGGCTGTTGGTGGTGGTGTAATGGTGTGGGGGATGTTTTCTTGGCACACTTTAGGCACCTTAGTGCCAATTGGGCATCGTTTAAATGCCACGGCCTACCTGAGCATTGTTTCTGACCATGTCCATCCCTTTATGACCACCATGTACCCATCCTCTGATGGCTACTTCCAGCAGGATAATGCACCATGTCACAAAGCTCGAATCATTTCAAATTGGTTTCTTGAACATGACAATGAGTTCACTGTACTAAAATGGCCCCCACAGTCACCAGATCTCAACCCAACAGAGCATCTTTGGGATGTGGTGGAACGGGAGCTTCGTGCCCTGGATGTGCATCCCACAAATCTCCATCAACTGCAAGATGCTATCCTATCAATATGGGGCAACATTTCTAAAGAATGCTTTCAGCACCTTGTTGAATCAATGCCACGTAGAATTAAGGCAGTTCTGAAGGCGAAAGGGGGTCAAACACCGTATTAGTACGGTGTTCCTAATAATCCTTTAGGTGAGTGTATATACATCATCATGATTAATCTGATTAAAATTTTTAACGCAATTAACCCATCTGCAGCGCAGAATGACTCAAAATCCCTGAAATGTCTCTGTCAACCCATTTTGGGCAGTTTTGGTGTGTTCCATTTGCCCTCGGAACTCGTATTCCGAGTTGGATTCCGGAGTTTTGAAGCCGGAAGTGACGACATACGCGCTCCCGTTTCTCGGAGATTTGAGAAATATCTCAGAGCAGCACAGAGGATCCCGAATTCAGAATCCGAGATGGCTGCGCCCTTTATCAACAGAAGGGAAAGTTGTAGTTTTATACTGTTTAAGCACTACTTCTCATTTGTAGCTCATTAAATCAGTCACACATACTATACCGTCCAAGTTATCTGTGGACGTGTTGCTACGGAGTTTTATACATAAAGCACCGCGTGTAATGTGTTAACTGATATTACTAACAATGGCAATTAACCGGCTAGAATTGGATTTCATGATTATTTGGATTATTTGTCGGTTTTACGGTAGTTCGGGCTGATTGTAAGTGAATGAAGATAAAGACCATTTAAACTGAGGTACTTTAAATCCGACAAGTTGTCCGGCTAAGCAAAAAATCTTGCTTTTTAATATCGGTCCATGGTATTGTGCTTCTGTGGCAGATGGAATGCATCCGACTCGTGTCCAAGATGTTCAATAAACATGTTAAGTGCACATATATTCTCTTTTTTCTTGAGTCTGGTTGCTCATGAAAAATGAAATGCGATTAAAATAGATTAAAAATGAATGATATTTAATCATGATTAATCAAAATTAATCCACAAAAACCATGTGATTAATCTGATTCATTTTAATCATTTGACAGCACTAATATATATATATATATATATATATATATATATATATATATATATATATATATATATATATATATATATATATATATATATATATATATATACAGGGCTAGACATAAGCCGCGGCACCGTGGCCAATGGCCGTCGTGCCTTTCAAAATTGGCCGCACGCCTCCTCAAAATTGAAGTACCTTACGGCCAAGATTGGCCTGCCTTTAATGTTTGTCTGGCCGTATGCCCCCTTTTTACCGAAAGTAACGTTCATTACACAAAAGACTTGCGCACGACACGGTCCACTTTACCTTGTCAACAATCGATGCATCTGTACTGAACCTGAACCTAACCTAAGATACGAGAAACGAGGTCGACCCGCACATCTCGTAATTCCCAACTACTGAATGAACCGCAATGAATTCTGGACTAATACGATCATGTGTTCGTCGCATGATTGGCTGGTACGGTATGTATCGTCCAGCCTACTATGGAGCCACAGCAATGACAATGGTGCATCATCGGGGGGTTACGTTTTTGATTGGAAAAGCCATCCGACGGTTTCCGAATAACAGATAGGTGTCCTCTTCGGTAATCATCCAGTAGTTGTCGTCTGCTGCTTTTGCTGTCACCATGCCTCGCAAAGATCGAGAACGTAAAAGAAAGCAAGCTGAACTCGCGGCTACTGCCGCAAAATGTTGCAAATTATCTACTTTGTTCAGGTAAGTGTCAGATGGTGTTGTAAAAAAACATTTGCCGAGGCAGAGCAGATTTGACTCAGAGAAGTACCAAGCTCTGCTGGGTGGATATAGGACTGGTAGCGTGCAGTGTGCAAAAAACGAACGTCAAGTCAATTGTCATGTACACTAAAAGAATACGGGTGTTCTGAGCAAACAAATACAAAAATATTGATGGCTCCTTTATTGTTGGATTTTGTTTTTTGAAATAAAGCTATATATATATCTATATATATATATATATATATATATTCTGTCTCAAATCGAAGGTCGTATTGCGTAGGTTGTCTAAACTTGGTAATTACAGTAATTGGTAATTAGTGACTCAGTATTAGCCCAATGCCTTTTTGGAAAGTTTCTGCTTTTTTGAAAATAAAAAAATGCATCCTTTATGGAAATAAAATTCCTCCATAAGGCCCGAGGTGTCCTATGAAATTTAAATAAATGAAAAAAACATTTTTTCAAATTAAAATTTTTAATTTGTCAATGACTTCACAAAAAACAATACCACTGCACACTAGCTAATTTACTCCAGATTTTGGCCTTGTGCCCTAGAAAAAATATGAATAGCCAAGGCCAAAGTGGCTGTGCCCTCCTAAATCCTTATGTCTAGCCCAGTATATATATATATATGTTTAACATATAATGTTAATAATCTAATATATGTTTAACAAAACAGTATCTGGGCTATCAGATGAAGCTTCAAAAAATGTCCATAAATATGAAATTGTGGAATGCAGAATCAATTCCACTAAAATTCAAATAATAGGGCTTATTATTAGCTAGCTAGTTTTTTTTTACATTGCCCCTATAGGTTTCACTGATAGTAATGTTTTTTCAGAGCATAACGTTAGATCTTCTTATGCATTAACATTAGCCTAATAACAAACCAGACAGGCTAAGTGGTGAAATAATTTCAGAAAGGCACACTTTATTCATGATAAAATGAGAATGAAAACATAGGGAGTTCATCTCCTTGGAAAATGATCATGATCGATTTTACCTCACCAAATAAGCCTGGTTTAAATAGAGAACGTAACTTATCTTGCTAGTTAACGTAACTAACGTTTACTGTACCGGCCTCAGAAGGACAATGGTAATTCAACTTATAAAGACGTCAGCTTGCATTAGTAGATGAAACACTTAAACGAATAAATGAAGATTGTAAAATAACACATTTTCAACAGGCTACTTACAGTTACCAATGCACGACGAACACAACGAACAGGTCACTCAATTAGAATGAATGACGCAACCGACTGGCTAACCTGCCTTTAGCGCCGAGGTGGTTAACATGGTACGGTCCACATTAGGGGTGTTTGAAATCGTTTTACATATAATTTTCCTAGAAGGTGAGGTTATCTTTTTTCTTTATTTTTTTACAACAAACGAAAAATGGTAGTACCCCCCCCCCCCCAAACTGCTATTTTTGTCTCTTTGGGGGGGGGCTGGGTCTTGATCGGGGGGTACAGTACCCCCAGTAATTCGAACCATGCTCTGCACACTGAAAAAATAATAGATTCTTATAGAAAGACCTGTAAAAAGTATTTAAAAAATCCAATAGATTAAATAACTCATGAAAGAATAAAGCCACGTTAAAACCAAGCACACCATTGTTTTTCTTGTGAAATTCCCAATAAGTTTGATGTGTCACATGACCCTCTTCCTATTGAAAAAACAAAAGTTGGATCCAAAATGGCCAACTTCAAAATGGCCACCATGGTCACCACCCATCTTGAAAAGTTTTCCCCCTCACATATACTAATGTGCCACAAACAGGAAGTTAATATCACCAACCATTCCCATTTTATTAACTCTCTGGAGTCGAGTATGTCGTCTGCGACATCGCGTACTTTTCGCGTCTATTTCAGTTTATATCTCGCTGAAATCTTAATGTAGAATCATGAAAAAAACGCTGGCTAAATCCGTAATCTGTCTTCTTTTCAAAACGTCCATTCTCGGAAGTATTAAAGTTTTTTTAATTAGGATAAATAGGCAAAAAAGTAAACCATGTCATCTTACTTTGTTTTACCTGCATCGGGGGCGTGTAGTACCGCTCTCACCCGAAGATTGCTATTCACATTCTAAATAGCCGCATTAGCGCGTATTCAGATCGCATTCGCATGGTAATTTGATTAACAGCGCAACGGTGAAACGCGATCCAGATACATCCCCATCAGCGCCATAAAAGGGGGTGGGGGACGTGGCCAGGTGACAATGGCTCATTCATACACATGAAAGTTGCTACATATTCAATGAAAAGAGCCAGAAATAGTGACATGAGTTAGGTTTTTCTTATTTATTTATCCAAATGAATGTTGCATCTACACCATTTAGTCATCTTCATGTAGCCAAGACTTTGGTGATCAGATATCTGGGATCAAAACAAACTGCCAGCATTGCTTACTATGTACTTTTATAATGTTTCTGCAAGTGTTCCAAACAGCATTTTGCAATGTCTATACTTTGATGTCAAATTTCAAACTTAACACAAATCTGACATATTTACAATATATATTAAAATAAAGATGATTGTAATGGCAAAACAAATATATAAGAAATAATTTATTTGCCATGAATTAAGTTTATGATATTTGAAGAAATGTGTGATCATGCCCCAGTCAGTGAAAGTGTGTTTCCTACCCCTAGACCCCAGAGGGTTAAGGTGTATCCATATAAATGGCCCACCCTGTAGAACTTGGGCTATGTATTCTGGTTGAGTGTAGTTAGTTGCTTATATCTAGCAAGCAAGTCTTTCAATTCACATGCTTACACTCTCACCCACAATCAAAAACTTTTCCTGTTTTTTAATTGTTTTGGAATACTTGATCTGTAGTACTTTCTAGCCTAGATGAAATACAAAAATGTTTGTTTTAAACTTTTTTATTTGTATAGTGCATTTTAGTGCTTTACATTATCCCTGCCCAAAGCCCCCAGTGAGCTAGCCAGAGGTGACAGTAGCAAGGAAAAACTCCATAGAAGGAAGAAACCTTAGGAGGAACCAGACTCAAAGGGGGAGCCCATCCTCCAGAAGCTGGCAGATGAAGTCAAATGAACAAGATGACAAAGTCCTCATTTACACTGTCCAGATTTGAGTCTTAATGCTGGGGGCAGGCAGGTGATGGCATGCAGATGCTTGTGCTGCTTCTGATGGCAGGATGAACAGTGGTACAGCTGCAGGGAAGGAAAGATGTCACAGATTGTAGCAGCAAGCTAGGCAGAATATCGATGTATTTGTCTCCCCAGGTAGCACAGGGTATGGGGAATGGGAAATAATAAGTGCATTAGCCAAAGTAAGGGAGACGAGAGGCAGTGCAAATAGTTATGTGAGTGTAATATGTAAGGTCTGGCAGATAAGTCTATGGCAACATAAGTAGGGGGGAGAAGAAAATGGGGACAAAGGCATGGGGAGTTCCTGAATGTCCATCCATCCATCCATTGTCTGAAAACACTTGTCCTACTCAGGGTTGCAGGGGGTCCAAAGCAAATCCTGGAGTCTACAGGCACAAGGCGGAGAACAACTCAGAGTTTGGCACCATCCCATAGCAGGGCACACCTACACACCATTTTCCCTGAACATCAGCACTCTCCATCAGGGAGTGTGAAGCCAGACAGACAGCACTGACAATTCCATTTCATCCAGAGCCAATGGAACCTGTATGCCTCAGACCATAGGCCTAGCTGAGAGCGAGCGGTTAGCTAGGGCTTGGACTAGAGTTCCTATAAGGTAGACTAAACAAATGTGTTTATAGTCTAGATTTAAATATGGAAAGTGTGCCTGAATCTTGCACATCCATTGGGAGACTATTCCACAGCTGCGGATCTCTGTAAGAGAATGCTTTGCAGCCTACCGTAGTTCTTTCTACTCTATGTACTAGGGGTGTAAATCACAGCTTTCCTTGCGATACGTAAGGAATAATTGACGACGGGCCGTTGAATTATTAGAAAAATAATGCACACCCGAGGTGGTAATGCGGCCACGACGCGAAGCGGAGTGGCCGTTACACCTCGGGTGTGCATTATTTTTCTAATAATTCAACGGTCCGGAGTCAATTATTCCGCTTATACTACGGTTGCCACACCTCAAGACATCGATCAGATGATATATTTCAAGGGATTCGTCCGGTTTTTCTACTTAAATCGCTATTGTGAGTAGGATTATTTCTTCCGCATCTCATCCAACGACTCTTTTGCTAGTTCCAAAACGTCATTAGCTGTTGTTTTTTTGGTGTTTTCTTCGTGTTTTTCTCCCTCGAGTATGTCTAGCTGTTCTTCGCTGATCATTTTATGTCTTTTGTTGTTGCCGGCTGCCTTTGATGTCCGCTTCCGTTTATGTTGTTTTTCATCTGGACTGTCTAATACTGCTGCAGCCCAGTTGTTGAAAGTTTCATATTCACCGTAAATATTAAAATTTACTTTCGGAAAATCGTCTGTCATGTTGTTGTTTTTGTTAGTCCTGTGTGCTGTATAGGTACTGTATGCTAATTTCCGTTATTAAAGTTAACTATGCGAAGTGATATGGAACTGTAATATGGTCAAGAGAGCTGCCTGGAACTACGTTCGCCGTGCGTTTCCCTGAAAATAATTGCACACCTCAGAACGTTCGTCAGCCAATCAGATTCAAGCATCAGAAGTCTGAGGTTGTTTGTGGAGGTAGGGGGCAGTAATGCTGTGAGATCTCGCGAGAGCTGTGCGTAATCCAACATGGCAGCGTCCTACTAAAAAAAAAAAAACAAAACAAAACTTACTTCGATAGCCAACTTAACCAAGCCAAAATATTAATAATAGTATTTATAGTACTTTATCGGATAAATAAGTTCACTCATTTACATCCTGGACGAAGAAAGCTTGGAAGATTTACAGGATTACGTGGACGAGTGTTACGAACGACTCATCATGAAGAAGAACCAAGCGACTCCGTCCACGAAGAGAACACGCTCGGACTGTACCTCAAACAGCCCCTCAAGTAGCCCTTCATCGCCTGATAAGGAATACGGAGATATCCTAGAGTCCATTAACAACAAACTTTCCAGTTTTGACGCCCGACTGGCACTTGTAGAAATCCTACACAAGGAATTTCAAGCATTACGGGAATCTCTGGAGTACAGTCAACAACAGGTGGAATCGCTAGCATCCGAAAACAAGATTCTCAGAGACTCCGTAACATCCCTCACGGAAGGTATGGCGAAACTCTCCACAGAACATAAGCGCATGAAAGAGTCCCTGCTTGATATTCAAGCAAGAAGTATGCGGGACAATTTAGTGTTCGCCGGAATTCCGGAGCGCGCAGAGGAAGACGCAGAAGCTACCATCAGAAACTTCATGCAACAAGAACTTAAACTTCCTCGGGACACCGTCAGCAACATCACGTTTCATCGGGTCCACCGCATAGGAGGGGTGAGGAAAGAAGCTCAGCGTCCAAGACCTATCGTGGCCAAGTTTGAACATTTCAAGCAAAAGGAACTGGTGAAAAGCCGAGGCAGGGAGCTCAGAGGAACGGACTTCAGCGTCAACGACCAATTTCCCAAAGAAATCCTGGATCGTCGCAGAATCCTGTTCCAGCTCAGGAAAAAATTCATTGCGGAGGGAGCCCGAGCTGTCATCGCGGTAGACAGACTGTATGTTAATGGACAACTATTTCGCGACCAGAACACCACTGCTTGGCTCTACTGAAACCACTTCCGACTAAGGTAACACGCATTTAACAAACTGACTTTAAAGTTTGGCAGTTAATACAGGTTTTTAGCGCACGCCGCACACTAGACGGCTTTGTCTAAAGACTATTAAGGCTGGTTCACTTTATATCCCTTACTGTTCCTCAACCCCCTTGTTTAATGTCTCACTACAGTCGCAGTTGTTGTTGTTGTTGTTATTGTTATGGCCATCATTGTCAATTTGGTTGTTATGTTAATTGTTGCATATCGATATTGACGCTCAAAAATGTTTTATCTGGAAGCAGTCTACCAGATACTATACACCCACACCGACACGTAGGTAGTCACACACTCGCATGCATAGATGCCCACTCAAACATACACGCACCCCCTCATCTTAACATCACACATGTATGCATTCATACACTCACATATACACATGCCCACTCAAGCTCAGACAGATCTCCTCACCTTAATAACACACATGGAGGCATTCACACATTGATATTTGCACACACACTAATCCTGACATATTCAGACTCATTCACACAGAGTCTTTCACATACACACACATCCATCCATTTTAACATTAGATTGCACTCAGGGGGTCTAAGTTAGGACAGCATGAATTCACTACGCTTTGTCACTTGGAACGTGCGTGGTATTGGCTCAATTGCTAAGAGACATAAAATCTTAGAATATCTAACAACATTACAGGCAGACATTGTCCTACTGCAGGAAACTCACTTAGCCAAAACAGGACAGTGTACATTAAATTCACCAGAATTTCCACACGTATACTTAGCTAGTTATAATTCAAAACAGAGAGGTGTAGCAATTTTAATCAACAAAAGAATATGTTTCAACTGTAAAGACACTATCGCAGACCCAGAAGGTAGATTCATAATTATTAAAATTTCAGCATATAACAAAGAGATATGTATTGCCAATATATACGGTCCAAATAGTGATGACTCCTCCTTCTTCCACCACCTTTTTGCTGAAATATCATCGCACTCAGACACAGAACTTATACTGGGAGGGGACTTCAACTTAGTACTTAACCCAGAATCTGACAGACGTAGTACAGCAGCTAGTTACCGTACTTGCCAATCATCTGAAACAGTAAAACAATATATGAATGATTTCGGCCTATGCGATGTCTGGCGTACTTTTCACACCACGCTCAGAGAATACACGTTTTTCTCACCAGTCCATCATTCTTACTCCCGGATAGACTTTTTTCTTACGAGCAATACAGTTATGAAAAATATATCTGACACACAAATTCACCCTATAACAATCAGTGACCACGCACCTGTCACTATGACGGTCACTGTAAAAGTTAGTGCACCACCTTTTAAACGGTGGAGACTGAATACATCATTACTAACGGACTCAGAGTTTCTAGAAGTTATTAAAAAAGATTGGACAACATTTATTGAAACAAATGACCTGCCAGGTATCTCTGCGTGCATTCTCTGGGAGACAGCAAAGGCTGTAATACGAGGCAGAATAATTTCATATTCAGTACATAAAAAAAAAGAAAGAAAAAGCACTCGAAACTGAACTAGAACAGAAAATTAAAACTTTGGAATCAGCACATGTTGCCTCCCAAGAAAAACACCTTCTCAATGACCTGAGAAAAAATAGAATTAAATTGCAAGAATTAAGAGACAAAAAAACTCAGTTTTACATACAGAGATTACGCTTGGACAATTTTGAACATAGTAATAAATCAAGTAAATTTTTAGCAAACCAACTAAAACAGAATAAGGAGAAGGCAGCAATCTCTTCAGTTACAGACCCCAATGGGAAGGCAACTCATAGCCTAGGAGAGATAAATAGGATATTTAGGGACTTCTATAAAAAATTATACTCACCTGATATTAATCCAACCAATTCTGAAATAGAAGAGTTCTTAAATAACATCGACCTACCAATATTAAATAATGAACAAATAACGGCATTAGAGTTACCTCTCTCAATAGTGGAACTTCATGATGCACTACAATGTATGCCTAACGGGAAAGCCCCAGGTCCAGATGGATTTCCAGCAGAATTCTACAAAACATTTTGGCCTCTGCTAGCACCACTCTTCCATAGAATGGTTATAGAAATTAAAGAAACTGGCAGCATCCCTCCAAATATGAATTGTGCAGACATTAACCTGCTCCTCAAACCTGACAAAGATCCTGCTCTCCCCTCTAGCTACCGACCAATATCACTCATAAATGCGGATCTTAAAATCATCAGCAAGGCACTGGCTAGTAGAATTGAAAAAGTGACACCTTATATAATACATCCAGATCAAACGGGTTTCATTAAAGGCAGACAGTCCACTAACAACATGAGGAGACTAATTGGCGTAATAGACTACTGCAACATTCAAAATAAGGAAGCCATAATCATGTCATTGGACGCAGAAAAGGCTTTTGACAGGGTCAACTGGAAATTTCTAATGGCAACCTTACTAAAATTTGGATTTCGTGAGAACTTCGTAACCTGGATTAAAATTTTATACAGTTCACCTAAAGCCTGTGTAAAAACGAATGATCAAATCTCCCCAAGCTTCACTCTCAGAAGGGGCACTAGGCAAGGTTGTCCACTTTCTCCATCACTATTTTCTATATTTATTGAACCATTGGCAGCAGCAATTCGGAATAATAATAATATCAAAGGTATTCAAACAGCAAGTATAACCCATAAAATTAGTCTTTATGCAGATGATGTATTACTTTTTCTTCAAAATACACAGGGTTCCCTCACGGAGACGATAAGACTTATAGATAAATTCTCCTCCATATCAGATTACTCTATTAATTGGAACAAGTCGACTACTCTTCCAATATCTTGTGACTTCCAGTCCAATCCAACTATCCCACTTCAATCTGGGAACATTAGATATCTGGGTATTAACATTTCTGCCAAGCTGTCAGATCTGACGCGATTAAATTATAGTCCGCTGCTTAAAAAGATAGAAGATGACCTTGCACGGTGGAACAATCTACCCACATCACTTCTGGGAAGAGTAGCTACAATCAAAATGATGATCCTACCAAAAATTAACTACATGTTCTCAATGGTTCCGAGTCAACCTCCGCGGACTTGGTTTAAATCATTGGACTCCTTAGTTTCAAAATATCTATGGAAATCCAAACCACCACGAATAAGTTTAAAAACTTTACAGAAATCCAAAAACTGTGGGGGTTTGGAGCTTCCCAATTTCTACAACTACTTTCTTGCCAATAGATTGATATATGTCCTAAAATGGACTACGCAAAATAACTTAGACCTTAACTGGTTGGATATTGAGCAAACTTTCTGTAATGATATTCGAGTCGAGGACCTGCCATTTATCAGTCATATACTTAAACGACATTGCTGTTTTAAGAGCATCAACATCAGCACATCGCTGACAGCCTGGTGGGAATTTCTTAGAATAAACCAAACTTCAGTGGTCCCATGCAAACTGACACCCATCTGGAACAACCCTGACATCCTGTTAAATAAAAAAGTGATAAACTTCCTGGCTTGGCATAATAAAGGAATCAAGCGCCTCGAACATATAATCCAAGACAATTGCATGATATCATTTGACAAAATTACAGAAACTTATAACATTGAGAAAAACAAATACTTAGAATATCTTCAACTTAAATCAATAATACACAATAGATGGTGCCGTAAGCAATTAGATCTGGAGCTTTCACCTAAAATAGCAAACTTCTTAATAACTCCAACTAAAAAACTACTGTCTAGGATTTACGTGCATCTAGCAGAATCTGATACAACGCTCTCACTCCCTACCCACAAATGGGAAAGGGATTTACTCATCAATCAAGACACTAACTTCTGGAGGCAAATTTGCTTGAATACCTTTCGAATGAATCGGAACTCCAACCTGCAGCTTTTACAATACAAAATTTTACACAGAACACACTACACAGGGCAGAGGATGTTCCAGATGGGTATCAGAGATACTGACATATGCCTAACTTGTAAGACGGATGCACCAGATAATTACCTGCATGCTTTCTGGTATTGCACACCGGTCAACGAATTCTGGCAAAGGATTTGTGAAGACTTATCGACACACCTAGGGCATCCCATCCCACCCTCCCCCTCACTCTGCCTGCTTGGGGACCTCACTGACACTAATATGGACATGAATAAATCTTGCATGCTTCTCACAGTACTAACCATTGCTAAGAAAACAATCCTTCTGAACTGGAAGTCAAAAGAGAATTTAAACATAAATCTGTTCAAAAATCTACTCTGGGATTATGTTTCCATGGAGAGGATGTCTGCCTGTAAGAAAAATCAATTGATCGATTTTGAAGACAGTTGGACTCCAATAATGAATTTTTTAACGTAATGTCGTCAGGGGTGGTGGGGCCTTGCCGTCACCGTCCCGGGTTGGGGGCTGGGGGTGGGGGGGCTGGGTTGTTGGGGTCCTCTGGTGTTTCTCTTGGCTGAGGGCGCGTGGTCAGTGTCTCTGGGTGGCCGCTGGCCTGGCCTGGTTGGGGCGGTGCGGGGGGTGGGGGGGTTCTGCCCCCGCGGGGTGGGTGGCGCGCTGGGGGGGGATCGGGGGGTGGGGCCTCTGGGTTCCGCCTGGGCCGCTGCGCTGGGGTGCGTGGGTTTGGGGGCGTGGGCTCTATCTGCTGGGGCCGCTGCTCCGGCTCCCGGGCGGGTGGTCGCCCGCATGCTGGGGGGCCTGGTCTGCCCGGGCCCGTTGCCTGGTGGGGACGGGTCGTTGTCTGCCGTTGGCGATTCCGGCGCGGGGCCCTCGGGCGCTGTGGGGTGGTTTGGGGGGGGCGGTGGGGGGAGCCTCTGCCTCGCCTGGGGGGGGGCCTGGGGTGGCCGGGGGGCGGGGGTCACCCCGCCTGGCTGGTCCGGCTCCCCGTTTGCCGGGGGGGTCTGGGGTTGTCCCGTCCTTGGCCGCTAGCTGGGGTCTCATCGGGCGTGGTGGGGTGGGTCTCTCCCGGTCTGCGCCTGGGGGGGGGGGGGCGTTCCCTGCTGCTGGGCTGCCTGTGCCGCCCCTGAACACCTCGGTTGGCCGTCCCTGCCGGCTGTGCGGGGTCAGGGATGGGGACTAATCGGGGCCAGTCGGGGATCTGGCCCCGGTGCCGGGGGGGGCCCACTCCTGGCACGCCCTTATTGCTCCCCTGGGTCCAACACCACATTTCACACAACACTAGGGCCTTGAGGGGCGGTGGGGAGGTGCGCCGAGACACTGCCCCTCAATTTTTACTTACATGTTAGACACCACATGACACTAGGGCTGAGGAGGTGGGTTGAGGCAGGTGGGGCTCTGCCGTCTGCCAGCGGTGGGGTGCCCATGCCTCAACTGCTCGCCCACTTTTTGCACCTTAGTCATATACGCAGTCCATATTACATTAGGGCCTTGGGGGTGCGGGGAGGGGGATGGGGGACTCTGCCATCTGCCAGTGGTGGGGCCCTCATACCCGAACTGCACCCACTAATTTTAATGCATAGTAGACATAAACACACAACTCTCTCACACATGTACATGCACACTTCACACCAACATGGGTCAGGGAGGGGATGGGGGCTGAGGGGCCCCCCCTAACTCTCTGTCTCTGGCCCTGTGCTGGTGGGGTGGCCCGCCGGGGGGAAGACCCATCATGGGGGGGTTCGGGTGGCCCTGGCGGGTATGGGCGGCCTCCTCTCTTGGGCCACGGGCCGGGTGGTGCTTGGCTCTGCTGCGCCGTGGTGGGGCCCTGGCGGGCGGTCCGGGGAATCTTGGGACGCTCTGGGCCCTGCTAGGCGGATTGGGGGGTTCGGTCTGGGCTGGGCGGGGTGTCTGCCGCTCCCCGGTCGCCGCGGGTCCGCTCCCGGGTGGGGGGGGGGCTCTTTGTATGGGCCCCCCTTGGATCATCCTGCAGTGTTGGGGGGGAGGCGTGCCGGGTCGCTGCGGTGGGCGGCGGCCCGTCCTCCCGGGGGACGGGCTGGGGGGGCTGGGGCTCCCCCGGTGTGTGGGGGGCCGTCCGCCGGGGGGTGGGGGGGGTGGTCCCGGTGGGTGGGGCCCTTCGGCCCTGGACCCGCCTGCCCCGGTGGGTTGGTTGCGGGTGGGGCTGGGGGGCTCGCCGCCCGTCCTCCCTCTGCGGGCCTCCCTGTGCGGGGGTTGGCGCCCCCTTAGTCCCTCGCGGGCTCCCTCTCGGGTTGGGCGGGTGGTTGTCTCTGGGATGCGTGGCTGTGGGCCCTTGTGCCGGGGGGGCAGTAGGGTGGCTTCGGTTGCCTGGTTCTCCTGCCTTCGCCTTGGGCCTGGGGGGGGGGGGTGCTGCCGCCTCCCCTGACGGCATTAAATGCCAGCACATCCAATGACAAATCAGGTCACACCTACACTTGCACATGCATACAAGACTGGTTGAGCGATCGATATCATTATTATTATTACTTTTTAGGGTATGTTATAGATTTAGGAATTGAAATATACATATATAACGGTACGATTACGTGTGTGTATGCTACATATATATAATACCGATTTGTATTAATTATTATTAGTATCACTGATGTTGTTATAATTCTTGTTGTTTGATGAGTGTTATGTTTCTTATGGTTGTTTGTATTCTGTATTCCCCTATACTTCATCTTTTTTCCATCCCGCCTACATTATTAGTGTTATTATTTCTGTATACCTTTTTTTTTTTTTTTTTTTTTTTTTTTTCTTTTCTCTCTCCCCCTCTCCCCATGGTGATTGATGTCTGTTATTGTTACGCTGTTGTTTTTGTACCCCCCCTGTTTTTCTCCTTTTCCACGGTACTGGTGAGTTCGGAGCGGCCACAATCTTTACTCTTGAATGTAATGTAAAATAAAGTTGTCCTCCGAAGAGGGGGGGTGGTGGTGGGCAACAATAAAAAAAAAAAAAAAAAAAAAAAAAAAAAAAAAAGATTCAAGCATTCAACGGTCCCGTAGTATAAGATACAATATCGATTCCTTAAGCCAATAGTTAGATTTTTTTGATACCTCAGAAATCCCCACGATACGATATGATTCGATTCAGTTCCATACTGGGGATAGTAGTCGAAATGATGAAATTTCACACAATCCTTTATATTTAAATGAATTAAAAAAGGCAAATATAATTAGCATTTTATCATATTTTATTGGGAACTGTAAACAAAATCTAGTGTAGTCAAGTATGTCCCATAAAACAAGCAAAATAAAATGCAATAAGGTAAAAATAAAAACTTTGGATGGAGGTCGATTAACCTGGTGACTAATTTTTATTTTGAATCAAGTCTTCTCCAGACAAATACAAAAGTGTAACAAAAAGTATGTCCATAACTGTCATGACCTGCTCGTGTACTACGCCCCTCATTAACTTCGCGTGCAATCCCGATTGTTCCCAGCTGTTTCTTATTGTTTTGTCTAGTCCTGTATATTTAAGTCCACGTCAGAGTCTGTCGCCCAAATCTGTCATTGAAGTTTTCCCCGTGTTCCCCGTTTGTTGGATTTCCGTCTGCCTGATCCTGATTCCTCCTCATTCCCTGCTCGCTCGCCCTACGCTGGGATACAATGATAACAAGTAAAATTAAGTGTAATAAAGTCAAATAAAAAACATTGCATGGACAGACATATAGAATGAGGAACATCAACATGACTGACTTCTGCGGTGAAATAAGTATGTCAGTATTCTTCTTTGACAGTTTTTTTAAAGAAAAATTAAATGGTCAACGTGTTCAGGAGATTGTGTGCTCTGAGCATAGCGTCCTATGTCACCTGCCGTACTAAACACACGCTCTGAAGGTACACTAGCTTGTGAGCTACTTATAAATGACTAAATCAAAGTGATCTACCTACTATAAAAATGCAAAACATATTTATGTATAAAAAGTTTGAGTATTTTTAAATATGATTTATTATTATTACTATTATTATTAATAGCTTCCCTTTGGGATAAATAAAGTATTTTTGAATTGAACTGGGATTTTAGTTCCTTCACCTTTCTATTTCTCAGCTCGCTTTTCGGAGGTAAGTTAATGAAGTTTTCATGAACAGTGCGAAAATGCCGCTCCACATTTCCCTTCTTCGGAATAGCAGTAGTAGACTGACAGATGAGGCAAATGCACTTCGAATATGACATGGTGGAAAAAAACAGTGGTAGGTTTTTGGCTTCTTATGTGGTCCAGCTCCCCCATTAATTTTTCTACCCTTTCTTAAGTTTAGTAGAAATAAACTGGAGGCTAACTAGGCGACTGTCATGACCTGCGCGTCCAGTCCTTGTGTGTGCCACGCCCACCTCGTTACCCGCGTGTGAATTCCCATCGTATCAGCTGTCTTGCGTTTATTCTGATGTCATGTCCTGTATTTAATCCGCGTTCAAGTCTGTTTCCCCGGGGGCCTGTACTACGAAGCAGGGTTACTGGCTTATCGGGGTAACTTGTCGAATTTAAGGTAGTCTGGGCAAAATGTAAGTGAACGAATATGAAGTACATTTAAACTTTGGTACCTTAAATCCGACAAGTTACCCCGATATGCCAGTAATCCTGCTTCGTAGTACAGGCCACTGGTCTGTCAATAATGTTTGTACTGTGTGGTTACCTGTCCGCCCTGAACAAACCCTGTCCTTTGGATTACCATTTCCCTGATCCGGCTTTCCCGCACCCTGCTTGCTCGCCCGTCACACGATCGTAACAGCGACTCAGTAGCTTGCTAGAGATTTGCAGCAGTTGGCGCGGTTGAACGCGTCATCCATCCTTTATTTTTTTATGCCATACGATCTACCCACACTACCTTTGCAATAGACCAGTATATCTCAATCGACATATTGGGCACCCCTGGTGTAGACCATGTATATGTCGGAGTGGATCAAGAAAACAATACTAGAACAGATGAGAAAATAAAAACGCATGTATCGATATTTTTGCGGTCACATCGATGCATTGGATCGTTTGCCGTTGAATTGATATATCGATACAAATCGATGTATTGTTACACTCCTACTATGTACTATTGGATATCTGCTCTTTGAGATCAAAGCAGGTGAGGAGGGTTGTAAGAGACCAGCAGATCTCTAAGGTATTCTGGTGCAAGGCCATTCAGTGCTTTCTAAGTTAACTGCAGTATTTTGTAGTCAATCCAGGACTTAACTGGAAGCCAGAGAAGGGAGCATAGAACAACGGCTAATATGATCACCTTTTTTTAGTTTTTGTGAGAACTAATAAAAAAAAACAATTAAACTAAACATACTGGGGGCTGTCAATGGGTAACAGGAAGGAAATAATGCACCATGGGCATAGTTTCCCATGACAAAATAAACAAACAAAATTGTTCCCTGGGAGTAGCTGTTGTTGGGTACTACAGTGCAAGTTACTTAAGGGTCTGACAGATAACCTAGTATGGAGAAAAGGATAAAGAACTTAGACTGGAAGGAGTCACATCGATTGTGTGTGTGCGACAATTGGTGGGTTGATAGGCAGAAGGGAAGTTTTGAACAAGAAGTGAAAAATGACAGGTTCAATAGCAGCGGGACCGTGTTCACAACCTGGTTTGCTGTTGCAGATCAGATTACCCCTGGGTTGGGCTCTGTTGGACAAATCAGTTTTAACCAGAATGAGGACAACTAGCAGGTTCTGCTTTGCTTGTGACTACAAGATGCCCGTGTGTGGAAAAGTTTGAATGTTGTCAGGTGTCTCACTGATATGATCATTTAAGTCAATTGTCCACTATAATTAATTGTGATTAAACCCTTGTCCATGGAAGTCTCCTTGTTGTGGGAGAGGGAGTGATTAAAAGCATGAAATAAAAAGGTAAAACAGAAATCAAGTAAAATTGTGTTTCTAACGTTTTAATTGTAAACATAATTTAATTGTGTAACAATTATTTAATAAGATGCCAATGGGTTGAATCAATTCATCTTTTAATGTTGATTCCTGCTTTGAGGCAAGCGTCTGTGTGTCCAATTAAATGTGACACAGTTATAATACTGTGGCTGACCATTAGAGTTGCAATTTAAATGGTGTGGTACTGCTATGGCTGACCACTAGAGGGTTTAAGGGGCGTTGCTCCCTCGATGGGGGCCTCAGGTAAGTAAGCCTAATGGATGTAGTCACTGTGACCCGAAAAAATCTATTAATTAATGAATTTATTATTATTAATTAACCATTATATTTGAATGATTTGTTTCTCTAGTAAACATTATTATGGAAGTCCTGATTGTTCAGTTACTGGAAGATTTAGTTCCAGGCTGTGAATGGAATTCATTAATTACAGTATAACTACTTAACGTGAGTTAGAACATTAGTCCTGTGAACATAACTCTCACCAGGTAATGTAGCAACTCCACAGCAAAAATCTGCTCATGGATGCAGAAAGAGTCTTGTGATACTTTAGGACACAGGTGTCAGACTCCAGTCCTGGAGGGCCGGAGCCCTGCACATTTTTGGGTTTCCCCTCGTTTAACACACCTGATTCAACTTCTTGTGCTAATTACCACATAGCTGTTGAGCTGAATCATTTGTGGTGGAACAGAGAAAGAACTAAGCTAAACAGGGCTCCAGCCCCCCAGGACTGCAGTTTGACACCCCTGTTTTAGGACAAACTTGGGACTTTTAAAAGCTTACAGAGGTTTGCACCAGTAAAGTGACTTAATTATGAGACAATCATTCAGATGGCGATTTAAAATGTATAAAAGGTATGCATTTTTTTCTAACACTACAACTAACACACGACAAACATTAATCTTAACGTAAGATAAACACAAAATATCAGGATAAAACACAATAAAATCAATAAGCAGGATGGAATATGGGAAAGTACTAACTTAATTTTGTGGCTTTGCGTAGTTCTGTAGGACTCTTCTCCCCCCTTTCTGTGTGGTAGTTCTTCACGCAGTCACGTAGCTACAGTATTACGGTTCAGTTCCACCCACAGAGGAATCTGAGGTGTGTGATTTTAAAGTCGATGAATATTGATCATTGGAAATTCAACATTTGGACCAATGATCTGGGACATCTGACCAGAGTCGTAGTCTAGGGGTTTGCATAGTGGTCCAATGGATTTACGACCGTATACTAAATCAACTTTATGTCATGGGCTGCTCCAAGGATGACCTGTCATGCAGGGATTCCCTTTTACGCCCTCGAGGTTTCCTGAGAAGGGAGTGTTGCAACGACCGTACTGTTCACTCCCCGCCGGCGCCAGGACCCGGGAGAACCGGTTACAGCACGCCACCTTCTGACAGCTGAAGCTCATTGGGTTAATGGATAATCTTTCTTATTCGCTTGTGGCACGCCTGCCAGATACGAGATCTTCAGCTTTGGTTGCAAATTTGAGCGTTTCTGTCCCGTATCCCCTCTTCCTGTCTATTAGCAACTTTTCATTCTATTTTCACTCTGTTTTTTATAAATACCCTGAGCACATGTGACAGATGTGAAAGGGTCTGGAGAAGTCATGGAGAATGTTATGCTGCCTGTAATATTGTTCAGCATGACCAGTTTGGTGGTAGGCCAGTGATAGTTTGGGGAGGCATATCCATGGAGGAATGCATTGACCTCTACAGGCTAGACAACGGCACCTTGACTGCCATTAGGTATTGGGATGAAATCCTTGAATTCATTGTCAGACCCTATGCTGGTGCAGTGGGTCCTGGGTTCCTCCTGGTGTATGACAATGCCTGGCCTTATGTGGCGAGAGTATGCAGGCAGTTCCTGAAGGATGAAGGAATTGATACCATTGACTGCCCCCCACGCTCTTCTGACCTAAATCCAGTAGAACATCTCTAGGATATTATGTATCGGTCCATCCACTAGGTTGCACCTCAGACTGTCCAGGAGCTCAGTGGTGCCCTGGTCCAGATCTGGGAGGAGATCCCCCAGGACACCATCCGTCGTTTCAATAGGAGCACGCCCTGACGTTGTCAGGCATGCATACAAGCATGTGGGGGCTGTACAAACTACTGAGTACGATTTTGAGTTGCTGCAATGAAATTTCAGCAAAATGGACTAGCGTCTTTCAATTCAGCCCTCTGTAGTTTCATAATTTTCAATTCCATCAAACGATGCTTACCCAGTCCATATCAGTATAGATATCCAGCATGCTTTTTCCCATTGAGATCTGATGTGTTTTCAAAGTGTTCCTTTAATTTGTTTGAGCAGTGTATATTTATATACATATAATGGTTTTGTGAGGAAGATAGAATGAGTTACCTTTGTGGGGGGTAACAGAATTATTAAGATAATTTACATGAACAAGTAGACATAACATCTAGATATTTATACTGCTAACAAGGTAAACACTTAGGCAAGACACACAACAGGCAAATCTTAAAACAGGTCCTTCTCTCTTTGAGGTTCTGTTTGTGAGGAAGGAGGGAGGTGCATGTTGGATTCTTAAACACCAGCATTCGTGGTTTCACTCTTATCAGTACCCAAATGTGCATCCCCCCTAGGGGTGCTAGCTTGCTCTATGCTTGAACCCTTTATATTAAGGTCCAGGTTGTTATTCCTAGGGTTCTAAATCTCTATACAAGTTGGAATGCTAGCCTTCCTTTGCCTTGTTATTTGAATCACCTTGAGTGTGTGTATGTGTGAGTGTATGTTTGTGTGTGTGCGATTCCACATTTACCAAGTGGTAGCATATATACTGTAAGGTGAACAGTAGAGGGCCCAGCACTGATCCCTGTGGGACACCATATTTAACTTTAGAGTGCTTCATTCATTTTCGCCATGGACAAATTAATAACAACCAGTTTAGTAGGAATAGGGTCTAAAGGCTAGTAGAAGATTTGAAATTAAGTTAAAAATGTATGATTATTTTACAGGAAAGATAAATTCAAAAATGTCATTATCAGTAGTAATAGGGCTAGCAGTAGACTGGTAGCTGTATGTAGCTACAGACATGGTGGTCTGACTAATCTTACTTATGTTGCCATTAAAAACCATAATAAATTCATCACTCCTAAGGGTTTCTAGGACTTGTGAGTTACACATTGAAGAATTCTTTGTTAAGTTAGACTCAGATTCAAACAGGAATTTATTATTGTTTTTTGTTTTCTTTTATTAGTATGGAGAGATACACAGACCTAGCGATCACTATTGGTATGTCTATTGCTATGGCTATGCAGTTGTGTGTTGGGGCAGTGCAGTGAAGACAGCTGATACCAACAGGCTGAACAAGCTGATTAAAAAGGCTGGTTCTGTCCTGGGTGTCAGACTGGAGAACCTGGCGGAGGTGTCTGAGAGGAGAATGCTGAAAAAGCTTCTTAGTATCATGGACAACCCCTTTCACCCCATGCACGCCTCCATGATGGGTCATCAGAGCACACACAGCAAAAGACTCATTGCCTGCAAATGCAGAACCAAACGCCACAGGAAATTCTTTCTACCCGTGGCAATAAGAGTGTATAACTCTTCCCCCTTCTGTAGGTGATCTTTTTCATCGTTTTCAGCATTTATGTCATTAGGTTCTCATTCAGATTGTACAATATTACTCATCTGCTTTTTATTTACTCACTGGTATGCTATTGAATGTTTGTTTTCATCCCCTCATCACAAGGTGCTATCTCATTTTATTCATGGCACAAACACTAAGGGCCATTTTCCCATATAGGGATTAAGCCTAGTCGTAGACTAAATGTAATTTTAAACCTGGATTTATTGAAGTGGCTTTCTCACACATGTATTAAAATATTCTCAGACTTGCACTACACTGTAAACCCCACTGTTGTCATTAATAAAGAAATTAAGTTAATACAACTTGACATTACTTAAAGTACAAAGTTTTGGCATCAAAACTTAAACAGGTGTGTTTAACTTGGTAGCAAAAACGTTTTAATTAATATTTTAAGTTCTCTGAACTCAACATTTTAATTCATTTAAATAAAATGATTGGTCGCGCTAAAAAATTCTGCTTTGACAACCGCGCTGTCCATAAGTTATATGACACAAGGCAGGAATTTTTTTTCGTGCTGAATTTTGCTGAAGCAGCAGCAAGACAGAGGGACTATAGCAGAAACCATCTGACAGAAGAAAGACAAAAGTTAAATTAGTAAGTAGAGATTTAAACACTCATATACATTTTTCTTAATTGATTTTCACATTATTCTAATGTTATGTTTTTCGTTTCACTCCAGTAGCAGCACAAGTACGCTGGCGGTAAAGCAGGTGGGAAGAGAGTCCTCCTGTGACATTACACAGGTAGGTTAATGGTAAAATATTTAAATGTAAAATTCTCTTGGTTGCTGTTTTATTTTTGGAGTATTTTGTAGTTATAAACACGCTTACTAACTTTCTGTAAGAACATTTTAATTTCCCGTTTAATTTTTTTGGTTTCTTCCCCCAGCTGCACGTGCTGGCAGGCGATTATGAAGCAGGCGGAGACACGCATGGAGTCATCATAAAGGCCCATGGATTACACTGGTAAGTTAATGTTTAACACGCTTGTACATTTTGGTTTATTGTCTGTAAAAGGTTTTATTTTGTAGTTATAAACACGCCTAAGTTTCTAATTTTTTTTAAGAACATTTTAATTTCCTGCCTAATGTAACCGTTTTCCTCCCTCAGCGGCACTTGCAGGCAGGTGGTCGTGAAGCAGGCGGTGACAGGGCTGGAGTGTCATGCCCCGATCGTCCGCTCCCCTTGTGGGCCACGCCCCCTCATTAACCGCGTGTGGATTCCCCGTGTTTACCAGCTGTTCTTGATTGTTGTCATTAGTCCATTGTATTTAGTCCGCGTTTCCGTTTGTTTCCCCAGTCCGGTCATTGATGTTATGTGCTGTACTGTCGTGTTTCCCCGGTCCTGCTTCCCTTTAATAAATCCCCGTTCTACCCTGCTTCCTGGCTCCTGCTCGCCCGCTTCCCTGCTCGCCCGCTCCGAGGCGTAACAGAATGACCGGACTCTTTAAAGCAAGACCAGGTACTTCGCCGGCAGACTCGCTGAGGGACGATCTTCCCGAGATTCCCAGGATGATTCCGCCGAATTTCGCTTTCTGCGACCCCCGCCTGTACTGGCCGGATGCCGACCGGCGACGAAAGCCGGCTCCCGAAGTGCCTGGCCGCACAGCAGCCGGATCGCGGAGAGACCGAAGATGGGAAGACGCGCCTGAGGTCTTTCTAAGGGCCGTCTTGACCGCTTCCCCTGCTGTGCACTGGGAGAATCCCTACCCGATTCTCCACCCGGCGGTGTTCGCGGGTGACGTCACCGCCGCTTCGCCTAGGCGGACGCCCGAAGCCCGTCCGCCCGCCGCTTCGCTGCCTAAACCCGCAACCTGCCTCTTCACCGGGACGCGCCTGGCCCTTAAAGGGGCCAGGTCCATTCAGGACGCTATCCCGCGGGTTCCGCGATTGCGGAAGCGGGCAGCGCCCCCCGTGGTTCCAGAGGCTGCAGCGCCCCCCGTGGTTCCAGAGGCTGCAGCGCCCCCCGTGGTTCCTGAGGCTGCAGCGCCCCCCGTGGTTCCTGAGCCACGGCCCTGCCAGGAGACGGCTAGGCGGTTCTTCACCCTCCAGGGACTGTACTGGCGGATGGTGGGTGAACCCACCATAAGGAGCTCCCCGGAGGCGGTTGCGCTCCTGGAGCGGCTCCGGAGGGAGTTTGCTGCCGTCTCTCCAGCGGCTCCACCTCCACAGCTGGAGAGGGCGGAGGAGACCTTGAGGGAGCTGCTCTGGTTGCGGTCGGAGCTGGCCCCTCCAGAGGAGGCCGCGGCCCCTGCTGTGCCACTGCCCCCAGAGGTCCCTCTAGCGCCCCCTGCTGGCCTGGAGTGGGTGCCCCCTGCCCAGTCCCTTGTGCAGCCCCCAGTGCTCCCCGAGACTCCAGTGCCTGAGCTCCAAGCTCAGCCCCCTGCTGGCCGCACGCCCGAGGCGCCCCCTGCTGGCCGCACGCCCGCTGAGGCGCCCCCAGTGACTCCCGTGCCCGCTGAGGCGCCCCCAGTGACTCCCGCGCCCGCTGAGGCGGCCCCAGTGACTCCCGCGGCCCTGCCTGAGGCGGCCGCTCTGCCGGTCCAGCCCGGCTCGCCCGCGGCCTCACAGGCTACCTCGCCTGAGCTCCCCGCGGCCCCTGAGCTCTCAGCTCAGCCCCCCACGACTCCCTATGCTCCTGTCCCCGAGGAGGTCCCTGACTGCTGCCCTGATGCTCCTCCCTCTATAGTGGCATCGGAGGGGGAGCTTTAGTGGGACCCCTCGGGGATTGCCTTGACCTCCCCCGTGGCTTCCCCTGTGACTGCCCCCGTGGCTTTCCCCGTGCCTCCTCCGCTGTCACCCCAGTGTGACAGACCCCGGCCGGGTCCCCGCCTCTCAGTCTCCCGGAAGGGGCGGGGACACCTGCGTCGGGGCCGGGTCCCTCCCGCCCTGCCCCCTGGCTCGCCCGTTCAGCCCCTGGCTGTCGCTCGGTGGCTGCCTGCGGGTCCTCCGGCTCTGGGTCGGCGGTCCCCTCCGGGTTCCCCCCCGGTGCCTCGGTGCCGGTCCTCGGCGTCGCCTCCGGCTCCATGTCGGTCGCCTCCGGGCCCCCCTGCTTCGGCGGGGCGTCGGACGGCGCCTTCGCCGGCTCCGGCTGCGCCGTTGCCTGCCGCGGCTTCCCCCTCCTGCCCACCTTCGCTGGTGTTCCCTCCTGCTCCCTCCGTGTCCCCTCCGTCTCTCCCTCGTCCCGTTCCCTCGGCCCCTGTGTGGTTCCCTCCTGCTCCCTCCTCCCTGTCGCCTGTGGCCCCCCCGCCCTTTGCCTTTGTGCCCCCTGTGTCTGCTCCTCGTCCTCCTGTTTCTCCTGCGTTCACTTCTGCCCCTTTTGTTCCGCCTGTCGGTGTTCCCCTTGTGTCTCCCTTTCTGGTCTGTCTGTCCGCTTTCCCTGTGGTTTGTCGGTGGTTGTCTGAGTTGTTGTCCCTGTGTCTGTTCTGCCTGTCTGTCTTGTTCCCTGTGCTCCGTTGAGTGTTTTTTGCTTTTGTCTTTCCAGGTCCCGTGTCCCCGGTCTCGTCGCGTCCGTCGTCTCCCCTGGGGCGCGCCCGGAGTGCGCGCCTTTGGGGGGGGGTCCTGTCATGCCCCGATCGTCCGCTCCCCTTGTGTGCCACGCCCCCTCATTAACCGCGTGTGGATTCCCCGTGTTTACCAGCTGTTCTTGATTGTTGTCATTAGTCCATTGTATTTAGTCCGCGTTTCCGTTTGTTTCCCCAGTCCGGTCATTGACGTTATGTGCTGTACTGTCGTGTTTCCCCGGTCCTGCTTCCCTTTAATAAATCCCCGTTCTACCCTGCTTCCTGGCTCCTGCTCGCCCGCTCCGAGGCGTAACATGGAGTATTTATGAATGCCCATGGATTAATGTTACGCTGGTAAGTTAATGTTTAACACGTCTGCACGTTTTGGTTTATTGTCTGTAAAATGTTTTATTTTATATGGATGGACAAGGCATAATGTTAAATGCGTTTAGGTTAATATGAAGTTTCTGTGAGAAACCAAGCCAATGTTTTATACACCGTTTTTGTTAATTTACAATAAACATGCTGCTACTGTTGCTGTAACTTTGAGTTTAATTTACTCCCATGCTCACTGATATGTCCCTGTGTATTATTTGTGTGATTTATATAACGTTACTTTATTCTTTTGGTGTAAAATTGGGTTGCCGCTTGAAAACGTTGTAGTTTTAGGAATATCTTTGGCCTATCGTGTTTACTAAAAACCGCAGACCTTTTCCCGCCTAAAGGTTTTAAGAGGAGAGCAATTAATTCGTTCATTTTAATCCCCCACCCGCATATTTCTCATGTCTCTCTTAGTTAACACACCTTAGTCAGAGAACCAGCTCGTTAGAAGTGAGCTCCGTGCATTAACTGTGCTTCGGTTGACATGGTCCCTGCATAGTGGTCACAGCAGGGGGAATCCGTTGAAGTTTACTACACTTCGGAACATTCATTCACATATTTGCGCTACGCCACGGCATACTGCGTCACGGAACATATCAGCTTGTTTCGAACGAAGTAAGCAAAACGTTATATGTTCCATTTGAAATGTCATTAAAGCGTGCGAGACGTGAATCTAAATTCAATCTATTTACAGATGCATTTGTCACACTTCACATTTCTCGGTTCCTTAGCGCAAATATGTGAATGAATGTTCTAAAGTGTAGTAAACTTCAACGGATTTCCCCTGCTCAGGGAGTAGGGAGCAATGAACACTGCAGGGACCATGGCAAGACAGTTCATGCATGGAGCTCACTTCTAACGAGCTGTTTATCTGAATCAGGTGTGTTAACTAAGAGAGACATGCAAAATATGCAGAACGGGTGTAAGGACTGGAATTGAGAACCACTGTCTTAAAGGGATATTTCACCCTAAAAATTACATTTTTCCCCAGGTCATCCAAGATGTCGGTGTGCTGTGTGTGTGGTGTTTTTATATATATATATATATATATATAATGAAACTGTGATCTTTGGTGATTCATGTACTGCAGGTCAATGGTAACCATTCCTTTTGAGAGTCAAAATCTATACAAACAAACCTATTAATATTTATGTCTCATGATGATACAGTGGTGTCTTATGAAATGAATCAATGCAAGAAACTGAACGGTATTTAAAAGATTGTTACCTTCAATCCACAGGCGCTGCAAACTGTCCTGAATGCATTCACAACAGTCTGGATCATTACTGTATATAAAATGTTCGCAATCTGAAAAGTCAATGTTCCCTATTTGATAGGTGCATGTGAGCATATTCTTACTTTTTACATAGGTTGCAGCATCCAGGATAGTCATGACTACGATGCTGATGAACAATACATCATATGCATCCTGCCCCTCAGTTGTAAGCAAACCAGATCTACGCCATTATATGCATCAGGGCGGAGAGGGAGGATGCATATGATATATTTTTCATCAAAATAGTACTTGTGCTTATCCTGGATGCTGCAACCTGTATAAAAAAGCAAGATTACATTCACATGCACAATCTCAAATAAAGAATTTTCCTAAAGTTTTATACATTTATTTTGACATTATGCGTTCCAGACTGATGTGAATGCATTCAGGATAGTTTGCGGAGGCTGTAGATTCAGTTTCTTGCATAGACTGATAGTTTCATTTTATAAGACACCAATGTATCATCAGGAGCCACAAATATTAATTTTGTTTTGCTTGTATGTTATTTTTTAATTTTATTTTTTTGACTCTCAAAGGGACTGTTACCATTGACTTGCATTATATGAATCACCAAAGACCACAGTTTCAGTTAAAAATTCTTCTTTACTGTTCTGTTTTGTCATGTAAATATGTAGTGTACTTACGTTTGCCAATTTTATGTTATAGGTGACCTGACAGAAGAAAATGTGGAATTGTAAATACTGCATTTTTAGTTCCGAGAAAAGAGGAGAAATTCTTAAACACTATCGTCTGAAGCATGGAGGCCATACAAAGATTGTCCCTTTTCCACGCCCACACCAGGACTGTCTTTGCACGTTTCAGTCCATCAGTAATTTGCAAGTGCATCTTTCTAAAATTCATGCTAAAGAAGACCGTGAACATGCAAGTAAAGTAACACCACTTGAATTTAAGTGTCAGCACTGCGAGTTTTCTGAAGACTGCACAGAAGCAGATTTTCTAAGACACTTGCGTAGTAGACATTTAAAAGCAAATGAGAACATCCAGTGTCCTTACAGAAGTTGCACGTTTCAGACTCGGGTTTATGCAACATTCAATTCGCACAAAAGTAAGACGCATAGTGAACATGACAGGAGGATGATGAAGCCAGAAATTATTTCTGGTAATAGTGAGGAGAATGACAATGATGAACTCGAACCCGTTTCTTTGGATGAAATTTAAATTGAGGAAAATGAAGATCAATTAGATGATGTATCCTCTGATTTTGTGAGTCAGTTAGAGCACAATTTAGCTGGTATTTTTTTAAAGATGCAAAGCATTCTTCATATTCCAGCAAGTTCTGTTCAAGATATCATACAAGAATTAACTGAAATTCATAAGCTGTCTTTCCCAATGGTGTATAAGTCCATTTCAAGTGTCCTGAGGAAACACTTATCCAGATGTTGATGATTCCCTTGTTGCAGAAGTAGTAGATGCTGTTTCTAAGAGCAATGTATTTTCAAGGTGCTGCGACCCAGGTGGATGTTTGTCCACAATCAAAAAAAGGAACTCATTTGTGTTAAATGAATTTCCAGTGGTTATGCCTGTGGAGTACATGCTTCCTGAGGGAGAGAAACCGTATGTTCATGTACCAATCCAGCCTGTGTTACAAACAATCCTCAACAAGCAAGACATTTTGGATAAAGCACTTTCAGTGCAAGAATGTGTAGCAAATAGCTACAGTTCTTATCGTGATGGTGACTATTTTAAAGAAAATAGTCTTCTCAATGGCGACGAATTTAAAATTGCTCTTGGACTTTATATTGATGATTTTGAGGTGGCTAATCCATTGGGCACATCCAGAGGCAAACACAAAATGTGTGCAGTGTACTGGGTGTTAGCAAACATAGCTGCAAAGTACAGGTCAACTCTTCACTCCATTCAACTTGCTCTTCTCTGCAATGCTAGCACAGTGAAGAAGTATGGCTACCAAAAAATTATGCAGCCACTTCTGCAAGACCTTGTCCATCTAGAGCAAACTGGGTTGTACATTGATCAGTTAGGTGCTACTGTGAAAGGCACTGTCTTATATGTTTCAGCTGACAATGTTGCTGCTCATTCTCTTGCAGGTTTTTTCGAGAGTTTTACTGTGGAGAGGTTCTGCCGCTTTTGCATGGCCACAAGAAACGAGACTCAGCACACTGAAGTTGGCACCAGAAACTTTGAACAACGGACTGAGGATATGCACAACAGGCACACTGAGGAGGTAAAACAAGATCCCTCTTTAAGTAAGTTATATGGGGTGAAAAGAAGTTGCCCACTAACTGATGCTTTGCAGCATTTTCATGCAGTGAATGGCTACCCTCCGGACATTTTGCATGACCTTTTCGAAGGTGTTGTGCCTGTTGAACTATGTCTCTGCCTGTCAGACATGATCGAGAAGAAATACTTCTCACTTGATTCAGTTAACCATGCCATTAAGAACTTTGCTTACACCTTTTCTGACAAAATGAACCAACCACAGCCTATTCCAAAGGGTTTCGCAAGTAAAGGATCAATTGGTGGCAATGGCCACGAAAATTGGACTTTACTTAGGTTGCTACCACTTATCATTGGTGATAATGTCCCAGAGGGAGAGGGCTCATGGGAAATTTTGATGCTGCTTAAGGACATAGTTGAATTGGCAGTTGCTCCGAAACATACAGATGAGTCCATTCATGAAAATAACAGAACACAGAGAATTGTTGCAGTCGACCTTTCCTGATTTCAGACTTAAACCCAAACATCATTTCATAGAACATTACCCCCAGCTGATTAAAGCCTTTGGCCCACTCTCTGATGTTTGGACAATGCGCTTTGAAGCAAAGCACAAATTTTTCAAAAAGGTAATTAGTGAATCTCAAAATTTAAAAAATGTGGCACTAACATTGGCTGTCAAACATCAGAGAATGATGGCATACTATCTTGATTCAAGTTCATTTTTCAGGCCTTCGGTTGAAATGGAGAAAGTTAAAACTGCAATGGTTGCATCGTTTCCTGACCCTGTTAAACAGCAGTTTCATCAAATGGCACCTCAGCTGAATACTGTGCTCGTTGCATCATCTGTGATGGTAGAGGGAATCAAATACAGTGCAGATATGGTGATCTCTGCTGGTTCGTGCTCTGGACTTCCAGAATTCAAGCAAATATCACAGATTGTAGCAGTCAACTCAGAGATCGTATTTGTCTGTAAACAAATGTCAGCATGGTACACTGAGCATCTTCGGTCATATGAACTTTGTAGCAACCATTTCTCAACTCTCTGTGTGGTTAAGGTGTCAGAGCTAAATGAGGTTTTTCCTCTTTCAGGTTACATTGTTAAGGGCAGGATGATGGTGACATCTAAACGTTTTATTTTTTACTGAGTGCATTGCTTTAGTGTTTGCTGAGTCCAAGTATTTATTTATTTATTTATTTTTTACCTCTTCCACAGTAGTCCAATCACATCCAGTTCCAGTGGATTGCAGTTTTATGAAGACAATGACCAAACTTGGTATTTATAGCCATGCCAACACATTTAAATTTGTTGCAATTAAGTTTTATTGACTTCTGATGTTATTAATTGGCATGTTCACATTTGCTGTCCAGATGGGTTCTCACGAGAAGATGCTCTTGAGGGTTATCCTATGTGAAGGAGATATAAGGAAGATCATCCTTGCAAAGAAACCAGATTCTATTGATGACTTGGTTGTATCACTAAAAAAAAGTTTAAAGGTTGATTTCAATTTTTCTCTTCAGTATGAAGATCAAGACTTTGACAATGCACTTTGCAATTTAACGGACATTTCAGCACCAAGACCGAGCAACAGTGAAAATAATTCCTGTACTCGAACTTACACCAGATGATGTGGTGGAAACGTTTAATGACTCTGCAAGCACAGCAGACACAGAAATTCTTTCACCTCAGGAGAGACAGAAGCCTTGGCCAAATTACTTTGATATTCCTAGCTTTTCAGTAGATGTTGAATATCGTCTGCGGCAGGGCAACTTGAAATACCTCAAAGATGGCACTTTCCTCAAACCGTCTCGAGACCTTAAACATGAAATCCTTGAAAAATTGGCCGAAAGCATTTTTGCCTTTAACCCCTTCAGACCCTGTGTCCACCGGAATGGACATAACATGTTTTGTAGTCTAAACCAATAAAAATGTATGATTTCTCGATTTAAATACTGCTAGCTCACTGATTGGTCCCTAATTATCCAATCAAAATGAAGTTAAGACTAGTAGCTTGATCAGAGGGAGTTTCCGCCATCAGATAAGACAAGAATGACTTCCCAGCTGGATAAGAGGAGGAGTAAGCACCTTTTTAACCTCATAAATACTAATTAATGTTCATGGTAGCCTAATCAATTTGCATGTAATGTAATTTCTACTTTATGAAATTATAGTATTTAAAGTTAATTTGAATATATTTCATAGTTGTAAAGTACAGGATTTTTGTAAAGTTTTATGTCCATCCCAACGGACATCAGGTGTTGAAAAACATTAGCAGACGCTTGATTATTTGGTGATAGTATGCTAGATTACTAAATTTCTGTGAGCATTTCATAACTAAAATATGATTCACTATACTAATTTTACCTATCATTTTTGTCATTAAAAATAATACTGTTAAGAGTATAAAGTTGAAGACTTTCTTAATCTCCTGGTAAATGAAGAACTATCAGAAATTGACTGCCTGGATTCAGGAAATAAGGCAGATGAGGCAGACAAGGTCAGGAATGAGGGAGATGGTAAGTTTAGAGATTTGAGAATTTCTAATTCATCTTCATGCTATTTATTCAAATTATATATTCTAATTACAGTAAAAGCATAAGAGTTTAATACTGACAATATGTAAAATAAGTTCAAAGTGATATTTTTTATTGGATTTAGAGAAGGACAGTGACAGTGGAGAAGGTCAGTGCATGCCAGAAGATATTGAGGTAGCAGCAGAGGTTGAGATAGAAGACAGTGTAGTGGCAGAGGAGCATGAGGAAATGACAGTTACCAGGAAGGAAGAGATTAAATGGCGTCGTAGGCCATTCACTACCATAGTCGACACTTACTTTGAGAATCCTCCCATCAATGTGACACATCCTTTGAGGCCATATGAGTACTTCAAACAGTATATACCAGATGAGATCTTTGATTTGATGACTGACAACACCAACATTTATGCCTTGCAAAGTGGCACACTAGGGTTCAAAAACACTACTGCAGGAGAAATCAGAACTCTAGTTGGTCTCCATCTAGCTATGGGAGTGATGAAATTACCAAGAGTGTCCATGTACTGGGAAGCAGGAATGGACATTGGCATTTTTAGAAACACCATGTCACGTGACAGATTCTTCCAGCTCCGATCACATTTGCATTTGGTCAACAATTTGGAGAAACCAGCCAAAAACCTTGATGTATTCTTCAAAGTACGTCCACTCTACAATGCCATACGCAGAAGATGCTTAGAGCTTCCCATGGAGGAAAACCTTTGTGTTGATGAACAAATGGTGCCATTTCGTGGTGCTCTATCTGCCAAGCCATATGTTAAAGGAAAACCACACCCATGGGGAGTGAAAATCTATTTCCTGTGTGGCAAAAGTGGGATGGCATATGACTTTCTGCTGCACCAGACTACTACAATGGAGCTGCCAGAACAGACCAAGAAGCAGTTGGGACTGGGAGCTGCAGTGGTGACCCACCTCAGCCAGCATATAAACAGGGCTAACCACAAGCTCTTCTTTGATAATTACTTCACATCGTACAATCTTTTGGAAATACTGGCTGAGAAGAAAATTCATGCTGCTGGGACTGCAAGAGTCTGCCGCTTTGCAAAACCTCCACTACACTCTGACAAAGACATGTCAAAAAATGAGCGAGGACACTGCGATGAAGTTGTGAGCCGTGATGGAAAGGTGGTCCTTGTCAAATGGTTTGACAATAGAGCAGTTGTCATGGCTTCTAACTTTGTTGGTGTTGGCTGTATGGATGAGGTACAACGGTGGGACAAAAAGCAGGCCAAATTTCTGAAGGTCTCCCGTCCAGAGGTGGTTAGGCTGTACAATGAAGCAATGGGAGGTGTTGACTTACTGGATCAACTTATCAGTCTGTACAGGACTGCAATTCAATCCAAAAAGTGGACCCTGCGAATGATCACCCATGCTTTTGACCTGGCCGTAGTTAACAGTTGGCTCGAGTACAGGTTGGATGCAGAGAGGGCCAAAATCCCCAAAAAAGACACCCACTGTTTCCTTAATTTCAAAATGAATGTGGCCCAATGTCTTGTGAGAGCACATAAGACAACTGGAGCAAAACGAGGAAGACCCAGCAAGTCTCCTGAGCCAGTTAATGTTCACCAGTTCAAACGGCAAGCCCAGGATATCAGACCCCTACCTGAAGTGCAGTTCGACATGGTGGACCACATGCCCAATTACGATGACAACAAAGAGGCCACCAGATGCAAGAGGCTACACTGTACAGGAAAAACACATGTCTTTTGTGACAAATGCAACATTCACCTATGCTTTGTGCCACACCGTAACTGCTTCAAAGCAGCTCATCGGAAAGGAATAAATACATCATAATACAAACAAACTAGTCAACATGCAAACAGACCTCCACACACACACTCACAAATTCAAATATACAGCCATTCAGTTCCGATGTTCTGTACATGTGATCATTAGTTAAAGCGATGTTTCTCCCTTTGACCTGTTTATTATAAATGACTAGTGTAGAGTTTCGATCTACCTCAGTTTATTTTTGTTCTCTTATATGTGATTATCTACTTAGTTGGTTGGCTGACGATTGCTTCGACACTGCTTATTTTATATTTTTCTGGGTGATCCGGAGCGTCATACAATGCTGATAGGGATACTTGGGGACCGCCTCGCATATCTGTGCCAACGGAATGGTTGTTGTTTGTGTTTTGCAATCCTCTGGCTCTACGGGAGCCTGGCGGTTTGCTTGTGTGTACATAGTTTTAATGGTTAACTTAGTATGTGTTAACTCTCATCGTACAGTACGACTAGATTCTCTCTGTGCGGATCGTTTGCTATGCCTCCCTGTTATTCAAATATTCCACCATCTGAATGGCCGTGTCAGGTTGCGTGTCCGGGCGATCCGGGAAGCAGGCAAGTGAGCCGTGAACACGGTCAAAAAGGATTTATTAAAGGAAACCAAGCAGCCAGGGGAGCTTCACAACAAACGACATCAATGACAGACCTGGGGAAACTAACTCAGACGCGGACTAAATACACAAGACAAGCAGGAAAGAACGGGTGACAGGTGATAACAATCGGTAATCACACGAGGTAACGAGGTGGGGGTGGCACACATCAGGATCGAACGGAGCGGATCGTGACAGGCCGATTTGAACATTATTAGTTGGAATGTTAGAGGTTTAAATTCATCTATTAAGCGCACTCGCTGTTTCGAATTTCTTCATCGTAAGCAAATATCTATAGCACTAATTCAAGAAACGCATTTGACAGAGAACAATGTTCAAAGGTTTCAAAATAAGCATTACAAACTTATTGCTCACTCATGCGCATCCTCTAAATCAAGAGGTGTGCTAATTCTTGCACAGAGGAAATTGCCATACACAGTAGTAGAGAGTGGAAAGGATAATAATGGCAGATTTGTTTATGTTCTGCTTGTAATTAATTATGTCAAGATTTTAATAGCTAACATTTATGCACCCAATACATTTGATGATAGTTTTCTATCCTCCGTCAGTGATTCCTTATTAAAATACTCTGACTCCCATAATGTTATAGCAGGTGATTTTAATGCAACACTATGTCCAGAATGGGATAGATCCAGTGGCTCTTCTGAATCAATGGCACTCTCTTCTTTGTCACTTGGCAAATTTCTGACAGATCTTAATTTAGTGGATATCTGGCGTCTCCACAATGACAAAGTTAAGGCTAACTCGTTCCACTCTGGCTGGCATGGCTCCTCCTCTAGAATAGACTATATATTCATTAGTTCGTCTATTGCAAATAGTATTACTCATATTGATATGCTCCCCATCTTGATTTCTGATCATGCCCCAGTAGTATGTACTTTTAGACCAGTTATTAATCACCCTAAAGTACACAGATGGAGATTTAAAGGTTATAAGAGTTTTGGATTTTTCATTAGTTTTAGTTTTTATTTCGTTTTGACTTTTTGTTTTCAATTTCAGTTAGTTTTAATTAGTTTTTAGAGGCAGATTTACTAGTTTTTATTAGTTTTTATATTTTGAAATCGCTTAGTTTTAGTTTCGTTTTTATTAGTTAGTGTTAGTTTTAGTTTTTTTTTTTTGTAAATTAGGATATTTGTCAGGTGCAAAAACCCAACCAAAAATACATTTTGAAACATGTATTCAGAGGACACATGAACACCCATCCTCAAATTGAAATACAACAGCCCACAAGATAACAGCCCTAGGTACAATATTTGTGCAATGCTGCTTCTGAGGTTAGATACACAGTGTGCTGAGTACTAATTAACAACAGACTAAAGACACACATGAACATAGAAACAAACATGCATGGCAACCAGGAGTCCCAGGGAGCTCAATCTAAGAAATCATGAACAACCTGACAACCTTTGCATTATGAATGAATGACCGAACTATCTTAAAATTCAGCTTTTTCAAATTTTTGTGTGTGGGTGTGTGTGTGTGTGTGTAAACAGAAATGGGCGAACTTCAGTCAAGCAACAATTTGTTGTTGATCTTGAGGAAAACACGCTGCTCAAGAGATGTGGTTGTTTCTAAGGCCAGATGACAACAGTCCACACACAGAGAAGATGCGCTCCACAAAGGCTTGTGAGGCAGGGGCACTAACAAGGTCCAATGCCACAGAGGCAAGTTTTGGATAGACAGCCGTTCTTGACCTCCAGAACTGCAGTGGTGTCTCATTAAAGACACCGTGTTTGACATCATCAACATACTTATTTATTTCAGTCACCAGACTATTGGTCACATCAGGCTGATTTGTCAGTGACACGTTGACCTCCATCCTGGATGCAAGAAAGCGGTATTTCTTTAGGACAGTAGGAGGGGAACTTGTTGGAGTTTGACTGGCCCTTGCAGTGGCAACATCATCCTGAGAAGCAGTAGCTAGGTTATTCTGAGCAGCAGCCAGGTTTTGCACAAAAGACTGAGCTGCCCTCCTCAGTGGCACTGTGTCTGGTGTTTGAAGAACCAGTGAAACACTTGGATCCATTAGGCAGGCTGCTGCTGGTGTAGCATCAAACTGTGGGGAATCAGGGCTAAGAATGGCAGAAAAACGTTCTCGCAAAGACTTCAGCAGCACTTGTGCTAACTGCTTTCCAGCAGTAGTGGTCAGCAGGTGTGCCTCGAGGTTGAGCAGGCATGGCACTACTTGTGAGAGTGACTGGCTGTCATTCTGAAGCTGGTCTGTGTGAATAGCAAAGGGCTCAAGTAGCTTGACCAATTTCTCAAGCTTAGTCCAGTCGCTTGTGAGATGTATGTCTATGCTCAACTCCTCAAGTACTTGGTTTAGTTCAGCTCTGATCTCCAGCAGTCTTCTCAGCATATCAAATGTGCTGTTCCAGCGTGTGCTACAATCCCGGACCAGAGTTTTGCCACACTTTTTGATCAATGCTTCATTTGCCACTGATGATTTCCTCACAGCACTTACCAGGTGTCTTGCTCTTGTTATGAGTGAATCAGCATTTGGGTGCTTCATGGCATCTTTCAATGTGAGTTGAAGGGTGTGGCTAAAGCATGGCATTCTCTGGAACTTGTTGTCCTCCCCATCATCTGGCAGGTCAAGTTCTTTGCAAAGAAGGATAAGAAAACAAACAATTAGTTAACGTAAGCGTAAAATGTAAAATACACATATCCAAAATAAAAAAAATCTAAAGAATATGAACAAATGTATCTGTCAAAATAATCACTAGGGGTGTAACGATTCGTTTGTCGTGTATAGTACAATGGACGGTCATTTTCCAAATCATAGTGATTACTAGGGCTGCACAATTAATCGTAAAACTAATCGGGATTACAATTACGGGTGAAACAATTACATAATCGCCAAAATCCTCAATTACAGCTGTCCCTTTCTGCTCATATCTGTGCGTTTCGGCAGTATGTTTAAGCACTAAACACATTGGTAAATCAGCGATTGTAAAATTGATAAATTGAAGTTATTCTTTTTGGATTTTTTACTAACAACACAATTCCCATAATTATTTGTTATTTACATTATATCATTTAGTTTTGGATGTTGAGAATGTACCATGCAGCTGCTTCACAGAAAGTTATAAAACATAAAATCTATTAATCAACAATAATAATCGCAATTACAATATCAAGGTGAATAACCGACAATTATGATTTCTGTCATAATCATGCAGCCCTAGTGATTACCCTTATCCCCTAGTGAAGACTTGAGTGTTCAGAGCATGTGTGTGTCATTATTTAGTCGTTTGGAATGCTAACGATGCTATAACTGTTGCAAATAAACATACATTTTATATTTTAAAATGTTTTTAAAAATGCTAATATTTTAATAAAATCTATTTTTTTTAACATTAAATTTAATTTTATGCGACACTTCAGTCCAACGAATCTGCTGACTCACATTGTGCTAATAATCACACTCACCAAGCTCTCCACACTCCTCGTCCTCCATGTCCGACTCCTCGGACTCTGACTGAAGCCACAATTCATCCTGGTTGTCTCCAGCACCTCCTGGTTGAGGCTGTGAGCCATCAGATGACTCCCCACTTTGCTCGGGGCTTCTATCCCCAGGTAGACACACAGCCTTGACAATGTTGGAGCCGTTATCTGTCACAATAAGCAGCACTTTGTCTTCTCCAATTCCCCATTCATCTAATGTCTGATCAGTGCAGCGGGCAATGGCCTCCCCGGTGTGTGGGTGCTCCATCCGGTGTAGGTTTAGCAAAGCATGGTGAACTTGGCCTCTGGGCGGATGGTAAAAACAAACTGACACACCCATGAAAGTTGCTGTTAATCCTCTCTTGCTCCAACCATCTACACATAGGCCCACCATCCTCGCCTCTTTTATTATATCTTTCAAGTTCTGCTTAGCCTTATCCATCTAAGATCCGATGAGGTTATTGACTCTTGCAGCTCCGGGTGTTTTGAATTTTGGTTCAAGTGAAGTGGTGCACTTTTTGAAGGCAATCGAGTCACACAGTAGTGTAGACATTCCAGTCTCAATAAACATATTTACCAATGCTTCTTCTCGTTTGTAGTGTTCCTGCGTATTTATTAGCCAGCAGCTATTTGGTCGGTGGTGGAAGCAGTCCATTATGGATGCTGTCGTATCACGTTCCTTTCCCATGTTACCTGGCCTGGCTATCACTTCTCTTTCGGGGGAGGGCGGGCAAGAGGCTAGCTTGTCCAGGTACTCTTGGTTCGCCTTTTTGTGTGAGCTTTTCAAATGGACTTTTAGATTCGTGGGGTTTTTCCCCTTGAGCAGTATTCCACATATTGTATCATCTGCTTCTACAACAAGGCACTTACTTTTATTTTTGACACTGTCATAATCAAAGAAATCCCAAATAGGACTCTGCCGCTTTCTTCCGACTTTCGCTGCAGCCATCATGCTAGCCGGCGGCGTCGCGGACAGACTATGGACACGTGACGTCACAGACTATGTGGTGCCATACGGGTCAAACACCTGGCTTAAAACTGGCAGCGTGAAGTAAATAGATTTTAATTCAACCCAAAAGGCTTATTACAAAGATGAAAACGAAGGACGTTTTTGCTATAATATTAGTTCGTTTAGTATACACACAAAACAGTTTCAGTTAGTTTTCGTTTTTTTTTAAACTCTCGTTGTTATTTTTATTTCAGTTAACGAAAATGCTTTTTCAATTCTAGTTTTAGTTTTTTCGTTCGTTTTCGTTAACTATAGTAACCTTGTTGGTAACGAGAACTTTTTATCTCATATGAAGCAACATATTAATGACTTTATTACCTTTAACAAAGAAAGCTGCAATAATGCTCAAACATTGTGGGAAACAGCTAAATGTTTCATGAGGGGTGTGTGCATTGGTTACTCTTCCAGACTGCACTCTGAATGTGACAAAAGGCTGAATGAAATTGAGAAGGAGACTAAGAAAATAGAGCAAGAGCAACTAATTAATCCCTCAGTGGCAAACGCACAGCTGCTCACTACACTGAAAGGGGAATATCGTACTTTATCCCTAGCAAAGGCAGAATTTATATTACATAGAACAAGGCAAAGATACTACTATGATGGTGACCGCCCGAGTAGATTACTAGCCCTCAGACTTAAGCAGTGTGAGTCCAAAGCAACAATAAACGCAATTCGGACAGCAGAGGGCACGGTTGTAACACAGCCTGGTGCAATAAACGACTTTTATTTAGAATGTTCTGTAGTAATCTATACACATCAGAATGTCAATTAAATGCTGAAAGGTGCAACTTATTTCTTCGTGGCTTATCTTTTCCAAAATTTAATGATGAAGAGGCAAAAAAATTTGAAAAATCTATATCATTGGCAGAACTTGAGTTAGCAGTGAAATCCCTTAACAGAGGGAAATCACCTGGGTTGGATGGCCTAACCCCCTGAATTTTATTTGGCATTCTGGGACCAACTAGGACCACTAATGTTAGATTCTATAAACTTTGCAATTACGCAGGGGCTATTCCACAGAGATCAGAGAAATGCTTTAATTACTCTCCTCCATAAGAAAGGCAGAGATCCACTAGAATGTTTTAGCTACCGGCCAATCTCTCTTATCTGTGGAGATATAAAAATGTATTCCAAGGTGTTGGCTACACGTCTTGAAACTGTAGCAGGCAAACTCATACATTTTGATCAGGGTTTCTTAAAGGTAGAGTTGCTTCTGATAATCTCAGAAGGCTCTTACATATTATTGACATTTCTGATACCCTCAAAGAAGATGCAGAAAAAGCCTTTGACCGACTAGAATGGGGATACTTATGGTTGGTTTTGGAGAGATTTGGCTTTGGGCCGAAATTTATTTCTATGGTAAAAGCATTGTATGGCGGTGCCACAGCATGTGTCCTCACTGATACTTTGCAATCACCAGCCTTTAATCTACATAGAGGTACGAGACAAGGCTGTCCATGCTCACCTCTGTTATTTGCTTTGTCGTCGGAACCTCTGGCACAAGCCATTAGGGAAAGTGATGTGATATCACCTATCACTATTGACCATTCTAGCCACCACCTCTCGTTGTATGCTGATGACCGTCTTCTTTTTCTTTCTAATATTTGGGACTCTCTGCCACGCCTCTTAACCTTATTTAACAATTTTCACAATATGGCAGGATATAAAATAAACTGGTCTAAATCTACTCTTCTCCCTCTGATTTTAACTGCTAAAAAGGCCCATCTACCAGCTGGTATCCCTGTCTGTACAGTACATCTTTTACATACCTTGGCATAGAAATTTATCATAATCTACAAAGGATAGTCAATGAAAACTTTCATGGGGTCAAAAAACAAAATAGTGCATGACTAGAAGAGATAGGGCTCTCTTCAAGTCAGTATGCAAGGCCGAATCTCAACTATTAAAATGAACATTTTGCACCGTATAAATTTTTTGTTCTTTATGATTCCCCTTGCTCCCCCCAAAAATACATATCTGAAATGCATTCTCTCATTTCACAATTTATTTGGGGAGGAAAGTGTCCCAGAATTAAACTCGCAACCTTACAAAGAAGCAAGATCACTGGAGGCCTGGCGGTCCCAAATTTAAACTTCTACTACTATGCCTTCCAAATTAGACCACTGCGGGTTTGGAGACACTAGGCTTCCCAAGTCTGGAGGACCTGCCCTATACAGGCATAGGTCGTAAAACTATCCAGCTGCGTTATGGGAGTATTTTAGTTAACTCTCTTGATGTTTGGAAAAAAACTGAAAAATGACTGGGTGTAACAAGAATATTTCATAAAACATCTGCGTTATGGAACAATTATCATCTTCAATCAGGTGGTTGTAACGGTTGGCCCGGGAAGGAGACATGGATCCAGGTATGCAGGGCAAGTGGACGTTTATTAACGTGACAGGTACACGACAGCAGGAGAAGGGGGTGAGCCGTCGTCGAGTCCCGGCCGGGATCCCCACGGAGCGAAAAAGAGGCGGGGCAAAGCCTCGGCTCCGGTGGAGCTGGTCGGAAGGGAGGGGATCGGCGTGCAGTAGTCGTTGTCGGGGTCCAGAAGCGAGGGTCGAAGCCGGGGAAGTCAGTCCAATGATGATGCACAAGACAGGAATACGGGGAAGCGGGCGGACGGAAGATGTCAGGCTTGACGGGACCGGTGGGTTAGTTGCGGGATCGGGACTGAGGAAGGAAGGTACATGGGTAAGGAGCACACACAGGGCTAACAGACAGAAATACGGAGAATCGGGGAGACGGAGGACAAGAAAAGTGCTTGGTAAGGCGTGGAATCATCAGCGCAATACTTCGCATGGCAGACCTGGTGCATCTGCCTTTTATAATGACGCTAATGACTTCCGGATAGTTGGCACCTGTCTGTCCCCACCCCCGGTGACGTGACAGTGGTAAGCCATTTACATTCTCTGCGTGGGCTCATAAAGGAGTCTATGTTTGCGGTGACTTATTCGATAATACTGCCATGCGCTCGTTTCGAGACATAAAAGCTGATTTCAATCTATCTGACTCTTCATACTTCCTCTACCTAAGACTGAGGTCCGCAATGAAAGCATATGGGGTGCCCTGGAGTCAGCCGATTCCAGAGCACCCCATGGAGAACTGGATTGATCCCAAACGGTGCTCAAGAGGGACTGTAACAGTCATTTACAGCGCATCGCCGGAACACCACTTCCTGCCATAAACGACATCTACAGGAAGCGGTGTCTGAATAGGGCTGGGAAAATCATCAAAGACCCCAGTCATCCAGCACATAGACTTTTCACTCTCCTGCCCTCTGGGAGGCGCTACAGGAGCCTCCGGACTAAGACCACCCGGTACCGGAACAGCTTCTTCCCTACAGCTGTCAGACTCCTGAACTCTGCCTCCTGACCTAACTGCACTACTGTAAATGCTGTATAAACAATCATTTTTTCATTTTTTTTCCACAATATCTTTATTTGAATTTTTGCAGCAGTAAAGGATACATCCTTAGATATTCCTGCGTTATGTTATACAACAAAGATTTGCTGCCTTAATACAATGAGAACAAAACAAAATCACATACAAAACATCAACCAACCTGCTTCTCCTGCTTTTAAAATTGTTAGATCCCATTAAATAATATATAGAAACAATTACGGGTATTTGGGGGGGGAAAAAAAAAATAAAAAATTAATAATCACAGTCCTGGAAACTGCAGTACCTACTGTATATCAATCTGTTATTGAAATAGTTGTGTCAAATTCAATTCCTCGACATAATTAATAAAGGGCCTCCATATACGTTCAAATATATGCTGCTTAGCCCTCAATATGTAAGTTATCCTTTCTAATGGTAGGCTTGTCATCATCTGTCTCAACCATTGAGTGATATTTGGTTTATAAACCCATTTCCATAATAATGCAATACATTTTTTGTCATTAAGCAAGCTGAGGTCTATAAATGCTTGTTCATATTTATTGTAGTTATGTTTCTCTGGATATATACCCAGCAGAAAAAGTTTAGGGTTCAGTTAGATACGTTTTGAAACTATCTTTTCAATTGTGACTCTTACTTCCTCCCAGAACATTTTAATTACTCTACACTGCCAGATACAATGAAACAATGTCCCTCTTTCTTCAGTACACTTTATTACATACGTCTAATATATTTCGGTCGTATCTATTCAATTCCACTGGAGTCACATAAGTCCGCATTAACCATTTGTACTGTATTAATTTGAGACGTGAATTTATGGATGCTACCTGAGCGTCTGCACATGCGATTTCCCATTCTTCCTTTGAAATATCAATTTGTAAGTTTTCCTTCCAGGCCTTAAGCTTATGGATTGAATTTTCGGGCGAAAAAGATACCAGTAAATTATACAAGTCCGATATGATGCCCTTTCTCAAGCTGTCCTTTATTACATTTTTTTCTAAAGTTGTATATAGAGGTTTGGAGAGTGCATCATTTTGATTTACTTTAACATAGTTTCTGAGCTGAAGGTATTTAAAAAAATGTTTCCTATTAAGATCAAACTTGGACCTCAGCTCATCAAAGGACATCATAATCTCTGAATTTGGCGCATAAAGGTCTTGGATCATTCTAAGCCCCTTGGATACCCATGATTTGAAAGTTGCGTCCGCTCTACCCGGTATGAAAAACTGATTCCCCCATATCGGACTAAACTGTGATAGTAATTGTGGTTCTTTTAGGTATTTCTTCACTGCATACCAAGTCTTTATCATATGTTTTACTATTGGATGTTTAATCTGTTTGCATAGCTTATGAACTGTGTCTGAGTAGATATATAAGGGAAGAGGTAAATTTAGATCATTAGATTCTATTTCAGCCCAATGAGGCAAAGCATTCTTTGAAAAATAAAACATTATAGACCTCAGCTGTGTAGCCCAATAATACCACAACAAGTTTGGACATTTTAAACCCCCTCGATCAAAAGGTAAGTACAGTAAAGACAGACGAAGTCTCGCCCTCCGGTTGTTCCACAAAAAACCCACAAATAACTTTTTGATTTTTGAGAACAAATCTAAAGGCAGAGGTAGAGGAATATTTTGGAATAAATAAAGAAATTTTGGAAGGATATTAATTTTTAAAATATTCACTCTGCCCACTATGGATATTTGAAGCGACATCCACCTATAAATTGATTCACAAACTTCCGCCATTAAAGGTTCATAGTTGGCATTAACCACTTGTTCTGTCCTGGGCAAAATCTGTACTCCTAAATATTTGAACTGATCTACTACGTTGAATTGAATTGCTTCAGTAATTGGATTCCTCCTTTCGTTTGCATTAAGTATTAATATAGAATTATAGATGATTTGGTATTATTCACTTTGTATCCTGAGATATCACTGAATGCTCTAATTAATTGTACCAAGACCGGGATCGATTTTTTAAGGCTTGACATAAGTAAAATTACGTCATCAGCATACAAGGCGATTCTGTGTTCTGTGGGCCCTACCATAATTCCGCGGAACTGTTGATGCGACCGTATAGCAATTGCAAACGGTTCCATAGCTAATGTAAACAATAAGGGCGAAAGAGGACAGCCCTGCCGACAACCTTTGTTAATGTTTATTGGCTTTGAGATATTTCTGTTTGTTAATATCTCTGCCGTGGAGCTTCTATATATTACCTGAACCCATTTAACAAAGTTATTTCCACAACCAAATCATTCTAACACCTTGAAAAGATAAGGCCATTCTACCCTATCAAAGGCCTTTTCGGCGTCTAATGATAATAGTGCTGTGTCTGGTTTATCTGCATTAAAGTGAATAATATTCAATATTCTTCTTACATTGTGGAATCCTTGCCTTCCCATTATAAATCCATTTTGGTCTCTGTTAACAATATTAGACATAATTGTCTGTAATCGTATTGCTAAGAGTTTACATATTATCTTAAGGTCCGAATTTAGCAGACTAATTGGTCTCAAATTATCACATTTATTAGGGGGTTTGCCTGGTTTTGGCAATAAAATAACTAAAGCTTTGTTCATCGAGGGAGGAAGATAACCATTCTCAAATGCCTCAAGAAGCATTTCTAAAAGAGGTGCTAGCAATATGTTCTTAAATTTTTTGTACCAATCAATCGGAAGACCATCTGGTCCTGTCCTTTTCCCTGACTTCAAATTATCTATGGCATGCCCAATTTCTTCTTTGTTAATTTCTAAATCCTAGTGCTGTTTGTATTCAATCTGGATGCATGGTATAGGTGATTCATTAAAAAAAATCCATATTATGGACATTAATATCATTATTACTACCGTATAATTTTTTATAATAGTTTCTGAAGGTGTTGTTTATTTCTATGGGATCCACTACAGCATTCTTGTTTGATAACAAGGTTATTATTGATGTTTTGGTTTCTAACTGTTTTATTTGCCATGCTAATAGTTTTCCAGATTTATCACCTTGTTCATAGAATGATTGTTTTAGTCTGAGGAGACTAGAGGCAGCTCTAAAAGCCGACTGCTTGTCATATTCGGCTCTCAAAAGTAGCAATTCTTTTTCCAATTGTGGATTGTTATCTTCATAAATTTTTTCTTGAAGAGTCCTAATTTTATTTTCTAATTTTAATCTCTCCTCACATACTTTTTTTGATTTTGAGCCTGTATAACTTATAATATGTCCTCTGAGGAAAGCTTTAAATGCATCACACTTAATGCACGCCGATGTTTGTGTAGTGTTAATTATGAAGAACTCCTTTATCTGTTTTCCTATATACTGTACTTTACAAAATGCTCATCTTGTAACCATTTATGCTGAAAATACCACCTAGGAGGGTCCTTTGTCAATCTTTCATCCTTGTATACCAAACAGCATGGCGCATGATCTGATACCACTATATTATCATAGAAACTATTGTGAATTTTTTACTGTAGTTCCAGGGAAATTAAAAAATAATCTATTCGTGAAAATGTCTGGGACGTGGTAGAGTAACAGGAGTAGGCTTTGGCCTGTGGGTTCCGTTCTCCATATATCCAACAATCTTAAATGTTTAATGAGGTGGTGAATAGTTGTCCTGCATCCATTGTGTGATTGGTCTATTCCTGTGGATCTATCTATACTAGGGTTTAATGTACAATTGAAATCTCCTCCTATTATGTAGGATCCTCTAAACGTTGATAAAGTAAGAAACAGGTCTACATAAAATTTTTGATCATCTATATTGGGACCATACACGTTCACTAAATTTAGATTTTCTAATAACAAGGTACCTTGGACTATTTTTTTTATTTATTGCCCTATTAAGTATCTGCCCAGTCTATCCTTTATTACATTTTTCACTTGAAATGGGACTGTTTTATGTATGAGGATCATGACACCTCAGGCCCGAGATGAAAAAGAGGCTGTGTGCACACTACCTTGCCATCTCCTCCTAATTTTTTTTTCATCCTCTTCCAAAAGGTGAGTTTCCTGTAGAAACACTATCCCGGAATCTATATCCTTAATTTTATTCATGACTTGTTTAATTTTTTAAGCTATTGTAGGCCTCTGCAGTTTCACGATACAAAATTAAGTTTTACTCCCTGAGACATCTCCAATAAAGTAAAATCCTATTGACCCGCAATACGAAATTAAATTCACAGAGAAGCATGATAAACCTGGATTTACATTGAGCCAGTGCCCCATATTTCTATATGTTCTACCTTATAGATCTCAAGTACGGACATTTTAGCTTATCCTACCGCCTGTCCGTGCGTTTAGTTCTCTCTGGCGTTTTCCTGGATCTTTTTAATGAACTCTTGCGCCTCAGTAGGAGTTTTAATCGTGAAGGTATGGTCTTTATGAGTCACAGGTAGTGTCGCCGGGTGAATTAGTCCATGTCGGATTCCTAGTTTACGAAGTTCCTGGCTAGCTGGGTCAAATTGCTTCCTCTGTTGATGCAGTCCTGCAGCCGGGTCCGGATAAAATCGCACTGGTTGGTTTTTGTACCGTATTTCCCTTTTAGCCCGTGCAGCAGCCATGACTTTCATCTTGTCCTTGTAGTTGTGGAACCTCATTATTAGTGTTCTCGGTGGAGCCTTGGGGTCCCTCAATGGGCCGATCCGGTGCGTTTGCTCTAGAACAACCACCGACTGTAATGCTGGATCGCCCAGGGTTTCAGGAATCCACTTCTCTAAAAACACCCCTGGGTCCTTTCCTTCAGCGCCTTCTGGTAGGTTTACTAGCCTCAAGTTGTTTAAGTGTGAACTGTTTTCCAAGTCCAAGAGCTTGTCTTCTAGGCTTTTGTTTTTTGACTCCAGTGTGCGCACTTTAACCTGCAAATTAGCCACCTCATCCTCGGCGCTAGATATTCGTAGCTCCGTTTGCGACACTCGTTCTGTGCATTCATTTATCTCCTTTCTCATGTTCTCTATCGCCATAATAACACCATCAAGTCTCGATGAAAGTTCTGCCTTCATGGAACTTATAGCAGATAGTATTGTATCCAGCTTCATGCTTCCCTCTTCCTCGTCTCCACTAGCCGCGTCCTCCACCATATTCTCGTTTATGTTAGTTTTCTGTACTTCACCACTAGCTCGGTAGACTGTTAACTTCGATTGATTCGGCAAACTGCTCTTTGCTTTACTCGATTTGGTAGCCCTCGGCTTCACCATATCCACTCATCTACTTAGTTGTGACTTTTTTGTCTACAATGAGAGCATTTTTGAAGAAATTAGATTAGTTACAGCAGACCGGAGTGAGACATGTCTTCTCAGGCGGTCGCCATAACCGGAAGTCCAAACAATCATTTTTGTACAATATGGAAATTATAATTCTACAACTGTTTATAACTTGTATTATACTTATAGTTATAGCATATTCATAACATACCTTTATACCGTGTACATTGTAACATACCCATAATAAACTCATAATTTTGTACCCTAATATCTATAATAGACTCATTTTTAAAATATATCTATATATCTATATTATTACTAATATATATTTTGTAAATATTATGGCTAAAGCACTTTCTGGATGGATGCAAACTGCATTTCGTTGCCAGGTACTTGTGACATGTGCAATGACAATAAAGTTGAATTCTATTCTATTCTATTCTATTTATAATACTTTAATTCACCATCATTCCAAACACCTAGCTGTAGAAAGGGTGTGGGAAAGGGATCTGAATACACTTGGGGTAGAGCCTTTATGGGAGAATATCTGGGGGAACCTAAATAGGGCTTCCAAAAACCTTGCACACCAACTTATACATTATAAGTTAATACACAGAGCATACACCACTCCCCTAAAATGTTTTAAGATGAAACTACTCTCAAGCCCTTAGAATATTTTCTATAATATCCTCACTACTTAATGAGAACATACAGCCCAACCCCTGCCTCTGTCTTCTCAATGATGACTCGCAGCTATCCCTCACTCTCACTCAGTGTAGACTGCTCCTTGCAGGACTCACTGCAGCAAAAAAAAAAACTATACTAAGATTCTGGTTCTACCCTAATCTACCTCTAACACAATATTGGTTAACTGCTTATTAGTACATCACTTCAATTGTGTGTACAACTGCACGCCTTAACAAGCCAAACCCAAAACCATCCAGGCTTGGTCCTGGATGACTCGGTCCATTCAGGACTTTGGAAAGCAAGAGATCCGTGGTTAAACTTAGAGGTCTGGTATAAGATGTCTGTCTTTTTAATTTATTTTTGATGTAATGAGGGGAATGCTCTGCATGTTTTCGTAGTCTCAATTTGTATCAACTATCTGTAATCGACCATGGTCAGTATCTGTACTGTATTGTGTGGTTTATATGTTTATGATTTGTTGTATTTTCTAATAAAAAATGTTAATCACAAAGTGATCCCTAGAGGAGACCCTTCGCACTGCGAATGAGCATTCCACTCCACCTCTCGGCTGCCCCCGTGAAGACTGTATGGACCTAGCCGAGTTGTTAATCACCTGGGTGGTCAGGTCTTACGGGTTGCCAGAGGATGTGGTTTCAGACCGAGGTCCCCAGTTTTCTTCTCAGGTGTTTCGTGCTTTCTGTGCTAAATTGAACATCTCCCTCAGTCTGACCTCCGCCTACCATCCCCAATCTAACAGTCTGGCTAAAAGGACTAATCAGGAGGTCTCCAAAGCTCTGCGGTTGCCTTTTAAAGACAGACCCACCAAGTGGCTACCCACCTTCTGTGGGCAGAGTATGCTCTGAACAACCGAGTCAATCCTGTAACTAACCTCTCGCCTTTTCAGTGTGTGTTGGGTTATCACCCACAGCTCTTCCCCTGGGACTCACCCACGAACAACGTTCCTCGAGTAGACGACTGGTTCCAGGGAGCCCGGGACACATGGTGTCGAACACTGTCACGCCCACGAGGGTGGGACCGAGCACCGACAGGCAATCGTCAGCTAATTGCCCCACTTCTTAAAGCTGTCTATGACCCAGGTTCATTGCGAAATATTGTTGCCAGTGTTCTAATGTGCCATACTGAGCGGTTTTCTGTCTATTGTCTTCCCCAAACACCCTGCCTGCTGTGTCCTGCCCTGCTGTTCCACCTGCCCTGCCTGCCTCGCCTGTTCCATCCACCCGCCTTCTCCTACCTGCCTGCTCCGTCCTGCCCTGCTCCTCCATCGGCTTTGTGTTTCCGTTCCCCTCGTCGTCTTGTCCCGTCACTCCGTGTAGGACTGACCTTCCTGGACATCGACCTTTTGCCTGCCTCACGACCACAACTTCGCCTGCTCCCTTTAACTTTAATTACTGCTTGCTGGAATATTAAATCTGTTGGACACTGCATTCCGGGGTCTGTCTCCTCTGTCGCGACCATCCACCACAAGAATGAGATCTCGTAGAATCTGACGATGATTGTGTGGGGCTTGATCCAACCTTTGAAGCTTCCTGTTCTTCTTCCGAACCCCATCTAATTACACAAGGAGATCTCAATGACCTTGTCCGTGATTTGAATGTATCTAAAAGGCAAGCAGAACTTTTAGGCTCGCGATTAAAGAACTGGAATCTACTTCACAAAGAGGCAAAAGTATGTTTTTTTAGAGATAGACATAATGACTTCAAGGATTTGTTGTCTCTTGAAGATGGACTTGTTTTATACAATGATGTTTCATCCGTTATGGACGCCCTTGGTCAGAAGTATGAAACAGATGAGTAAGCTTGAAGGCTGTACTTCTTCATAATGGAAATAAATTCCCATCAATTCCATTAGCTCATGCTGCCGGTATGAAAGAAACATATGACAGCATGAAACTACTGCTGGAGAAAATCAAATACAAAGAATACAAATGGAATATCTGTGGTGACTTGAAGGTCACTGCTCTCTTGTTAGGACTACAACTTGGATACACAAAATATTGCTCTTTCCTTTGTGAGTGGGACAGCAGAGACCGCATAAATCATTACATTAAGAAACAGTGGCCACAGCGAACATCACTAACTCCAGGGAACAAGAATGTTGTTAAAACACCACTTGTTGATCTGACAAAAGTCTTTCTCCCTCCACTCCATATAAAGCTTAGTCTAGTGAAGAACTTTCTTAAAGCGATGGATCGAAGTGGACTTGGATTTATGTACTTAAGACAGAAATTTTCCCAGATCATTGATGCTAAAATCAAGGAAGGGATCTTTGTAGGACCTCAAATTAGAGAACTGATTAAAGATCAGAATTTTGATTGTCAGTTGAACCCGACTGAAAAAGCGGCATGAGAGTCATTCAAGAGTGTTTGTCAGAACTTCTTAGGAAATCATAAAGCAGTCAATTACCAAGAAATAATCGATGTTCTATTTGGATTTCTTCCCAGCCAACTTTGTAGCTGTCAGCAATGAGCATGGTAAACAGTTCCATCAGGATATTTCCCAAATGGAAAAACGGTACCAAGGCAGGTGGAGTTCAAGTATGTTAGCTGACTATTGTTGGACCCTTAAGAAGGATGTCCCTGAGATCGGCCTGGAATGATGTGAAGAAGGAAACAATCTCGAACCGCTGGATGCACTGCGTCATTCAGGATATTTCCGATGATGAGTTTCAGGCACAGTGCCGTGCAGCCGCAAAAGAACTCGCGGAAGTGGTGGAAAAATCAAGCCTTACACAGGGTTCCCCCTGGAGTTTGATTTCAATTCTTCACTTTTCTTTGTATTTTTGCTTCTACTAATCAAATTCTTCACTTTTTTTCAGCATCTGTTTTTTTTAGTCACTCTCTCGCCGCTAGAAATCGAGACTCATCAGACCAGGCAACATTTTTCCAGTCTTCAACTGTCCAATTTTGGTGAGCTCGTGCAAATTGTAGCCTCTTTTTCCTATTTGTAGTGGAGATGAGTGGTACCCGGTGGGGTCTTCTGCTGTTGTAGCCCATCCGCCTCAAGGTTGTGCGTGTTGTGACTTCACAAATGCTTTGCTGCATACCTCGGTTGTAACGAGTGGTTATTTCAGTCAAAGTTGCTCTTCTATCAGCTTGAATCAGTCGGCCCATTCTCCTCTGACCTCTAGCATCAACAAGGCATTTTCGCCCACAGGACTGCCGCATACTGGATGTTTTTCCCTTTGCACACCATTCTTTGTAAACCCTAGAAATGGTTGTGCGTGAAAATCCCAGTAACTGAGCAGATTGTGAAATACTCAGACCGGCCCGTCTGGCACCAACAACCATGCCACGCTCAAAATTGCTTAAATCACCTTTCTTTCTCATTCTGACATTCAGTTTGGAGTTCAGGAGATTGTCTTGACCAGGACCACACCCCTAAATACATTGAAGCAACTGCCATGTTATTGGTTGTGTAGGATCACACATGCACATATCACAGGGCCTAAATTCCAGGTGGCCTGAGACAAGGCCGAGCCTGGTACGATAGGCACAAAAGGGGGGTTACACACACAAACACACACACACAGATAATCAGGGAGGCTAGCACTCCAACTTTTTTTTTTATCTACCATGCTATGTTGAAAGAACTGAATTTAGGTGTATCTTATCCATTCTGGAGAAGATGAATTGGCATAAGCCACACCAAACAAAATATGTTGTTTCCAGATGTGCAACTTATATTGATATTACCACAAACTAACAGCCACGCCTATCTATGGATAAGATGTGCTGTTTGTAATATGAATATTTGATGTAATATCTGCACAAAGTGTAACATCTGTTGAGGTGCAACCCAAAACACTTGTATCCTATACTGATGTGAATCAGTCACATAGATAAAATAATTAATTGTTTAATCAATTAATGCAGATGGTATGAGGTATGTACCTGTGAAGCTGGTATGGCATATTTGGTGTCTGTCAAGTGATTTTGGTTCTTTCTGTGCTTCACCCTTCACTTGAAAAGGGCGTACCGAAAATGAACGTGTGACTGGGTTCACTCAGAATAACCAGGCCTTTTTGGCTCTTTATCCCTTTTTTTATTTTATCTTCACTTTTCTTGAGCCAGGCATCTACAGCCATCTACAGGCATCTACAGGTGAAAAACCTTGAAACAAGAAACACCAATCTTATAAACAAGCGCAAAGATTTACATTAAATGCATATACACAAAATACAAAATATACAATAAGTAACCAATCCCAGCTTTAAATTTCCCCGACATTTACATAACTCGTTCTGAATGAAATTCATCCAAACATCAGAGTTCAAAATTAAACTACTGGAGAAATGCATGAATCAGTTTCACAACACAATGAATTACAATAAAAGCTAATCAATTAAACAAAAGATATGACACTTCTGCCCATATGAATTATTAAAAGAAAGGTTCGCCCCTAATACTCTTTCAGCAATTGAATGTTTAATTCCTTTAGATAACTACATGTAAAAATAGAAACCCTCCCTTTTAAACCATATTAATGCAAACATCTGAAAATCAATAAAACAGTATTCCACACATTGAAATTAGGATACTTAAAGCACACCATTTAGCAAATTGGATCACCATTTCAAGAAAATACCAAACGAATCAATAGTACGCTCCATGAACAAATCACACAATGCTACGAGCTAGCACTGGCACCTCAATCCCTCATTAGCGCATACCATTTAGCACATAAAACCACTCGTAACAGGGAGCGCTTGCTACAAATAGCATTTGCACAAAGACTGCACCAAGCGTGGTTCTCAGTCTTACCGGCTGTCCGTTCAGAGTCTGATTTTCAGTACACAATCATAGCACAGTCCCAGGAGTACTACCTCTTTGCTTGTCGCGCCACAATGCCGTTTTTGCCGGCTTTGTCTCAAAATGGAGGACAGGTGCGACCGTCACTGTCTTCCTCCCGGGTGCACACAGGTAAGTAATTATTAGTTCCGCATGACCACCTGCGCAAATGACATTCGCCGCAACACCTCCCACTCAACCTTTTTCGTTCTCGAACAAAAAGGTTGGAGAACATCAGCCAAATATAGACCCTAAAAGAGTTCAGTGTCCTGCTCTTCCACAGGCAACAGGACTACAAGTCGCCGGACGTCCCTGCGTAATAAAACCCCAGTAGGCCTCTCCTTCCCGCCTCCAGAAGCTAAGTGCTGGATTACAGGCTTCTGATGCTGGACCGACACACAGCCCCCAGGTACAACAAGAACTTCAACATCTCTCACGATGCCCTTCGAATCCGGTGCCACAGAGACGACTCGGCCAAGCCTAAATTGACCTCGCAGGGAGTTTTGATCACAAAGCCAAACGACGTCTCCCACAGTAACATTCCTTTCTGCGGTATGCCATTTAGCTCTAATGAAGAGGTTCGGCCCAGCAAGCTGGCACCATGCTTTCCAAAAGGCATCAACTTGGCTTTGAATCTCCCTGAGGCGCTTGTAGGGGTAGTTGTTGAAATTGAAGGACCCGAAGTCCCCACTGTGAGATGCTCGGCCTAGGAGGAGCGTATTAGGTGTCACATACTGGATACGACCCTCTCGACTTTGGACTCTTGCATCGATAGGCCTCTCGTTAGCCAGGTTCGCCGCCAGATGGAGGGCCGTGAGGAACTCATTGAAGGTAAGATTTGCTGACTTGCCCAGCTCTTGAAGAGCTCTCTTGGTAATTCTCACAGCCGCTTCAGCAGCCCCATTTCGATGTGGTGAGTCAGCAGGGAACACCTCCCAGGACCAGCTTGTCCCATTCTTTACAGCGTACTCCTCTAAGCTCAGTATATTTTGGCTCTGCAAGAAGGCATACAGATCCACCAGCAAGGCCCTCGTACCAATGAAATTGGTCCCAGGATCTGACCAAACCTTAAAGGGATGGCCCCTGATGGTTGTGAATCTTTGGTAGGACATTAAGAAGCTTTCTGTAGACAAGCTGCTGGCCAGATCTACATATAAAGCGCGGCTTGCCATGCAGCAGAAGATAACCCCCCAGACCTTCATGGACACTCTTCTTTTCACATCATCCTTCACCAGGTACGGGCCGAACAAATCAATAGTCGTAAACTGGAAAGGAGCGGCAGGTCTTGACCTCTCTACTGGAAGGTCACCCATCACTTGCTGGCACACTCGAGCTCTTACCTTTCTGCAAAGGATGCACTGGTTGACGATCCTTTGGGCCAACCTCCTTCCTTGCACAACCCAAGCCTTTTGCCGCATCCTAAGCAGCGTTCCAGCAACCCCCTCATGTCCCTGCTGATGACTTTGACGTGCTAGTAGCGTCCCTAGCCAAGTGTCAAAGGGCAGCAGTGGAACAGCCGAGTAGTCTTCTCTAAAATGCTAAATTCTGCCCCCACACAGCAACAGTCCACTAGTTTCATCCCTATACACCACCAACCGATCCGTTGTGGTGGTAGGGAAAGTAACTCCTTCTTGAGCTGACAGACAGAGGTCTCGGAAAGCGTCTTCTCTCTCGGCCACAGTAACAATGCCCGTCAATAGAACTGCCTCCCACTTTGGATTTCCGGTGGCTTTGGCATGAAGAAACTTCTTTGCCGCCCTCCAGACCATCGCTACTGACTTAACTAGTTGCATTAGGCTACTAAACCGCTTGATATCTACCAGACTTGCAGCAGTCCTGGCAGACGGCCTATGCAAATTCACTGAGGGAAGATTTAAGTCCTGTTTCAGGCCTGCTTTCTTTGCCCTGAGCCTAGTAAGAGCAGCAACAAAAGCTTTTTTCTGGATCCTTGTGAGGTTCTCTCTTGCTTCAACGGCAACATCCTTAGCAGATTTCACTGGCCACTCACTTTCTGGGAGCCTTAAGAACTTAGGACCCAGCTGCCACTCTGAGCCTTCGTTCAACTCTTCGGGGCTTGCCCCCCTTGAAATAATGTCCGCTATGTTGAGTGGTCCAGGAACCCACCACCAGTCTTGAACATTTGTGCTGCCTTGAATTTCCCCGATTCTATTGGCAAAGAATGTTTGGTAGCCATAGCTTTCACGTTGGACAGCTCCTAAGACTGTCTGGCTATCAACTAAGTGGTACCATCTCTCTACCTGAATCTTAGAATGCCTTTCGAAATACTTTTTCAAGCGAGCAGCATACACAGCCCCACAGACCTCAGCTTTAACAGCATCTCCTTTATGGTCTAACGGCGTCAACCTTGCTTTGGACTCAACAAGCCGCACAATAACATCTTGTGGTAGTTGCCACCGCAGGTACAGCACAGCTCCATATGAACGCTCACTACCGTCGGAGAATGTGATGCCACAGGGCTCGCCACATGGTGCAGGAGGTGTCAAAGCTCTGACGAATCTCAACCGGCCAAGCTCAGCATAATCTTCAAAGAGGCAAACAGCGTCTTCCCTGAGACCCTCAGACAGAGGAGCATCCCATGTATTTTCTGATGGATTGTATTTGCCCCTTGCTTCCTGAAATGCTCTTCTCACCAAAATGGCCCCCTTTTGCTTGACAGGTGTCGCAAGACCAAGGGGGTCATACAGCCCAGAGACTTGACTCTCTACGAGTGAGTGGGTTCGGCACTTGCGCCCTGATTTCATCTTTGGACAAGTTCTCTCCCAATCTCATCTTCTTTTTCCTTTTGGAGAAGTTTACCGCTGTCATCAAATGAAGTTTATCACTCTCAGGATCATAGCCTAGGCCCAAAGCTTTATTGCTCTCGTCAGGGAGTTGATTCGGAAGGACCATCACCACAGGTTCCTTCTTCTCAAGGTCCTTGGATTCTGGCCTCCCACTTTGGCCGGAATAAACCCATGGTTTCATATAAAATCCACCAGTTTCCAGGATTCGCTCAACATTGGCTGTTATTTGCTTGAGCTGGTTCAAATCACTGTGGGATGTAAGCACATCATCTACGTAAGCGTCTTGCTCCAACACGCGACGCTCTTCAACAAGGTGATCAAACATGGGCAAATTTGCTGTTTCACGCATGGCAACTTGTGCGATGCAGCCTGCTGGTTTATCGCCGATGTTGACTCTTGTGATCGCATACTCCTAAATATCCTCATCCTCAGAGTCTCTCCCCAAGAAGCGATGAAGATGTACCTCTTAGTCCTCGAGCCATACAGAATTGTACATTTTCTTTATGTCTCCAAGCGCAGCAAACACGCCTTGCCGGAAACGGATTAAAACAGCACGTATACTGTTGAGGACATCTGGGCCTTTAATGAGTAAGTCATTCAGGCTTTGACCCCTGAATTTCTGGCTACTATTCCACATGAGACGGACTGGTGTGGTAACAGAGTGAGGGTTTGGTGCAATTAGGTGACTGATATACCATACTGGTCTAATCCAATCCTCTAACTCTTCCTTTGAAAGCTTTATAGCGGCCTTACGCTCGACCATGTCATGGATCTGTGCTTTATAAGCCATTTTCCATTCAATCTCCCTTGTCAGTTGCTTCTCGGTTCTCAGGAACGTCGCTTCAACAGCTTTCCTATTGTCAGGCAGCGTTCCCAAGTCCTCAATCCAGGGATACCTTGCATGCCAGTGAGGTTTTGTGCTGTGATGATCTCCAGTCACATAGCTAAGTCCGTCCTTTATTTGCTCCAGCTCTCGCTCCTCGGAAATGGTCATCTCCTTTCCCCCAGGTTGGCAATTTCCACATCTACAGCCACCACACCGAGGCTCACACGCAGCCCCAATGCCGTCCCATCTCCACCAATCCATAAAATCTCGGTTGACAGAGGACGTAGCAGCCTGAGTGAGTTGAGGGAGTTTACTTAAGCAGTCACTAGTGATCTCTTTGTATCCAGTGGCCGCTGTCCGCATGGAACGCGCAAAATGAGTTCTGGACCCATAGGCCGTGACTGTAACATTTTCTAACAGATCTGGATGAGAACCACCCACTGTTTTGCCCAGAGGTCCGTGCCACAGGACAAGGTCTCCAACAGAGCATACCTTCTGAGGGACAAGCTGCCCTTCCTTATGGCTTATGAGAAGTTTAATCTTGGTAGGGCGGACCAATTGATGAAGGGGAACATGAGGAAATATTTTTTGCAGTCTTTGTGATGACACATGGCGGTTAACCTCTGCGATACTATCAAGCCCATAACACACAAGCTGATGAGACCTCAGGGTTCCCTTTGAGGTCTTGACCCGTATCTTCAGTAGGTACCGCTTGGTCTGAACTGTTACTTGCATCCCGCCAACTCCATGGACTATAAGGGTTACAGCTTCACTCCTTAAGTCTAGCTCGCTTGCAGCCTCATGGGTAATATAATTGGTATCGGATGCCAAGTCTATCAAAGTTCCAATCTTTTGCCCAGCGTTGGCAGTGACCTCAAGGATCATCATTATGACTGGAAACTCCTTAAGGTCATCTTCCGCTAACAACCCCTGCTCAGAGACGGCTGAGATAAATGTCCTTGAGACAGAGTTGCAGAACACATTCCGGCACCGCTGGGCTAAATCAGGGGGCAAGCTTGTTAGAAACTCCTCCTGACTTTCAGTATATCTTTTCCCTTCAGCTCTTGCTGGACTGGGCCCCAACCGCTTTGAGCCTTCTCCCTTGCTTCCAACTTTGGGACAGAGGTAGTAGTGATGACCTGGGCCTTGAGCATCCTTACACCCCTCATTTTTGCACAGGAAGGTGGTCCTACACTCTGCATCACCATCGTGAATCTCAAGGCACCTCACACAAGTGCCGAGCTTCTTAATGGCCTCCTTTTTCTCCCCTACTCGAAGCGTTTTAAATTTCCTGCAGTAGTACAATTTCTTCCTGTGACCCCTTTCTCCACAGACAACGCAAGATGTTTGAGAGCCTAACGAGTTGGTGGCTTTAGTCCGGGCGTGCTTTTGTGGGATCTTTATCTCTCTCTTACTAAAATCATCATCCCTTAATTGGTCCAACTGCTCATAAATCTTTTCCTGACTTCTCAGGAACTTAAGGAGCATGTCAAACCTGCCTTCAGGTGATGCCGCCTCCTCTTCTCCTGCTGAATAGACCAACCATTCCTTTTTTAAGTTTTCAGGCAGTTTACTCTCTAAGGATTTCGTGACAAGAGGATTCCTCAAAGCACCCGTATTTCCCAACTCACTAAGGTCATACAAGGCCTTTTCAACAACCTGTATCATGTCCACGATCTTCCGTGGCTGGTGGCCTCTCACTGGAGGCAGAGCCTGCAGTTCCTCTACAATCTCCAAGGCAATTGCTGATTTATTTCCAAACCGATTTCCAAGAACCCGAAATATTTCATCAGCTGTTCCATAAGTTGACAGGCGGAGTTCTCTTGCCACCCTTTCCTCAAGACTGTCCAAAAGCTGAAACTTCCTCACCTCCTTGGACCCAGTGGGTTCTCCTTGCTTTTGCAGTGCTTCCTATTCCTTTTTCCAGAGGTAGAAGTTTCGCCTATTTCCATCAAACCGAGGGAGTGCTGTTGGCCTCAGCTTAATAGCTGGAGGCGGGGGCAGGGCTACATCTGGGGACCTATCATGTTCCAACTTCGCCTGTAATAGGTCAGCTTTCCCCGAAATCAACTCAGGCAACAAACTTACTATGTCCCTCATGCGCTGCTGAAAGTCAGGCCGCTCTGCGTCTGAGATCCAGCGACTCCATCGGAAGATCGCTTCTTTCGCTGCCTTCACCAGCCCCTCAAGGTGATTAAGCATCAATTCATACACCTCTAACTTCAGACCAAGCTGACTCATCGATAGGCGCTTACACTCCTTTTCAGCAGCTTCCAATGCCACAGTCAGTTCAGAGTTGCCAAAATTTTCCCATAGGATCTTCTGAACGAGTTCCTCTACATCATCAAGTTTTTGTTCACACTCCTCCACTGTCCTTTTGATGTCAGTTCTCTGTTTGTCCTCCTCTGCTACCCTGCTGGTGTCACCTCTCGTGCTTTCTTCAGGGGTGAGCGCGTGCTCCAACTCCTCTAACCAGGCAATTTCCACCTCCTCGTTTGCCTCCAAGACTTTATCAGCTTCCAGCACAACCTTATTAAAGGCTTCCATCAATTCATCAGCCGACATTTTCTTGCAAAACTTCATTACGGAGTTTGCTAGTCGGGAAAACCGCTGTTTGGCAGTCGTTCGCTCTGTCTTTAATTGCTTTAGAGGCTTCGACTCAGCCATTCTAGGGTCTGGTGAACTTTAAACGGAAAGTACTGGACTTGCCTCGGCAGGTTATTAAACAGGAGCTTTAAGTGGGTGAGCTTGGTAGGAGCTGCAGTGGATGGACTTTGCCAGAGCTGTAGTGGGCAAGCCTAGTTGAAGCTTCTAAACCAGCTAAGCGGTTTTTCACTGTCAAGTGATTTTGGTTCTTTCTGTGCTTCACCCCTCACTTGAAAAGGGCGTACCGAAAATGAACGTGTGACTGGGTTCACTCAGAATAACCAGGCCTTTTTGGCTCTTTATCCCTTTTTTATTTTATCTTCACTTTTCTTGAGCCAGGCATTTACAGGCATCTACAGCCATCTACAGGCATCTACAGGTGAAAAACCTTGAAACAAGAAACACCAATCTTATAAACAAGCGCAAAGATTTACATTAAATGCATATATAAATACAAAATATACAATAAGTAACCAATCCCAGCTTTAAATTTCCCCGACATTTACATAACTCGTTCTGAATGAAATTCATCCAAACATCAGAGTTCAAAATTAAACTACTGGAGAAATGCATGAATCAGTTTCACAACACAATGAATTACAATAAAAGCTAATCAATTAAACAAAAGATATGACACTTCTGCCCATATGAATTATTAAGAGAAAGGTTCGCCCCTAATACTCTTTTAGCAATTGAATGTAATTCCTTTAGATAACTACATGTAAAAATAGAAACCCTCCCTTTTAAACCATATTAATGCAAACATCTGAAAATCAATAAAACAGTATTCCACACATTGAAATTAGGATACTTAAAGCACACCATTTAGCAAATTGGATCACCATTTCAAGAAAATACCAAACGAATCAATAGTACGCTCCATGAACAAATCACACAATGCTACGAGCTAGCACTGGCACCTCAATCCCTCATTAGCGCATACCATTTAGCACATAAAACCACTCGTAACAGGGAGTGCTTGCTACAAATAGCATTTTTACAAAGACTGCACCAAGCGTGGTTCTCAGTCTTACCGGCTGTCCGTTCAGAGTCTGATTTTCAGTACACAATCATAGCACAGTCCCAGGAGTACTTGGTGTGGATCCGACCTCTTTGCTTGTCGCGCCACAATGCCGTTTTTGCCGGTTTTGTCTCAAAATGGAGGACAGGTGCGACCGTCACTGTCTTCCTCCCGGGTGCACACAGGTAAGTAATTATTAGTTCCGCATGACCACCTGCGCGAATGACATTCGCCGCAACAGTGTCAAACTGATGGAAAATCACTCCTGATTCCAAATCTGGTCAGTGATTACCATAAAAGTGGATGTATCAAAAGTTATAACAGCTTAATGAAAATCATCAGTAAAGGGAGAATCAGTCGGGCCATAAATCCCAAAAGGACTGATACAGACCCCCTTCCGAAAGCCCGCCAAATGGATGGCCAGCCATTGGGCCAGGATTCGAATTCCTGGTCATCCCTATTCATGAACTTTAGACCATAAAAACCTGGACCTCAGAACAAAGGTGCGCAGAGAAAACCATCCGCCCGAAGGAGAACATCAGCCCGGGAGAAGAGAAACCCACAAGAAACCCTCCGGTGAAGGCCCAGCTGAACAGAGAACAGCACCCAAGACAAAGCTTCACCAGGAGAGAGAATCTAAAGGGACTCCACTCCACTGCTCCAAACGTCTTCCTGAGTGCCATCAGCTCAGCCATCAACTTCCAAGACCTCCCCCCCCCACTCTTCAACCAAGTAAACCAACTTCCTTTCATTCTAACAACTTAAGCTGTTCTGTTAACCTGCTATAAGACTTTAGGGTCGTGTTTCCACAAACTGTGCTTGCTTTGCAGAACAGTATTTCCCATTTAAGGTTACTCATTTAAATCCGGTCATTGCATTTTCATAATTACATCGTTTGTTTTATTCCGTTATTTCGTGATTATTGTTTGTGTTAGGTGTAATGTCTGTCTTATGTTAGTTGTAGTGTTAGTTAGGAATAAATGCATGTCTTTTACACAACTTCAGCCTCCGTCATTGAGTACTCACACTAAGTTCCTGCCTCTGTGCAATCTTGCTACACGCTCTGAACCTCAAACTCGCCTGAAACATCGCGAGACTCTCTCTCATCGGCCGTGAGGGGGGGCTCCGCTACCAATTGTTTACATTACCTGGTGACGCAGCTCGGTGGACGAGCCTTCTAACCCAGGTTACTAAGTGATATTGGTAATTAGTGAATCCCATTTAAGTCTCCCATTAACAGACTCATGGGGATACCGCAATCGAGTTTGGAGGAGCCGACCATTCGGCATAACAATTGATTAATAATCAGCATTAAATAATAATTAATTAAACTTTAATTAATTCAAACATATTGGTGGAGATATTAAAATTTACCTGAGCTAATAATTCCTACAGTTGATTAGATAATTGCATTAATGAGAAATTGAACAGGTGTTCCTAATAATCCTTTAGGTGAGTGTATAAAGCCCTTATTCTTAGCATTTCGGTTTAGATTTCTTGTCAGGTGAAAGTGTTTATGACCAGATATATGTGTGAGAAATATAGTGATTTTTGGTGGCTGTCTTGGTACTTTAAGTTACATTAAGCCTTTTCCTTATAATGGGCGTCAATGGAGGGGAAAACGCTTAACGTAAAATAAAGTCCATATTCCTTGTATTTTGGTTTTGATTTTTTGTCAGGTGAAAGTCTTTATGACCAGATGTGTGTGTGCGAAATTTGGTGATTATTGGTCGCTATTTTGGTACATTAAACCACATTAAGCGTTTTCACATTAAGCGTTTTAGAATGTCCCCACACCGATCGATAACATTTGCTACTTTTAGAATGGCCCATTCTCATTTGACATGGATGATCGACGATCCTGTGTCCGGGGCGCCGGGCCAGTTTTGATTAGGCCCTACGGGTGTTACGGTTGAAAATTGGGAAAAAATTAAATTCGACTTTTCAAAAATTCAAAATTTGTCATTTGAAAAATTTCGTCAATGACGAGAGTGACGAGCGGCAGCGGGAACCCTGCTTACAGATGCTGTCTTGGAAGAGGAGGCACAGGAGTTAGCCATCACTGTCCCGGAATTCCGAGATTACATAGTTACATGTACTGATGGAGTGATCACTGATGAAGACGTATCAAGTGTGCAGTCAGCACAGGCAAGCATATCTGCATGCGGCAATGACAACGAAGATGAAGAAGATGTGGACGAAGATTTGGAACCAATTTCCTCTGCCAGTGAGGTGATAGAAATGCTACAAAAAATTCTACGGTATGGTTATTTTGTAGGAGATGAAACTGTTTTAGACAACATAAATAATATTGAAGCATTTGTTTTCAAGCAGACTGTTAAAAGCAAAAAGCAACAAAGCATTTTAGACTTTGTAAAGAAACCATAGTAACCACGTGTACGATACTTTTCAGAGCTGTGTCAGAGCGAAATTACTTGTGAATTTAATTTTGACACTGGTTAGCTTTTTGTAAGAATAAACTACACCCCGCAGGTTTTTTGTGATTTTGTGAGCGATCTTTGTGTTTGCAATGTTGGAGAATATAATGAAAGGTTTGTATCGAGAATCGACGGTGGTTTTTATTGTATACTGGTAAATCTCGGCTGTTAGTTGGTGCACATATGACTTTTGTTGTTAACCAACATGTATGTACATTTTTATAGCATGCCGATTGCGTCATCAAAGAAATCGCGGCAACGCTGTTGTGTAAAAAAATACCAAAAACCTGTGCATGTACATTCTCATTTATTAACGCACATCATGTACATAAAGAAATTTCAAGCACATGTTAATATATCACCGCCATATTGGTTTTCGGTTATCTCGATCATCGGTTATCTCGACGCTTTTTGGCAAACCCCTAGGCCGGCAACATAACCGGGTTCAACTGTATATACTTACATAGTTACATATGCTGTTCAACCGAATAGTTACTTTAGCATTAGTTCAAATACAAGAACTCGTGGCCATAGGTGGAAATTAGTGGGAGAACATTTCAAACTGGATTTAAGGAAGCACTTCTTTACACAGCGTGTAGTCAGAGTATGGAATAGTCTTCCTGATAATGTAATGCAAGCTGAATCCTTGGGTTCCTTTAATTCAGAGCTAGATAAGATTTTAACAGCTCTGAGCTATTAGTTAAGTTCTCCCCCAAGCGAGCTCGATGGGCCGAATAGCCTCCTCTCGTTTGTATAGTTCTTATGTTCTTAACACTGGGACAATAGCAAATGAACTGGTCCAAACTGAAATGAGAATCAAAGTCCCGAATTACAGGTTTTAGTGTTGGGGGGAAGGGATGGAAGGGGAGGGGACCTCCGTGTTGTATCTATTCTTTTTAATAACTAGGGTGGATGCATCATCAAATTGCTAAAGCTGGATTCATTTTCATTACTTTTAAGTGTTTTTTATTTATTAATTAGTTAAAACCCAGGATAGAATTTGGGCAAAGTCTATAAGTAAATAAATACTGTAGCGCAGAGGTACCGGCAGGCAGCACAGCATGTTGGACTGATGCCAGCTTGTAAATAGTTCTCAGTAATCGCTTGTGTCATTATAGATGTGCTGTGTGTTATGTCATGTATAATCGTTAATGTTTATTGTTGTACGTAGTCTGCGTGTGTGTGTGTGAGGAGTAAACGGGGTGACATGCATGGTGGGCAGTGCGAGTGTGTGGGTTGCGGTAATACGGGTGTAATCAGGTGGCGGATTAACGCACAGGCTAGATATGGCTTAAGCCTAGGGGCCCCACGTGTGCCAGCCTGCAAGGGGGCCCCCATTGGCGCAGAGGGGGCGGGGTTGGGGGGCCCACAGACTACTGTAGCCTAGGGGCCTCTGTGCACCTTAATCCGCCCCTGGATGTAGTAAACGCCATCTCGTGATTAAACCGAACTATCTCTGTTGTTTAATTGTTGCAAGAATGGTTCGGCGGCCCACTAGTTCAAGACTTTATTGTAAATATTAAACTGTGTGTGCGTGTGTGTGTGTGTGAGTGCAAGTGAGCCTATTTGCTTGCCTGGCGTCGCTGAGTCACGTGAGCAGCATCGCTTACACAGACAGCCGCAGTGCATTCAGGACAGAAATTGAAACTGAAGTATCGATCTCATGACGCTGCCATATGCATGCATGTTTCGATAGACAGGCAGTAGAAGCAGAGTACAAGGTCGCACATGAACATGCTTTATCTCTGTCTGATTGTTGCGTTTCAAAATCATACTGCAGAGGAAACCTCTGCTTTTCTCAGACATGTCGCTACGTCGCTACTTGATCAAAAAAATAATGTAACTACTGGAAAGTTATTTGATTCAGAAATCAGCGACGCTACAGGCAAGCTAGAAAATGTAGCAAAACTATTAGCTTCGCTACATGTAGCGGCGCTACCGCCCATCACTGATCCTTATCTCTGCTGACATCTCCTGGACAGACAACATCACAGCAGTTACCAAGAAGGCTCAGCAGCGGTTACACTTCCTGAGGGTCCTCAGAAAGCACAACCTGGACTCCAACCTGCTACTGACCTTCTACCGCTCATCCATCGAGAGCCTGCTGACGTACTGTATCACAGTATGGTACGGCAGCTGCACCATGGCAGACAGGGAGAGGCTTCAGAGAGTAGTAAAAGCAACACAGAAGATCATCAGCTGCCCTCCCCCCTCCCTGATGGATATTTACACCTCCTGCTGCCTCAGCAGAGCAAAAAACATCATTAAGGACAGCTCCCACCCTGGCTCTGATCTGTTTGACCTGTTTCCCTCAGGGAGGCGCTACAGGTGCATCAGAGCAAGGACAAACAGACTCAAGAACAGTTTTTTCCCAAAAGCCATAACCACTCTAAACTTACACATGCACTGACTATACAGTCTAACCCCCCAATCCCTGGACTTCTTTCTATCCATCAACTGTGCAATATCCAATATCTAAATGTTATTGATAATAATTGCTCAGTGCCTTCGTCTTTGGTTGGTCCCTTTGTGCCCCCTGTGTCTCTTCCGTGTCCCTCCTTGCCTTTGCTCCCCTCTGGTCCCTTTGTGCCCACTGTGGTCACCCCTCGTCCCTCAGTGCCCTCTAGTCCCTTTGTGGCCCCCGTGTTTTCTCCCCGTCCTTCTGTGCCTCCTGTGTGTCCTTCCCGTCCATTTGTGCAGGTGTGCCCCCTGGTATGGTCCCTCCGTCACCTGTAGTGTCCCCGGGTCCCATGTTTCCTTTTTTGGTGCCCCTGTGTGTGTCTGCGTTCCCTGTGGTGTGTCATCTTTTGTCTGAGTTGGTTAACTTGTGCCAGTTCTGTGTGAAGTGAAGTGAAGTGAAGTGAAACTTTATTGTCATTCACACCATACAACAGTACAAAGACAGATGCAGGCAGAACGAAATTGCGTTTCTCCAAGGCTCAATGTGCGGACATAAGGGACAAGTGCACTCAAGACAACATACATACATACAACATGCAGACATTTCACTTTACAGAGGTAGTTAAGACAGCATGGCAACAAAAAGCAGCAAAGTACAAACAATAAATATATATACACAAATATATTCTGTGGGTGATATATACTATGAAAAATTATTGCACTACGTTTCACAGTGAATTAGTTATTGCACTATATAAGTAGATTGAAAACTTGAGACCTACTGTATCAGTGATTATAAAGTGCACAATAGGTAGGAGAGTAAAAGGTCAAAAGGTTATTTAACAGAGTTTAGTATTCTGATGGTGTGTCCGTGTTGTGCCACGTGGTGTGTTGATGTTGTTCTTTTTGTCTCCCCAGGTGCCGTCGTGTCCCCGGTCCCCGTCGCTCTGCTCCCCTTAGGCGCGCCCAGAATGCGCGCCTTTGGGGGGGGGGTCCTGTCATGCCCCGATCGTCCGCTCCTCTCGTGTGCCATGCCCCCTCATTAACCCCATGTGGATTCCCCATGTTTACCCGCTGTTCCCGATTGTTGTCATTAGTTCATTGTATTTAGTCCGCGTTTCCGTTTGTTTCCCCAGTCCGGTCATTGTAATGTCATCCCGTGTGTTGCCTGCTGTATTAGGATAAATTCACAGACGATTACGTCACCCACGTGATATGGAATTAATCCTTTTACTATAATATTAAGTTATAATTATGAATTAATTCTGATCGCGTGTGGACTAATCATCCTGAAATTTGGATCAATCGTCCATGATTCACCCCAAATGTCACTACACTGCACGAACAAGTTATTTACCGATCCCCTGTAAAACCTAATTTTGCCGTAAATAACTTGGGCTCATAAAAGAAGCCAGGATGCTCATCTGGGCCATTAGATCGGCATGCAGGATGCTTATCTTGGTTTCGGGAGATAGGGTGGGGGTCGGTATACAGCACCCTATATTGCCTTTAGGGGGGAACAGGGAGGCGTTGCGCAAAGATACCTGGCGCCAGGACGCCCATTGTATTGTATTATCGCAAGCAGAATCACTCGGACTAAAGGGGGAATTGGAGCACCATATATTGCCTGGGGGGAAGGGGTGAGCCTGGCCAGCTTACCCCCTGCCCACACGCAACTCTAAATTTAGTATAAAGGAAGGGGGAGAACCCAGTACTGACCGGAGTTCAGCCGTGGGATAGAGCGCTCATCGCCCGGTATTTTCTCGGAACTCACGTGTTGGTCTCCTGCCAGGACTGAAAGGGCTCCCCAGTCCATGAAGGTGGGTGATGATGGCACGTCCGAGTGTAAATAGCTTTGCAACTGCTTATGCTTTCCCTTAATTGTTGCGAGTAAATTATCGCCGCTTGTGATAATATTTCGTAACTTTTTATGTTTCCTTGCTTCTTGTATGTGTAATTGCTTCTTTTCTATATATATATTCATACCTTTGCACCTAATACTATTAGCTATAAGATATATATTATTTGATATCCGTTGTAGTACGAGTTATTTTGCATTGCCTTCAATATGATAGCTCAGTATTGGTGTTAATGTGAGATCATTTTGTATTACTTATTAAAGTGTATTTGAGTGAACCTAAGCGTGCCTGTTTGTTCCTTCGAGAGCCCTATATCCCTCTCTCATCCATTTTAAGACACCTGCTCCTTGTGTTGCTGCTCTTATTAAACCGCGTGTTTGGCCTGACTTTGGCTTCCTTCGCCTTTTCTGCACTTCGTCGCTGTGCAGGACACCTGTGGTGATGTGTCTATAGAATCTATCCAGGGTTGGATTATTACAGCGGGGCAGGGTGAACAGACAATTCATGAGGGCTCCAGCAAGGGTGACGAGGATGACCCTGGGGGCTCAGGCTGAGTGGCGGCCCCTTCTGAGTCGGGCTCTGGAGGCTCAGGTGGAGCAGTGGCTGGTTCTGGGTAGGGCTTTGGAGGCTTGGGCAGAGCAGCAGCCACTTTTGGGTAGGGTTCAGGAGGCTTGGGTGGTAGCTTTCCCTGGGCAGGGTTCTGGAGGCATGTAACAATGCATTATGTAATAATGTCACATTGTAATAATTCTACAGAATGTAACAAACTGAATGATGATAATAACAATGATAATGATGATAATAATAATGGGGTAATGTATTAAATTATAATGTAATCTATAAACATTTATTACATAATGTGGTGCCATTAATTGATGTGGTACCATTATTTTGTAATAACATTGCATTATGTGACGAAAATTTACGTGATGAAAACATATTACATTTTGTTAAGTTATTACATTATCCAGCATTATTACATAATGCATTGCAATAAGGCACAGTGACAGCTTCCCCTAGGTAGGGACAGCGCAGCGGCTCCTGATCTGTGTTCTGAGTGCACTATGTTTAGTTTTTGTTCTCCTATCGTTAGCGGTACATTTATCTGTGAAAAGTGTTAGTTAGTTGCTAGGCTGATGGAGAAGATTGCAGTCTTAAAGGAACGTATCTGAACGTTACGGGAAATTCAGAAAAGTGCAGAGTTTTATAGACCACGATAGTTAGTTCAGCGACCTTTATTAACCCTTTGGGGTCTAGGGGTAGGAAACACACTTTCACTGACTGGGGCATGATCACACATTTCTTCAAATATCATAACTTAATTCATGGCAAATAAATTATTTCTTATATATTTGTTTTGCCATTACACTCATCTTTATTTTAATATACACTCACCTAAAGGATTATTAGGAACACCATACTAATACGGTGTTTGACCCCCTTTCGCCTTCAGAACTGCCTTAATTCTATGTGGCATTGATTCCACAAGGTGCTGAAAGCATTCTTTAGAAATGTTGGCCCATATTGATAGGATAGCATCTTGCAGTTGATGGAGATTTGTGGGATGCACATCCAGGGCACGAAGCTCCCGTTCCACCACATCCCAAAGATGCTGTATTGGGTTGAGATCTGGTGACTGTGGGGGCCATTTTAGTACAGTGAACTCATTGTCATGTTCAAGAAACCAATTTGAAATGATTCGAGCTTTGTGACATGGTGCATTATCCTGCTGGAAGTAGCCATCAGAGGATGGGTAGATGGTGGTCATAAAGGGATGGACATGATCAGAAACAATACTCAGGTAGGCCGTGGCATTTAAACGATGCCCAATTGACACTAAGGGGCCTAAAGTATGCCAAGAAAACATCCCCCACACCATTACACCACCACCACCAGCCTGCACAGTGGTAACAAGGCATGATGGATCCATGTTCTCATTCTGTTTACGCCAAATTCTGACTCTACCATTTGAATGTCTCAACAGAAATCCAGACTCCTCAGACCAGGCAACATTTTTCCAGTCTTCAACTGTCCAATTTTGGTGAGCTCGTGCAAATTGTAGCCTCTTTTTCCTATTTGTAGTGGAGATGAGTGGTACCCGGTGGGGTCTTCTGCTGTTGTAGCCCATCCGCCTCAAGGTTGTGCATGTTGTGGCTTCACAAATGCTTTGCTGCATACCTCGGTTGTAACGAGTAGTTATTTCAGTCAAAGTTGCTCTTCTATCAGCTTGAATCAGTCGGCCCATTCTCCTCTGACCTCTAGCATCAACAAGGCATTTTCGCCCACAGGACTGCCGCATACTGGATGTTTTTCCCTTTGCACACCATTCTTTGTAAACCCTAGAAATGGTTGTGCGTGAAAATCCCAGTAACTGAGCAGACTGTGAAATACTCAGACCGGCCCGTCTGGCACCAACAACCATGCCACGCTCAAAATTGCTTAAATCACCTTTCTTTCCCATTCTGACATTCAGTTTGGAGTTCAGGAGATTGTCTTGACCAGGACCACACCCCTAAATGCATTGAAGCAACTGCCATGTGATTGGTTGATTAGATAATTGCATTAATGAGAAATTGAACAGGTGTTCCTAATAATCCTTTAGGTGAGTGTATATTGTAAATATGTCAGATTTTTGTTAAGTTTGAAATTTGACATCAAAGTATAGACATTGCAAAATGCAGTTTGGAACACTTGCAGAAACATTATAAAAGTACATAGTAAGCAATGCTGGCAGTTTGTTTTGATCCCAGATATCTGATCACCAAAGTCTTGGCTACATGAAGATGACTAAATGGTGTAGATGCAACATTCATTTGGATAAATAAATAAGAAAAACCTAACTCATGTCACTATTTCTGGCTCCTTTCATTGTATATGTAGCAACTTTCATGTGTATGAATGAGCCATTGTCACCTGGCCACGTCCCCAACCCCCTTTTATGGCGCTGAAGGGGATGTATCTGGATCGCGTTTCACCGTTGCGCTGTTAATCAAATGCGATTTATTGCATATTTGAATCAAATGCGATTTGAATACGCGCTAATGCGGCTATTTAGAATGTGAATAGCGATCTTCAGATGAGAGCGGCACTACACGCCCCCGATGCAGGTAAAACAAAGTAAGATGACATGGTTTAGTTTTCTGCCGATTTAACCTAATTAAAAAAACTTTAATACTTCCGACAATGGACGTTTTGAAAAGAAGACCGATTACGGATTTAGCCAGCGTTTTTTTCATGATTCTACATTAAGATTTCAGCGAGATATAAACTGAAATAGACGCGAAAAGTACGCGATGTCGCCGACGACATACTCAACCCCAGAGAGTTAATTGTCTCCCTGGTGCCAGAGCAACAGACATCTCAGCAAATTTAAAAGTGCTGCTGTGGAAGGCAAATTGATGGGTTAGGTCAGTAGGAGGTGTTATGGGATTAAAGCCAATGTCTTAGGCCTTAGACATGTAGAAGATGTGCCACTGCATATGTGGGTGTCTCTGTTCCTCAGCACTGGATTCAGCTGCAGGCGACTGGGTTGAACAGATCGAAACAGATGGACTAGAGAAGTCAGACAGTGAGAAGCCTGGAGTCTGTCAAGCTGTTTGCGGTGGATGAGAGAGCAAAGTTCTTTTATATACAGTTGTGTTCAGAATAATAGTGTGTCTAAAAAAGTGAATAAAGCTGAAAATCCTTATAATAGTTTTTATTTCCATACAAGCAAATGCATTGGGAACACTACAAATTCTATTCCAAATCAAAACAAGAAGAGAAATTCATCACATTTGTGTTATTCCTTTACAGAAAGTGAAGGAAATGGAATATTAGGCTGTTCAAAAAAGTAGCAGTGTCCACATTCTTCTTTACAAACTCAAAGATTCACTGTATAAACTGAAAAATGTTTTTCAGATTTTGCTTTCCTTTGAATCATTGAACTAATATTTAGTTGTATAACCACTGTTTCTTAGAACTGCTGCACATCTGTGCTGTATGGAGTCGGCCAACTTGTGGCACCTGTGAATAGCCCAGCCCAGGATGATTGGACTACATTCTACAGTTCTTCTGAATGTCTTGGTTTTGCTTCAGAAACAGCATTTTTGAAGTCACCCCACAAGTTTTCTATTGGATTAAGGTCCGGGGATTGGGCTAGCCACTCCATAACGTCAATCTTGTTGGTTTACTGGTGTGTTTGGGGTCATGGTCTTGTTGAAACACCCATTTCAAGGGCATTTCTTCTTTGGCATAAGGCAACATGACCTCTTCAAGTATTTTGAGGTATTCAAACTGATCCATGATCCCTGGTATGCGATAAATAGGCCCGCCGCCATAGTATGAGAAACATCCCCATATCATGATGCTTGCACCACCATGCTTCACTGTCTTTGCAGTGTACTGTGGCTTGAATTTAGTGTTTGGGGGTCATTTGACAAACTGTCTGTGGCCACTAGACCCAAAAAGAACAATCTTGCTTTCACCAGTCCACAAAACATGTTTCTCTTTAGGCCAGTCAATGTGTTCTTTGGCAAACTGTAACCTCTTCAGCACATCTTTTTTTCAACAATGGGATTTTGCAGGGGGCTTCTTGCAGATAGCTTGGCTTCACATAGGCGTCATCTGATTGTAACAGTACTTACAGGTAACTTTAGACCTTCTTTGATCTTCCTGGAGCTGATTATTGAATGAATGAATGAATGCCTTTTATTGTCACTACACACATGTACAATGAGATTAAAAGCAGCTCCTCCAGTGCAAACATGTATATAGAACACACAACAAACAATAAAGAAATAGTGCAAAAAATTCTGTGGCGCTATATACACATATGGAAGGAATAAATAATTGTGTAGGTCATTGCACATTATTTAAATATGCCACAGTAATGATGATCATGTGTAGTGAGTAGTGGATGTTGGACACAGAACGATGATATTGAACAGTATACTGAGGGACGAAGGGGAAACATGGAGGGCACGAAGGGACCAGAGGGGAGCAATGGCACGGAGGGACGAGGAGCAAACATGGAGGGCACAAAGGAACTAGAAGGGAACGACACAGGGCGGGGAGTGAACACAGGGGCCAAGGGATCCAAGGGCAGGGGGCAACAGGGAGCAGAGGGGAAACTTCAGTGGGTGTGACGTAGGGCAGGTTGGGGCAACAGGCCGGTGTGGGGCCAGAACAGGGGCTAAGGGTGGCAAGGATGCGGGCAAAGGGGCTGGTGGAGATGGCAAGGAGGGAGCCGAGGGGAAAGCCGCGGGCAAAGGGCCTGCAGGCCGTCGAGGGGACACCAGCGGTCGGGCCGTGGCCGGCGGACAAGGTGTCCTTGGCGAGGCCGGGGCCAATCACCTAGCCGGAGCCTGGGAAAGGAAGGGGGATTCCGGGAGTCTACCCTGACGTCAGTGCCCCCTCCCTTTCCGGGAGACCGAGAGCCGGCAACCCGGCCGTGAACCTCTGTGCTGGAGTCCCGGCGGTAGGGGTGACCTCCTGGAGGGGTCCATGGGCAAAGTCAGGGTGATCCCCGAGGGGTCACACTACAACTCCCCCTCTGACTCCATTGTGGGGGAAGGAGCGGGGGTCAGGTCTTCAGGGACCACCTCGGGGACTGAGGCCGAGGGAGCCGGGACCGGGGGGACTGAGGCCGATGGAGCTGGGACCGGGGAAACTGAGGCCGCATGGGGCGGCGCATTGGCCGCCAGGATCAGGGAGTCTGGACCCTTGTGGGTCGGTGTGTCGGCCGCCGGGCCGGGGAGTCTGGACCCTCGTGGGTCGGCGCGTCGGCCGCCGGGACTGGAGCCGACGGGCGTGGCGCGGGCGGAGCCAGGGCCGGGACCTCGGGTGTGGGCAGAGCCAGGGCTGGCGCAGCTGCGGGCAGAGCTGGGACCAGCTCCTCAGAAGGGGGTGCCATAGCAGGAGCCACTGGACCTGGAACCGCGGGGGACGCCGCAGGGGCCGCGGGAAGCTGAGTGGGGAGCTCAGGAGCAGCAGGGAGCTGAGGGGGCTGCACAGGGAACTGGGTTGTAGCAGCAGGGGCCTCGGGGGACGCCGTAGGAGCCACAGCAGTCACGGGGAGCACAGGAGTCATGGGGAGCCGAGCGGGGAGCTGAGCGGGGAGCTCAGGAGTCACGGGGACCTCTTGGGGCTGCACAGGGGACTGAGCAGGAAGCTCAGCAGCAGGGGGCACCAACTTAGGAACCTTGGGGTTGAGAACAGAGACCTCTGGGAGGCACTGCCGGTGCCACAGGAACCTCGGGGTGGCGCTGCCGGTGCCACAGGAACCTCGGGGGGCGCTGCAGCAACCGCTGACTCCGGGCCAACAGGGGGCGCCGCAGGAGCAGGAGGCACAGGAACCACTGGGTGCGCAGCCGCAGACACGGGAACCTCTGGGGTTTCAGCGGGAACAGCCAGCACGGGACCCACTAGGGGCACTGTAGTTGCTGCAGGCACCTCGGGGGCGAAAGCAGGAACCTCGGGGGCGAAAACAGGAACCACAAGTACCACGGAGACCTGAGCAGGGGGGTGTGCCTTAGATGCGGGCACGGTATCCCCTGCTGGGGAGGCCTGCTCCGCTCTCAAGCAGAGCAACCTCTTCAGGGTCTCCTCTGCTCTTTCTAGCTGCTGGGATGGGGACGCAGGGGTGACCGCGGCAAATTCCTCCCGCAGCTGCTCCAGGAGCATGGCAGCCCCTGGGGAGTCTCGCACTGCTGGCTCCCCCATGATCCGCCAGTACAGACCCTGGAGGGTGAAAAACCGTCTGGCCAGGGTCTCAGGTGTGGATGACGGTGAAGCTGCAGGCGGGAGAGCCTTGGGCACGGGGACCACGGGGGTTGGAGCTGGTACCCTCATCTTAGGGAACTTAGGGAACCCTCGGAATTCCCTCCTCTATAGCCCTGGCACCCTTCCGGGCCAAACGTGTGCCCACAAAGGCATGGGCTGTGGGGACTGGGGCGAGGGAAACAGAGCCTACCTGGAACTCCACCTCTGGAACAAGTTGGAGGAGGGGCTTCTCTGGAGCTGGTGCAGCAGGATAAGGCGCCTTGGGAGCCAGCTGGCTGGGACTGGAGGGTGGCGACCTGGGCGCGACGAACACAGTGGGGTTGAATACTGTAGGGTATGTCCCTTTAAGGGCCATGGGGAAGCAAGTGGGATCTGCCGGCAGAGGGGAATCCCCAAAGGGATCCGCCCCTCTGCGTTTCTTCCGCTTTTTCTTGATCCCTGCCGCCAAAAAATCATATTATAAGTAGGCACTGTAATAGGCCTACCCTTTGTTGTCTGTATTTAAACGCCAGGAGTATTAGGAATAAAATTCATGATTTAGAGGCTCTTATCTCATCAGACTCTTATGATATTATAGCAATAACTGAAACGTGGTTGAGTGATAAGGATGGACAAGAATATAATATGGATGGTTACACATTGTTCCGTAAAGACCGTATAGGTAAGAAGGGAGGTGGTGTTGCAGTATATGTAAAGGAAAACTTGCAGGCAAGGGAGCTTACTGATATAAGTAAAAGTACGGAAGCTATATGGGTAAAATTAGATGCTACAAACTCAAATAGCCTAATTGTCGGTGTTTGTTACAGAGCACCCAATGTAGCTGCTGAAGAAAGCAGATTGTTATACAGTGATATTAGGATTATGAGCAATAAAAATGATGTGGTAGTTATGGGTGATTTTAATCTACCGGGGATGCAGTGGGACATTGTTGCTGGCTCTTCTGAAAATGAACTTGAGATGGTGGAATTAGTACAGGATTGTTTTTTTACTCAGTTTGTTAACACCCCTACCAGGGGAGATGCCATTCTTGATCTTGTTTTGTCTAATAACCAGGACAGGATTGGTAAATTAGACGTTTTAGAACCACTTGACAGTAGCGATCATGAAATGGTTAAATTTGAGGTTAAGTTTAGTGCCCAAAGAGCAAAGTCCAAATCAAAAATATATAATGTGAGGAAGGCTAACTTCAATTGTATGAGATTAAAACTAGAAACTGTGAACTGGATGGAGTTAAATAACAAAACTGTTGAAGAGGCATGGGAATTTTTTAAAAGCACATTATTGCAAGTGCAAGAGGACTTCATACCTGTTTCCAGCAAGAATAAATCTAGGAAAATGCAACCTAGGTGGTTTAATAGGGAAATAAAGTACTGTATACAGTAAGGAGGAAAAGGGCTTTGTTCCAGAGATGGAAAATAACTGATGATGACATAATAAAGCAAGAGTATCTAAATCTACAGGCTGAATTAAAAAATGACATTAGACGAGCTAAAAGGAATGTCGAAAGGAAGATCGCATTGGAGGCTAAGGATGACGTTAAAAGTTTCTTCCAGTATTTTAACTCTAAAAGAGCTCTAAAAGATGAAATTACTAATCTGCAGGATAGTAAGGGTCTTATAATTGAAAACGACATTGACATAGTAAATGAGTTCAATGACAGTTTTGCACGGGTATTCACTGTTGAGGACACTAGTAACTTACCAGTTCTTATTACTAATCCAACATCGTCTATAACTAATATATATATACATGTAACTGAAGCTGATGTTTTGCAAAGCCTAGCTAAGCTCAAAATAAATAAATCACAGGGCCCTGATGGCATCTTACCTATAGTGTTAAAAGAGATGAGGGATATTATTTGCCGACCCTTAACATTACTGTTTCAAAAATCCTTATCTGAAGGTGTGGTACCTTCTGATTGGAAACATGCCAACATAACGCCCATTTTCAAAAAAGGGGATAGAAGTAATTTGCCAAACTATAGGCCAATCAGTCTAACTTGTATAACTGGTAAAGTTATGGAGGCTATAATCAAAGAGAAAATGGTAGATTACCTGGACTCAAATAACATTTTGAGGGATAGCCAGCATGGATTTAGGAGAGGTAGATCCTGTTTAACAAATCTGTTGGAGTTTTTTGAGGAAGCTACTCAGGAAGTTGATGATAAGAAGGCCTATGATGTCATCTACTTAGATTTCCAAAAGGCTTTTGATGTTGTTCCCCACAAGAGGCTCTCACTTAAACTCAAAGCGACAGGTATTTTAGGAACTGTAGCGACCTGGATTGATAACTGGTTAACGGATAGGAAGCAACGAGTGGTTATAAGAGGCTCAATGTCACAGTGGGCCTGCGTTCATAGTGGGGTACCGCAGGGTTCAATTTTAGGACCACTTTTGTTCCTAATTTACATAAATGATATAGACACCAATATATACAGTAAACTGGTGAAATTTGCAGATGACACCAAGGTGGGTGGTGTAGCAGATACTGAACTAGCGGCTCAGCAGCTACAGCGGGATCTTAATTTAATTAGTGACTGGGCTGACACCTGGCAGATGAAATTTAACATAGACAAATGTAAGGTAATCCATGTAGGGAGCAGAAATATAAAGTACAGGTATTTTATGGGACCTACTGAAATAAAGGTAGCTGATTATGAGAAAGACCTTGGTGTATATGTTGATGCTTCCATGTCTCATTCTCGCCAGTGCGGGGAAGCAATAAAAAAGGCCAATAGGATGTTGGGGTATATCTCCAGGTGTGTGGAGTTTAAGTCAAGGGAGGTAATGCTAAGATTATACAATTCCTTGGTGAGACCTCACCTAGAATATTGTGTACAGGTTTGGTCACCATATCTTAAAAAGGACATAGCGGCCTTATAAAAGGTGCAGCGTAGGGCCACAAGAATGATTCCTGGTCTTAGAGGAATGTCATACGAGGAAAGGTTATTTGAGCTAAATCTGTTCAGCCTCAAGCAAAGGAGACTGAGGGGGGACATGATCCAGGTCTATAAGATTCTAACAGGTTTGGATGCTGTTCAACCGAATAGTTACTTCAGCATTAGTTCCAATACAAGAACTCGTGGCCATAGGTAGAAATTAGCGGGAGAACATTTCAAACTGGATTTAAGGAAGCACTTCTTTACACAGCGTGTAGTCAGAGTATGGAATAGTCTTCCTGATAACGTAGTGCAAGCTGAATCCTTGGGTTCCTTTAAATCAGAGCTAGATAAGATTTTAACAACTCTGAGCTATTAGTTAAGTTCTCCCCAAGCGAGCTCGATGGGCCGAATGGCCTCCTCTCGTTTGTATAGTTCTTATGTTCTTATGTTTGTCGGAGTCTGGGCTGAGCCAGCTGGTAAGGCGGGAAATAAGCCAGAGTCCAAGGCGATCTGTCCCAGCAATACCTCGCCCACTCCGGTCCGTAGCTTGCGCAACGTGTGCCGTACCTCCTCCGCGAGGTGCAGACCCGTAGACCGGGTGATCGCCTCCAGGGTCTCCCGAGCATTGCCAGCCAGGACATAAGCCGCGGGGGTCCTTCCAGACCTCGGGCTGTCTTAGCCAATAAAGTACCTCGTCCGCGACGTCGAGGTATTCCTCTTCGCTTAATCGAGGTGTCTTGTTTGACAGTCCGGTCATTCTGTCCTGCACAGCGACACACGAAGCGCAGAAAAGGCGAAGGAAGCCAAAGTCAGGCCAAACACGGGGTTTAATAAGAGCAGCAACACAAGGAGCAGGCAACACATGGGATGCCATTACAATGACCGGACTGGGGAAACAAACGGAAACACGGACTAAACACAATGAACTAATGACAACAATCGGGAACAGCTGGTAAACACGGGGAATCCACATGGGGTTAATGAGGGGGCGTGGCACACGAGAGGAGCGGACGATCAGGGCATGACAACAGGTGCCTTCCATTGCCTACAGGTTTTTTCTCGTTTTTGGTTCCTCTCCTCCGTTGTTATCTGGCTTTCTCTATTTAATTTCTTACCTTCCTTTCTCCCATTTTATATTATTCTCTCTAATGATGTTTGATGTATCACAACACATTCATGTAAAGCACCTTGGGATGACTCTGTTATGAAAGGCGCTATATAAAAATAAATTGAATTGAATTGAACAATAACAATCTTTAAGGCTCTGTTGAAATTTCTGTGGGCAGTGTGGGCCTGGGTCCGGGTCTAGCTGCTTCTTCCTGGGCGCGGCTGCCTCCTTGGCATGGTTGCTGGCCCTCCTCCCCGGGTAGTGGCCTGGGGGGGGCTCGGGCCTCTCCGGCGCAGGTGGGGCTCTCTGCCGAGGGCCGGTTGGCTCCCGGCTGCCTGGGGTCCTGGGGCCCTGGCCCGTGCGGGAGCAGCCGTCACCCTCCTGGGGTCGGCTGCCTGTTGCCTCTGGTTCTCTGGGGCTAGTGCCCTTTTGGCTGCGGGGGCTGTGCCTGGGTCCTCCCTCCTCCTCCTGCTGGGGTGGGGACACGGCTGTCATAGGGGCGTGGGGCCTTGGCTCTTCCGTGCTCTTGGGGGGCTGCGGACGCCTTGGGTCTCCTGGGCCAGTCTCCGCCGGCCTCTGGTTCTTGTGGGGTGTGGTTGCGGCCCCCCACCCTCGCTATCAAGTGCATTCCATGGAGAAATTCACACGCACCCAACACACGCATACGTGTTCAAACACCTCCCCCAAACAGATGAACACACATGTAAATACACCTCCACGCTCCCTTACAAGCACAAGCAATAATTTTGTATGTCTGTATATCTGTTTTATTTTCTTTATTTCTGGTTGTATCTATGTATTTATCCTTTTTTGCTTGTATTTAAAAAAAAATTCTCTCTCTCTCTCTCTCTAATCTCTCTCTCTACCCCTTTTCTTCACTCATTTTCCTAATCTATCACTCCCTTCCGGGTAGCACGGCAACTGGAATATTTTACATGTATTAAATAAAATACAATAAATATTCAAATAAAAAGAAATTGACCAAGATGAAGGGCCTATGCAGAGTTTATAGAGCCCCTCATGGTAAAGCAAATATGTCTGACACTGTCATGATCCGCTCCGTCCGCTCCTGATGTGTGCCACGCCCACCTCGTTATCTCGTGTTCCGCCCTGATTGTGATCACCTGAGTCCTGTTATGTCTAGCTTGTCTTTTGTATTTAGTCCTCGTCTGAGTCAGTCTTCCCCAGATCCGTCATTGTATTGTCTTGGTGTTTGTGCCTGTCAGCCATCGTCTTACCATTAAAACCCTGTTCGTCCGACGTCACGACTCCGCTTGCCTGCTTTCCTGCTCGCCTGCCCCACAGCCCTGACAGACACAGCAGTGCATTCAGACAGAAAAAAGAAAAAAGAAAAAAAAGAAAAGACATTTCTACACATGTGAGGCATTGAGTGTACTCTCTTAACTCTCTCCAAACCATAAAGGTGTTAAACACATCAGGATGTGTGGACATACACAGAGCATACGTACTGGAGCCAGAAAGCATGACGTCAGACGATATCAACAACCTTTTTCTGTTTTGACGCTACTACAAATTGCAGTATGTAATATGAAGTTTTATTTTATATTAAAAGGCACCCCTTAGAAATAGGCATTGCTTTACCTGTGTCGTAAATTATAGTTAGGTCCATAAGTATTCAGACATTTTTGCACAGCATACAGTGTGTAGCGTTATGTCTTAAATGTTTCCGCAATGTTCCTTAATGCGTTAAAAAAAAACATAATGCCAGAAAATAATTTGATTTAACAGTAATATCACTTAACACTCTCCCATTACTAAAAAAGCAGCATGACTACACACATTATTGCATGACTACACCTTGCATGGCAGCCTCCACCACTGGTGTATGAATGTATGTGTGGATGGGTGAATGTAAGGCATGAATTGTAAAGCGTTTTGAGTGCTCGTAGGAGTAGAAAAGCACTATATAAATGCAATCCATTTACCATCCATTATTTTAACATTTTAATGTACAGTTTGCAGTGTTACTTGCATAATCATTTATTTAATTGCACATACATGAGCTGAGAAACAAATTAATTTCATCCATTAATTCCCAAAGTTAACCATTAACTGTTTTTGCTTTAGAACAATGTGTAAAAATGAAATTTACTGTAAATATGCATTTAGCAACATGACTAAATTAGCTCAGGTAATTTTAATATCTCCACCAATATGTTTGAAATTAATTAAAGCTTAATTAATTATTATTTAATGCTTATTATTAACCAATCGTTATGCCGAATGGTCGGCTCCTCCAAACTCAATTGCGGTATCCCTGTGAGTCTGTTAATGTGAGACTTAAATGGGATTCACTAATTACCAGTATCGCTTAGTAACCTGGGTTAGAAGGCTCGTCCAGCGAGCTGCATCACCAGATAATGTAAACGATTGGTAGCGAAGCTCCCCTCACGGCCGATGAGAGAGAGTCTCGCGATGTTTCAGGCAAGTTTGAGGTTCAGACTCAGAGCGTGTAGCAAGATCGCACAGAGGCAGGAACTTAGTGTGAGTACTCAATGACAGAGGCTGAAGTTGTGTAAAAGACATGCATTTATTCCTAGCTAACACTACAACTAACATATGACAGACATTACACCTAACACAAACAACAAACACGAAATAACGGAATAAAACAAACGATGTAATTATGAAAATGCAATGACCGGATTTAAATGAGTAACCTTAAATGGGAAATACTGTTCTGCAAAGCAAGCACAGTTTGTGGAAACATGACCCTAAAGTCTTATAGCAGGTTAACCATCCATCCATCCATTAACTTCCGCTTATCCGAGGTCGGGTCGCGGGGGCAGTAGCCTCAGCAGGGAAACCCAGACTTCCCTCTCCCCAACCACTTCCTCCAGCTCCTCTGGGGGAATCCCGAGGCGTTCCCAGGCCAGCCGAGAGACATAGTCCCTCCTGCGTGTCCTGGGTCTTCCCCGTGGCCTCCTCCCAGTGGGACATGCCCGGAACACCTCACCAGGGAGGCGTCCAGGAGGCATCCTAAGCAGATGCCCGAGCCACCTCATCTGGCTCCTCTCAATGCGGAGGAGCAGCGACTCTACTCTGAGTCTCTCCCGAATGACTGAGCTCCTCACCCTATCTCTAAGGGAGAGCCCAGCCACCCTGCGGAGAAAGCTCATTTCGGCCGCTTGCACTCGCGATCTCCTTCTTTCGGTCACTACCCAAAGCTCGTGACCATAGCTGAGGGTTGGAACGTAGATCGACTGGTAAATTAGAGAGCTTTGCCTTTTGGCTCAGCTCCTTCTTCACCACGACAGACCGATGCAGCGCCCGCATCACTGCTGACGCCGCACCGATCCGCCTGTCGATCTCCCGCTCCATCCTTCCCTCACTCGTGAACAAGACCCCGAGATACTTAAACTCCTCCACTTGGGGAAGGACCTCCTCCCTGACCCGGAGAGAGCACTCCACCCTTTTCCGGCTGAGGACCATGGTCTCGGATTTGGAGGTGCTGATTTTCATTCCAGCCGCTTCACACTCGACTGCGAACTGCTCCAGTGAGAGCCGAAGGTCACGGTCTGATGAAGCCAACAGAACCACATCATCTGCAAAAAGCAGAGACCCAATCCTGAGGTCACCAAACCGGACACTCTCAACGCCCCGGCTGCGCCTAGAAATTCTGTCCATAAAAGTTATGAACAGAATCGGTGATAAAGGGCAGCCCTGGCGGAGTCCAACCCTCACCGGGAACGAGTCCGACTTACTGCCGGCAATGCGGACCAAGCTCTGACACCGGTTGTACAGGGACCGAACAGCCCTTATAAGGCAGCCCGGCACCCCATACTCCCGGAGAACTCCCCACAGGACTCCCTGAGAGACGCGGTCGAATGCCTTCTCCAAGTCCACAAAGCACATGTAGACTGGTTGGGCAAACTCCCACGCACCCTCAAGGATTCTGCGGAGAGTATAGAGCTGGTCCACTGTTCCACGGCCAGGACGAAAACCACACTGCTCCTCCTGAATCCGAGGTTCGACTATCCGATGGACCCTCCTCTCCAGCACCCCCGAATAGACCTTACCAGGGAGGCTGAGGAGTGTGATCCCCCTATAGTTGGAACACACCCTCCGGTCCCCTTTCTTGAAGAGGGGGACCACCACCCCGGTCTGCCAATCCAGAGGCACCGCCCCCGATGTCCACGCGATGCCGCAGATGCGTGTCAACCAAGACAGCCCTCAACATCCAGAGCCTTGAGGAACTCCGGGCGGATCTCATCCACCCCCGGGGCCCGGCCACCGAGGAGCTTTTTAACCACCTCAGCGACCTCTGCCCCAGAGATAGGCGAGTCCACCCCCAGGTCCCCAGACTCTGCTTCCTCATTGGAGGGCGTGTCGGTGGGATTGAGGAGGTCTTCGAAGTATTCCTTCCACCGACCCACAACATCCCGAGCTGAGGTCAGCAGTGCACCATCCCCACCATAAATAGTGTTGATGCTGCACCGCTTTCCCGCCCTGAGACGCCGGATGGTGGACCAGAATCTCCTCGAAGCCATACGGAAGTCGTTCTCCATGGCCTCGCCAAACTCCTCCCATACCCGAGTTTTTGCCTCAGCAACCGCCGAAGCCGCGTTCCGCTTGGCCCGCCGGTACTCATCAGCTGCTTCCAGAGTCCCACAGGCCAAAAAGGCCCGATAGGACTCCTTCTTCAGCTTGACGGCATCCCTCACCGTCGGTGTCCACCAGCGGGTTCGGGGATTGCCGCCGCGACAAGCACCGACCACCTTACGGCCACAGCTCCGGTCAGCCGCCTCGACAATGGAGGCGCGGAACATGACCCATTCGGACTCAATGTCCCCCGCCTCCCCCGGGACATGGGCGAAGTTCTGCCGGAGGTAGGAGTTGAAACTCCCCCTGACAGGGGATTCCGCCAGACGTTCCCAGCAGACCCGCACTATACGCTTGGGTCTGCCAGGTCTGACCGGCTTCCTCCCCCACCAGCGGAGCCAACCCACCACCAGGTGGTGATCGGTTGACAGCTCCGCCCCTCTCTTCACCCGAGTGTCCAATACATGCGGCCGCAAGTCCGATGACACGACCACAAAGTCGATCATCGAACTGCGGCCTAGAGTGTCCTGGTGCCAAGTGCACATATGGACACCCTTATGCTTGAACATGGTGCAGGTTAACAGAACAGCTTAAGTTGTTAGAATGAAAGGAAGTTGGTTTACTTGGTTGAAGAGTGGGGGGGGGGGTCTTGGCAGTTGATGGCAGAGCTGCTGAGCTGATGGCACTCAGGAAGGCGCGGCATTTGGAGCAGTGGAGTGGAGTCCCTTTAGATTCTCCCTCCTGGTGAAGCTTTGTCTTGGGTGCTGTTCTCTGTTCAGCTGGGCCTTCACCGGAGGGTTCTTGTGGGCTTCTCTTCTCCCGGGCTGATGTTCTCCTTCGGGCTGGCGGTTATTCTCTGCGCACCTTTGTTCTGAGGTGCTAGATTTTTATGGTCTAAAGTTCATGAATAGGGATGACCAGGAATTCGACTCCTGGCCCAATGGCTGGCCATCCATTTGGCGGGCTTTCGGAAGGGGGTCTGTATCAGTCCTTTTGGGATTTATGGCCCGACTGATTCTCCCTTTACTGATGATTTTCATTAAGCTGTTATAACTTTTGATACATCCACTTTGATACATGACCAGATTTGGAATCAGGAGTGATTAACAATCAGTTTGACACCAAACATGCCATACCAGCTTCACAGGTACATACGCCATACCATCGGTATTAATTGATTAAACAATTCATTATTTTATCTATGTGACTGATTCACACCAGTATAGGATACAGGTGTTTTGGGTTGCACCTCAACAGATGTTACACTTTGTGCAGATATTACATCAAATATTCATCTTACAAACGGCACATCTTATCCATAGATAGGCGTGGCCGTTAGTTTGTGGTAATATCAATATAAATTGCACATCTGGAAACAACATATTTTGTTTGGTGTGGCTTATGCCAATTCATCTTCTCCAGAATGGATAAGATACACCTTAATTCAGTTCTTTTAACATAGTAAATTAGAACAAAGAAACTTGGTGATGGTCCACCAAGATCAGATAAGGACCACAAAGGAATGTTGGAAGAGAAGGGGGGGGGGTTTAACAAAGAAGACTCTAAAAGTTAGGACACATTGGTTACACTCACTTTCCAGATTCTTCTGGTATACCATGAGAACATATATACAATGGTAGCTATACCTATCTATTTATTTAAATTTATATGTGTTCAAGTGTAAAGTGGTAAAATAGGTGATACTCCGTGAACATGGTTATAAGGGTGGCACACAAAACACTAAGATTGTCTAAGGACAAATACAAACATAACCTATCTGTATATTGAGACTAGTAGCCATGAGTAAATCAATATACAGGGTATACAAAAGCCAAACTTAAATGAAATTTCCTTTAGGGTGTTCGTCTGTTGGGTGAGTGATATGTAAGGCAGAGTGTATGGGGAGGGGGTTGTGTGCCAAGTCGAGGGACCCCTGTCCATTAGGTCCACATTTGAAAAGTTCTTAGTTTTTACAAAAAATGTATTGCTTCAAAGGCATTTGAAATAGCAATTACTTTGAAAATGTATATAAGCCAAAGAACTATGATACGTGTTTTTTGAACTGCTCAAGTGGTGATTCCCAATTAGTAGCATCAGTTACTAATAGAAAAAAAACAAATAGGCAGTTAAGTTTTTGATAAACAGTAATGTCAAATTGGAACCACGATGGAAACTTGACTCTGCCCAAGCCTCCATTAGAACACTCTTGGCAGACTGGTCTAATATCATTTCTTCAACTGGAAATGATCAAATTTTCTCTTAGAGGGTCTGTTTTCCTCACATATTTTGATAAAAATATCCACAGTTCACATCATTTTGAAAAGCATATATCCATCCCCTTTAATTAATATATATATAGATACACATTTTCTAATTTATTCAATTAATTTTTGTAACCAACTGAACACAACACATGTTTTGACACTGTCAGAATTTTTTAAGATATCATGAAAATCTAATGCTAACTCTATGTTTTGTACACTGTCACACATTCCTTTATAGAACTGGACTAATCTGGGCTTGGAGGGTGGGTGGGTTTTTCCTTCTTCCTATGCTATTCTTGTTTTACTTTATTTCCACTTCTTTTGTTGCTGTATACTGTATGTCTGTCTGTTAAAACATAAAACTGAACATATGTGTATTTACTGTAAGATATTCTGTAAATACAAAATAATGTTCTAATTGAACAAACATAAAAAAAGAAAAGAAAAAGGATTATGGTGCTAGTAAAGAAGCACCATAATAACCACTAAAGAAGAATAACCAGAATAACCAGTAAAGAAGCAAATGATATCAGAAAATACAAAAAAAAAAAAAAAAAAACTGGTTTCCAGATGCTTTCATTTACAATTAACTATAATTAATCAGCTCAGGATTATTTTTTGGCATTCTTCTTTGCCAAGGGGTTTTTGGTCTTAACAGTCCACAGCATAAGCCAATCATAGTGTTGGCAAAAACAATGATTTGGATACATACATAAACATAGATATATAAAAACGGTGAGACTTGTTGTGTGCTGTGTTGTGTGAAAGTGTGTACTTGCACAAATAAAAGCTAGACAAAGGGAAACTACAGCAATATCAAACAATAGTAATAAAAGGGCAGTATTTTTAAAAAAATGTTTAGTCTGATTTGGTTTCTTTTTCAACTACATGGTATTTTACAATTTTTTATGAATGCAATTAAGTGTGAGGTTGGACTGATTCTGCTCTGCAGCCATGCCCCTGCTCCTGATCACCCGATCGCCCTCTCTGGAATGTAGACAGCTGTGTCTCACTGTAGTTTGTTTCATTAACTGATGATCCTACATGCTTCTACTGACAGGTTTGCCACCCCTTGCATGTGTCTAAATGAGTGAGTTCTTCCTTCTCCCCTGCCCGAATGTGTGAAACTGTGATCTCAGTATGGGTGCGTACCCCTTTTTCCATATCTACACACGTGCCTGCCATTCCCTGTACTCCCAGGATAGACTCACCAGTTTATCGACCTTTGCTTACATCTCTTACTTTGATTCTTGTCTATTATATTGCCTCCCTGTACATGTTAGTTCTGCCTATGGATCCCTTGTTCCAGTGCTGTTCCCTGACAACAAGTCAGAGTTCACTTCACATAAAGGTTCCCCCTCCCTCACAGGACAGACCATAGGCACTGATTTCTTTCTGACAGTGGATGCTCAGAGTAATTGACACATCCCCTCCACACACTGTGGCCTATACATTTAAACGTATACAAGGAAACAAACAGTGAAAAGTTTGTAGACCAGAGACTTGGGGGGTGTTCCACGAAGCGAGCTTATTAAGTCGAGGCTTATTTGTAATAGCCTCGCTTGAGTTAGCCTAACAGTTCACTTCAGGCTCATTGAGTTCCACGAACAAAACTCAGGTGTATTTAATTTCCGCTAATTCAGGCCAGGCTTGACAAGTGAGGCTCGTGCGCGTCCCTGGATATAAAAGGCAGCCTTGTTAATCGATGCTGGATAAGGTAGAATGGAAGGAAAGGAAAGGGCTGCGTTCTTTTCACAGGCGGAGCAAGGATTATTACTGCAAGCCTACGATGATTACAAAGACATCATAACCAAAAAGGGAAACACCAGCTGCACCAAAGCTTGTGAGGTTGCATGGCAGAAAATAGCTGACAGGTTAAATGCGTAAGAACAGGATTTAAGTAACCTTTGTGTTAAAGATGTGAAAAATATTTAACAACTAAATGAGAACAGCTTCAAGCCTTCAAAATGTATAGTCACAATAATTTTTCCTTTTACATATGTATTTTGTTACCAGTTGTAAGGTACTTTAAGGCTATTTTAACACATATATAAACAGGACAGCATGTTAATTATATGGGTCCATCTTAGACAAAAAGTGATATATAATTGTAATTATTAATAATGCTTGGTTTCAGGAGCAACATGAGTGGAACGAAAAGGTCCTGGCAGCAAGTGAAGATTAAATACAAAAATATTCTTCAGAATGGTAAAAAATTTAATCTAATTAGAACTACATTTTTAAAGAATTAATTTAAAACCCACATTGCATTGTACAACCCCAATTCCAATGAAGTTGGGACGTTGTGGAAATTGTAAATAAAAACAGAATGCAATGACATAGAAATCTCATAAACTGATATTTTATTCACAACAGAACATATAAAACATGTAAAATGTTAAAAGTGAGACATTTTGCTATTTAGTGAAAAATATTGGCTCATTTTAAATTTCATGACAGCAACACGTCTCAAAAAAGTTGGGACGGGGGCAATAGGAGGCTGGAAAAGTTAGTGGTACAAAAACCCAACAGTTGGAGGAACAATTTGAAAATAATTAGGTCGATTGGCAACAGGTCAGTAACATGACTGGGTATAAAAAGAGCGTCTTAGAGTTGCAGTGTCTTTCAGAAGTAAAGATGGACAGAGGATCACCAATCCCCCTAATACTGCATCGACAAATAGTGGAGCAATTTCAGGAAAAAAGTTCCTCTGTGTAAAATAGCAAAGAGGTCGAAAATATCATCCTCTACAATACATAATATAATCAAAAGATTCAGAGAATCTGGAGAAATCTCTGTGTGTAAGGGACAAGTATTCTGGATACCCATGATCTTTGGGCCCTTAGGCAGCACTACCTCAGAAATAGGCATGATTCTGCAATGTAAATCACTAAATGGGCTCAGGAATATTTCCAGAAAACGTTATCAGTGAACACAATTTGTCATGCCATCCAAAAATGCCAGTTAAAACTCTATCATTCAAAGAAGAAGCTGTATTTGAACATGATCCAGAAGCGCTGACGTCTTCTCTGAGCCAAAGCTCATTTAAAATGGACTGTGGCTAAGTGGAAAACTGTTTGCTAAGTGGTCAGACAAATCTAAATTTGAAATTCTTTTTGGAAACCAGGAATGCCGTATCATCCAGACTAAAGAGTAGAAGGACCACCTAGCGTGTTATCGGCGCTCAGTTCAAAAGCCAGCATCTCTGATGTATGGGGGTGCATTAGTACATATGGCATGGGCAGCTTGCATATCTGGAAAGGCACCATCAATGTTGAAAGGTATATCCAGGTTCTAAAGGAACATATGCTGCCATCCAGATGACATCTCTTTCAGGGAAGACCTTCCATTTTCCAACATGACAATGCTAAACCACACACTGCATCAATTACAACATAATGGATTCGTAGAAGGGTCCAGGTACTGAACTAGCCTGCCAGTGCTCCAGATCTTTCACTCATTGAGCGCACATTTAGCGCATCTTATTACACGGCTCTCTGGAATGCTTGATTCTGATTGGTCAGTTGAGACATTTGCAGGTTCGTTCTTTTCAAATAATAACCGCTCCAAAGTAATAACACATACTACTTGTATGTTTAAAATCCCTCCGCGCCAAGAAAGATTACCGTTTAAAAATGTTAATTTAAAACAAATATGCCAATAAAATGTTTCAAATTCATATTCATGTCCAGTTTTTTTCCTTATGTGGCAAGTAGCCGTGTAATAAGCGGGATAATGTACAGGCAGCCGGTAGTTATCGCGAAATAAGCCCCTTCAGTGTGATACAAGACGATGCTTCGTGTCGGGTCCTGATCACACTGTCGGGGCTTATTTCTGCGATAACTACCGGCTGCCTGTATATTATCCCTTACATAAAACGAAAATTACGACACAGAAGACCTAGGACAGTTGAGCAACTAGAATCCTGTATCTGACAAGAATGGGACAACATTCCTCTCCCAAAACTCGAAGGACTGATCTCCTCAGTCCCCAGACATTTACAGACTGTTGTTAAAAGAAGAGGGGATGCCACCCAGTGATAAACATGGCCTTGTCCCAACTTTTTTGAGACGTGTTGCTGCCATGACATTCAAAATTACCTTATCTTTTCCTTAAAATGATACATTTTCTCAGATTAAACATTTGATGTGTTTTCTATGTTTTTTTATGAATAAAATATGGGTTTATGAGATTTCCATATCATTGCATTCTACTTTTATTTACAATTTGCACAATGTCCCAACTTCATTGGAATTGGGGTTGTATAATTTAGCCACCAAAAAGAAAGGTGCGGCTGCTGCAACCGGTGGGGGCCCACCTCCAGCAGCCTGTACCCCAGCCGAGGTGATGGCCCTTGCACAGAACCGTGCACGGTCTATTATTGAGGGGATTGAGGGAGGAACATCCTCAGAGGTTGTTCCTTCCAGTCATGTGCAATTTTATGTTAAAGGTAGGTCTTTACTCTGTTACCCCTCTCTGCCTTGCTTTCTGTTAAATGTCTTAAACAAATATTCTAATGCATTACAGTAGTGGGTGGTGTCTTGACCCTCTTGGATCCTGAACCACAGTCAATAGAATCTGTTGTGAGCATTGTATTTAATCATATACTTTAATGCACTGCAATAACTGTGGGTTTCATATTTAATGTTTACCAGTCCAATGCCTTCATCTGCTGCTAATTCTGTCATGTATTGTTGTTTTTGTTCACTTCTTAAGTTCATTCTGTAAGTTAAGTCCCGCTTCTAATGGAAATTCTTTTACTTTTTAGTTGTACTGTTAATACTTATGGTCAGGCATTGTACAGCAATAAGCATACCACTGCATGTCATACTTTGTATGTGACAAATAAAAGTTGATTTTCATTGCATTGTGGCCATAGTAAATAAATATAACCAACAAATGTTCCCTTTTTGCATATTGCAGGGCTATCCACGACACAGGAGGATGAGGAAACAATTTCTGTTTGCTCAGAAATGCTAGCCATATGAACTTGAAACTATTTTGCAGTGAATAATAACATTTGTCTTTTCCTTATAAACCCATGCAGTATTTGCTGTGTACATGAGTCTAAAGAACCAGGTGGGCAACGCTCTCAGCCCTCATGTACTGAAAGACAGTCAAAGGAAGAAGTAAGTAATAAACTGTTTAATGTAATTAATAAGAACAAATGAATAATTCTTATTTGTTCCTTCTAATTAGACAGATATCTGCTATTTACAAAAGGTATTTGATCTAGGAAATAGAAGTCCGAAAAACAGAACTTGAATATACACAGCTGAAAATAAAAAAAGCTTGAAATTAAAAAATTGGACAGAGATGTAAGTGATTAACATCACTTTAATGTCTACATTCTGTTACGGTTGCGGAGAAGGCGAGCCGGGAAGCAGGCAAGCGGAGCCGTAAATAAAGACAGACGGGGTTTATTGCAGGCAGACTGACGGATTACACCATAACAATACAATGACGGATCTGGGTAGACAGACTGAGACAAGGACTAAATACAAAAGACAAGCTACTGGTAACGAGCCACAGGTGAGAACAATCAGGGAATCACACGAGGTAACGAGGTGGGCGTGGCACACATCGGGATCAAACGGAGCGGATCGTGACATAACCCCCCCCCAAAGGCACGCACTCCGGGCACTCCCCAAGGGGAGGCGACGAAGGAGACCAAACCGGGGAAACAGGACCTGGAAAACAAGAACAAAACCATTAACAACACCAGGGAAACAGGACCAAGACACAGAACTGGAACAAAGACCAACTGAAAGACAGGACGCGACAAAGAACAGGAAACGCAGAAAGACAAACCAGGAAGGGAGACACGGGGGGCACAGAAGGAACACCCACAGGCGACACAAAGGGGCCAGGGGTGAACAGAGGCGGAACAGAGGAACAAGGGGCAGAGACAGGCGGGACAAAAGGAAAAGAAGGAGGGAGGAGCGAAGCCCGAGGGAGCCCAGACAGGCGATGGGCGGCGGCCGGAGGGGCCGCAGGCGAGGGGAAGAAAGGAGCCAGAGGGAACCATACAGGCACCGTGGGGGGACCCGGAGGCGACCACCGACCATGAGCCGGAGGCGCAGCTGGTGACCCCGGAGCCCCAAGCAAGGCGAGCGAGGGCGAGCAAGGGGGCAGGGCGGGCGGGAACCGGGCCCGACGTCTGTGGCCCCGTCCCTTACGGGACACTGACAGGCGGGGTCCACCAGGCCGTTGTTCCCGACCAGACAGGGGAACGGGAGTCTTTTCTCCTGGTGAGGCGGCCAGTGGTGCCGCCTGATCCATGGATGAGCAGGGCAGGACGGACAGGATGGGCTGGACGGGCAGGTCTAGAGAGACAGACAGATCAGGCGCCGGCAGGACAGGCGAGACAGGCAGATCAGGCGCTGGCAGGACAGGCGAGACAGGCAGATCAGGCGCGGGCAGGACTGGCGAGACAGGCAGTTCAGGAGCCGGCAGGACAGGCGAGACAGGCAGTTCAGGTGCCGGCAGGACGGGCGCCGCCGTCACGTGGCCAGCAAGGGGCGCCTCGGAGGGCACCTCGGGTGTGCGGCCAGCAGGGGGCGCCTCGGCGGGCACCTCAGTCGGAGCTGCAGCGGGCACCCTCAGTTCCTGGTCACCAGGGGGCGCCGCGGCGGGCGCCGCCACCACGCGGCCAGCAGGGGGCGCAACCGCGGGCAGTGCCGCAGGCAGAATGGTGGCAGCTGCAGGGACTGCAGGCAGGTCAGGCAGGACAGGCGGGTCAGGCTGTGCCGCGGGCAGAGCGGCGGACGCTGCAGCAGGCAGGACAGGTAGGACTGGCAGATCGGCGACAGCAGCAGGCAGCGCAGCCGCGGGCAGATCGGCGGCGACAGCAGCAGGCAGCGCAGCCGTCGGGCAGATCGGCGGCGACAGCAGCAGGCAGCGCAGCCGCGGGCAGATCGGCGGCGACAGCAGCAGGCAGCACAGCCGCGGGCATATCAGCGGCAGCAGCAGGCAGCGTAGCTGCGGGCAGAGCGGCGGCAACAGCAGCAGCAGGCGGTGCCGCGGGCAGAGCGGTGACAGCAGCAGCAAGTGTAGCCGCTGGCAGGTCCGGAGCTTGCAGGTCCGGATCGGACTGGTCCGGTGCAGGTAGGAGGGGTGCTTAACGCGTATGCGCCTTTCCTTTCCGCGCTTTAGGGATCCGGGGACTGGCGTCTCTGACGGCGCTGATCCCTCTCCCGGGACAGCGCTCTGGCCAGTCATCCCCAGCCTCCAAAGGAGGCAGGTCCTCCTCGTCATGGGGCCCATCGGTCACACAGGCGTCCTCCAAGGCGGGGAGAAGGGAGCACGCTCCCAGGAAGAGCGTCTGGACTGTTTTTCTCCTCCTGCGTCTCTTCTTGGCGAGAGCGGGGCTCTCTAGGACCCAGGGTAGGTCCTTCTCCTGGGGTCTTTCCCCAGGTAGCTCCCCAGCGCTGGGGAACTGAGCGGCCGTAGCTGCGTGAAGCTCAGGGTTGCGCGTCTTCTCACCAGCCCTTTTTGAGATCTGGACGGTGGGTGTTGACGAGTCGGGGGGCGGTTCCCAGGTGGCATACCCCGGGTGCGGTAGCCAAACCGCTGCTCTCACCCTCAGCTGCCGCAGGTGTTCGCCCACCCGTTCGAGCAGCTGCTCCTCGCCAGTGTGGAATCTCCTGTCGAGGAGCTTCCAGCAGCTATCCACCAGCCGGCGGGCTACGGGATCCAGGTGGTGATCAAGCTGGTTCGTCCAGGCGATCACCTCGTCTTCCATAGGGAGGACCTCCCCGGTCGCGCTGAGCTTGTTTCTGAGACTAATCATTCTGTCACGATCGTGGGCGAGCGGTGCAGGCAAGCAGGCGATCGGAGCCAGGAAGTCAGGAACAAAGGGGATTTATTGGGATGACAAGACCAGGTAAGCACGACAGGCAACATCAATGATTAGTCTGGGGAAGACTGACTCAGACAAGGACTAAATACAAAAGACAAGCCAGACGTAATAGGACACAGGCGATCACAATCAGGGCTGAACACGAGGTAATGAGGGGGGCGTGGCACACATCGGGATCGTACGGAGCGGGACGTGACACCAGGAAAGGTAATGAATATATTTAAAAAGGACTTTAATGCAACGTAAACCTTCCTGATTTCACGGCACACTGTAGCTTTGCTTAAATGTTCAGCATCCCCCACACTGTACAGAAATGAACCACTGACAAAGTAGCACAAAATGATACACATACACTATAAAACATGAAACATTGGATCAACTTAAAAAATTACTTAATTTTTTCACGTTGGGTTAATATAATTTTTCAAGTCAGTTCAACTTAAAATAGTCAATCTAATACGTTAGATTTTTTCACTTACAACCAATCATGCTCAACAAATGAATATAATTTGAAACAAATAAAAAAACCAAGCCAGTTTACTGTAACAGTCCACTTTATTATGACGCATTATTCATAAACAAGCTATAAACAAGAATAGTGGCCAGGGACAGTGGACAAGTTTAAATGTTTCACATAAAACATATCACATAAATTTGCTGTAAGTTATTCTTAACTAATTAAAGTAACAACTAAAACATATATGAAATGTCTGTCAGCAAAGTGACTGGGATCTAGTTAATACTTTGGAGCTTGATGCTCAGAGAATGTACTTTGCTTGACATCCTCTTTGCATCAAGCTCCATCGGTATTTTCTGGATTGCTTCAAATGTGCATTGAAGTCCTTTAGGGTACTCCAAGTTGAGTGTGTACGTAAGGCCAAACAATAAGGCACATGCAGATGCCACAGAAGTCAGCTGATTAAGCACTTCCCTCCCATCCACGACAATTGCAATGTCCACAGGTGGCTGGGGAGCATTCTCATCTTCTCGGATGGACAGACATAATGGATAGACAGACCTACATGTGATTAAATTCAAATATGAGGTCATTACAACGTGATTACTAATTATGAACATCAGATGCTGTTGAGGAGACTGAATATTAATTGACATAATATCTTATATACACACTGCGAAAATCACATGCACATACCCAATATGCTTTCTTTATCCACTTTTTCATTTTTTTTTATCACAACCAAGTTGCTTTATTAATGACAAAATATTGATCCTTCTGTGCGGTTTGGTGACAATAGTAATATTACAATTTTAAAACAATATCGTGACGCCGCTTACTTTTTCCTAATCGCTCTCTGCGTTCACGTCTGTCTGAGCAGAGCGTTAGAAGAAAGTGTAGGTGTGTAACACCCTTTCCCCGTGTCACCTGTTATTAAAATTGATTTTGATTGGGAGGGATCAGTGATAGGGCGCAAACAGTGAGGCTAGAGATAGGCCAGTATGAAATGGGATGGGATTTTGTGGATTGGGGTGAAGAAATAGCCATTGTAGGACGGCTGAATGGGAGGGGGAAAAAAGAGTTGGATATTAGCGGTGAGCGAGTGAAGGTGCAGCCACTAATAGCTACTTGCGCGGAAGATCTGTTATTTTTGTGGGTAATTATGACCTTTCTGCACTCTGCGAAAAACAATCACCTAATTACAATATAATCCCGTCTACACAAACACTACTTTAAAACATTTGTGCCCACATAAAACGCAAAAAATGGCTGCCCACAGCATGTTAAACCAGCTTCTGATAATGTTCACCCTGGAGTTTTGCAAAAACTCCGTTTCAATGAACTGAAACTCAGTTTACGTGTGGATGAAAGACCAAAAGGTTAAGAAAAAGCAACGTTTTTTAAACATCCGTGTACATGTTGAGAAATCCTTTTCCCCGTTTCTCTACACGTTACACAGAACTGTTTTCTTAACAACTAACTCAAAAATCGCACCTTGTACCCTTGCTGTGGTTCTTGACATTAATTCAATATAGGAACTAGTACTTAATATGGCTAGCTAACACAAAATAATATCTATATATTAATACTAATATTCACATTGAGCATCTCCCAATAAACGGCTAATGACGACCAATCTATATGTAAAATAAACTTGCTAGGTAGATGTTCTACATAACTATGTTCTACCCAATACTAACTTTAAAACGTCAACATGCAATCATGTTCTCGACTAAGATATAACAACAAAAAATTACATTTACAGGTTCCATTTTTCATTCTTACCTGAGGACAGCATATAAAGTAACGGCAGGCTTTGTGGCGGTTATTCTCGGAGACGTGCACAGGACTTGCGCATGCGCGACCCAAGCACACAAGCAATTTTAAGCTTTGACCCAATGGATCATTCTGCTTTAGTGGTGCAGTTTGTCTAATTGAGTCTGTTCAGCTAAAAAACTTAAGTTGAACACATGACAGGCAATAACTGACACAAATATGTAATACTGCATCTACTAAATCTATAGCGCTCGTACAAATAATCATCCGGAAAATGCAACAGCTCTATCCTGGGCCCCAGTACTTGTGGAACCTGTTGCCTTAAAGCTCTATGAATGACCCATGCTTCCTCATCAACTGAATAAACAGACACACCATGGTTATTCATGTAAAAGCCTTCAATGCACTCCTTGTCATTTTATACTTTCTGAGTAATTGGAATCGCCTGCATGTAATCTGTAATAATTTTATATTGGAGGGTCGGGAGAGAGAGAGAGAGGGAGAGAACAGCAGCAAAATAATCCCAGCCCTGCAGAATGACGTGCTGTGTGACATCACATGGCTTGTCCAATCAAATTCATCAAGCTAAACTAAGCTTCACAGCTAACCTGCCACGGAGCTGGCTTGTCCAAGGCCATATGTTGATATAGTAATTAAGCAGAGCTTCAGGTTAGCCTTGTTTGTGGAACCGAATTTGGAAAAATTAAGCCAGGATTGTCGATATAAACCTGGCTTTTGAGGTTAGCTCGCTTTGTGGAATACCCCCTTGGTCAACGTTACACACCATAAAACGACACACAACCGCATAAACAGAACACTAATTATTACCATAGGTACTTGACCTACTCCATGGGTATTTTAGCTCTCCAGTACCCAAGGGATTGGCGCCTATGGGACAGACCCTCTAGCTCATGGTTATCAAACTGCAGTCCTGGAGGGACACCCCTGCTCTAGCTTCTCAACCTCCGCTTTCATCCCTGACTCTGATTCTTGTATAGCATAAAACATAGGTTTTTTGCTCCCACTTTATTTGGATCAACAATGAACCACTAAGTGTCAGGGTCAGCTCCTGTTGTCCCACTCTGTGTCTCTTCCCCGTTTGGCCAACGGGCGTTGCTGGTCATCCCGTCCCTCGTGTTGTTAGTGTTTGTGTTTTCCCTAGTTCCCTGTTAGTCTCATGGCTCAACATATTCAGCATCTGGTTGTCTGTGAACCCTTCTGTCCCGTGTTTGAATCCCACCTCCTCTGTTTTTGTATTTTGCTCCCTAGTGTTGCATTTGAGTTTTTGTGTCTGGTGATTTTGTATTTGGTTTTGGTTTCATTTTTTGTGCCCCTGCTTGTGTTTTTACCTGTATAAATCCCCAGTGTTAGATTCTGTTTCCCTGTTTCTTGCTTAGTTCTTAGTTTTCATGTTTTTGTTCCCTGAGTTAATTTCACCTGTGACCTGTTTTCCCAGCCTTTGTTAATTAGTCTCACCTGTCCTGTGTTAGTCTTGTTACCCAGTTTTAGTTTCAGTATTTAAGTCCCTGCTTCTGTTCTGTTCCCCAGATGTTTGTTGTTTGAGATGTTAGATGGTTTGATATTCTCAGTGTTAGATGTGTATTCTGTTTTTGTTATTTAGTCTTTATCTCCTTTAGTTTTGACCCCTCGTGGTCCTTTTGATTTTGTTGTGTTCATAGTGTTTTTTGTTTTGTTTAATAAACCCCATTTTTGTTCTTGGAGCCACCAGTGGGTCGTCCACCTTTTCTGCCTGCATCATGCCACGTTCTCGCGCCCGAACCGCCTGGATCCCTGACACTAAGGAACTGAACAGAGGAAGGGACTTAAATACTGAAACTAAACTGGGTAACAAGACTAACACAGGGCAGATGAGACTAATTATCAAAGACTGGGAAAACAGGCCACAGATGAAACTAATAATTAAATCAAGGGACTGGGAGGGGAAAAGTAAGACACTGAGAGAAACAAGGAAACTGAATCTATCACGAGGGAATAAGAAAGACAGGTAAAACACAACCAAAGCAAGAAATCAAAACAGAAAACAAACCACAACATCACAGTCACTAGAAAATCTGATGAAACAATACAAAAACAAAGGGGGTGGGATTCGATCACAAGACAGAGTGGTTCACAGACAACCATATGCTCAACAAGTTGAGCCATATGGCCACCATGAAAAGGAGAAAACACAAAGTCTGACAACAGGAGCTGACCCTGACAAGCACATGCAATTCATTATAATACAAATAAAAGTGAATAAACAGTAAATTGTATCATAATGCTAAATTTGTCATCATAAATTTTTTTTTACTACAAATGACATTTATTAGATTACTTCTGTCAAAAAATACAGTATGAATGAGGTAATACTTGATTCTTTTCCAAAGTTATCCTGTGACTGACTTATAAATTAGTGGCCTCATCAGGGCCACCTCCAAATCAGCCAAGCTCTGTGCTACTTGGCTTTAAAGCTGCTGTGCCAGGCACATTTTCTTTTGCCTAGCATGCTCTTGTAGAAGCTGCTGATTGTGTGTCAGTGTTTTTATATGCATCAATTGGCAGTTGGGCCAACTGTGAATATTGCTGCTCCATCTGCCAGCACGGAGACTGTTGATGGAGCCTTTGCGTCAAACTGAATTAGCCCTGGAGTGTGGAGCAGTGGGGAGGGCTTTCTGTAAGCCAGACAGGCCAGCTCCCCATGTGTCTTTGACCATCTTTCATTTGATGCCTGTCCAAGCCAGGGTTGTCATTCAAGGTTGATGCTTTTTTTCTTTTTTGTCTCTTATTTGTATACATTTCCATATGGGCTTTGTTAAAACAAAAATAATCATAGCATATGAATTGCATATGTGTGTATATGTGTGTGTGTATGTGCATGTTTAAGATGAAAAATAAAACTCGCTGATATATCATTGCATTTATTTGCAGATTTAAAAGGTGTATTTATAGATCTGATTGAAAATTATGTGGTCTGGTTTTAAGTATTTTGCAGTCTGTCCATCTAATCACCATAGCTTCAATAATAATAATAATAATAATAATAATATTGACGACCCTTTATGTATGGTCTTCTTCTAGACTCATCAGATGGCCTTGGTGGGAGTGAGTTGCATGAGACAGGCAAAGAACATGATGCAAGGAAGCAAGTAGCAAGGACAAAAAGAAATACACAAAGTAGGAAATATGAAATGTATAAATGAGTGAACAAAATTAAAATAATTAAATGACTGCAAACTTACTATGGAAATCATAGTGATTCTATGGAAAATGAAACACATTGAATCATCATGAATAATTGATTACAATAAGTAAATGACTGATCAGGATATAACTATAAAAACTTAGCACAAAGCCTTGGATCTACACTAGGTTCTAAAAACCATGTGAGGTACTTTCTTGATCAGTACCAACTCAACAGGAACCTCCGTTGATCGGTTATTCTCACGCATCGGAGACATTGGTGAACTTAATGCAATAATCAACCAGATTATGAGTAGCAAGCTGAATGTCTACTTTTTTCAGGTGTATTCTGTTGGGGAGATGCATTGTGCACCCTGTGGTGATCTCAAATGGGCTCAAACCAGTTTTTTTGTTGCTTGTCACTCTGATGCTACAGAGAACAATCAACAATGCCTGAGGCCATGGTACTCCTTCCTGATGATATTTGTACAGCCCATTTTTCATGACTCTGTTCATCCTGCCCACTTATCCCAATCTCTGTGGACAATGGGGGCAAAGGAATGACCACTCAGTGACCATGAGCCAGCTGATCTCTCGATAGACTGCTCCTGTGAAATGTGTTCCTTGGTGTGAATTGATTTGGCATGGTAGACCCTGCAGTGTGGAATGTAGTCTTTGACCAATCTCTTTGTGGTGTGAGTGGGTGTGGCTTTTCAGCAGGGAACTGCTTCCACCCACCTCGAATTTGTGCACAAAAATGAGTACATACAAATAACCGTGGCTATGGTCTGTCCTTTGAGTTATGTAGTCCATTTGTGCCTCTTTCCACCTACATGGAGCTGGCGCTGGTGCTGGGCTAGTTCTCGCTTGGTGCCTTTTGAAAACCATCCTACATTTCCACCAGTTTCAAAAAAGAATGGAATAGAAATGTTACGTAGGTGGAAGTGAAAGTAAAGTAAAGGTTAATCCGTATTTTGTTTTTGGATTTATTTTGCCGAACCAAAAAAAGTTTCCAGACTATGACTCCTTGAGCACTATCTATATTGCCTGTATCCACTTTTGCCTCCTTCAAGTCTCCCAGTCTGTGTGTGTGTTAGGGGTGCAACGGTACAGGTATCCCACGGTACGGTATGTACCTCGGTATTTGGGCCACGGTTTCGGTTCGGTTTAAATACAACACTACAAATAACACAAGAAAACAAATAATAAGCTGCCTCTTATTTATGTATAAAATATCTATACATGTATAAAATTCAAACTTACAAAATGTAAACAAAAACACTTTAAAAAATGTTAAAGTGCCTCTTAAAGTGCTCTAAACACTCTATATTCCACTCGAGGCTCTGTGCTTGAGCCAAATCGTTTTCGATGGCTTTGCGCACTTTGTCATAGAGGTCGGGAATTATAACATCGCTGAAATGTGTACGGCAGGACACAACATAACGTGGGTCAAGCGTTTTAATTAAGTGGCAAAACCCCGCATCTTTGACAACAGAAAAGGGTTGCAAATCTTTAGCAATGAACGTTCCCACTGCACGGGTTATTTTCTTATGTTTATCGGATGTAGCAGGGTATGTCTGTTGAAAAGCTTTTTCGATAGACACTTGTTTACCTGCAGTTACCTTTTCGTCTGTCCTCCGTTCAGGAACCGTTATATCAGCATGACTACGCTTGAGATGCTTAGCCATATTGCTCGTGTTTCCATTAGCGTATGGGACACGTGTTAGGCAATGTTTACAAACAGTGACATTTCTATTAACTGTTTTGACTCCCTGGTCGTTGTATTCTACAGCGAACCCGAAAAAAATCCATACTGGACATTTGTACGAAGCCGGTGCTTCTTCAAACTTCTGCCTCTCAACTGTTCCGCTAGTGCTGGCCATACTTGTTTGTTTTTCTTTTTTTCTGCGTCTGCGTACCGAGCTGCGAGCTCAGCTCCAGTTACGTCAGTGTGAGAGGGCGAGTGGGTGGAGCCACAACAGTGATTGGACATTATCTCACGGCGGAGGGCTTTTGCTCATTGGCGCTTACTGTTTAACTGGAGCCTGATAAGCATTAATCGCCATTTTCAAAAGGAAGTGCAAAAACGAAATACTGCGGTACACAAGGGCGTACCGGACCGTGCAGCGCCTACCGAACGGTCCGGTATTTTACTGAGTACTGTTGCATCCCTAGTGTGTGTGAGTGAGTTTTTTCTTTATTTAAAACTACTTTAAAAGAGTCAGCTAAAAACTAAACTTTGCTGTCCACCTCATGATCCCCACTTGAACGCCACAATATTTTATTTATTCAACCTGTGACATATTTATACTTTATTATTAAATATGACCAGCAGATCAATCTTTTGTTTTTCACAGAATAAAAAAACTGTAACATGCATCATTTATGTGAATTATACAAGTGTTTCAGTGCTAGTTAATATTTAATGTAAAATGCAAATAAATCTATACTATTTTATGCTGTTTTACGACATTTTGTCTCCGTAAAGGCTCCCCTGTCTGTGTATGTTAGTTTATTCTCATTTGCTGTTTTACCGCTGTCCTTTTAAGGATCATGCAGTAATTCTAGAAACTGAACACCTCATGATTTCTTCACCACTCAAATGCCATAATATTTTATTTAGTTGATCAGCAACATATCGATACTTTATTATTTAATCTGGGCAGCAAATTGGTCTAATAAGTTGGCAAGTTGTTTCACTGCTGGCTTGTGGAGGAAACATGTGGAACCAGTGCTGGATTGGGAAAAAGTCCAGCACCAGCACCGGCACCGCATTGGTGGAAATGAAGCTTTGGAGATGGAGTAAGGGGCCAGGCAGAGTGGGTGCCACTAAAGTTGGTGTCAGTGTTCCCAGACCTGCGTTGTTCTTCTGACAGGTCAGACACTGTCTCACCACCTGCTATGTTTGTCATCGGAACTGTGGGTTCCACCAGTGTTGACTGAACTGATGCACCATTTTCTCCAGACCAAGGTAATTTACTGATTGAATTTGATGCACTAGATAAGGGAGTGGCAATAACGGCGCCACTGTTCTGGGTCCATCTCTATATCTCATCTTTGTGACGTTTCACTCCTTTTTCCATCTATGACAATTTTCCATCAGCAGGATTGTTGGTCTGCATATCCCATGTCATTAAGATGTTTGATCACTGTTTTTAGCTGATCACATTTCACATCAAAGTTTACTTGTGTCATTCTTCGTGTTGCCACCTCTCGCAGCCCATTTAGTGGCTTCACTTTCCACTGTCTCTGCATTGGCATAAGCTTTGCATTTCATTTCTGCTAGCTCAGCAGGAAGTTGGATTGCATCCAGTAATTCTTCCACCAATTATCCATTTTTCACTGGTGTCCCAGCTGCATATTGTCTCCACAGGAGTCTGAAATCATGGACAACTCCAAAGGCATATCTGGAATCTGTACTGTATACACATTGGCTGCCTGATTTTCTGCAATCTTGCATGCCTTAATGAATGCTTTTAATTCGGCTTGTTGTGCTGGTGTGTCTTTAGGCATGCTGCCGGTCACAATCACCTGTGTCTGTTATTGCCCATCCAGCACATCTCACACCCTCCTCAACCATTCATGAACTATCAGTGTACAACTCTAAGTAAGGATTATGCAGTAGTGTTTCTTGAGTGCGGGCAGCTTCTTCCATGGCAGTTAATATCTCTACACACTTGTCATCAGTCCCTTCTGTGCAATCTCTGGGTGGCAGGGTTGTTTGAACTAGCCTTTTCAATGACACTTTTGGGCATTTCCAAGACCATTAACCACTTAGTCCATTGGGCTGCTGTGACTTCTTTAGTGTCAGGAGAGTGTGGACAATATGTGGGCATCTCACCACTAGGGTTTGATCCAATACCAGATTGGACACAGTGATAACCACCATGTATGTTGCCTGGAGGGCTCTCAGGCATGAGAGAGAGGTTAGGTGGTACCTTGGGCAGGGCCTATTTTTGTGGGCGGAGCTTAAAGCTCACCCCCTCCATCTATTACGTCATAAGCGGAGGTGGGCGTATCCTTTGATCTGATTGGTCGGGGGGGGGGGGGTGGGGTTGGCCAAATGGTACCAATGGTACCGTTTTTAAAAAACGAGAAAAAGCCGCAAACTTTTAACTTTTAAACAAGGCAGGCATATCAGCGAAAAAGAGAAAATGTGAAACAAGCACAACTATTTTAGCCCAAGTTTTTAAAAACGAGAAAAGCCATAATCAGTTTAACAGATTATTTCAATGTAAAATAGAAAAAGCATTTTCACCAAACGCGAAGATCCATCGATAGTGGCTCTGGGATCCGTCAGTGTAGCAAGGCGGCCATTATCCCGCAACGGAGCGAAGCCGGCATGCTGCTGGCCTGTTCAAAACTTGCGCGTCGAATGATTGCCCCGTGGGGGTAGCACGCGTGGCGCAGGCACACTCACGCAGACACACGTTCAAATGGCGATCGGCGGAAATTGTTACCGTGAGGCTAGCCATGGCCCTTAATTGTGAAAGCACGCCGCAATCTTGACAGAATGCGCATTAACTCTATTTGTTAATCTGACATATTTGTAAATAGTATAAATAACATATTTCTAATTTAAATAAAGGTCAATCTCTAACACCACACCTCGGGTTGTTTAGCGACATTTAGCTAGTCATCTACGTTTGGTTAATAAAATGAATAAAACATTATAACTTACAAAAGATGTATTTACTTGTATTTTGTTAGTTTTATTTTAAACAAGATGCCCCGATTTTATTTAAATACATTTAATAGCTGTAGGAACTGGTGAGCGGTATTTAGCAACATACTATGTTAGAATAATGCCATGGGAATATTATTTTTAAGGGCTAAAAACATCAAACGAGTCTGTGAAGCATATCACAGCGGACATGCACAGAAGTTCGCACCTGCAGGAGGAAACATGGGGGTAGAATCAAACAGGCCACTGGCTTTGAGATAGACTGGTCATTACTGGTTCACAAGTAATTTTTTTATTTTTTTATTTTTTATTGCCCAACACCACCACCCCTCTTCGGAGGACAACTTTATTTTACACTACATTCAAGTTCAAAGAGTGTGGCCGCTCCGAACTCACCCGTCCCGTGGAAAAAGGAAAAAAAAGAAAAACAGGGGGGGATACATAAACAACAAGCGTAACAATAACAGACATCAATCACCATGGGGAGAGGGGGAGAAGAAAAAAAAGGTATACAGAAATAACTAGGGATGCACCGATTCAGGTTTTTTGACTCCGATACCGATTCCGTTTTTTGGTGTATGTGGATCTGTCGATACCCGATACCGATCCGATGCCATTATTGAATTTACAAATCATACACCTCACTATACAGAAGACATCTAGCCTGGCTTAAATTTAGTTTTTCTAACTAAACTTACCTTCCCAAGCTAAAATAAAGCCAATAATAGCATATAAATGTAATTTAAAATTGTAAACCAATATTTTATTAACAATATAAATATATACACATTTCAAATGTATATTTCTTAATGAAACAACTTGAACTTCTTCAACAGTCAAAAAATAAATATATTATTACAACAACTTATGAATAAATAAATGAACTTGAAAAATAAAATTGAAAAATGTAAATAAAGTATAGCTGCAGAAGCAGAGCAAGTAGCTTCTTCAAAGATAAACTAACTACAATCATTCACTAATAACAATTGTAAAAGCAAGTATTTGTGCAAACAGTAGTCTGAAATATACAGTTTTACTCCAGAAGAAACAATTAACTTCAACATAGTAGCCTTTCGTGCAGTCTCACACCACTCAACCTGACTGCCATGAAACTTTAAATAAAATGTAGCAGCTGCACCTGAGAATACACAAGTGTAAAACATTAAATAATGAATCATCATTCATTAATCAAACATTGTAAACCAAGCAATTGGCCGGGGCCCTCAGTTGAAGGAACCCCCCCTAAGAGTCCTCAATGCACAGCAGGAGTGGCAGATTCTTTTTTGTGAAAACAAGCATTTCTGCTCTTTCTGCTGTAAGTCGGTTTCTCTTGTCATTCAAGATGTCAGACACAGTGCTAAACAGTCGCTCACTCTCCACACTAGTGCAGGGGGCACACAAGTATTTGGTGACAGCAGCTGTAAGACCAGGTAAGCGCTGCCTGTTGACTCCCCAGTATTGGTATGGGTTGTCTGAAGTAGCAATCGTTTTCTCTGCAAAATATGCATGCAGCTGCTCAACAGCAGGGCCTGAACTGGTTGCAGCACCAGGATCATCTGATTCCTCAAGAATTTGATCAAACTCTTTCATCAAGCTGCTCTTGCTTGATGGTGCTGCGGTCTCCATCCGTGGGGCCTTTTCTAGTGGCTCTGCAGCTTCAGATGCTTCAGCTGTGATGGCCGTAGTCCTACAGTCTCCTTCTTGTAGTTCCTTCAGTAGTGCTTCTTTTGCATACTTTGCAGTGTCTGGATTTGTAAAGTATCTAAAACGATAAGAATACATTGCTTAGACTGATATGAATTACAGATTAAAATGCACACCTCATACTAAATTGCCACTAAACAGATTTTAGGTTGAACAAGGCTATTATTTTACTTTAAAAATATTCTGTTCAACACAGCATCATATTACATTTATTGCAGAAAAATAATTATAGTTATAGAGTAAATGAAAGATTCAACATAGGCTTATATTATCACAGATGAATTTTAAATCTTACCTGTCTTTATATCTAGGATCTAGCAGAGTGGAGTAGGTATACAGGGGTTTGTCTTCCAGTGTTATAAAGCGCCTTTCGAGAGCTTGTAGCAGGGTTCTTTTCATTGTTTTAATGCCCGTGTCTTCATCACCTTCTCTGGCCAGGAGGCGCCTCAGGACAGTAACTGCTGGAATGACATCTGCTGTGGAGGCAGTGGATGAGCTCACCTTCCTGGTTAGCTCTTCAAACGGAGCTAAAACAATGCTTGTTTTTTCCATCAATGCCCACTGGTTGGCTGTCAGTGTTGATGGCAGGTCGTCATGGTCTGCAATGTAGGCACAGAGGGCTCGTTTCTGTTCCAGAAGGCTTTGGACCATTATGTAGGTGCTGTTCCACCTTGTTTTTACATCCTGTTGCAGGCGTTTAGGCTCCATCTGCATCTGCATTTGAATGTCTTGCAGACGTGAATATGCGAGGTTTGAATGTTTAAAATGCCCCACAATTTGTCGGCAACAGGCAAGGACCTCACTCACACTCCGTTGTGACAGCAGCCCCTCGTCCACTACCAGCTGTATTGTGTGTGCAAAGCAGCCCAAGTTTCGCACGCCCAAAATGGCCATTGCCCTTTTCATGTTCCTTGCATTGTCCGTAAGGATGACATGAACGTTACACAAAGGAATACGCCATTGATCAAGCATTTGTTTTATGGCAGCCGAAATCGTCTCACCGGTGTGTGAGCCGTGAAAGTTTTTGGCTTGAAGCATGGCACTGTGAGGAGTGCAACTTGTGTCCAACCAGTGAACTGTTAAACTTAAAAGAGACATGGGACACACATCTGAGCTCCAGATATCCGTTGTGAAGCTCATCGCGGTCACATCTTTTATTTGTTTTGCGATGTGATCACGCACTCTCTTGTACAGTTCTGGCAGAGCGGTTTCGGTGAAATACTTTCGCGATGGAATGGTGTACCTGCTTTCAAGGAATTCAATTAAACGACGGAAGCCTGTTCTTTCAACAAGGGACAATGGTTCACCATCCAAGACAATACACTCCATAATTTTTTCTGTAATCTTGGTGGCTTTTACACTGTTTGCTGGGTACTTCTCCCGTCTCTGCAGCGATTCAGATAATGTCAGTTGTTGTTGCGCCGTGCCTCCTGCCCCTTTACTTGAAGTCGCCTGTTCAAACTCGGCATGCTCTTTAACATGGTGTTTTCTGAGGTGCTTTATAAAATTTGTGGTATTATATGTTGCCGTGCTACTTCCACCCCTTGACACTTCAGTTTTGCATATATTACAAACAGCTGTAGAACGTGCTGGTGTAGCTACAGTGAAATACCTCCATATCGCTGACTCTTTTCGTCTCTCCATCTTTGAACTGCTGCTTTGCTCAATTTTAGCGGCGTGCTGTGCACGCGATATGGACGCGTGACGTACCGCAGTGCAGCTCAACTAAGAACATGGATCGGCCCCGTGGATCGGCCGTACTTGCCGATAGCCGATCCACATATTTTGTCTGGATCGGGACCGATATCCGATCCAGGTATCGGATCGGTGCATCCCTAGAAATAACACTAATAATGTAGGTGGGATGGAAAAAAATTAAGTATAGGGGAATACAGAATACAAACAACCATAAGAAACATAACACTCATCAAACAACAAAAATTATAACAACATCAGTGATAATAATGATAATTAATAATGTGACAAATCAGTAAAGGATGATTAGGAACACCTGTTCAATTTCTCATTAATGCAATTATCTAATCAACCAATCACATGGCAGTTGCTTCAATGCATTTAGGGGTGTGGTCCTGGTCAAGACAATCTCCTGAACTCCAAACTGAATGTCAGAATGGGAAAGAAAGGTGATTTAAGCAATTTTGAGCGTGGCATGGTTGTTGGTGCCAGACGGGCCGGTCTGAGTATTTCACAATCTGCTCAGTTACTGGGATTTTCACGCACAGCCATTTCTAGGGTTTACAAACAATGGTGTGCAAAGATAAAAACATCCAGTATGCGGCAGTCCTGTGGGCGAAAATGCCTTGTTGATGCTAGAGGTCAGAGGAGAATGGGCCGACTGATTCAAGCTGATAGAAGAGCAACTTTGACTGAAATAACCACTCGTTACAACCGAGGTATGCAGCAAAGCATTTGTGAAGCCACAACACGCACAACCTTGAGGCGGATGGGCTACAACAGCAGAAGACTCCACCGGGTACCACTCATCTCCACTACAAATAGGAAAAAGAGGCTACAATTTGCACGAGCTCACCAAAATTGGACAGTTGAAGACTGGAAAAATGTTGCCTGGTCTGATGAGTCTCTGATGATTTCTGTTGAGACATTCAAATGGTAGAGTCAGAATTTGGTGTAAACAGAATGAGAACATGGATCCATCATGCCTTGTTACCACTGTGCAGGCTGGTGGTGGTGGTGTAATGGTGTGGGGGATGTTTTCTTGGCACACTTTAGGCCCCTTAGTGCCAATTGGGCATCGTTTAAATGCCACGGCATACCTGAGCATTGTTTCTGACCATGTCCATCCCTTTATGACCACCATGTACCCATCCTCTGATGGCTACTTCCAGCAGGATAATGCACCATGTCACAAAGCTCGAATCATTTCAAATTGGTTTCTTGAACATGACAATGAGTTCACTGTACTAAAATGGCCCCCACAGTCACCAGATCTCAACCCAATAGAGTATCTTTGGGATGTGGTGGAACGGGAGCTTCATGCCCTGGATGTGCATCCCACAAATCTCCATCAACTGCAAGATGCTATCCTATCAATATGGGCCAACATTTCTAAAGAATGCTTTCAGCACCTTGTTGAATCAATGCCACGTAGAATGAAGGCAGTTCTGAAGGCGAAAGGGGGTCAAACACTGTATTAGTATGGTGTTCCTAACAGAGCATGTGAGCGGAGCGGTGAGAATTTCCGCTCCTCACTCACGAGGCTGTTGGCTCCGCCCGCTCCTCCGCTCTAATTCGCACTAAGCCGCTCCGCTCAACACCGCTCCTCGCTCCACTAAAATGTCCTCCCGCTCCAGTCAAATCGCTCCACGCTCGCTCCAATTTAAAAGAGGGACAAATAATCTGCATGCCTAACAAATGTCACCTTAAACCGAAGCCTTATGTCATAAAGAAATATGAGCAACGGCAACATTGCCAGTCAGAACAGAAAATATTTATTTTTAAGCAACCTATCGGCAACAACGGACAGGTTTGGAAATGGCATTCCACACAAAAATAGGCTTAAAAATAAAGGAATCAGTGGGCTTAATAGCCTAAAGAATATACAGACACGTTTTAAATTCCTCAATTTTTTTCTGTTGATGCAGCACGTCTCTAAAATAAAATTTTACGTTACGTGAAATTAAAAAAAAAATCTTATTATACCTACTTTGAATGACAAAACGAATTTATTTGATTACCAATATTTACTTTATAGGCTTTTATACTTTAATTTACTTTATAGACTTGATATGCTACAACCATATAAAACTTGCACGCGTTTTGCTCTGGCTTCCGCTTGTTCGGCTAGCACACTCATGTTTCTGAGAAAAGTGATTCCAAAGTGAATCTTTACTCACTGAAACAGTTTCACCACATTGTTGTTCTTGCTGTACATTCTTGTCATCTATATGTTTGATAAGAATAGTACACTTGTATGATTTATCAGTTTCCTTTGTGAAACACTTTGTGAATTCCATTTCGGCCAATTTGTGTAACAGTCTTGATAATTGTACAGATGAATTCTGGGTAGATTTGGGCACGCCTCAGAATTGTAGTGTGAGCGGTATCGGAGCGAAATTGGAGCGAGACAAAGCGACCGCTCCAGCCTTAATTAAAAAACCGCTCCGCGCTCTGACCAAATTCTGCCCGCTCCGCTCACATGCTCTGGTTCCTAATAATTGTTTAGGTAAGTGTATGTAGCATACACACACGTGATCGTACCATTATATATGTATATTTCAATTCCTATATCTATAACATACCCTAAAAAGTAATAATAATAATGATATTGATCGCTCAACCATTCTTGTATGAATGTGCAAGTGTAGGTGTGACCTGATTTGTCATTGGATGTACTGGCATTTGATGCTGTCAGGGGAGGTGACAGCACCCTCCCCCCCCAGGCCCAAGGCCTAGGCAGGAGAACCAGGCAACCGAGGCCACCCTGCCGTCCCCCCAGCACAAGGGCCCATAGCCACGCATCCCCGAGACAACCACCCGCCCAACCCGAGAGGGAGCCCGCGAGGGACTACAACCCCCATAGTACAGGGAGGCCCGCAGAGGGAGAACGGGCGGCGAGCCCCTCAGCCCCACCCGCAACCCCCCCACCAAGGCAGGCGGCCCTCCACACACCGGAGGGGCCCCAGCCCGTCCCCCTGCAGGACGGGCCGCCGCCCACCGCAGCGACCCGGCATGCCTCCCCCCCAACACTGCAGGATGATACCAGGGGGGGCCCATACAAAGAGCCTCCCCCCCCACCCGGGAGCGGACCCACGGCGACCAGGGAGTCAGGTATGTTTTAGGGTGAAATTATACGGTCTAGCATTGTTTCACTTGTTTTGATATGCCAGACAGCTAATGGTCGCAGTGAGGGAAACGGGGTTCAGCTACTTAAGACATTAACTGTTTTTGTTAATGTTTAAAGGTATAAAAAACTTTAGCTGTATTTGTTAAATCGGTATAAAAATTCAGCCTTAACTACAGAAATAAGGCGAACACCCCACAAGCGCCGCAAAACCACGGGTACACGCACAAGCGCGCACTCAAGGGTAGCCCGGCGAAACAGTTGTAATTTTCTCAAGCCGACAGTAGGCGCGCCTTAACAAAATGGGTATTACAGGGCCCCTAACAGCCACAACTTCACGCGCCTTATAAAAAATCACCAGACACGCTTTTCTTAAAATTGCATAAGGATTGTTTTGTCATGGCGAAATTTTAAATTAGGATGAGTGTGATATAAATCAATTAGGCAACAAGAACGGGAGGAACTAGTGAGCGGTATATATCAACATACATCGAAACATTTTAAAATCTTTGGTAGAATAATGCCTTAGTTATCTTAATTTAAGGGATAAAAAACATTAGTTGTGCTTGTCAACGTGCTATTTTATATAATAGTGCATTATTTTCTAATGGTAAAAACACTGTCATCATGTTTTACGGTGAAATTATATGGGCTAGTTTTGTTTTACAGCACATTACAGGTTACTGATTCACACTATAGCCGTTACAAGGCACCCAGGCATGCAGAAGTATAAAGTTTTAGCATGAGTCAAGGATGGGTTGAGGGGGAGGTACAGGGAACGGTCAAGAATTAGCTTTGCTTCACAAAAGTTTAGTCAAGAGGTGACATGCCACTCTCTTTGAAAATGAGCAGGGCATAGCCACTGATTATTCAAGCAAAGAATAAAATGGTTTAGAAGTAACTTTTATTTCGGTATTTTGCTAAGAAATTTAAAGAAGTGGCCTTTAGAGGTTGATCATCAAACTGAATCAAAAAACACCAGACATATATAGTTTACGTTTTTCTTAAAATGTATAAGGATCGTTTTGTTATACTAATTTAAAATTATGCTATGAGTGTGATATAAGTCATTTAGGCAACAAGATTTGAGGAAGCACCTAAATAGCGGCTAGAAATGATCGACCAGGCAGACAGAAGGGGGGCTTTCTTATCTCACAAGCCATAGAAGGGTAGGGGGATGCAGGTACTGCGGAATCAAGCAAGTGTGTAAGAATTTAGGATATATTTTTGTCATTTTAAATAAGGTGGACATGGTTATTTAATTACATTTTATAGGAACTAGTAAGCTGCATTTAGCATCACGCATCAAATACACATTAAAAACTTGAAAGAATAATGCCTTAGTTATTTTAATAAAGACATTTTTCAGTAAATGTTTGTTCATGCTCATGTGCACAAGCACACACACACACACACACACACACACACACCAGGGGGCTTAGAGTTTAACTTTAGGTCTGTGAAAGTATAGGACCATGATGTGTAACCAACCCCCCATAACACACTAACTTAGTCGTTCACTAACCCATCGTAAAAAAAACAGACAGAAATAGACTTGTAAATTTTAAAGAAAAGACATGAACAGTTTTTGTCAATGTTTGAAGGTATAAAAACTTTAGATGTATTTGTTAAATAGGCAAACAAAAATGTGTTACTTTAAATTAGTATACAATATAACCTTAACTTTAGATGCAAGATGTACACCCTACACACACAGCGCAGCACAGCACAGGCCCGGACATGGGCACAAGCGTGCACCCAAGGGTTGGCCTTTAGAGTTTGATAATCAAACTGTATCAAAAAACACCAGACATATATAGTTTACGTTTTTTCTTAAAATGTATAAGGATTGTTTTGTTAGAGCAAAATTTTTAATTAGTATGAGTGTGATATAGGGCTGACTTCTAATAGTCGAGGATTCGACGATTCGATTCGTAGACGTCTGATTCGACTATGAACCTCATAGTCGAATAGTAGGAAAGTGTTATGTAACCAATGAGAAGCAGCTAGAGGTCGACCGATATATCGGCCGGCCGATATATCGGGCCGATATTTAGCATTTTTTAATGTATCGGCATTGGCCGATATCCGAGTGCACTACGCCGATTTTCAAACAGGCACGTCTGCGGGCAGCCCAGTGTTATTGTTGCTGTGGAACACGTGACCCATGCTGCCTTGTGCAGGACCACAGCCAGAAGTTTTGGAAGAGTCCTGGGATAAAACGGTAAGGCTTAAATTCTGATCTTTCAATGACCTGTTTATTTAAGTAGTTTGCTATGAAATGTTGCTTTAAAAGAAAACGCGAATTACGCTATTGGGAACTGGGGTAATGATAATGAGCCTTCAACCAACTGTAGCTTACAGGTAACATTAAGGATCATTGATTCTAATAGAGTTCGTTTTGTGCGCTTATTGGTGGGCTCACAGACGTTTTTTAATCGTTAAAAATCATTTTAATTGTTAACATTTTAATTATTACCATATCAGCCCGATGTTATCAGTTATGTTTTTTTCTTGTGTCGGAGAGTTTCACTCTGTGAGTGTGTGGGGCGGAGCAGGCAGCTCTCAAATACTGCAGCGTGTGTGAGAGTTGCGTTACTCTTAGGCCGTAAGGTGAAGCAGCTTTTCGTTTCATTCCGTTCCCATATATGGGGCACTACATTCTTTTTATTCCAATAAAAGGATCAATTGGTATAGAATGAAAAAATAAAAGTTCTCCATGTATAATCCAGCAGTTATTTTTTTACAAGTGTATAAAGTTGGCAATAGTCCCATCCTCACGTAATCATTTTATAAAGGTGAGAGATGCGGCTTCGCGTCACGTGCTTGCCGCTAGACCAATGAGATGGCATAACCTCGGAACGACATGTAAACATGGTCCAAGATGGCAGCGCCCTTGTTGTCACTGTCGAGTAGCGAAGAGGATGAAATTATTGTCAGACCTCCACCAAAAGTCAGTAAAAGGGTTTATAAATAATGCTATATGCATCTCACGTCCATAAAAAAAGAAGAAACGAAGGATTTTACATGCACAAGGTGGGATACAATTAGAAACTGCATCAAACGGTGGCTTGACTTGCAGGGTGAGAGTCAGAAAATAGCAGAAACATACAAACATTGTCTAGAAATCGAGTTTGACCGTGTGCTCGAAGACGCAGGGTTTCACTCCACTTGCTACCGGCGTTTTATTGACAAAAAGCGCTTGGATGTGGCCGAGAAATGAGTTTCACAGCGCCCTGAAGCTGGTGATGATCATAACACAGACCAGTCTGTGTCATCGGGAAATAGTATTTCGTCAATGTATTGCCCAACAAAAAAACTTAGGTCCAGTACCGGACTGCCGATAGCTTGTTCGGGTCCTGTACTTCCTGCTTTGTGCATAATTTGCAAGAAAACGGACAAGTACATCACTGTGGCAGACAAACGCCAGAAGGACAATCTTTCACAAGCGGAGACGCTGTCGGCAGGTATAAAGCACACAAGCATACGTTTGAACTTAAAGTTATATGCCATATGCTGAGAACCATAACTAACTTTCAAATACATCAATATTTACATTACATGTACATTATAATGTTTATAGTGCAGTCAGTTTTTGCATACACATATGCATGAACAGTCAGAACTGTTATGTTTTTTTAAATACATATTTATTACAGGCCAGTTGCTCAAAGCAGCTGAGATGAAGGAAGACACTATCATTCTTGTGCATATTAAAGACAAAGACTGTGTGTCTCTGGAAGTACGATATCACAAGTCCTGTTACAGACAGTACACCAGGTTCTTGACAAAGTCTACTGGAACAAATACACAGACCTCAGAAGAACAGTAAGTTGTTATATTGCATTTAAAAATAATTCATAATTGATTTGAATGATTGCTAATTTGAAAAGAAATTAATCATTAATCTACATGGACCGCTTGTTACAATAATTCAGCATAATAAAATGTCTAGTCATTTGTGAGGGCAAAAGAATATTTAAAATAATTTATTGTAAGTATTTTCTTTCTGAAGAATAAAAAAAACTCAATTAGTTTGTCAGTTGCTTTTAGTTTGTACATGCACACAATATATGCATTCCAAATATAGAAGCCAGTGTAATAGTTACAGAACATAAAATATTTGATGCTTTTAATAGAAATGAGCCAACCTATGATGTCAGCTACAAGATCTTCTCTGAGAGAATCATCCGCCATCGAATAATTGTAAACCAAGAGGTGATGACAATGACACGGCTAAGACGAATGTTTTTAAATCTTGTAAAAAGCCATGAAGATCTTGATGCTTCAAACTACAGGTAATTTAAATACCATAAGTTTATTTTGCAGATTTGGAATAAACATTTACGCAAACTTTTTTTCTCAGAAAAATTTTATAAATAATAATATTCACATAATCCTATTTTATCATAATAATCTGACAATGTTTTTTGTGTGTGAGATTTATATTTTGTGATTGTGATCATAATTTATTGTATTTTTTTTTATTTCAGGCAGGATAAATTGAAGAGGAGGCTGTCCCGTGATTTCCCCCAGCTGGTGTTTCACTCTCCCAACAAGCGCAACATCAGTTAATTGGTTTTTTTTGAGACACTGAACTGAACTGGCATATGTTTTTGTAAAGGCCATTGATGCTGAAAGATGCACGGTTCCAAGCTGGACAGGTTTCCATACATTTATTCAAGGTGACAACACTCTGCAAAAGTCAGCATTGTATTATCTTCCTGTCATTGAGGCTTCACCGACAGAGATGTCAACAGTAAACACGATTCTGAAGAGAAGTGTCCATATTGCTGATCAGCTAGAATTGGATCATATAGTGTTAGTCTTTGATCAAGCTATATATGCCAAAGCTCAGCAAATACGCTGTAAAAATGATGAATTCACTCAGCGTGTAGTGATTAGATTAGGTGAGTTTCACACATGCATGTCCTACCTGGGCATTCTGGGAAAAAGGTTCGGAGATGCAGGACTGCAAGACATACTAATTGAGTCAGACGTTGTTGCTCCAGGATCTATCAATGGAGTGATGAGTAGTCATCACTATAACCGCAGCATGGGGGCACACAAACTTCTGTATAAGAGTCTGCAGCACATCAGATTTCTCAGTTTCTTAGACTCTTTGCCACCAGAAGACCGAGATGAGTGTATGGCTGTCATCACATGTGCATTCCAGAACAGGACAATGGATATTTTGTATGAAAATGAGAAATTTGACAAAATGTGTTTTCAATATGTAGATTTTGTGGAAAGAAGAAGTGTTGAAAACCCGACGTTTGCCTTCTGGAGTTCATACACCGACATGGTACAGATTCTACACCTGTTTATTAGAGCAACACGTGAATCAGACTGGCAGCTTCACCTGTCAACAGTGCGCTTGATGATGGCATGGTTTTTTGCTTATGACCATGTAAATTATACTAGGTATTTACCTTCATACTGGCTGGAAATGGTCAATTTGCCCTTCACACATCCTTCTTGCCACAGAGAGATCAGTGTTAAAGGCCAGTGGACTGTTCAGCGTCAAAGTGTACATGGATTTGCCTCGATTGCTTGTGACCAGGCTATTGAGCAAACATGCAACAGAGATTCCAAGACAAAGGGAGGTTTGACAGGATTAACACAGAATCGAGATGCAGTACATCGCTGGATATTGTCTCAACATGAAAGGGCTGCCATAGCAAGACAGTGTGAGGCAATGGCTGGTAAATCTCCTGACATAAGGAAACGAAAAGACCTTGACAGCACACGCACTCATGGTGATGAAAAAGCTGTGACCAGAATAATTTCTACCATAGATTCCATGCTGAATCCTTTTGACTCACACCAAGATGGCATTGTGTGTCTTAGCTCTGGAATAGTTGCAGCTGAAGAAATTATGACGTATTTGCTCACAGCTTCAGAAAAGGGGGAAAGTGCTGTTCAGGAATTTATGGACCAAAGACTGCTATTACCATCAGTTGACGTATTTGCCCCCATCAAAAAACTAAAACTAAAGACATTCAGTGATCAAGCCAAGACAAAGAAGAAATCTGCAGCAGGCAAGGAAGTAATTCTACGTGCAGACAAGAAGCTTTTCTCCAGACTGCTCGTCATAGGTCAAAGAAGAAAGATTGACTTGAGGGAAATTCTCTCCTACTCCTTGGGAACTGTGTCATATCCTTTATCAAGTGCTGATGGTTCTCTTGCAAAAACAAACAAATCAGCTCTCATGGATGTTCTGGAAACCAAAGGTGGAGACTGTTTAGTTGACAGAGTACCAGTAAATGGAGCTATACTTTTTGATGGCATGGCAGTCATTCAAGCCATTCAGTCCATATCAAGTACCTTCGGGGAGCTTGCTGACACTATACTACAGTACTTAGTCAAGCTTGCTCTCAAGCACAACTGTACACGGATAGATTTTGTGATAGACAAGTATCCAGAAATTAGTATTAAAAATGTAGAACGATCACGCAGAGCTGTTGGTGGCACACAACAGGTAAAAATTTATGGACGGGATCAAAAGACACCAACACAATGGAAGAAGTTTCTGTCGGATGGGACAAACAAAGAAGCACTGGCAGAATTCCTCTATGTAATGTGGCGAGACGCTGATCTTACCATTTTAGGTAAGGACTTACATTTATACATAACACATGGAGACCTGTGTCACTGCATGGCTGTAACAGAGGGTTTACAAACTGTCAGTGCTGTTGAAAATCTGACATGTGATCATGAGGAATGTGACACCAGGTTGTTTTTTCATGCAAAACATGCTGCACAGGAACACCAAACTGTAGTCATCAAGAGCCCTGATGCTGATGTGGCAGTGATTGCATTAAGTCTGCAGCCAGATTTACCATGCAGATTGTATTTTTTCACTGGGGTTGGCATCAAAACGAGGATCATTGACTTATGTAAGGTGTCATCAGCTCTCGGCAACAGTGTATGTTTGGAACTTATTGGGATCCATACCTTCTCAGGCTGTGACTCTACAAGTGCCTTTTATGGCAAGGGGAAAAAAAAGTCATTTTCTGTTGCTTGCGAGAAAGAGGAATACCTGACTGCATTTAGAAATCTGGGTAGCAGTTTTAATTTGGACCAGTCTACCTTTGAAGTGCTTTGCAAATATGTCTGTCACCTATATGGCCAATCATGTGCTAAAAGTCTGAACGATGCACGATACAAAGCATTCTGCATGGCATCATCAGCTTTGCCAGAACGATCCATGCCTCCGACAAGTGATGCTTTGTACCAACACTGCAAAAGGGCAAACTACCAAGCAGCCATAATGAGACATTCTCTGAAAGGTAAAATGTGTGCCCCTTCACCTGTTGGCAATGGATGGCACCTCGAGGATGGGGAGTTAACAGTGACGTGGATGACTAGAAATCCATCCCCTGATAGTGTGTTGCAGGTTGTCCACTGCAGTTGCAAGCAAGGCAAATGTGAGACTGGAAGATGTTCCTGTATGTCTGCAAATCTGTCCTGTACAGATTTATGCCGCTGTCTCAATTGCACAAATGTTTTCCAGGAAACAGAGGAAAGAGCTACATGTGAAGATGGTTCTGATGATAGTGATAAGGATAGTAGTGATGAGTAAAGGTGATCTGTGTCACAGGTTACTTGGATTTGAGCTGTAATGAAGCTGCTGTAAAATGTTTAATATTTGTTGTTATTGAAAAATTAGTGCAGCAGTCCAGCATTTCAAGTCATTTTAGCCAACTTGGACCAAAAACTGCTTTTATCTTTAATTTTGTGTGATTCCTAAGTGCCTACTGAACATTTTGATGAATAAAACATAACAAAAATGTTTAAGTTTCAATTTGTTCTTCAGTTTTATTTGGTGCCAATCAGTGAAGTTGAAGTGCGTTATAAAAAAAAATTGCATTATTTCATGGTCTTCCTTCAAAATTGAGTTGATTAATGCACCAATACTTGTCTCAGATATGTAGCTACATGTATAAATGTGGATTTGACATATATTTTGTTTTGATTAAATGCGTATTAATAGGCCAAACTAGCAGCATGAGATTTTCGTTTTTTGTAAATTCCTAATTATACACATTTTTGCATCCTGACAAAAAACTGCAGTATTTTTTGTGGAGAACTTTTAACATAGAATCCATAAGACTGTTGTCTATCCAGAAATTCATTAAAAAAGTAGTGCCCAGACGTGGGAACGAAAAGTGATTTCTAGCCACTTTTTCTAGGTTCACCTTATGGCCTATCTGCCCTGATCACAGACAGCGCTGTCCTCGGAGACACAGAGCTGCTAAGAACAATGCATGGCGGAGAAAAGTGTTTGTTCGAAAGCGTGGTTACCATTTACTTGAGCTGATGCTGACAATGGTCCTTCTGTGCAACTTTTTTTCATTTGAGACCGGAGATTCAAACTATTTTTCAGACGTCTAGATAAAAAGTGCATGACTTTGCGCAGTTAGTTTCCTCATTAAACATGTCTATCCTTTATACGGGCTTATACGTAGACAACGTTACAATCACTAGGGGCTTATGTTGTCCTTGCATACAAGGCTGTGCAATACAACAGTTATTTTATTTTATTTTCCGGGATCACTAGATTCTGATTGTGAATTTGGCTTTAAATGAATAAAAGGTATTTGTTACACACCATGTTTTTCTTTTAGTTTTTTTTAACTCTTTTGTTTGAAATGGAAAAAATCTAGCTGCTATCTAAAAAAAAAAAAAAAAGGTTCGACTATCAGTCGACTACGGCAAAATCGAACGAATCAGATTCGACTATGAAAATCCTTAGTCGAAAACAGCCCTAGTGTGATATAAGTCATTTAGGCAACAAGATTTGAGGAAGAACCTATATAGCGGCTAGAAATGATTGACCAGGCAGACAGAAGGGGGCTTTCTTATCTCACAAGCCATGGAAGGGTAGGGGGATGCAGGAACTGCAGAATCAGGTAAGTGTGTAAGAATTTAGGATATATTTTTGTTATTTTAAAGAAGGTGGACATGGTTATTTAATTACATTTAATAGGAACTAGTAAGCTGCATTTAGCATCATGCAGCAAATACACATTAAAAACTTTAAAGAATAATGCCTTAGTTGTTTTAATAAAGACATTCTTCAGTAAATCTCAGACATCCTGCAAGGTGACCCCACGGCCCCCAGCTTATATCATCTAAAAGCTTGATTTGAGATGCATGCTAGAGTAGCATGTTAAGTTGACAATGGTAACTGAGATGCAGCCTGCTTGATAGTTACAGTAATGAAACATAGGCCACATTCAACAGTGCCAGCGGTCATCCGTTATGCAGTGAGACTAGAGAGTGACTATAGCGCCCCATTTAACTGCTGGTCCTTATTTTTTTTAAAAACTTTGACAGAATAAAGACTTAGTTATTTTAATAAAAACACACTTTTTTCCAGTAAATGTTCCTTCATGATCATGCACACAAACACACCGATGGTCAGGGGCTTTAGAGTTTAACTTTAGGGTTGTGAAAGCAGATATCATTTGATATTGACACGAATACATACAGTAAACTGGTTAAATTTGCAGACGACACTAAGGTGGGCGGGGTAGCAGATACTAATCTAGCAGCAGAGAGGCTTCAACGGGATCTGGATTTAATTAGCGAATGGGCTGATACTTGGCAGATGAAATTTAACACAGATAAATGTAAGGTAATCCATGCAGGGAGCAGAAATATACAGTACAGATATTTTATGGGTTCCACTGAAATAAAGGTAGCTGATTACGAGAAAGATCTTGGTATGTATGTTGATGCTTCCATGTCCCACTCTCGCCAATGTGGGGAAGCAATAAAAAAGGCGAACAGAATGTTGGGTTATATCTCTAGATGTGTGGAGTTTAAGTCAAGGGAGGTGATGTTACACTTATATAATTCCTTGGTAAGACCCCACCTAGAATACTGTGTGCAGGTTTGGTCACCATACCTCAAGAAGGACATTGCTGCCTTAGAAAAGGTGCAACGAAGAGCTACGAGAATGATTCCTGGTCTTAGAGGAATGTCTTACGAGGAGAGGTTAGCGGAACTGAATCTGTTCAGCCTTGAGCAAAGGAGACTAAGGGGGGATATGATTCAGGTCTATAAGATTCTAACGGGTCTGGATGCTGTTCAGCCAAATGACTATTTCAATATTAGTCTAAATACTAGAACTCGTGGCCATAAGTGGAAATTAGCGGGAGAACATTTTAAAACAAATTTGAGGAAGCACTTCTTTACACAGCGTGTAGTCAGAGTATGGAATAGTCTTCCTGCTATTGTAGTGGAAGCTAAAACCATGGGTTCCTTTAAATCAGAGCTAGATAAGATTTTAACAACTCTGAGATATTAGCTAAGTTCTCCCCAAACGAGCTTGATGGGCCGAATGGCCTCCTCTCGTTTGTAAATTTCTTATGTTCTTATGTTCTTATATAATTATTTCTGTCAGGACCTCGATGTGTATCCAAGCCCCCAAAACACACTAACTCAGGCGTTCACGCAACTTATCGCGAAAAACCACACTGTTAACCCGAATTAGTTGACTTTACTATAAAATGCTTGTAAACTCGTTGCGCTAAACAATTTTAGATTTTAAAAAGGGTGAAACTAATCAGATTGAGTTGTATTAACATAGAACATTTAGTAGGGATAGCAGATAAATTAAGCTTGCATTAGTAGTCTTTACTAAAAATTATTAGCTCACATTACAAGTAGTGATAATTGTTATATTTAAGAAATGTATGATAATCTTAATTTTAAAATGTTTAAATAATCAACAACATTTCAATGTTTTTAACTTTTCAACCAAAAGACATTTTTTGCATTAGCAAACACTTTGTTTGTTAACAATCATAATTTTTTTTAGAAGAACATGAACACACAGTATTCAACAATATGCTATATCCATGTGAATGACTGAAATTGCATTAAAACTGGATTAGCATTAAAACCTGAGGCAAACCTCTGAAACTTTAACCTTGAGTTGACCACATTAACTTATATTAATACAACAACTGATTTAAACACTTGGCACAGATTTAAACACTTGGCACAGAAACTAAACTTTGGATCACTTCCAGTAGTGACAGGATGATCATAATCAAATTGCAAGTTGATTTTTTAATGATTGTATCTTGGGTTTTAAGTTACTGTGGCCCAACATGAGGAGAACTTGTTCAATGAATTGAAATGTGTTTTTCATTGTTTTGGGATAGTTCAAATGCAGTGCATATGCAAGCCCAAAGAGAATGCACACAGCTTTCGGCAAGTCTTTAATTCCTTCCATAACGACTTCTCCCTCAATAACGATCTTAACTGAGGCAGGATTGAAGTGAAGAGAAGATGGGCACACAACACCTTGCTCAACAAGCAGGATCATCAGAGTCCTACCAACAGAGCAGATCAATGGCATTTCTGATTAAATAACCATGAGAAAATGTGTAAATAGATTATGACTGCTTATGTGTGAATTGGTTATGACCATACTTAATCAAAAGGGCTAGTTCATCCAAAAATGAACATTTTGTCATTTAGTTATTTACCCTCACATCATTCCAAACTCATAAAACTTGTGTATTTTTATACTTCCCCCCATTCAAAGTCATATAAAGCCAATTTATCTTTTCAAAAGATTTCTATCTTTTGAACTCTACCCAACAGACCTTTAAAATAAGGTTATCTGGACTTTTAAAATAGGGACAGAAAGTCACAGGTTTTATTAAAAATACCTTAATTTGTGTTCTGTAGATGAACAAAAGTCTTATGGGTTTTGACTGACATGAGGGTGAGTATATGATGACGATATTAAAGAGAGGTTGGAAATAGCTTTTGCTACTCTGTTTCAATGGTGTAAGCTATGTGTAAATGTTTATAAAATACAAGGACTATCTATTAATAAAATGCTTATCTTTTCTTGGTACTTCATGTACTACGTGTATTTGTGATAACATGAGAAAATAAGTTACTTACAAAGCATGCTTTGAAGAAGTCCGTGGGTTTGTCACCAAGAAGAATCGGCAGCCCTCTGAGCACCAGTGACCTAATATCAGTTGGCTCTTGAGTCTGTTGGGTAGTTTAAAATAAGAGGATAAATAGCTACAACAATAGGAAATTATCTAGAAGAGAGCAGAATAAACAACGCACAGTTTTGTTGGACAATTTTATTAGACAACCAATGTAGTATCACTTATTGTGACATTTTTAACAACTGAACTGTAAAAAAATAATGCAGTAATAATATGGATATGTATATAATATGGACCAACCTTGATTTGTTGTAAAAGCTGTGTCAACAGCTGTCCGACATTTCCATTCTTAGATCGAAAGATGTCAATTAGACGAAGACTGTGTCGATCAATACTTTCATTAAATTCCTGCTTGAGGTTTTTTCCCACAATCCTGCTGAACTCCATGAACACCTGCAAAATAAGACAAAATACAGAACATTATTATTTCTAAACTAAATTACACTGTGGTGTAGGAATTATTACCTCAAATAAATGTTAATATTCTCCACCAATATGTTTGAAATGAATTAAAGTTTAATTAGGTATTATTTAATGCTGATCATTAACCAATTGTTATGCCAAATGGTCGGCTCCTCCAAACTCAATTGAAGTATCCCCGTAAGTCTGTTAATGTGAGACTTAAACGGGATTGACTAATTACCAATATCACTTATAACCTACGTTAGAAGGCTCGTCCAGCGAGCTGCATCATCAGGTAATGTAAACGATTGGTAGCGAAGCTCCCCTCACGGCCGATGAGAGAGAGTCTCGCGATGTTTCAGGCGAGTTTGAGGTTCAGAGCGTGTAGCAAGATCGCACAGAGGCAGGAACTTAGTGTGAGTACTCAATGACGGAGGCTGAAGTTGTGTAAAAGACATGCATTTATTCCTAACTAACACTACAACTAACATAAGACAGACATTACACCTAACACAAACAACAAACACGAAATAACGGAATAAAACAAATGATGTAATTATGAAAATGCAATGACCGGATTTAAATGAGTAACCTTAAATGGGAAATACTGTTCTGCAAAGCAAGCACAATTTGTGGAACACGACCCTAAAGTCTTATAGCAGGTTTACAGAACAGCTTAAGTTGTTAGAATGAAAGGAAGTTGGTTTACTTGGTTGAAGAGTGGGGGGAAGGGGGGTCTTGACAGTTGATGGCAGAGCTGCTGAGTTGATGGCACTCAGGAAAGCGCGGCGTTTGGAGCAGTGGAGTGGAGTCCCTTTAGATTCTCTCTCCTGGTGAAGCTTTGTCTTGGGTGCTGTTCTCTGTTCAGTTGGGCCTTCACCGGAGGGTTCTTGTGGGCTTCTCTTCTCCCGGGCTGATGGTCTTTTCTGCGCTTGATGATCTGTTTGCCCCAGCTGATGTTCTCCTTTGGGCTGGCGGTTATTCTCTGCGCCCCTTTGTTCTGAGGTGCTAGATTTTTATGGTCTAAAGTTCATGAATAGGGATGACCAGGAATTCGACTCCTGGCCCAATGGCTGGCCATCCATTTGGCGGGCTTTCGGAAGGGGGTCTGTATCAGTCCTTTTGGGATTTATGACCCGACTGATTCTCCCTTTACTGATGATTTTCATTAAGCTGTTATAACTTTTGATACATCCACTTTTATGGTAATCACTGACCAGATTTGGAATCAGGGGTGATTAACAATCAGTTTGACACCAAACATGCCATACCAGCTTCACAGGTACATACCTCATACCCTCTGTATTAATTGATTAAACAATTAATTATTTTATCTATGTGACTGATTCACATCAGTATAGGATACAGGTGTTTTGGGTTGCACCTCAACAGATGTTACACTTTGTGCGGATATTACATCAAATATTCCTATTACAAACAGCACATCTTATCCATAGATAGGCGTGGCCATTAGTTTATGGTAATATCAATATAAGTTGCACATCTGGACACAACATATCTTGGTTGGTGTGGCTTATTCTAATTGATCTTCTCCAAAATGGATAATGTACACCTTAATTCAGTTCTTTTAATATAGTATGTTAAAACACAGAAACTTGGTGACGGTCCACCAAGATCAGATAAGGACCACAAAGGAATGTTGGAAGAGAAGGGGGGGGTTTTAACAAAGAAGACTCTCTAAAAGTTAGGACACATTGGTTACTCTCACTTTCCAGATTCTTCTGGTATACCATGAGAACATATATACAATGGTAGCTATACCTATCTATTTATTTAAATGTATATGTGTTCAAGTGCAAAGGGGTAAAATAGGTGATACTCCGTGAACATGGTTGTAAGGGTGGCACACAAAACACTAAGATTGTCTAAGGACACATACAAACATAACCTATCTGTATATTGAGACTAGTAGTCGTGAGTAGATCAATATACAGGGTATACAAAAGCCAAACTTAAATGAAATTTCCTTTAGGGTGTTCGTCTGTTGGGTGAGTGAGATGTAAGGCAGAGTGTATGTGGAGGGGGGTTGTGTGCCAAGTCAAGGGCAATAAAAGTTGGAGTACTGGCCTCCCTTGTTATCTGTGTGTGTGTGTTTATGTGTGTAACCCCCCTTTGGTGCCTCTCGTACCAGGCTCGGCCTTGTCTCAGGCCACCTGGAATTTAGGCCCTGTGATATGTGCATGTGTGATCCTACAGTGGTTAGATGCACTTGCATTGTGCGTGAAAAAAGATTAACTCTTTCATTGTCGCCGCCTAGTGGTTCGGACGCATACGTCCAAATTTTCAATAACAAAAAAAAAAGACGTTCAATAAAAGAAACAAATGTATCAAATCAACCAAAAACGGCTTGTTACACTACAAAAAACCTTTCAGATAATATCTGTAGAAAGTTGCGCAATTTTTGTGCCATGGTTTTTTTGTAACAAGTAAAAATAAAATGACCATGGTAGCCATCTTTAAACGGGTCGAGTGTCGGGAAGTAAAATATAAGTGTTAATAAAATGAAAACTAAGCACTTCAAACTATTTCTTTCACGGCCAATACTTCATAAACCGTCACAGTATTAAGACAAAACACGCATTTTTCCATAAATATGACTGTAATGCTCTCAAATAGCTTGCTCACTCATCGCGGAAAAATGTCAGTCGGCATTCTGTACATTCGTGCAATGTTTTTTATCTTCGGAGTTTTAGAAGAAAACCAATGAATAAAATGACAAAGTTACCCTCGTTTGAAAGCTTGATCTCTTATGTACATAAATCAATCACTGTAATCCTTCATTGTCAAGTATTTTTTCAGATATATGCTCTGCTTCCCTGCTAGCACATTATTTTTTATGCACTGAACCTTTGCCCATGGTTATGTTTCACCATAATAAACTTTTTACATGAACATCAAATTACAGTGTCATTTGCTTCATCCAATAGAGGTGTGTCTAAGGTTTGCAAAATGGCATGGGATGTGCTGATTGGGCATTGTTTTTCGCGCTGGGGACATGAATGCGCAACTTATTATCTGCAGGTGCAGTATTTGTGGGAGTGTCTCGATTACGCATTGCGCACGTAGTCTCCGTGAGTTTTCGGACAACAACTTTTTTGACTGAAGAAAAATGGCTCGGATGACTTTCACTGTTGAGAAAGCACAGAAGATGATTTTGAAGAGTGGTTCGGGGGAAGAAAGTGTCGCTTTTATCCATTGATTCGATGGAGGAGGATGCTTTTTTGCGCGGAGAGGATGCAACGCTCGACATAAGTACATTTATTTACAGTTTACTCTTTTATTCTATAGATTTTTATAATTCCGTGATTCAGTAAATTACAATTAACATTTGCTTTGGTAACACTTGTATTGTGGTACATTGGGAAAAGTTCCGCATCGCCTTTGTCAAGCTTTGAAGTGTGCAAAGTAATGCAGCGCTTTTGGCTTTCACTTGGGCAAAGTTACGCGGGGCTTTGTTTGGGCAAAGTTATGCGGGGCACTTGTCGGCCTTGTTTGAGCAAAGTTATGTACAGTACTTGTCGGCTTTGTTTGGGCAACATTATGTACGGTACTTGTCGGCTTTGTTTGGGCAAAGTTATGCGGGGAACTTGTCGGCTTTGTTTGGGCAAAGTTATGCGGGGCACTTGTCGGGCTTTGTTTGGGCACAGTTATGCGGGGCACTTGTCGGGCTTTGTTTGGGCACAGTTATGCAGGGTTAGGGTTAGAAACAAAATGTTTCTTATGACCCATAAGTGGTAATGCATTTAGAAAGAAAGACGCTATCCCAAAACACTGCTAGTTACACTGCAGCCATTTTGGATAGGTTTTGGATAGGTTTGGCACAAGTCGTGTGAATAAAATATAGATTTTCCTACAAATGTGTGGTGATGATGTGTGACAAATTGTTACTTATGACCTATAAGTGGTAATGCATTTAGAAAGAAAGTTGCTACCCCAAAAAACACTGCTAGTTACACTATTGCCATTTTGGATAAGTTTCAGATTAGTTTAGGTTAGGTTTTGGATAGGAAAGGCTCCCAGTTGCACCATTTGCTCTTTCCTCCGTAAAACCTGTTGGGCTGCATCAAATGATATGAAATTGGGCACACATGTAGAAAACAAGTTTGGGAACCAGATTTTTAAAATTGGACCTATTCCATCATGTAGTTTTTGAAATATTTACAAAAATCCAAGACACAAAGACAGGTTTTTGTATTTTTCCAGCTGTTTTTGTTATATTCGCATGTCCATAAATTATACACAGGTTATTCATTTCGTTATTGAACTTCTTACAATCAATTGTAAAGGGGTCAACTTTGATTTTAGGTATCAGGCATGTGTCTTTGACTTTTATATCTGAAGTTATAAGGTAATTATTCCAAAGAGGGAAGAAATGCCCCCCCATGCAAGGGGCCCCTGGTGCCCTCCATAGAGTTAAAGGGATACTTGAAAATTAGCTCATCTTTTACACAGCCTTATGTTTGTCCTAGATGTATATGAAATAATACAGGTGACAGAAAAATGATTACAACTGATAATTATTCATCAACTGTTGCTGTGTGGATTGTGTTCGCTTTGTGTAGTTTTTGAAGGTCAACTTTAGTGGTCCTGTATACTTGCAGTACATGGTCTAACTACATAACTGTAGGTGTTATATTCATCTAAAGAAAGTAATCTGTGAGAGCATAGAACTGTGTAAATGACAATGAACAATGACATAAAATAATTATAGAAAGAAAGAGAAGTTATAAAATTCTTAAACATACCTGATCTTCTGTAAAAAGAGCAGGCCAGCATTCCATCATCAGGCTTATGGCAGGCTCGGACCCAACCACCTCTTTTCTTCTAAGTGCAAAGGTAATGTCCATCTTCTCTTTCACAAGTTGTCCATTTGGTGTTCTTTTCTGCATTTCTTCGACCAAGACCTCACGTGCATACTCAAGACCTGTCTGATCAAATCCCTCTGGAAAGTTTGGCAAGTAGTTGAGTTCACCTTTGTTACGGCCAGGGATATGAGAGGCGCACCCACGTACACAGAGACAGGGACACCCGACACACCACTCTAACACGGCTTTTAGTAAACCATTTCCTCTGTATTTCGTAGCAGACAAGTATGTACAAAAGTACAAAGTATATACGGGTTGAGCCCAGACGACACCAAAGGAATAAAAAGAGTAAAACAAAATGTCCCTAATCCTAACCCTTAGTTTTTGTCTCCACTCTATCTAATGAAAGAAACAAAATAAAAACCTTCCTAACTACACTAAACTAATTATGAAAACAGAACTTACAAAGACCAATGAAAATAAAGAAAAAACCTGACCCAACCTGCAAATGTCCCACAAGGTGAGTGGTATACATTTTCAAAAGCCACGAGGTACACAAGATATATACTCAGCAAAAAAAGAAACGTCCCTTTTTCAGGACTGTGTATTTCAACAATAATGTTGTAAAAATCCAAATAACTTTACAGATCTTCATTGTAAAGGGTTTAAACAATGTTTTCCATGCATGTTCAATTAACCATAATCAATTAATGAACATGCACCTGTGGAATGGTCGTTAAGACCTTAACAGCTTACAGAAAGTAGGCATTTAAGGTCACAGTTCTAAAAACGCAGGACACTAAAGAGACTTGTCTACCGACTGTGAAAAACACCCAAAGAAAGATGCCCAGGGTCCCTGCTCATCTGCGTGAACGTGCATTAGGCATGCTGCAGGAAGGCATGAGGACTGCTGATGTGGCTAGGGCAATAAATTGCCATGTCCGCACTGTGAGACGCCTAAGACAGCGCTACAGGGAGACAGGAAGGACAGCTGATCATCCTCGCAGTGGAAGACCACGTGTAACAACACATGCACAGGATCGGTACATCCGAATATCACACCTGCGTGACAGGTACAGGATGGCCACAACAACTGCCCGAGTCACACCAGGAACACACAAGCCCTCAGTCCAGCCTCTCTCAGCCTATTGCGGACAGTCTGAGCACTGATAAAGGGCTTGTGTGTTCCTGGTGTGACTCGGGCAGGTGTTGTGGCCATCCTGTACCTGTCACGCAGGTGTGATATTCGGATGTACCGATCCTGTGTAGGTGTTGTTACACTAAGATCATTAAGATACAGCAAATTTGCTTGCCTGAGTTTATACTCCACATCAACAGAGAAACATGCAATATCAAATAACTCTGGCCACTGTGCTTGCCGCTCATGAGATGACTGTGAGAGGATCTCTGTATCTGCTGTACTGAGGTTGTCAACCAAGCTTTCTGCAGATGCTGAGCCAGGAACCAGCTCGAGTATGGGCATAACTTTGACTGTTGGTTTTTCTGTAAGATCAGCAATATCAGTCAGATCGCATAGTTCATGATTAAATTCAGGATCTTTGTACTGGAAACTGAATTTGTAGTCAAGTCCCAGCAATTCTTTAATATTGCTTATCAGTTCCTCCACTGTATCAGGCCTCCTATTCAGGATGAACTTTCTTATATCTGCCTCAGTGAGAATGACCCTCAATGTCATCTTTTCTGGAGCGAACAGAGGAGGAACAGCGGGCTGAGGAACAGACACAGGCGGGACGAAGGGAGGAGGAGCAGACAGGGGAGACCAGACCGGAACGGAAGGGGGACAAAGGGAAGCCTGAGGGAGCCCAAGCGGGCGACGGGCAGTGGCCGGAGGGGCCACAGGTGAAGGGGAGAAGGGAGCAGGAGGGATCCACACAGGGGCCAAGGGAACGGGACGAGGGAAAGACGGAGGGAGCAGGAGGGCGTCGGAGGCGGGCAAAAGGGGGAAGCCGGAGCAGGCAGAGGGGAAGCCGGAGCCAGCGAAGGCGCCGTCCGACGCCCTGCCGAAGTAGGGGGGCCCGGAGGCGGCCGACATGGACCGGCACCGAGAAATCGGGGGGGACCCGGCGGAGACCACCGACCCCGAGCCGGAGGACCCGCAGGCAGCCACCGAGCCACAGCCAGGGGCCGAACGGGCGAGCCAGGGGGCAGGGAGGGCGGGACCTGGGCCGGACGCCTGTGTCCCCGTCCCTTACGGGAAACTGAAAGGCGGGGTCCCGGGGGTGTCGGTCTCGCCGGGGCAAGGGCGAGGGAGTCATCAGGAAGGCCCCCGAGGGTGGAGGCTCGGGCAAAACAGGGGGCGGGGCAGCAGACGGTGCAGCCGGAGCCGCGGGCAAGACAGAAGAGCCGGGCTGGACGGGCAGGTCAGAAGAGCCGGGCTGGATGGGAGAGCCGGGCTGGACGGGAGAGCCGGGCTGGACGGGCAGAGAGGCAGCCTCAGGCAGGGCCGCGAGCGTGCGGCCAGCAGGGGGCGCCTCGGCGGGCGCCTCCGACACGCGGCCAGCAGGGGGCGCCTTGGCGGGCGCCGCCGTCACGTGGCCAGCAGGGGGCGCCTCGGCGGGTACCTCGGGCGTGCGGCCATCCAGGGGCACCTCAGCGGGCGCCGCCAACACGTGGCCATCAGGGTGCGCCTCAGCAGGTACCTTGGGCGTAGCGGCGACGGCAGCTGCAGGGACCACAGGCAGGACGAGTGGGTCAGGCTGGACAGACTGGACAGCTTGATTCCGCAGTTCCTGCATCCCCCTACCCTTCTATGGCTTGTGAGATAAGAAAGCCCCCCTTCTTGTCTGCCTGGTCGATAATTTGTAGCCGCTTTTTAGGTGCTTCCTCAAATCTTGTTGCCTAAATGACTTATATCACACTCATAGTATAATTTTAAATTAGTATAACAAAACGATCCTTATACATTTTAAGAAAAACGTAAACTATATATGTCTGGTGTTTTTTTATTCAGTTTGATGATCAACCTCTAAAGGCCACTTCTTTAAATTTCTTAGCAAAATACCGAAATAAAAGTTACTGCTAAACTGTTTTATTCTTTGCTCGAATAATCAGTGGCTATGCCCTGCTCATTTTCAAAAAGAGTGGCATGTCGCCTCTTGACTAAACTTTTGTGAAGCAAAGCTAATTCTTGACCGTTCCCCGTACCTCCCCCTCAACCCATCCTTGACTCATGCTAAAACTTTACACTTCTGCATGCCTGGGTGCCTTGTAACGGCTATAGTGTGAATCAGTAACCTGTAATGTGTTGTAAAACAAAACTAGCCCATATAATTTCACCGTAAAACATGATGACAGTGTTTTTACCATTAGAAAATAATGCACTATTATATAAAATAGCACGTTGACAAGCACAACTAATGTTTTTTATCCCTTAAATTAAGATAACTAAGGCATTATTCTACCAAAGATTTTAAAATGTCTCGATGTATGTTGATATATACCGCTCACTAGTTCCTCCCGTTCTTGTTGCCTAATTGATTTATATCACACTCATCCTAATTTAAAATTTCGCTATGACAAAACAATCCTTATGCAATTTTAAGAAAAGCGTGTCTGGTGTTTTTTTATAAGGCGCGTGAAGTTGTGGCTGTTAGGGGCCCTGTAATACCCATTTTGTTAAGGCGCGCCTACTGTCGGCTTGAGAAAATTACAACTGTTTCGCCGGGCTACCCTTGAGTGCACGCTTGTGCGTGTACCCGTGGTTTTGCGGCGCTTGTGGGGTGTTCGCCTTATTTCTGTAGTTAAGGCTGAATTTTTATACCGATTTAACAAATACAGCTAAAGTTTTTTATACCTTTAAACATTAACAAAAACAGTTAATGTCTTAAGTAGCTGAACCCCGTTCCCCTCACTGCGACCATTAGCTGTCTGGCATATCAAAACAAGTGAAACAATGCTAGACCGTATAATTTCACCCTAAAAACATACTGGCTACGCTTTTACTGACATAAAATAGCGCATTTGCTTAAAATAACAAAACACAGCTATTGTTTTTACCATTTAAAAACGCAATACACATGTACATGTGGTGAGCCAATTTGTCCCCATTTATGAATGACAGCTAAAGTTTTTTATACCTTTAAACATTAAAAAAATCAGTTAATATCTTTTTTTTTAATTTTTACAAGTCTATTTCTATCTGGTTTTTTGCGATAAGTTGCGTGAACGCCTAAGTTAGTGTGCTTTGGGTCTGCATACACGTCGTTCTCCTGACAAATAATTACACCTGATTTCACAGACCTGAAGTTAATCTCTAAAGCACTGACCCCCGTACGTTTGATTGTACGCGTGCGCGTGAACAAATATTTACTAAAAAAACTTGTTTATTAAAATAACTAATGCTTTATTCTGTCAAAGTTTTAAAATATGTTTTCGATGCTTGATGCTGCTTACTATAGTTCCTATACGGACCTACTCCCCGGAGTCAGCGACAGCACATTCATGTTAAAGAGAATTATTTCTAGTTTAAAACTAGTGGCATGGCGACTTTTAACCCTCTGGAGCCTAGGGGTAGGAAACACACTTTCACTGACTGGGGCATGATCACACATTTCTTCAAACATCATAAACTTAATTCATGACAAATAAATTATTTCTTATATATTTGTTTTGCCATTACACTCATCTTTATTTTAATATATATTGTAAATATGTCAGATTTTTGTTAAGTTTGAAATTTGACATCAAAATATAGACATTGCAAAATGCAGTTTGGAACATTTGCAGAAACATTATTAAAGTACATAGTAAGCAATGCTGGCAGTTTGTTTTGATCCCAGATATCTGATCACCAAAGTCTTGGCTACATGAAGATGACTAAATGGTGTAGTTGCAACATTCATGTGGATAAATAAATAAGAAAAACCTAACTCATGTAACTATTTCTGGCTCCTTTCATTGAATATGTAGCAACTTTCATGTGTATGAATGAGCCATTGTCACCTGGCCATGTCCCCAACCCCCTTTTATGGCGCTGAAGGGGATGTATCTGGATCGCGTTTCACCGTTGCACTGTTAATCAAATTACCATGCGAATGCGATTTGAATACGCGCTAATGCGGCTATTTAGAATGTGAATAGCGATCTTCAGGTGAGAGCGGTATACACGCCCCCGATGCAGGTAAAACAAAGTAAGATGACAAGGTTTACTTTTTTGCCGATTTAACCTAATTAAAAAAACTTTAATACTTCCGACAATGGACGTTTTGAAAAGAAGACAGATTACGGATTTATCCAGCGTTTTTTTCATGATTCTACATTAAGATTTCAGCGAGATATAAACTGAAATAGACGCGAAAAGTATGCGATGTCGCCGACGACATACTCGACCCCAGAGAGTTAACCATCCCAGCTTCACGACGCTGAAGTTGGCTCCTTATTCGCAGCTCCTTATTAGGATTTTCCGGCCCACCTTAAATGCTTCGCAGCCCAATGCAATGACGCTATTGTGCCTGTAGGGGGGCAATTTTAATACCTTAAACCTCTCTGGGCCAGAGAGGTTTAAGGCATTAAAATGGGCATGGAAACCTGGCTTCCCATTAACACCATTGTGCGCTATAGTATGACGTGCCTTGTTTCCATCTGATTTTTAAAGCATTAAATCAGTCTGGGCCAGGACAATGTCACTTTTTCTGTATAGTAGGATACCTGATGTGTACTGAGAAGTTGACATTTGCCTGGCCCAGAGAGGTTTAAGGTATTAAAATTGCCCCCCTACAGGTGGCATAGTGTCATTGCATTGGGCTGCGAAGCATTTAAGATGGACCGGAAAATCCGAATTTGTTTGTTGCTACCATTTTGAAGTGGGGTGTCTTATGGTTCATTATTCTTTGTTTGATGCCCCGGTTTCGTGTAAACATTGGCGACGGTTTATGACTACACCATATGTCTAATAGCCTGGGAACGGATGATTCTACCCCATGTTTAATAACTTGTGAACAGATGACCAGTCTATCTCAAAGCCAGTAACCTGTTTGATTCTACCCCCATGTTTCCTCCGGCAGGTGCGAACTTCCGTGCATGTCCACTGTGATATGCTTCACAGACACGTTTGATGTTTTTAGCCCTTAAAAATAATATTCCCATGGCATTATTCTAACATGGTATGTTACTAAATACCGCTCACCAGTTCCTACAGCTATTAAATGTATTTAAATAAAATCAGGGCATCTTGTTTAAAATAAAACTAACAAAATACAAGTAAATACATCTTTTGTAAGTTAAAATGTTTTATTCATTTGATTAACCAAACGTAGATGACTAGCCAAATGTCGCTAAACAACCCGAGGTGTGGTGTTAGAGATTTGTCAGGGTCGGCCCCCCGCTGTGGTCCTTCCGTGCCCCTTCCCCGTTTGACCAGCAGGTGGTGCTGGTCATCCCGTCCATACGTCAGTCCTTGTTTCTCCCCTGTCTCTTGTCTGGTCTCGTGGCTCAATGTATTAAGCATGTGCTGTCTGTTTGCCCCTCGGTCCTGAGTTCCCTCTTGTTGTGAGTTCGAATCCCGCCTCCTCTGTTTTTGTATTTTGCTCCCTAGTGTTTCATTTGAGTTTCTTTAGTTCTTGTGTCTGATTTTGTAGTTGGTTTTGGTTTTGTCCCTTGTGCCCCTGCTTGTGTCTTTACCTGTTTAATTCCCTAGTGTTGGTTTCTGTTTCCTTGATTAATTCTTAGTTTCCCTGATTGTTAGTGTCTTTGAGTTAATTGGTTTCACCTGTGTCCTGTTTCCCTAGTCTTTGTTAATCAGCCTCACCTGCCCTGTGTTAGTCATTACCCCTGTAGTATATTAGTTCCTGCCTTTGTTCTGTTCCCCGCTGGTTCATCGCGTCATGTCTAAGCTATTGTCTAAGCTCGTGTCTCTGATGTCTACGTTTGTCTGTGGTATGCCCTTGTCTCTGGTTTCCCCCATGGTTGTATTTTACTTTAGTGTCTTGCTTTTCTAGTTAGTTAGTTTTTCCATGTGTGTTATTTAGTCTGGTTTATTCCTCCCTGTTTAGTTTTGACCCCTCGTGGTCTTTTGGTTTTCTTTAGTTATCTGTTTGATTTAATAAACCCTGTTTTGTTTGCCGGAGCCGCAAGTGGTCGTCCGCCCCTTCTTTGTGCACCATGCCTCGTTCCCGTGCTGTCCAGAACCATGACAAGATTGACTTTTATTTAAATTAGAAATATGTTATTTATACTATTTACAAAGAAGTCAGATTAACAAATAGAGTTAATGCGTATTCTGTCAGGATTGCGGCGTGCTTTCACAATTAAGGGCCATGGCTAGCCTCACGCTAACAATTTCCCCCGATCGCCATTTGAACGTGTGTTACCCCCACGGGGCAATCATTCGATGCACAAGTTTTGAACATGCCGGCTTCGCTCCGTTGCGGGATAATAGCCGCCTTGCTACACTGACGGAACCCAGAGCCACTATCGATCGATCTTCGCGTTTGGTGAAAATGCTTTTTCTATTTTACATTAAAATAAACTGTTAAACTGATTACGGCTTTTCTCGTTTTTAAAAACTTGGGCTAAAATGTTTGTGCTTGTTTCGCATTTGTTCTTGTTTCGTTGGGACACGTTTGTACTTGTTTAAAAGTTAAAGTTTGGGACTTGTGTCGTTTGTGCTTAAAATACGGTGTTTCGCTCGGGTCATGTTTGTACTTGTTTAAATTCCGCCGGCTCTGGCTTTTCTTTCTTTTTAAAAAAAGTAAGACTAAAGTTTTAATTGCTTAAAACATTTTGGTGCTTTCTTCTTTTAAATACGCCGGGGCGCTCCTGTCTACTGCGGACGGACGGAACCCCGCAGGACGTGTGTGCCCTAGCTTACGTTCATCCTGCTATATGTTTTATTATTCCTTAAAACTTAATTAAAAATAACACATTAATAAAATACATGTAATGTATTTTTATTCTATTAAAGTTTAAACGGCAACCCTTAACACCCCCAAACCATATGTCCCCCTATCGGCAACACGTGGCATAAGCATGTATGGTACCATTTGGCCATACCCCCCCCCGACCAATCAGATCAAAGGATACGCCCACCCCCGCTTATGACATCATAGATGGGGGGTGAGCTTTAAGCTCCGCTCACAAAAATAGGCCCCGCCCAAGGTACCACCTAACCTCTCTGGCATGGCCCCCATCCAAGTGCCATGTTGTTCAATTTTGACAAATAGTAGTCTACAGGTCTGTTATGTCATAGCATAGGCAGGAAAAAGGCAACGACCCACTTACACTTCCAAGACAAAGGGGTTTATTAAAACAGAACAGATTATACTAACAAAAACCAAAAGGACCACAAACAGGCAAGGGGCCAGAACTTCCAACACACAGTAACACAAACCTAATGATGGACTGGAGAACAGAGCAGGGCAGGCACACAGAAATACACACAGAAAACTGGAGCAAACAAGGAACAGGTGTAAGAAATAATCAACTAACCAATCAACTGAGGCACAAGAACTATGAGAAACAGGTGTAAGTAGGTGTTGGCCTGTGTCTGGAATTCCCAGAAGCTTTGCACAGAGCTTCCTTCAGCTGTTTGAATGCCTTCAACTGGAGTTCATTTATCTCAACATGATCTTTGGAGTCTTTTCTCCCTTTCAATTACAGATGGTAATTTCAAATCATCAAAACAATGTTGAAAAATTCGAAACAAACAATGTTTCAAAACGCTTCAAAAAGTTTCGAAACACTAGTTGTGCACAGCCTGCTGGCAAAAACCAGAACTGCAGCTATAGCAAGTACGTTTGAATAAAAACCTATCGCTGCAAGTTTCGAATGTCACGAAGCTTGAACTGTCAAAAATGTGCATAATACAATATTTCTTTTTGATTATTTTTATATTCTGTCATAGGTAGCCTATATCTGCAATTAGCGTGCGATAACTTTTTGCAAACCGTAATTCAACTAGTATGAATCATTAAAAAGGTTAGATTATTAATGTCTCTTGCACTAATATCAGAAGCAGAGAAGAGGATGTTAGCAATTTTATGAACAAGTCTGCATGTCCACTTCAGTGGCCACTATAATGGAGCATATTTAGCCACCGGCTCATTCCACCATGCCGTGCTAAAAATGCTACTGGGGATTATCACTGTCCGAAGGCTTAAGACAACTGGTGACCAACATCACACTTTCTCCAGATGTTACACTCCCCATCCTTAGCCATAATACATCAGGAAGCATCCTCTCTTGTTATAATACAATCCAGTGCCTTGTATTCTAACTGCACATAATTTATTTGCAGATGATTATTATTCTCATCTTTAAATATTCACATTTAGTCTCACATTCTGCTCATACTTTTTAAATCTGCTGCAGTATGTTTACTTTGCTCGCACCATGGGTACAGTCGTTGTACTTTGTCTGATTGGCATTATCTGCATTATTTGCATGTTTGTATGCAGCAGAATTTCCCCCAGTCAATCAAAACTTAAACTGGGTCTTATATCATTTATAGAGATAATTTGTTCCCATGGTTGTGTATTGTTAAAACATAATTTCTGTACTTACATACCATCCGAGTATTGAGTGTGCATACATGTAGTAATTAATTAGCTACTGAGGTTAGAATACTCATCCTATCTAGGTTTGTGTATGTTGAGCAGGTTATAGGAATGGTTTAGTTTTAATTAATTTGTATAGAATACAACAGTGTAAAAACGCAATTTCAGACAACAGTTTTAAAGGTTTTTATTTAAAAACAGATTTTTCTCCATGTTTTGGGGCTTTAGTCGGTTCCTCCTCTTGTCAGTTACCTGAAATGAACTGGCACCTGTTTAAAAGACACTTTGCAAAGAAGGAAAAAACTAATAATTTCATTACCTGGCCAGCTTTTGAAAACACTCTTTCACATGGCACAGATGTTGCTGGAATAGCCAAGAACACCTGTCCCAGCTTGTACAGGTGGGAGAAAACCCTGGAGTTCTGCTCCCAGTATGCAATTGGGTCTTCAGCTCTATCCAGATATCCATCAGCTAAGAAACGCCAAACTTCCACAATGGCATATGTTGTAAGGTTTTGTTGTCTTCTTACTTGGTGAACTTTCTGGTCAAAGGCCTGCCAGACCTTGCATAAAGTTGGCAGGAAAAAAGGTAATGCCTGTATGTGTTTGCACAGAAAGTATGACAAATTAAACAAGGTAATAAAAATAAACCTTTGGTTGTTCTGGCTGTCTGCTGGGTCCAGGAGCTGGGTCATCTGCTACTGCCATCTGCCATTGTTGGTGGTGGAGGGGGTACTTTAATCAATTTTGCACATTCTGCGGTGACATATGTCTGGGCATCCTGGACTTTTGCTTGGTTGTCAAATGCAAGAGTTTTGAACCTTGGATCCAGAAATGTTGCTGCCTGTAGGTAGTGCACATTTTCAGGTGATGGCCTGGCTCTTAAATTGTCCATAAGTTTCTGTTCCAGAGTCACTGCTAATGGATGTGAACTGTCAGTCAAGTGCAACTTCAATGCATGTTGCAGGTTCCTGAAGAGTGGTATGACCTTAAAAAACATCATCATCATCAAATACTGAATGCATTTAGCCATTACACTTTGTACTATGCATTTCAGAAAGTTATATGTACAGACGTGTACAAACACACCTTAGAGCAGGTTACAGTTGTCTCTGTTGACAGTTCTTGTGTGACCTCGAAAAAAACAGACAGCACTTGGAGAAACTGACTGATTACCTCAAGTTCGTCACTGGACAGAGCAGCAATGTCTGTCCTCAGATTTGTCAGAGCAGCTCCAACAGGCTCTCTTTGGTCATAGAGATGCTGAAACATTAAATAAGTACTGTTCCAGTGTATCTCTACCTCCTGGAGCAGCTTGTGCTGTGGCTTTCCAAGCTGTCCCTGAACATTAGCCAGCCTCTCCTTTGCAGTTGTGCTTGACTTAAACAGTCCAACAATTCTTCTTGCCTTTTCCCAGACAAGAGCCAGGCCAGGAGTGTCTTCTATTCTGAAGCAATATGTATTTTATGACTTATGATCTTTTAATGTTTCACTGTCAATGTAACAATGTTACTGCATAAAATGCTTGCAATTTATTGTCATATAAACCAAAGAACATTGCACTATAGCATTACTAGGCTATACAAAGTTGAAAAAACAACCATTGAATAGAAAAAGGTCAGTGCTGAATATAAATAGTTGTGGAGCAGCAGCAGGCCTTGCTGGAGTGGAAATGCCAGCAGCATTGCCTACATTACCACTCTGTGCACTTGCATCCACTGAATGTTTAGACCGCAGGTGTCTAAACATAGAAGAGGTGTTGTAGTATTTTAACACTACACTGCACTCTCTACACTTCACCTCATCCATGAATATTAAATCAAAATAATCCCAGGTCCTAGACCTAGGTCTCTTTAAAACTTTTCCCTCCATTGATCCCTGTTACTATCTAAATGTAACCTACCTCTATCTCAATATGTACCTGTAGCTATCTATCTTTGTCTGTGTTACCAATGTTAATATATGTATATGTAATCTATGTGTCTATGCATACTCTAGCTTTTTTATTTATGTTTCCAACTGAATCTAAGCAAAACCTTGATATTACACGTACTATAACTATATGTCCCTCACTATACTTATGCCTAAATCATGCTAACTGCTAGCCTGTTTCACTAATACAATTGGATTTCAAATAATAATAATAATAATCGCCAAACTACTCACTCAAACCAACAATGCCACAAACACGCACCGATTTTTTCCAGGATTTTTTATAGGTTTGGATGTTTTGAAAAGAAGACAGATTACGGATTTAGTCAGCATTTTTTTCATGTTTCTATAATAAGATTTCAGCGAGTTATGAACTGAAATACACGCATGCGGCTAATTGGGTACTACTTGGTGTATGGTGGAGCTGTTCCCCTAAATGTATGGTGGCCGAGAAGGGCAAATCAAATTAACATTGCATAAAACAAATTAACATTTAATAAAACTAATTATCATATCATAAAACAAATTAACAATTTACAAAAGTGAAAACAAATTTACAACACACGAAAGAAAATTTACAACACCCGAAACAACCAATCACTGACAAAAATTTACAAGCGGAGAATCACACGGAAAGGGAAGGTACAATACAGAGGAAGTGCGTGTCGTGTCAATCAAACATTTTCGCCGGGTGAAGTAAACAGAGCGTGAGATGTGATGTTTTGTCCGTTTTGTGGGAATTATCACAGCCAACTGGCTCACTTTTATGTTTCCTGTGGGAAGCGTCTAGATGTTTTAAAAGACTCTGTACAGACGGAAGAAACAGATGTAATACACTGCTGTATAGATTATTTTAATGAAGGCCACTCGTATGATGTAATCGTTGACATGATGTCCTCTTTAGTTTGTGGTGTCTTAAAACTAAACTCAAGAAACCTTGGCGTTGTCCCCATGAGACTGAGGACCGACTGCGGGATAGAGAACGGTATTATGGCTGCAATTCAGTCTACCCTTTGTCACCAGCATGCTGACTACCACTCGGGAGTGTCTAGCCATATGTATGATTCATCCACAAACAATCAACGTATTGAGTTGTGGTGGTCCATATTCAGGAAGGGAAGGTATGTGGTCTTAATGAAGCATTCTGATTTTCATTGCCATTAGGGAATAGTGTGTGGCTCAGTGGGCTAAGCCTATGTGCCTATCATCACAAGGGTGCTGGTTCAAACCCAGCCTCTGCACATCTGCAGCTCCTTGAGCAAGGCCCTTAATCCCCAGCTCCCTGGGTGCCCCAACAGGTGGCTGCCCTTTGCGGACAGCTTGAGGGGGATCTATTATTAGCTTACTTGATTTAACTCTTTAATATGACAAAGCTACAATCACATGTCGACCTGAACCTCGCTGTAAAGAATCTAAATGCAATAGTTATGTGCTAGAAAAGTCAATAATTAGATTAATACTGTATATTTGATCTCACTGTTGAACATTAGTACAAATTTTAACAAGAGTAATATCTTAAAAATGAGTTTAATTTGTGCTGAATACGACTTGCGTTGTGCTGTAAAAAATTCCATAAGAAACTTAAAATATGAAATGAAGAGTTAAATGAATATATAGTATAAAACATTATTTTTAAGTACAGAAAATAAACGTTTCAGATCAATTTCAGCAATTCTTGTTTGGATTTTTTTTTGCTATTAAATATCTTAGAGATCTCAGCATTTTTTAATGAAACAGTAACATTGCCATAATATTTATTATTTTTTATTATTACCATAATAATACTAATAAGTAGAAAACAGGACATACAGTAACATACTGTAAACAGGAACTTCTAAACTAAATTGGTTACTCAGTAATATTCCAGTGTGGGGTTGGCTGAAAACAATCTGCAAGAAGCTGCTCAATAAAAAAGACTGAGAACCACTGATCTGAGAGACACATCTGTGCATACTAGAGTCAGCCACACAAGGTTTAAAAACAACCAAATCCTGGAGAATTCTGAATTCCAAAATCCATATGTGATTTAAACACATTGTAGGACTCTAGGAATGGTAATTTTAATTAGTTTGCACATATATTTGCCATTGGGAATGGTGAATCATCCAGGAACTCAATCCATGGCAATGGTTCCAATCCAGATGGGGGGAGTGAAGTTAGCCCAGTTGCAAACATGAAAACATCCTCCATACCAATAGCAGCCTGGCCTTCTGTAAAGAAACAGAATTCTGCACATCATGGCATAAGATTTTTTTTTCCAGCTATTTACCAGTTATTACAAAAATTGAATTTATTATGCAATTAGCAAACCTTCACAGACAAGGAGATGGTCCCCCCATTATGCCAATGTTTGTCCTTCTTTAAGTCTCCTGTTGCTCCGTGAAGGTCTGAGGTCAGGTTTGAATAGTCTCTCAAGTTCAAGAGCAGTGATCATCTTCTCTGAAGCTCCTTTTCCACTCAACTGATGCCAGAGCTGGCACTGGGGCTGGTGCTCGGCCCGTGCTGAAGTTGGGAACCAGCAAGAGCCAGCCTGCATTTCTACGGACTTGAGAGCCCAGTGGGAACCAGGTGACAACACTACGCCCACGTCAAAAACCACGCACACTACACAGAGCAACAATGGCGGAACGCATGTTGTGCTGTCAGATGATGCTTCAAGCTTTGGGGATTTATTTAAATAACCAAAGGCAGCTCATTCTGTGTCTTTCCAAAGTTGAAAGAGATCGTCATCAACATCAATCACGTGCTTGACGACTGGTAAGAAGATTCTTAACACTTCCTAGTTAACCCTAATGTTGTCATTTGTAGTCTGGACCCAGAATGGTGTTCGGCCAACTGCTAACAGCAATACTGTCCATCTAATCTTCAGAAACCGCTTATAGTGATGATGACTGTCTGGGTGAAATTGACATCTGCAATTATCATAGAAAATTATAACAGATTTTTCTGTGTTTTTCATGTCACAGGCAGATCACTATGTAATTGACAGTTGTATATGTATTACATTGATATAAGCTAATGAAATGGACAGTGTCGCTATTAACGGAATTTTATTGACTTTTCCAAAATACAGTACAGCTGCTTCAAATGTTAATCAAATTACAGTATTGCACAATTGACAGTACTGAATTATGTTTAATTCAGATGCATTATAATTCAATCAAGTACTGTATGTGAAATACAGCTTACTGTACTTTCATTGATGCATGTTGTTGGCTCATTTCTGGCAGTTTAACATAAGCTTTGATGAGTCTAGTTACCTCATTGAGAAAAAAAAGTCTAATCCCGTCATGGTCTCTGTGCACGAAGCGTTAGCCTCAAGTATATAGATGAAAGCAGACAGGTTGCCAGAAAGCAATGTAGGCAAGTAAAAAAAGAATAACCTTAGTTACATATTGTAGCTATACACTCACCTAAAGGATTATTAGGAACACCATACTAATACGGTGTTTGACCCCCTTCCGCCTTCAGAACTGCCTTAATTCTACGTGGCATTGATTCAACAAGGTGCTGAAAGCATTCTTTAGAAATGTTGGCCCATATTGATCGGATAGCATCTTGCAGTTGATGGAGATTTGTGGGATGCACATCCAGGGCACGAAGCTCCCATTCCACCACATCCCAAAGATGCTCTATTGGGTTGAGATCTGGTGACTGTGGGGGCCATTTTAGTACAGTGAACTCATTGTCATGTTCAAGAAACCAATTTGAAATGATTCGAGCTTTGTGACATGGTGCATTATCCTGCTGGAAGTAGCCATCAGAGGATGGGTACATGGTGGTCATAAAGGGATGGACATGGTCAGAAACAATGCTCAGGTAGGTCGTGGCATTTAAACGATGCCCAATTGACACTAAGGGGCCTAAAGTGTGCCAAGAAAACATCCCCCACACCATTACACCACCACCACCAGCCTGCACAGTGGTAACAAGGCATGATGGATCCATGTTCTCATTCTGTTTATGCCAAATTCTGACTCTACCATTTGAATGTCTCAACAGAAATCAAGACTCATCAGACCAGGCAACATTTTTCCAGTCTTCAACTGTCCAATTTTGGTGAGCTTGTGCAAATTGTAGCCTCTTTTTCCTATTTGTAGTGGAGATGAGTGGTACCCGGTGGGGTCTTCTGCTGTTGTAGCCCATCCGCCTCAAGGTTGTGCGTGTTGTGGCTTCACAAATGCTTTGTTGCATACCTCGGTTGTAAGGAGTGGTTATTTCAGTCAAAGTTGCTCTTCTATCAGCTTGAATCAGTCGGCCCATTCTCCTCTGACCTCTAGCATCAACAAGGCATTTTCGCCCACAGGACTGCCGCATACTGGATGTTTTTCCCTTTGCACACCATTCTTTGTAAACCCTAGAAGTGGTTGTGCGTGAAAATCCCAGTAACTGAGCAGATTGTGAAATACTCAGACCGGCCCGTCTGGCACCAACAACCATGCCGTGCTCAAAATTGCTTAAATTACCTTTCTTTCCCATTCTGACATTCAGTTTGGAGTTCAGGAGATTGTCTTGACCAGGACCACACCCCTAAATGCATTGAAGCAACTGCCATGTGCTTGGTTGATTAGATAATTGCATTAATGAGAAATTGAACAGGTCTTCATAAAAATCCTTTAAGTGAGTGTATATTGGTATACTTGGCAGTATGTTGTAAAATTTGATCTACTGTAGGTGCATAATTAATTTTGTTTACTTCCTTCAGGTGTTAAAACTTGCAGTTGGTTTTCTGTTAACATCTTAGGTCTTTCTGTATCTATGGTGTACTGAGTTTTCAATAAATGGGCTGAAAATGCCCTTAAACAATTTAATACACCTGATGACACAGACCATGTAAACCATATGTCTATACTTTGTCAATATTGGATGAATGATTTAATGTCTTAATATTTTAGTGACCCACCCTTACATTTTGGAGGTTTTTGGTCATTTTAAACTTGTACTCTGGGATTGACTGATATAATAATTTGATTGTTTTCAGATAAACAGATAAATATCATTTACTGCCAAATGGAATTCACAAATTTAATTAGATTATTCCTCATCACCTTTGTTTTGTCAGGTGTTGTGCAGCAAAATCCAAAGACAAGAGGCTACAAAGATGAGGTGAAAGGAAGCATTACCTCATTCTTCTACAATGCATGTGATTTAAACAGAGGAAGAAGTAAGACGTAGACAAGAGGCAGAGCAGGAGAGTGGTCCTTCCAAACAGGGGAGAGTGGAATTGGTGGACTAATAGATTTTTATGTTACTGTAATTTGTAAACTGATTTTTTTTTAATCTAAATATTTATGAAACGTCTTAATTTTTATTTAATTGTGATGTCAGTGTGTGATTTTCCTTAAATAAATATTGCATAAAACAGATTTTAGGCCTATCTGCTTTACCCCACACCCATCACTTTGGAAAGGCAGTTTGAAACGCAAGAAAAGTAGCAACAATAAAATCCCTTTTACAGTTTATTGGTAGATGGAATGAAAAATGAAAAACTGTGACTATATAAATATAGAAAGCGATAAATATGATGCAGTGACTATTATTAACGCTCTGCGGACGAGGGCATCATCGACCGCGTATCTTTCTCGTGTATTTCAGTTTATATCTTGCTGAAATCATTATGTAGAATCATGAAAAAAAACACTGACTAAATCCGTTATCTGTCTTCTTTTCAAAACTTCCATTGTCGGAAGTATTAAAGTTTTTAAAATTAGTTTAAATAGGCAAAAAAGCAAATCGTGTCACCTTTCTTTGCTTTACTTGTATCGGGAGCGTGTAGGACCGCTCTCAGCTGAAGATCGCTATTCACGTTCTAAATACGCTGCGTTTGAATCGGCGACCACGTGATTGCAGGCACACAGGCTTAGCCCACTGAGCCATGAACACAGGTATGAGCTTCACTGCTGAAAGTGGCAACACTGGCGCAAAGCTTCAGCGGCAGAGACGTATCCGTGTGCCATATTGTAGCCGATCAGTGTAAACACTACCCAGACATGTGCTCTTGTTTATTTCGGTCACAATGGGCGTATTCACATATTTCTTTACCCAATACTAACTGTCGGATTATCATGTTATTATCATGCGAATAGCGCGATTTGCAAGTGGGTGGGCGATCAGAGCCGCTTCGAGACCAAGACGCTTAAGTCAGTCACTCTTGTTCTTTCTATTCGTATCACGAAGCTGTAAAAATATATTTAGTTTCTACCTATATATATTTGAAAAGTAGACCGTCCAAGGTTTCTGAGGGTATTTTTAAAATGTGTATATGACAAAAACTCGCGAAGTTATTTAAACGGTTTTGCGAAATTTCTGTCAGATCCCGCCGGCGAGACCGCCAATCCCAGGGAAAACAATTACAATGAAAAGGTTTAATAATTAAATGCTTTACTAAAAAGAAATGTTTTTAATCCTCTTTTGAAACTGTCAGTAGATTGCGATACCCTCAAAGTGTCAGGGAGAGCATTCCACAGACGAGGAGCAGCGGCACAAAAAGCCCTATCCCCCATGGTGCTTAATCTGGTTCTGGGTATTTGAAGTCGGTTTGAGTAGGAAGAGCGAAAGGAATGAGTCGTGGTTTGTGGAATGAATAGTTCTTTGAGGTAGGGAGGGGCATTTCCATAGATACATTGATGGGTGAGAAGAGAAATCTTATATTCAATTCTGGTGGAAACGGGAAGCCAATGAAGTGAATGAAGAATGGGAGTGATATGTTCGGGGTTGGATTTCACACACACTTTTCCCTCCGAAAACTCACTTGCTATTTTGGCTTCGCAACATGTTTTGCAGAGCAGACCTTTCTCGCTCGAAAAAGAAAAAATCTCACCCAGTTTCACCGTTTTTTCTTCTGTTTGCAAGAATCTCATTTCTTTTTTACTTTGGCTTGGTGAGAGGATGTGCCACTGCCCGTTCGTTTTGCCATTATTATAAAGGGTTGACATAAGCAGCACTGAGCATCATTAGCGTGTCTTCACTCCACATCGGTCACACCGCTTTGCTAGCTAAAACACCGGTGGCGGCACATAAGGACGCTGTCATAGCCTGTCTATGACATTGATTAGCTGCGTAAATTCGTATGTGAATCGCATTATTGGCTGGAGCAGCCAGTCACCGATCACTCACTGACTCACATTGCAAAATAGCACAGAATGAATTGTTATGTGTTTATTTTATTTTCAATTCAGGTTGGATTTTTTTTTGTGCGCGGAGACCGTGTCAGCAGTGCGCAATTATGCACACGCGCAGCTTAGAGGGAACAGTGGTCAACTGTATCAAATGCAGCAGACAGGTCAAGGAGAATAAGGATAGAGGGAGAGCCAGCGTCTGCTGCCATGAGAAGGTCATTTGTGACTCTTAGCAGTGCTGTTTCAGTGCTATGAGCAGAATGGAAACCGGACTGGAATTTTTCATACAGATTATTTTGTTTCAGATGATGCTGAAGGTGGACAGCAACTGCTTTCTCCAGTACTTTCAATAAAAATGAGAGATTAGAGATGGGTCTGTAGTTTGATAGGATATTTGAATCAAAAGTGGGTTTTTTGAGCATCGGTCTGATCACGGCCATTTTTAAAGCAGGAGGAACATGACCAGCTTGGAGAGAGTAATTAATGACTGAGGTAATAAGGGGACCTAGTGCAGAGATGTTTTCACCAATGCGGTTGGAAAGGGATCCAGGGAACAGGTAGAAGGTTTAATCTTCCTGACAATATCCTGTACCTCTTCCAAAGTGACTTCAGGAAAGCAATTTAAGGGGTGATCTATAACAGGCGGAGCATATGTTGAATAAACAGTACGAGTGGAGGGACCAGAGAGAGCAGAGCAAATGGATGTAATTTTTGAACTAAAAAAAGCCATAAAATTATTGCATTGTTCTTCAGTGGTGGCTATGGGTGGAGGAGATGGTGGTTTGAGAAGGTAGTTAACTGTGGAAAAAAGCTGTCTGGAGTTTCCTGGACTGCTCCTGATGGCATCAGAGTAAAACTGCGATCGTGCTTCTTTAAGCGACTTTGCATAAGTCTTCTGGTGCTCCCGATACATTTGTTTATGGACGGTGAGGCCAGTGGCTTTATAGTGACGCTCAAGGACCCGCCCAGCTGCCTTCATTTTTCGTAACACATTTGTGAACCAGGGTGCTGAGCGGGCGAAAGTAACTGCACTGGTTTTTATAGGGGCATGAGCGTCCAGCAGGCTGCTCAGCTGGGTGTTATAATAGTCCACTGCTTCATCAGCTGATTGAAAGTTAGTCGAAAGATGCTGGAGGTCTACTGTCATGATGTCTAGGTTTATGTTTTTAAAGTTTCTAAAACAGCTTTGGCGTTTAGGCTTAATGAGATGGGATGAAGATGGAAATTCCATAGATATAGCTTTCTGATCAGACACACCCAGGTCATAAACCTGCAAGTTGGTGAGAAAAGCAGAGTTTGTAATGACCAGATCAAGGGTGTGCCCCTTGGTGTGTGTACGAACATCAACAAGTTGCCTCAAATCAAAACAGTCCTATAACTGAAGGAATTCAGTCGCAGTAGGGCAGGAGGGGGTATCAACATGAATGTTCATGTTCCCCAAAATTATAACATTTGCAGATGATATACAGTAGGTTGTAAGAAGGTTGGACATCTCAGAGATAAATGAAGGATTTGGTTTTGGTGGTCGATAAATGAGAAAAAACAATGTTGGTGAAGGTGACTTGCATTTAAATGCGAGGCATTCAAATGAGAGCAGTTCAGGTAAAGGCAGTGGGTACAAATCCAGGTTGCTACGGTAGATAACTGACAGGCCACCACCACGGCCGGTGCTGTGAGCTTTCTGGAGGTAACTGTACCCCGAAGGACAGCTCTCATTTAGAACAAAAAATGTATCTGGTTGGTGCCATTTCTCTGTAATGCACATCCAGTCCAAACCCTTTTTCGAGAATATGGTCATGTATGAGGCCAGATTTGTTTTTGAGTGACTGGGCATTGAAAAGTGCAATTTTGATTATCGATGAAGGCGCAAGTCTTTGTACTGGCTGTAATAAACTGAAATCCACTCCACGTTTTCCAACCTGCTCTCGGATAGGTGTTGCCATGGGAACGCCAGAGCTACCTATTCTGTAGGAGACAGTGCTCTGATGACGTGTTTCAGCAGCGACAGCTCGCGTAGCTGACCAAAGAGCCAGGATGGTTTGAGATGACTGTGAGTAGACAAACTTCCTCCGAGAGCTTCTGTGAATGTATTGCGGAATGAGTCCGAGTTCCTTAATAACTAAAATGCACGACGGAGTGGTCGAGTTGTTGAGACTTTTCAGCTGGTTGGCGGAGTAGCTCAGCATGGTAGTGCTCGAACTCTGAGAAAGTTTGCCTGTTGTTTGCCTCGTAGCTGCTGGTACGTCTGATAACTATCCAAAAAGTTTTACTGATCGGTAACCAAGGACAGTATAAGATTTTACTACGACAGTCAGACAGATAAAACTCAATAAAGTCCAATAAAACTCAATAAAAGTCCAATGAAAAACAGCAAAAAACACGATAAATTTAGGATAAAACTCGGATGGAGAAGCGGCGAACATACAACGCCAGAGTCCTCTCCTCTCCTCTGAACAGCTTTTCCCCCGATTACTTTTCCTTTCGAACAAAAATATATAAAAGTGTTTCACCAGTGGTGGTGTCCTGGTGTCCTGGTCCAAGGCTGCTCTTTTGCTTTAAGGGCAAGATCCCATCTTCTCAACTGAAGAAATATGCTTTGGGTGTTCCAACACCCTCGACTGGTGTACTACTGGTCATTCTCAGTCTTTCCGTACGGGCCCCAGAGTGAGCCATGCTGGGTGTGGGTGACACTCCAAAGTTCTAACACTTTAGTAATCAAACCACATAAAACTTCAGAATGTCTCTTTCACCTATGTGTAGCCAGCCCCTGTGTCTATAAGCTTCAGAGCTCAAAAGTCTTGGCTAGAAATGTTTATAATGTGATTTTTTACAATTTCTCAGCATGTCTGAAATAGGTTTTTGAAAAGTATATGTTTAAAATTGATTTTAACAAAATATAGAATAATAACATTCTAAGTGGTCTCAGATTATTGGTGCTGAGTTTGTGCTGAATAAAAGCACATGTAACACTTTGGGATAAATGTTTTTTAGATAGGTGAAATATTTTAAAATGTCAAGGCATGTCAGACTACCCCGAAAGTGGCTGAGAGGCCTCAGACTCCTGAGAGTTAACCCTTTGGGGTCTAGGGGTAGGAAACACATGTTCACTGACTGGGGCATGATCACACATTTCTTCAAATATCATAAACTTAATTCATGGCAAATAAATTATTTCTTATATATTTGTTTTGCCATTACATTCATCTTTATTTTAATATATATTGTAAATATGTCAGATTTTTGTTAAGTTTGAAATTTGACATCAAAGTATAGACATTGCAAAATGCAGTTTCGAACACTTGCAGAAACATTATAAAAGTACATAGTAAGCAATGCTGGCAGTTTGTTTTGATCCCAGATATCTGATCACCAAAGTCTTGGCTACATGAAGATGACTAAATGGTGTAGATGCAACATTCATTTGCATAAATAAATAAGAAAAACCTAACTCATGTCACTATTTCTGGCTCCTTTCATTGAATATGTAGCAACTTTCATGTGTATGAATGAGCCATTGTCACCTGGCCACGTCCCCAACCCCCTTTTATGGCGCTGAAGGGGATGTATCTGGATCGCGTTTCACCGTTGTGCTGTTAATCAAATTACCATGCGAATGCGATTTGAATACGCGCTAATGCGGCTATTTAGAATGTGAATAGCGATCTTCAGGTGAGAGCGGCACTACACGCCCCCGATGCAGGTAAAACAAAGTAAGATGACATGGTGATACGAATAGAAAGAACAAGAGTGACTGACTTAAGCGTCTTGGTCTCGAAGCGGCTCTGATCGCCCACCCACTTGCAAATCGCGCTATTCGCATGATAATAACATGATAATCCGACAGTTAGTATTGGGTAAAGAAATATGTGAATACGCCCATTGTGACCGAAATAAACAAGAGCACATGTCTGGGTAGTGTTTACACTGATCGGCTACAATATGGCACACGGATACGTCTCTGCCGCTGAAGCTTTGCGCCAGTGTTGCCACTTTCAGCAGTGAAGCTCATACCTGTGTTCATGGCTCAGTGGGCTAAGCCTGTGTGCCTGCAATCACGTGGTCGCCGATTCAAACGCAGCGTATTTAGAACGTGAATAGCGATCTTCAGCTGAGAGCGGTCCTACACGCTCCCGATACAAGTAAAGCAAAGAAAGGTGACACGATTTGCTTTTTTGCCTATTTAACCTAATTAAAAAAACTTTAATACTTCCGACAATGGACGTTTTGAAAAGAAGACAGATTACGGATTTAGCCAGCGTTTTTTTCATGATTCTACATTAAGATTTCAGCGAGATATAAACTGAAATAGACGCGAAAAGTATGCGATGTCGCCGACGACATACTCGACCCCAGAGAGTTAAGGGCCAGGTGCGTCCCGGAAAAGGGGCAAGCTGCTGATCCCGGCAGCAAAGCGGTGGTGATGTCGACGTCGGGCATCCTCAGGGGTGAAGCGGCGGTGGCATCAGGCATGAACACCACCGGATTAAGAATCGGGAGGGGGTCTTCCCGATTCACTGCAGGGGAGGCAGCGGAGACCGTGATGGCTCCCTGGAGGACCTCTGGTGCTTCCTCCCGGCATCGGCTCTTCCGCTTCTTTTTCCCTCCAGTTTGAGGTGGAGTCGGGGGCACTTCATGTAGCATTGACAGCAGGCGGTATGGCAGTCCACTGTCCGAGGCTACCCGCTTCATCATTGACTCCACGGCCCCTCTTCTAAGCTGCCATATATTCCTGGGCACCTCCTCAGCCAGGTGCGTGTCTCCGAGCAGTGGGATCATCCCAGACTTCGGGCTGATCAAGCCAGTAGATTACCTTGTTGGTAGTGCTGAGGTATTCCTCCTCTGCCATATGAGGCGTCTTCTTCGCGAGTCCTGTCATTCTGTCTTAACCAGGTGAGCACAGACCAAGGAAGCAGGAGAAGGACATGAAGGCTTGGGTAAAAAGGGGTTTAATGGGGAGATGGAGAGGCATGCAAGGCAGACAAAAGGCTTCACACATCATAACAATACAATGACAGGACTAGGGAAACATACTCTGACATGGACTTAAATACACCAAACTAATGAAAACAACTTGAAACAGCTGGTAAACACAGGGAATCCATACAAGGTTAACGAGGAGGGTGTGGCACACAGGAGGATCGGATGAGCAGGGTGTGACAGCGAATAGTGATCTTCAAGGTGAGGTCGGTACTACATGCCCCTGATGCAGGTAAAACAAAGAAAGGTGACATGTTTTTTTGCCGATTTAACCTAATTTTAAAAATTTTAATACTTCCAATAATGGACATTTTGAAAAGAAGACAGATTACGGATTCAGTCAGTGTTTTTTTCATGATTCTACATAAAGATTTCAGTGAGATATAAGCTGAAATAGACATGAAAAATATGTAGCGTCGCCAATGATGCACTCGACCCCAGAGGGTTAACCCGACATTAAGTGTAATGTCTGTCTTATGTTAGTTAGGAATAAATGCATGTCTTTTACACAACTTCAGCCTCCGTTCATTGAGTGCTCACAATAGTCCCTGCCTCTGTGCGATCTTGCTACATGCTCTGAAACCTCAAACTCGCCTGAAATATCGCGAGACTCTCTCTCATCGGCCGTGAGGGGAGCTTCACTACCAATCATTTACATTACCTGGTGATGCAGCTCACTGGACGAGCTTTCTAACCTTGGTTACTAATCGATACTGGTAATTAGTGAATCCCATTTAAGTCTCACATTAACAGACTCACAGGGATACCGCAATTGAGTTTGGAGGAGCCGACCATTCGGCATAATGATTGGTTAATAATCAGCATTAAATAATAATTAATTAAACTTTAATTTCAAACATATTGGTGGAGATATAAAAAATTACCTGAGCTAATAATTCCTACATTACCTATACGGTCTTTACGGACAACGTGTAACCATCCATATTATATTCTTGTCCATCCTTTTCTCTCAACCACGTTTCAGTTATTCCTATAATATCATAAAAGTCCGATGAGATAAAAGTATGGAGTTAATTTAGTGCCAAAAGTATCAATCAAAATTTTGAAAACCGCAAGCAAATCATTAAGTATCAGAATGAAAATTTGTATTCCAAATATCAAAAAAGTCAAATAAAATAATTTTATCCTTCTTCTTCTCTAATTTGTTTTGCTTTTGGAATTTTTTTTTTTCGCTTTTGGAATATTTTACTTTGCTTTTGGATTTTTTTTTTGCTTTTGGATTTTTTTTTTGCTTTTGACTTTTGGCACTGTTTTAATGGGTGGGCGGGCCTTAGCAGCTTACACGTCTATTGGTCAGCTGGAATTTGGAGTGAACACGCCTTTAACCATCTGAGCACACCCACTCCATGACACATCAGAACATCGCAACATAGCGGGAAGCTCCGGAGTCAGTTTACAGCATGGAATTGCATCTTTGTAGTTGTATAATAGTGTACTTTTATTAGGAATCGGTGTATGCAACACATATTTCGCGTTCATGAAATGTCACCAACCCATCCAATTCAGTAACTTTCGCTATTCCACCAACGCGCTGACCAGGGAAGTTTCTAGCTATTGAAAAGATGAGAGGCTAAGTCAAGTTTACCTGGGGCACCGCAGTTAAGTTAGCTTCATATTCGATATTCAGTTTTGAGGCTTTAATAACATTTAACGGAAGTAAGGTGGGGCATTTTTAATGTCAAAATCTTGATGTCCAGTACACAGACAACGATGCACACCGATTATTTTTGCGCTTCAAACCATTTTGTGATTTGTGCAAAATCGTGTTAATAGCTAATATAATAGGCCCTGTCAGCTATAATGACATGGTGGTTTAGCATTTTGGGCTCATGGTGACTGTTGCACACCCCTTTCTTTCCCAGATTGCTTTACATACGATTTTTAATTAATTTTTGAATGTTCGAAGGTATCCGTATAATGTGCAATGGGATAATACATGAATGGGTTAATAACTTTAAAACTAGATAAGACAGGCACACATCTAGTGAAGTGTGCTTTGATCAGTGGACTACAGGGAACAATGCACACCCCTTGGATTTTCAGATTATTTTTGTCTGTAATAGTTACTAATTATTATATTGCATCCATTTAAAGTGCAATGGAGCAACACACTATAAGGGGTTAACAGCTCTGAAACAATTTTAAAATGGGACAGCCATGTCCTATGAAGTCTGCCTTGATCAGTGGACTCTGGAGGACAATGCACACCTCTTGCATTTTCAGAATAACTTTCTAAGTTATTAATTAGTACGCTGTATCCATATTATATATGGTCGATACCCGATATAATCATGGGCGTCGCCGCCATTAAATCTCAAGGGGACGTGTCCCCCTCACATTCCATAATTATTCGTTTGGACCCCCCTTCCCCCACATTTAACATAAAATATTAGTTTTATGCCAGTGCGTCCCCCTCCCCCCCTCACATTCAAAATGCTTCTGACGCCCATGGATATAATAGAGATAACACATATGTAGGAATTATTAGCTCAAATAAATTTTAATATTCTCCACCAATATGTTTGAATTAATTAAAGTTTAATTAATTATTATTTAATGCTGATTATTAATCAATTGTTATGCCGAATGGTCGGCTCCTCCAAACTCAATTGCGGTATCCCTGTGAGTCTGTTAATGTGAGACTTAAATGGGATTCACTAATTACCAGTATCGCTTAGTAACCTGGGTTAGAAGGCTCGTCCAGCGAGCTGCATCACCAGGTAATGTACACGATTGGTAGCGAAGCTCCCCTCACGGCCAATGAGAGAGAGTCTCGCGATGTTTCAGGCGAGTTTGAGGTTCAGAGCGTGTAGCAAGATCGCACAGAGGCAGGAACTTAGTGTGAGTACTCAATGACGGAGGCTGAAGTTGTGTAAAAGACATGCATTTATTCCTAACTAACACTACAACTAACATAAGACAGACATTACACCTAACACAAACAACAAACACGAAATAACGGAATAAAACAAACGATGTAATTATGAAAATGCAATGACTGGATTTAAATGAGTAACCTTAAATGGGAAATACTGTTCTGCAAAGCAAGCATAGTTTGTGGAAACACGACCCTAAAGTCTTATAGCAGGTTAAACAGAACAGCTTAAGTTGTTAGAATGAAAGGAAGTTGGTTTACTTGGTTGAAGAGTGGGGGGGGGGGTCTTGGCAGTTGATGGCAGAGCTGCTGAGCTGATGGCACTCAGGATGGCGCGGCGTTTGGAGCAGTGGAGTGGAGTCCCTTTGGATTCTCTCTCCTGGTGAAGCTTTGTCTTGGGTGCTGTTCTCTGTTCAGCTGGGCCTTCACCGGAGGGCTTCTGTGGGCTTCTCTCCTCCCAGGCTGATGTTCTCCTTCGGGCTGGCGGTTATTCTCTGCGCTGCTGCTGGTTGTTCTCTGCGCACCTTTGTTCTGAGGTGCTAGATTTTTATGGTCTAAAGTTCATGAATAGGGATGACCAGGAATTTGACTCCTGGCCCAATGGCTGGCCATCCATTTGGCGGGCTTTCGGAAGGGGGTCTGTATCAGTCCTTTTGGGATTTATGGCCCGCCTGATTCTACCTTTACTGATGATTTTCATTAAGCTGTTATAACTTTTGATACATCCACTTTTATGGTAATCACTGACCAGATTCGGAATCAGGGGTGATTAACAATCAGTTTGATACCAAACATGCCATACCAGCTTCACAGGTACATACCTCATACCATCTGCATTAATTGATTAAACAATTAATTATTTTACTTATGTGACTCATTCACATCAGTATGGGATACAGGTGTTTTGGATTGCACCTCAACAGATGTTACACTTTGTGCGGATATTACATCGAATATTCCTATTACAAACAGCACATCTTATCCATAGATAGGCGTGGCCGTTAGTTTGTGGTAATATCAATATAAGTTGCACATCTGGAAACAACATATTTTGTTTGGTGTGGCTTGTGCCAATTCATCTTCTCCAGAATGGATAAGATACACCTTAATTCAGTTCTTTTAACATAGCATGGTAGAAACAAAGAAACTTGGTGACTGTCCACCAAGATCAGATAAGGACCACAAAGGAATGTTGGAAGAGAAGGGGGGGTTTTAACAAAGAAGACTCTAGTTAGGACACATTGGTTACATTCACTTTCCAGATTCTTCTGGTATACCATGAGAACATATATACAATGGTAGCTATACCAATCTATTTATTTAAATTTATATGTGTTCAAGTGCAAAGGGGTGAAATAGGTGATACTCCGTGAACATGGTTATAAGGGTGGCACACAAAACACTAAGATTGTCTAAGGACACATACAAACATAACATATCTGTATATTGAGACTAGTAGTCGTGAGTAAATCAATATACAGGGTATACAAAAGCCAAACTTAACTGAAATTTCCTTTAGGGTGTTCGTCTGTTGGGTGAGTGAGATGTAAGGCAGAGTGTATGTGGAGGGGGTTGTGTGCCAAGTCGAGGGACCCCTGTCCGTGAAGTCCACTCTGCTTGTCTGTAGGTCCCTAAATCTTTGGGCAATAAAAGTTGGAGTGCTAGCCTCCCTGGTTATCTGTGTGTGTGTGTTTGTGTGTGTAACCCCCCTTTGGTGCCTCTCGTACCAGGCTCGGCCTTGTCTCAGGCCACCTGGAATTTAGGCCCTGTGATATGTGCATGTGTGATCCTACACATATTAATCAATAAATAAGTTGTAAAGTGTGATTAAGGCAGTGCACCGTGGGACAAAGCAAATGTACCGCAGCTGAATTGCTTGATTATGTGTTTCGTCACATTTAATACATTAGCATTAAGCTTTAGTGTGTTGCCTCAATGACATGTAATATGGATACAGCGCACTAATTAATACCTGTTAGAGAGAAAGTTATTCTGAAAATGTAAGGGGTGTGCATTGTCCCCCAGGTTCCCCTGATCAAGGCAAACTTCAGCTGGAAGCTAGAAGCTTTAGCTAGAAACTTCCCTGGTCAGCGCGTTGGTGGAATAGCGAAAGTTACTGAATTGGATGGGTTGGTGACATTTTATGAACGCGAAATATGTGTTGCATACACCGATTCCTAATAAAAGTACACTATTATACAACTACAAAGATGCAATTCCATGCTGCAAACTGACTCCGGAGCTTCCCGCTATGTTGCGATGTTCTGATGCGTCATGGAGTGGGCGTGCTCAGATGGTTAAAGGCGTGTTCACTCCAAATTCCAGCTGACCAATAGACGTGTAAGCTGCTAAGGCCCGCCCACCCATTAAAACAGTGCCAAAAGTCAAAAGCAAAAAAAAAATCCAAAAGCAAAGAAAAATATTCCAAAAGCAAAAAAAAAAATTCCAAAAGCAAAACAAATTAGAGAAGAAGAAGGATAAAATTATTTTATTTGACTTTTTTGATATTTGGAATACAAATTTTCATTCTGATACTTAATGATTTGCTTGCGGTTTTCAAAATTTTGATTGATACTTTTGGCACTAAATTAACTCCATATAAAAGCCTCAAAAACATGAATTTTATTCCTAATACTCCTGGAGTTTAAATACAGACAACAAAGGGTAGGCCTATTACGGTGCCAACTTATAATATGATTTTTTGGGGCTTTCCGTTTCCCCCCACTTACATACTTAACTAACCTCCCTGCCCCCCCCCCAGTCCCTAGTTTAAACATTCCTCAACTACTCTACACATACGCCTTCCCAGTATACTGGTTCCCCTCTGGTTCAGATGCAACCCATCCGGCTTGAACAGGTCCCACCTGTTCCAGAAGGTCCTCCAGTGCCCCATAAACCTAAACCCCTCTTTCCTAGACCATCCTTTTAGCCACGCATTTAATCTCCTTATCTCAGCTAATTTAGCCTGACTTGCGCGTGGCACGGGGAGTATTTCAGAGAATACCACCATGGACCGTCTGCTTCTAAGCTTATTGGCGACTTATATAAATTTATCCTGTTAGCAAGACCATAAGGCATCATGAGATATTCGTATTGACTGGTGTGTGTGATGAAGGAGGTCTTCCACTCATCGCCATTACGAATGCGTATAAGGTTGTACGCACTGCGAAGATCGAGCTTTGTGAATACCTTCGCTTTTTGAAGCTGTTCCAAAGCGGAGGGTATCAAAGGTAATGGTTCCCGGTGCTTTATAGTTATGGCATTGAGTGCACGGTAGTCAATACACGGCTGTAAACCCCCGTCTTTCTTTTTGACGAAAAAGAAACCTGCAGTAATGGGAGAGGTAGATGGACGGATTATTCCCAACATCAAGCTTTCTCATATGTACTCTTCCATGGCTGCCTCCTCGGTGGTAGAGAGGGGATAGAGTCTTCCCTTGGGAAGAGGTACCCCCTCGAGGAGGTCGATCGAGCAGTCGCACTCTCGATGAGGTGGGAGCTGACTAGCGAGCGACTTAGTGAACACATCTCGGAATCCTGCATACTCTACGGGGATGATGGAGAGGTCCTCCAGTTCTGGGCTTTCTATGTGCGAGGCGCAAGAGGGTAGAGCTAAACAGCTGGAAAAACATTGTGGAGACCAGGCCACGATCTCCCTGGAGGACCAGAGAATCTGTGGATCATGTTCCTGTAGCCATGGAAGGCCCAGGATCACGGGATCTTTAGTGCTGGGGAGAATTAAGAAGGTTAGTTTTTCAACATGCAAAGCCCTGACTCGGAGGGTTATCGGGTCTGTCCGGTGGTTAACAGTCCTCAAATGACAGGGAGGACCCCCGGGACATCAGCTCATCTTCAAGTTTGAGGTTAAGGGCTCGCCAATAGAGGATGCGTAGACAGTCCTCTGGCCAAAAAAATCCTGCTGCAATGGTGTGGAATTCTAATGAGAATTCCGCCATGGTCCGGGATCCCTGGCGTAGATCCACGAGTCACTCCCCTAGACTGCGTCCCACCACGGGGTGATCAAAGATCTCCTTAATGGCAGCCTGGAAGTCACGAGTAACGGGCTGTTCACAGGGCAGTCACCCATTCGCGGGCTTGCCCTGTCAGCAGCGAGATCACAAAGCGAACCCGGGCGGTATGCTCCACAAACCACTCCTCTATATAAAGACCACACTGCATGAGAAAAGCATTGCAGTGATCTGGATTGCCGTCATACTTCTCGGGCATAGCAACGGGTACTGGAGCGGAAGCCCGTGGTGGGGAGTCTGGCAGCTGGGCTTGAGAAGTTTGTCTCTCAAGGAGTTGAGACACCAGAGTGGTGAGCTGATCCACCTGATGCTAGAGACGATGGCTCTCTGCAGGGTCCATGCTTCGGAGGCGAAGTATTCTGTGATATATTGGACTGACACAGGAGGCAGACCCCGAAGTGCAGTAGCTAAAAGGTTTATTCAAAGATCCGAGAACAGCAAAAACCAGGAGGGGAATCCTAAAGAACAGTCGAGATACAGGCAGAAGTCGGGAACCGGGAAGGTCAATCCTACACGTAGGGACGAGATGTGGGGACGATGAGGGAGAAGGAGCAGGGTCGTGAGGGCAGGACGGAGCAGGAGGGCAGGTCAGGTGGGATCAGGCAGGTCGGAGAAGGGCGAGGACCAGGTAGGGTATTTGGAACAGCAGGGCAAGACACAGCAGGCAGGACAAGCAGGGGAGACAAGACACAGGCAAAATGCTTAGTACGGCTTATTCGGGAACGGCAACAATACTTTGCACTGGCTTCTGGGATATGCCGGTTTAAATAGAAGTGCTGCTAGCTGCCATTTGTCTACCGGCGCTCGGCCCCACCCTTGTGGGCGTGACAGGTATGCGTATTTTACCTTGTCGAAAGCCTTTTCACCATCTAGAGATAAAAGTGCTGCATCTGTTTTATCTTTATAATTATGTATTATATTCAGTACTCTTATATTATATTCAGTACTTCAGTGAGGGGGGGGGGTCTTGGCAGTTGATGGCAGAGCTGCTGAGCCGATGGCACTCAGGAAGGCGCGGCGTTTGAAGCAGTGGAGTGGAGCCCCTTTGGATTCTCTCTCCTGGTGAAGCCTTGTCTTGGGTGCTGTTCTCTGTTCAGCTGGGCCTTCACCGGAGGGTTTCTGGTGGGCTTCTCTGCTCCCGGGCTGATGGTCTTTTCTGTACGGCTGCTGGGTGTTCTCTGCGCACCTTTGTTCTGAGGTGCTAGATTTTTATGGTCTAAAGTTCATGAATAGGGATGACCAGGAATTCGACTCCTGGCCCAATGGCTGGCCATCCATTTGGCGGGCTTTCGGAAGGGGGTCTGTATCAGTCCTTTTGGGATTTATGGCCCGCCTGATTCTACCTTTACTGATGATTTTCATTAAGCTGTTATAACTTTTGATACATCCACTTTTATGGTAATCACTGACCAGATTTGGAATCAGGGGTGATTAACAATCAGTTTGATACCAAACATGCCATACCAGCTTCACAGGTACATACCTCATACCATCTGCATTAATTGATTAAACAATTAATTATTGTATCTATGTGACTGATTCACATCAGTATAGGATACAGGGGTTTTGGGTTGCACCTCAACAGATGTTACACTTTGTGTGGATATTACATCGAATTTTCCTATTACAAACAGCACATCTTATCCATAGATAGGCATGGCCGTTAGTTTGTGGTAATATCAATATAAGTTGCACATCTGGAAACAACATATTTTGTTTGGTGTGGCTTGTGCCAATTCATCTTCTCCAGAATGGATAAGATACACCTTAATTCAGTTCTTTTAACATAGCATGGTAGAAACAAAGAAACTTGGTGAGGTCCACCAAGATCAGATAAGGACCACAAAGGAATGTTGGAAGAGAAGGGGGGGTTTTAACACAGAAGACTCTCTAAAAGTTAGGACACATACAAACATAACGTATCTGTATATTGAGACTAGTAGTCGTGAGTAAATCAATATACAGGGTATACAAAAGCCAAACTTAAATGAAATTTCCTTTAGGGTGTTCGTCTGTTGGGTGAGTGAGATGTAAGGCAGAGTGTATGTGGAGGGGGTTGGGTGCCAAGTCGAGGGACCCCTGTCCGTGAAGTCCACTCTGCTTGTCTGTAGGTCCCTAAATCTTTGGGCAATAAAAGTTGGAGTGCTAGCCTCCCTGGTTATCTGTGTGTGTGTGTTTGTGTGTGTAACCCCCCTTTGGTGCCTCTCGTACCAGGCTCGGCCTTGTCTCAGGCCACCTGGAATTTAGGCCCTGTGATATGTGCATGTGTGATCCTACAGCTTATAGGTCCAATATTCTCACATTTATTAGAAGGTTTTCCTGGGTTTGGTAGCAAGAGCGGCTTTAGTAGCTGAGTAATTTATTTTTTTATTTTTTATATAATTGAACTAGCAAACCATCTGTGTCAGGTTCCATGTCGGGCAAGCGGAGAAACAGGCGAGAAAGTCATGAATGCTTTATTCGGAGCGGACAGGACGAACGGGAGCACACAGCAAACCACGTCAATGACAGACCTGGGGAAACTAACTCGGACGTGGACGAAATACACAGGACAGGCTGAACATAACAGGTGATTACGATTGGGGTAGAACACGTAGGTAATGAGGGGCGTGGCACACACGAGGATCGGACGAGCCGGGCGTGACAGAAACCCCCCCAAAAGGCGTGCACTCCGGGCGCGCCTCAGGGGAGGCGCCGGACAAGACGAGGGACACGGGACCTGAAAAACAAGACCAAAAACATCAACGAGGGACCGAGAACAGGACGGAAACACAGAACAGGGACAGGAAGTAGGACAAGACCTGACACAGAACAGGGAACGCAGACAGGCATACAAGGAAAGGAGACATAGAGGGAACAGAGAACAGAGGAACAGAAGAGGCACAGAGGGACGAGGAGCAGAAACAGGAGGGACGAAGGAAGGTGGCGGAACAAAGGCACAGGGTTCTTGCAGGTTTCAGTAAGTTAAATTTAAGACCAACTCGATGCATTACTAGAAACATTTGAATGATACCAGAAATTCTCATATTTTATGTCACTCTTATCCTTAGCCCAACATCCACATATCATATGTGTTTACAAAGTGCGTTTTAATAAGTTCACATGTGTTTAAAGCATGTGGGAGTGGTATTTTAAGGCTTAAACTATAAAAAAAAAAGTTTATGTATATGGTCTTTCTATATCGCGGATTTTCACCTATCGCTGATGGGTCTGGAACGTAACTTCCGTGATAGGCGGGGGATCCAGATCCATCAGCCATAGGTGAAAATCCGCGATATAGAAAGACCATATACATTTTTATATACACATTTTATACTTTTTTATAGTTTAAGCCTTAAAATACATAGTGATCCCCCGCCTATCGCGGAAGTTACATTCCAGACCCATCAGCGATAATGAAAACAACTGGAAACAGCTGATAAACATGGGGAATCCACACGGGGTTAACGAGGGGGCGTGGCACATGGGAGGAGCGGACGAGCAATTTTTATTCAAATAAGTTTTTTTTTCATCTCTATTTTGCTTTTTTGTCTTGGTTTAACTTTTTTAAATTTTGTTTTTATAAAGCACATTAAATAACCCCTGTGTGTGATAATAAAAACTTGCCTTGCTATACCATAAGGAGACCGAGAAACGTTCTCCTCAAGACCACATGAACAACTAAAAGCTATATGCTGGAAACTAAGACATTCACAAGGTAACTCCATGAAAAGTTCTCTAAAAGTAGAAATGTGTTTATTTTATGATAAGATAACATGATAAGATATGTAGTTGCCTTTTAACTGAAAAAATTCACTCCAGTCATCAGAGAAAAAAATTACTAACGCACTACATCAAAACATTTACATAATGTATGGCATGAAATAAACTGGTAACTATATCATTCAGTAATACAAATAATAAAACAACATACCGTTCACATTGGCCTCAAAAACTAAGTTAGCCCTTGATTCACCTGCACTTCCTGTTGTGGCTGAGCGTGCACCTGACGTCAGTGGCTGAGAGTGCAGTTCTGCAGCCAGACCTTTCTCAAACTGTTTCTTTGCCTAGCTGCAGTGATCACGCAATGGGATTTGTAGTTTTATTGCCACTCAGACACCGGTGCAGACCAGAAAACACAACCAACAGATTATCGTTTTACAGCGTTTTACTATTTTATTTTCTGCGGACAACGCTTTTTGGGAATGAATGGAGGTAAGAATTTTAAGACTTGGGTAAATTAAATTTAAGACCTAGGATGAAAATCTGGGCATTTTTAAGACATTTTAAGGCCTTAAATTTAACTTTCTGAATTTTAGACTTTTTAAGACCCCGCGGGAATCCTGAAGGCAGGAGGACAATGGGGAGCCCGAGGGAACCCAGGTGGGCGAGGGAAGGCAGCCGCAGGGGCCACAGGCGGCTGGGAGGCCGGAGCCAGAGGGGACCACGCAGGGGACAAGGAGATAGACATAGGGAAGGACAGAGGAGACGAGGAGGGAGCAGGAGGGGACACTGGCGCAGGCAAGCAGGAGGGGGAAGCCGACGCAGGCGAAGACGGAGCCGGGGAAGGCACGGTCCGACGCCAAGCCGAAGCAGAGAGACCCGGAGGCGGCCGACGAGTCGTCGGAGGGACCGCAGGCGGGCGACGAGGCACCGGAGGGGGACCCGGAGGCGACAGCCGAGCAAGACCCACAGGACCCACAGGCAGCCACCGAGCCACAGCCAGGGGAAGCACGGGCGGGACCCTGGCCCTGCGCTTGTGTCCCCTTCCTTTACAGGACACTGAAAGGTGGGGTCCTCGTGGGTGTTAGCCTCGCTGGGGCAAGGGTAAAGGAGTCAGTAGGGAGATCCCTGAGGGGTCCCACTCGAGCTCCTCCTCCAAGGAGGAAGGAGCGGTGGTCAGATTGTCAGGGACCTCCTCGGGGACTGGGACCAGGGCTTGGGGCACTGTAGTAGGGACCGGGACAGGCAGATACGGGTCCGGAGCCTCGGGCGGAGCAGGAGGTGTAGGCCTAGGAGCCGCGGGCGTGGCGGCAGGCGGTGCAGCCGGAGAGACCGGTCGGACGGGCGAGACGGGCTGGACAGGCAGTGCCGCGGGCAGAGCGGCGGCAGCAGGCAGGGCCGCGGGTGTGCGGCCAGCAGGGTGCGCCTCAGCATGCACCTCGGGTGTGCGTCCAGCAGGGGGCGCCTCAGCAGGTACCTCGGGCGTGCGGGCAGCAGGGGCCTCGTTGGGCGGTACGACTGCCGCTGGAACAAGCGAGACAAGCAGATCAGGAACGACGGGCAGATCAGGTGGCGCTGGCGAGTCAGGCGGGATGGGCAGGACAGGTGGCGCCGGTGAGTCAGACATAGCAGAAACCGCGGGGGGTGAAGACGGAGACTGCACCCCCACCGCGGGTGCCGTCCTTCTAGAGAGTTGAGGGACCCGCAGAATGGCATCCCCAACTGACCTGGCCAGGTGTGTCCCTAGAAAGGGGCGAGCTGCTGGCTTGGGGAAGGAAGCGGCAGCAATGCAGGCGTCCGGTACCAGCTTGCGCGAAGTGGCGGTGGCAACCTCAGGGCTGAACACTGCGGGGTCCAGCATCGAGAGAGCATGCCCCCAGGAAGATTGTCGGCACTTCTTCTGGTTTTCTCTCTCTCTCTGCTTCTTCTTTCTCCAGCGGGCGGCTGTCGCGCTTCCAGACGGGGACATCTCGCACAATATGTCTCCGCTCCGGCTGGCCAGCGCCAACGCCTCGGGGTCCTCCTGGGGTTGGGTTTGCCAGTAAAGCACCTCCTAGAGCAATCCGACGCGTTGCCGCTCGGATCGTGGAGATGAGTCCTCCTTCTTGAGGTCTGTCATTCTGTCAGGTTCCGTGTCGGGCGAGCGGGGAAACAGGCGAGAGAGTCGTGAATGCTAGAAAACGGGGTTTTTATTCAGAGCGGACAGGACGAAAGGGAGCACACAGCAAACCACGTCAATGACAGACTTGGGGAAGCTAACTCAGACGCGGACTAAATACACGTAGCACACGTAGGTAGTGAGGGGGCATGGCACACACGAGGATCGGACGAGCTGGGCGTGACAATCTGGTCCTCCTCTCTTTCCTGCTTTCATACTATCCTAACTTTTTCTATTTCCTCCTTAGTTATAGTTTGTTCCTAGTAATCTATATCTTACTTTGATATACGTAGATGGTGTACTTAAGCTATCCAAAAAGCCATTCAATTTACTTCTACATCAGTATTATACAATATTTCATAGTATATCATTAAAGCCTCATTGATTTTCTGTGTATCTATTAAAGTCGTATCCCCCACTAAAATAATAATAATAGTTGTACTGCCCTTCAGGCAGTAGGAACTGCGAATATCCTTTTATGTGGAACTTTGCTGCCACCTATTGGCGTTTTGTGAACTGCAGTTGCTTTGGATTCTGTAAGCGCCATATTGGTTTTGCTAGTGGCAGAGCAGCCGAACAGACGTGTCTTCATGAGTGCTGCATTTTAGTTTAAGTTTCTTCGAAGCAATGCCTGTAAGTAGCAGTTTATATGTTATAATCCACATTTATGCTCACTTATGTGAAAGGAAATAACTTTGTGCTTGTTGACTTATGTTTACTTGAATTAGTTATGGAAATGTCTGAGTGCTGCGAGAACTCTCATTGTTTGCTACGCGATAAGCTAATTAGCACGCTGTTAAGCTATATCTTATGTTAAACAACAGAACGGTTCAGTATTCAAATTGTTTATCCGTATGTGATAATGTCGTTGCTGTACTATTAATGTATGCAACTGAGGGACTTTTCTGTTAGCCTTTTGGCTAATTCCGAGTTGTTTCTGTTTTGTCAGTTTCACTCCATTTCACATGGAAATAAAGGAAGAAGTGAGTAATCCTGACTCTTGTGAAAGGAGTTTGGCTGATGGTTGAGTTTGGTATCGGGCACCATAACAAGACCATTACAATAGTAATAATAATAATAATAATACATTTTATTTTTTCATTAACAAAATCTCAAAGTGCCACATTAAAAACAAGTTAAAAACATCCATAAAATCTAAAAATATCACAACTACTGAATATGATATCTCAGCAGTTGTATGCTTTCCTAAATAAAAAAGTCTTTAAATTTGCTTTGAAGGAGTCCAGGTTCTGTGTAACTCACAGCTGGACAGGAAGATGGTTCCATAGCTGTGGGGCAACAGAGCAAAAAGCTCGACCTCCCTAGTACAAAGCTTAGTACAGGAAACTTGAAGTAGCATACTACCTGATGATCTGAGGATGCGGTTGGAGGTTTGCAAACTAATCAAATCTTGAAGATATGAAGGTGCCAGGCCAAAAATACATTTATGGGTTAACAGTAGAATTTTGTACTCAATCCGAGAAGAAACAGGGAGCCAATGAAGTGACTTGAGGATGGGAGTAATAGGTCCGAGAGGACCCCGTGGCGCTGGAATTAGCCAGCTGGAGTGGGACCCTCCTAGGCGAGATGGTTCCGCCCAGGAACGCGCACCTCATGGAAGAGGTGCATGAAAACCTCCGGTAGCTGGTGGAGCGCGTGACTGAGGGAAGAACCCAGCCAGTCACGCTGCACAGGGCAGAGGTTGCTGAGCCGCCATCCGTCCTCCCGGAGAAGGCTCAACCTCCACTTACAACCGCCAACCAGAAAAAAAGAGAGGAGAGGAGACCGGCGGAAGCCCCAATGATCCTCCTGGGGACCTGCTCTCTCTCCGCAGGGCTCACCACGGACATCCCCACTGCCTCGCTTATACAGGTGCCCAAAGTCCGTTTTGCTGCTGCAGAGCTGCCGCTGCTAGCAGCTTACAGCTTCAGGGAGGCATGCCTAGCTAATCAGGGAGCCAGGGCAATATGGGATGCTATCCTGCGGGTCCAAAGAGCTCTTAAAGGGGCAACGCCTACTCTTACGGCACCAACCCTGGCGGCGATAATTGATGTTCCTGTCCTGCCGGCGCCTGACGTGCCTGCCCGAGGTGCCTGCTGCGGCCTTGCCTCCTGCGGCTGCTGCACCACCTGAGGCCCCACCTCCGCCTGCTGCTACACCCGAGGTCCCGCCTCCACCTGCTGCTCTGCCCGAGGCTCCGGCTCGCCCACGTCTCCTGCTCCACCCATCCTAGCTCCTATGACACCAGTTCCGGAGAAGGTCCCGGACTCTCTGACCACCGCTCCTTTCCCCTTGGAGGAGTTCAAGTGGGACCCCTCGGGGACCTCCCTAATTGCCCCAAAAGACTACCCCAGGAGGAGAACTCTTCTGCCACTACCCCAGAAGGGTCGAGCCTGGCCAGAACCGGGGTCGGGTCCCGCCTGCCTGCAGTTCTCCGGGCTCCTGCTCAGCTGTCGCCTGTGGGTCCCCTGCCGTCGCCTCGTCATTCGCCTCCAATGCCTCGTCATTCGCCTGTGGGTCCCTCCACCATGGCTTATTGGTGGACAGCGTCTCTGCCTGCTGTGGCTTCCCCTCCCTCTTTGCCTTCACCATGGTCCCCTTCTGCTCCCTCCTCGCCTTCACTGGCGCCCCCTTCGTCTTCCTCCTTGCCCACTCCATTGGTCCCTCCGGCTTCTTCCTCGGCCCCTTTGTGGTCCCCTCCGGCTCCTGCCTCACGGCCGCCCGGGGTCCCTCCGGCTTCTCTATCGCCTGCGGCCCCTCCAGCTGCCGCCTGTTGTGGCTCCCTCAGGCTCCCCTTTGCCTCCTGGCCTTTCCTGTCTGGCCTCCCATGTTTGCTCCTCATGCCTGTGTCCCTCCTGTCTCAGCTCCTCGTCCCCCTGTGGTTCCTCCAATCACTCCCGGTCCTTTTGTCCCTTCAGTTGGTGTTTCCCCTGTGTCTCCCTTCCTGGTCTGCCTGTCTGTGTTCCCTGTTTTGTGTCGGGTTTTGTCCTGGCTTCTGCCCTTGTGTTTGTTCTGTGTTTTGGTTCTGTTCCCTGTGCCCCAGTGATGTTCTTGTCTCGTCCGTCACCTCCCCTGAACAAACACTCAACCAAGAACCCTGACACCGAAAAGTGAACCCCCCATACATTGTGGTTTTCAAGTATCAGCACGAACTGCTCCACACAATGTGAGGGCCACCTAAACCCTCACTGTTTACTTATGCCTCCTCCTCTTCTCCTTTGTGATTTTCAATAAAACTTTTCACCTCCGACGGCATTCTGGAGTCCAAGCCTTTGGAGTTCCTGTTTAACTTGGTTGAATTGTTTTCGTTGGTTGTAAATTCCTGTTGCTAGATCATTATAGAATTTAATTTGCTGGCTCTTGTAGGAAATGTTGTTTTTGCCCCAAGCTGCCGTGACGGTTTTCATTTTATCTCCGTAGTGAGGAACTTCATCATAATATATCTTGGGGGTACGTTGTCATCTCTCCTCGGGCCTATTCAGTGCACTCTTTGAAACAGTCCCGGAGTCCGGAACGATATCCCGTCCAGCATTTCTGATATCAGGCTTTCAGTAAAAGCGGTTGGATCCGAGCCTCCGTCTCCCTCTAGCAAGCCCACTATCCTTAAGTTATTACATCGAGATCTTCACTCCTAGTCCTGCACTATTTCCTCCAGTGTTACAGTTTTATCCTGTTGTGGAGGATGAGGAACCTTAGCATGTTTTGCTAACATTAGAGAAGTCAGGATGACTAAACAAATTTTTATCCAATGTGCATAATTACACATCAACAAAGTATTTTTCCTCAGAAAAATTTTAACCTTTTTCTAAATGTGGAAAACTACCTGTATCAGTAATGATAATCAATACTGTCATGTAGACTGTCTGGCAAGAGAGTGTTTACCTTTTAAATGAAGAAATACAGGGATGTCTACTTACCTGGTCGCCATCTTGAAGATACTGGCTGATGAGTTGTTTTTCTAAATTAAACTTCATTTGAAATTCTCTGTGTTAAACAATCTTTTAAAAATGTTGCAGAGGATAAGAACATCTGTCATGGACACTTCATTTTTCCATTATGTTTTTCATTATTACTATAATTGAATGAACTTTTAATACTTTTCCTGTCATCTGAAAATCTCTTGTAGAACATCCATTGATTTTTAAAAAAAATATTTTCATTTTACCCCGTTTAAATTACAACACAGCATACCTTCAGACAGAGCTGGACACATTGCGATAATGTGAATTTTAGCAGAAAATGCAATAAAATATAAAAATAATTCATTCCTATGTTGAAATTACAATTTGTGCAAGGTAGTAAGCACTACTATCTTTATTATGATATTTTGTTACATTACTAAATTATATGTTTAAAATCTTTACTACCATGGTATTTTAATGATTTAATGAGCATCACCCATATGCATATAAATGCGTATATGTCAAAAGAAGAATGATTAACCACAATGGTTAATCATCATGGAGGTGGCAACCGCAGCTGATTCCTCTTACGACTAATCAGTAGAATTCCCTACTTAAGCCTCGCACCGGCAGCAGTGTAGTGAGAGGTATTGTTGGCATGCCCCATTAACTCTTTGTTCTTCCCACAGTTACGGTACGTTATGTTCTGTTCTGTCCATCTGACTGGCCCTTCCCGTACTTCCCACTTCTTCTGCCTGCCCTCCTTCCAATCCCCCCCCCCCCCCCCGTGAAGCTCCTCGTGGATTCCCCTTCATTCATCCGCATCTCCTGACTGACCCCCTGGCTCCTCAACCTTAACACCCACAACTTTGGATAACTTTTCAGCTTCTGGTGTTTCGTGTGGACGGCTTCTGGTTAAGACCCTACAACAACTTCTGACCCTTCCCTGTTTTGCACCAAATAAAACTGGTTGCCTGAAATTCCCTGTCCTGGTCTTGTTTGACAAAACACATCAGGCCAGAATAAATCACTTGTTTGCCAATATTCCTTGATTGGTGAACAAGGAATTGGCATACTCTAAGTAAGAGCCAAGAGTTAACAAAAAAAAACTTTGATTTGCAAATATTGGGCTGCGATTTTATAGTGCATGCCCAATAATCACAAGGGATTCAGATGACAGCAGGGTTGCCAACTCTCATGCATCTGGTGTGACACTCATGCTTAGAAAAGAAATCATTTGGCAAGTACATATTGTTTCCTTGTAAACCTAAAATTAGCTACAGCAAAATAGCTGGAATAGTTTGCAAACCCTACAGACTATTTACAAGGTGTTAAAGATGCATTTCTGTAGATGCATGTTCGTGTGTGAAGAGACTGCAAACTTGTCTTAAACTGAACGTGGAGACTTGCTTACCAGAACAGAACATGCTTTTTATTAGAGTTCTGAATAGGACTATAATAGGCACCCTACTAGCACCAAACCCTCCAACAACTAGCAGAAACACAACGCGGTCAGATGCTGGACCATCAGGTACACATATAGTGGATAATTTACACAACACTAGAAACACGTGAGGATCACACAATGTGCACATAAGACACGGGCAAATGCATGCACAATGATATGGAATGCAGCTATAACCATAACTACAGCTACAACAGTACAACAAGGGCTATTTACAAGTACATGCGGGGCATGCTGGGACATGCAAGTCTCACCGACGCTACAATTTATAAAAACTATAGCGATAAACATTCAGCATTAGACTCTAAATCCGTCTGTTATATCTGTGTTTATTAAACATCATCATAAACTAAGCAATGTTTTTCTATTTCAGTTTCTTTCAGATGTTATAAAGTAATAAATAAAAATATATATAAAAATATAAAACTCTGCTGTGTATCATAACTTCAACAAGTTATAAAATGGATGCAAAATTAAAGATATTAATTTCCACATAGAACTAATCATGTATTCCTTCATAATACTAAGCCACAGATGTCATATCCAGCCCCGCCCCACTTGTCTGCTCCCTGCGTTTCCCTTGGCATGGCCGCTAATCAGCCATGCTTGAAGCTTGTTAGTCTTATCTCTCGTTTCTGCCCTCTTGTTAACCAGCTGCCTTGTTTTTACTCCTCTGTTAGTCATGTATATTAGCATCTCTTAGTGCTGTGCTTTTTGTTCAATCATTGTTCTCTGGTCACAGGTGCTATCCTGCCTATTCCCCATAATAAATACCCCTGCAAGGGGTCTGCTCCCCCACAGCCCTCATCTTTCCCCCGAAGTAGTGATTCTGTTGCATCAGATCAGGGAGGAACTGCTGGCCATCTCCCCAGCCTTCTTACCAACTGTGCAAGTGCTGGTCGGGGCATTACTGGTGCTACACCAGCAGGTAAAAGGGACAGCCCTTCCTGCTAGTCTGCAGCAAGCCCTGGACCCGCCACACATGTTGACCCTGAATCCCAGCTGCCAGAGGTTGCGCAACCTGCCATGATCCTAGTCATCTGTCCAGAGGAATCCTCTGCTGCCTCTGCGATACCAGAGCCCAGCCCAGAAGGGGCTGCTCCGATTACACCCGCCACCTCGAAGTAAGGGAGGTAAAAGCTGGGAAAAAGGGGGCGCAATCTGTCCCACCTCGCCTGAACCAGCTTGTCTGCTTCCTATGTTTCCCTTGGGTGTGGCTGCTAATTGGCCACATCTGAAGCTGGTTAATCTTACCTCTTGTTCCTGCCCTCTTGTTAACTATCCAAAGCTGCCTTGTGTTTACTCCTCTGTTAGTCATGCACATTATCGTCTCTTAGTGCTGTGCTTTTTCTTTAGTCATTGTTCTCTGTTCATATGCCTCATATCCTGTTCATATCCTGCCTATTCCCCATAATAAACACCCCCTGCGAGGGGTCTGCTCGCCCACAGCCTGCATCTGGGTTGTCCTTCTCTAGCTGTAAACATGACAACATAAGGGTCCCCAATGAAGCCCTCGTCATTCCACATCATAGGGACTATAATATGAACATTTATCAGATTATATTTGTAGTGCATACAAATTCATATACAGTGGTACCTCAGTTCTCGAACTCATTAGAACTCTAATTTCTTAAAAGTTGAACCAACCAGTTCGAAAAAAAAATTACCTAGAACTCGATCTGAATCTCAGAAGTCAAACCGTGAACGCCGACCTAAGATAACTCGCGCTGGGAAATGAGTCACACGGCACATCTCTCAGCGGAAACAAAGGGTAAAGCTTCAGTCTCAGCCTCGCATTCGCTGTGATAGCACTGTGCATGTTTAAACTAGCTGAATACATATATTTAGACAGTAAAAATACATTTAGACAACGATAGACAGTAACAGTCATTATAATTATATAATAAAATACATTTAAAAATAATTATTTCTTATTTTAATATTAATAATAAACCATTAATACATTTCAGGGTGTTGGAGTCAACTGCTCCACCAAGTCCGTTGATGAGAAAATTATCGTTTCTGGAGACGTGGTATAAGTTATAAATGATTTTTAAATTACTTTATTACCGTTACCAAAGCTTTGGGGAACAGTCACTCAGCAATCTTTCATGCTTCTTGTGAGCTGCTCCCCGAACAACAGGTGGATACATCCTTTATAGGCAAAAAAGTTGCAACACATCAGCAAAGAATTGCGACATATCAGCATATTACAGTAATTATTAAGCATCTTGTGATCAATAGGGGAGGTGACTGGGCAGTGGAAATTAGTCTGTGGTCACCTTGCTATTGGTGACCATCAGGGCAGTACCAGAATTAACCTTCCCTGCAGCCGTCCCCTGAGGCTGTTATCGCCCTTGCATCTCACTTGTCCCTCAAGCCCCCCTCCCCATGGCTATTTATATTGTTTTATGTTGCAACAGCTTACTTCTCAAACTTAGATCTATACCTTAGTTTGGGCCTCTTGCGACATACTAGTTCCGCACTTTAAGCATTACAGCCTGCTACAGAATCATTGCATCGTCAGAAGTTTGAAACAGTAAGGACATATAATAATCATACAATTATATATATGCATCTCCGTTTAACAATTACTTCTGGTAATGGTTTCATTACTTCAGCTTTTCATGATTTGCATACTCATTGGTTAATATTCTATAAGCATTAAGCATAATATCAATTTTTCTCCCACAATATTCTGGTGTTTCCTGTTATTTTAGCAAGCTCTAAGTCGCATAAACATGTTCTAGCTCACGCCGTCTGCTCCCCTACGAGAACCAGAGGTGCCCCTAGACGCACCAGGGCGCAGACTCCATGTGCCTTAAGGGGCATCTGGGTCAAAAGGCGTTGTTCCCCGCAGTAATAGTACAGCCCAGCCCGACCCCAGTGTCCAATCGCGTGATTCCCTGTTCCATTAATCACCGTGACATTGCACCAATCTAAGGGAATTTCCCCAATAGTTTGTCCATTTCCCGTGAAGTTAAAACAGTAATACAGGCCCTCTCCCATGTGAGGGTGAAAGGCCCTGCCCTGGTCTTATTGTCGGCGGGAGGAAACAGGGAGGCAAGCGTGGTGCAGTTTGCGGGGGTGGCCTCCCTCCCTCCCTAGTGGTATCCCTATTTATCAGAGGGGTATATTGGGCCTGGTTTGGTATACAACTGAGGTCGCGCGGCTGCGCAACCCACACACCCCTCCATGTCCTGCTCACGGGCTGTCTGAGTGATCCATTCCAGCTAGAGCAGGGGTGCCCAAAGTGGGGCCCGCGGGCCAAGGTTGGCCCGCTGTACTATTTAGATTGGCCCGCCAATGAATATCTAATATTTTAAATTATACTGTACTAAAATTTGTTTAAAAAATTCTTAAAGCAAGAATCCCAGTGTAGCTATCAGTGCGTTTACTTTTTAGTGTACGTTGGCCTAACTAATATACAGTCGAACCCGGTTATGTCGCCGGCCTAGGGGGTTGCCAAAAAGCGTCGAGATAACCGATGATCGAGATAACCGAAAACCAATATGGCGGCAATATACTGTATTAAGATATGCTTGAAATGTATTTATGTGCGTTAATAAATTAGAATGTACATGAACGGTTTTGGCGTTGCCGTGATTTGTTTAATGACGCGATCGGCATGCTATAAAAATGCACATACATGTCGGCTAACAACAAAGGCATATGTGCACCAACTAAAAGCGGAGATTTACCAGTATACAATAAAAACCACCGTCGATTCTCGATACAAACCTTTAATTATATTATCCAACATTGCAAACAGAAAGATCGCTCACAAAATCACAAAAAAACCTGCGGGGTGTAGTCCGTTGTTACAAAAAGCAAATCTGCAGTGTCAAAATTACATTCACAAGTCATTTCGCTCTGACAGCTCTGAAATGTATTGTAGTTAATATGGTTTCTTTACAAAGTCTAAAATGCTTTGTTGCTTTTTGCCTTTAACAGTCTGCTTGAAAACAAATGCTTCGATATTATTTATTTTATGCTGTCTAAAACAGTCCATCCCCTACAAAAGAACCATACTGTCGAATTTTTTGTAGCATTTCTATCACCTCACCGGCAGAGGGAATTGGTTCCAAATCTTCGTTCGCATCTTCTTCATCTTCGTTGTCATTGCCGCATGCAGATATGCTTGGCTTTGGTTTTGATGGGGATTTACCTAGATCGCGTTTCACCTGCGTTGTTCAGCGAATTACCATGCGAATGCGATTTGAATACGCGCTGTTTAGCACTTGTGATACATTTTAAAAAGCCGGCGATTAGTCACGGGGATCGAGATAACCGATGTTAAGTGGCGATTTTGGCCCTCTTTCGTGCTCGAGATATTAGGGTTCGGCGACATAAAATAATCGACATAACCGATGAGAAATGCTATTGCAATAAGGGAATTTGACGGTTCCACTTCAAAAACGTCGACTTAATAGGGTTGGCGAGTTAGCCGAGGTCGAGATAAGTGGGTTCGACTGTATATTATACAGTCCTCACTCATGGTGCTTTGATTACATTTGAAATATCTAAGACTAAAATTGAAATATGCAGCACTTCTCAGAAACTTGGACCAGGACTTTGCGTTGCGCTTTGAGGACTTTAGGGAAAGTAGAGGTGACATGGAGCTGTTTTCTCAACCCTTCACCATAAGTGTGGACTCAGTGCCTGATCACATTCAGATGCAGCTAATTGAGTTTCAGTGTGATTCTGAGCTAAAGAATAAATTCATGTCAATACACCTGAAAGACTTCTACACACATGTCTCATCTGAAAGGTACCCAGACATTAGGAAACATGCACAGGTCATGTTAGCTTTGTTTGGCAGCACTTACATCTGTGAACAGACTTTTAGTGTAATGAACCTTAACAAGTCCAGGCTCAGAAGCACTCTGACTGACCCACACCGACAGGACATCCTCACCCTCTCAGTGAGTCAGCTGCAACCTAATATTGATAGGCTGATAAACGCCAAAGAACAGCTTCATGTTTCTCACTAGTGGTGCAATTATATTGTTGCTATTGTTGTTGTGTTGCTGTTGGACATGCACTCTTTGACATTTTGCACTACATGTGATTACAAAAGTTTAGACGTGCTCTAAATGCCTATATATGACTTATTTGTCATATTTTGTTTAATGTTATTTACACAGAAAGGAAGGTTATATAACTGTTTGATAAATAAAAGTACTTTACTTTACTATTAGTGTTTGTATTTTGTGTAAAATATTACATTTGGCCCGCGGTCCTCCGATAGATTTTCATTTTGGCCCACTATGGGAAAATGTTTGGGCATCCCTGAGCTAGAGGTTACCGTCACGATACCCCGTCCCCCGCTGTATCTAACATGGTGTAGTCTACGGAATGCCCTGCTGGCTGGGTGCGGTTGGAGAGGACTTCGCCTTTGCCGGGGGATCTATCAGGGTCAACTCGACCAGTCCCATTGAGTCTGTGCCTGTCTGGTCTACTCCTACATACCAAGTACAGAGTGGTCTTCAGATTCCACGGCCAATCTGTAAGTCCCCCTATTGAAAGTGTTACGGGGTTCTGAGTGGGGGAGTAGTCCTCTGAAACTTCAGCTTGGACCAGTACTGGTCCATTTCCCATTCAGCCCTCCGACAGCCCCCCAGTGCAGGCCAAGGTATTTGGCTCATGTGGGGGGTCCCAGAATCCTGTGTACAGGATCACATCACTCCAGCCCCCACACCAGCTGGCCCCTTTGTGTCCCCATGTACATCTCCGATTCAGCTCCCGATCTATGCAAATGTACAAATCATACGGTCTCCACGAGCCGTTTCTGCCCTGACAGTTAACCCCCTGGGGTCGGCAGTCCTGCCGGCGGGATCTGACAGAAATTTCGCAAAACCATTTAAATAACTCCGCGAGTTTTTGTCATATACACATTTTTTAAAATACCCTCAGAAACCTTGGACGGTCTACTTTTCAAAAATATATAGGTGGAAACTAAATATATTTTTACAGCTTTGTGATACGAATAGAAAGAACAAGAGTGACTGACTTAAGCGTCTGCGTCTCGAAGCGGCTCTGATCGCCCACCCACTTGCAAATCGCGCTATTCGCATGATAATAACATGATAATCCGACAGTTAGTATTGGGTGAAGAAATATGTGAATACGCCCATTGTGACCGAAATAAACAAGGGCACATGTCTGGGTAGTGTTTACACTGATCGGCTACAATATAGCACACCGATACGTCTCTGCCGCTGAAGCTATGCGCCACTGTTGCCACTTTCAGCAGCGAAGCTCATACCTGTGTTCATGGCTCAGTGGGCTAAGCCTGTGTGCCTGCAATCACGTGGTCGCCGATTCAAACGCAGCGTATTTAGAACATGAATAGCGATCTTCAGCTGAGAGCGGTTCTACACGCTCCTGATACACGTAAAACAAAGAAAGGTGACTCGATTTGCTTTTTTGCCTATTTAACCTAATTTTAAAAACTTTAATACTTCCGACAATGGAAGTTTTGAAAAGAAGACAGATAACGGATTTAGTCAGTGTTTTTTTCATGATTCTACATAATGACTTCAGCGAGACATAAACTGAAATACACGAGAAAGATACGCGGCCGACGATGTCCCCAGAGCGTTAATAATAGTCACTGCATCATATTTATCGCTTTCTATATTTATATAGTCACAGTTTTTCATTTCATCTACCAATAAACTGTGAAAGGGATTTTATTGTTGCTACTTTTCTTGCATTTCAAACTGCCTTTCCAAAGTGATGGGTGTGGGGTGCAGTGACATTCCAGACTGATGGGCCATTGACAGTATGCAAACTACTACAGGTGTGAGGACACCTATCTCATAAATATTCATTCGGTGGGCGGCGGCCGGGGGACGGGCTGGGGCTCCTCCGGTGTGTGGGGGGCCGTCCACTGGGGGGGGGGGGGTGTTCCCGGTTGGTGGGCCCTGGACCCGCCTGCCTCGGTGGGGGGGTTGCGGGTGGGGCTGGGGGGCTCGCCGCCCGTCCTCCCTCTGCGGGCCTCCCTGTGCGGGGGTTGGCGCCCCCTTAGTCCCTCGCGGGCTCCCTCTCGGGTTGGGCGGGTGGTTGTCTCGGGGATGCGTGGCTGTGGGCCCTTGTGCCGGGGGGGGCGGTAGGGTGGCCTCGGTTGCCTGGTTCTCCTGCCTTCGCCTTGGGCCTGGGGGGGATGCTGTCGCCTCCCCTGATGGCATTAAATGCCAGCACATCCAATGACAAATCAGGTCACACCTACACTTGCACATATGTACAAGAATGGTTGAGCGATCAATATCATTATTATTATTACTTTTTAGGGTATGTTATAGATTTAGGAATTGAAATATACATATATAACGGTACGATCACGTGTGTGTATGCTACATATGCCGATTTGTCACATTATTAATTATTATTATTATCACTTATGTTGTTATAATTTTTGTTGTTTGATGAGTGTTATGTTTGTTATGGTTGTTTGTATTCTGTATTCCCCTATACTTAATTTTTTCCATCCCACCTACATTATTAGTGTTATTATTTCTGTATACCTTTTTTTTTCTCCCCCTCTCCCCATGTTGATTGATGTCTGTTATTGTTACGCTTGTTGTTTCTGTATCCCCCCCTGTTTTTCTTTTTTTTTTTCCTTTTTCCACGGTACTGGTGAGTTCGGAGCAGCCACAATCTTTGCTCTTGAATGTAATGTAAAATAAAGTTGTCCTCCGAAGAGGGGGGGTGGTGGTGGACAAATAAATAAATAAATAAATAAATATTCATTGTGAAGGCCACCGACTTTGAGAAAAAGAGTGTCACTCTAAAGTGCTAACACTTTAGTAATCAAACCACATAAAATTTCAGAATGTCACTTTCACCTATGTGTAGCCAACCCCTGTGTCTATAAGCTTCAGAGCTCAAAAGTCTTACCTAGAAATGTCTATAATGTGATTTTTTACAATTTCTCAGCATGTCTGAAAATAGGTTTTTGAAAAGTATATGTTTAAAGTTGATTTTAACAAAAAATAGAATAATAACATTCTAAGAGGTCTCAGATTATTGGTGCTGAGTTTGTGCTGAATAAAAGCAAATGTAACACTTTGGGATAAATGTTTTTTAGATAGGTGAAATATTTTAAAATGTCAAGGCATGTCAGACCACCCCGAAAGTGGAAAAGAGGCCTCAGACCTCAGGGGGTTAATCACATCGCACTGGTCAAAGTTAAATGAGGTGGTGGAACCTTTGACATACTTCAGCTCCAGCGCCCTACAACCTGCGGTCCTGGCTTGGTCCGTGAAGCATACTAAATTCACAAACAATACTTTTAACATCACACTTCCCCCCAAGGCCCCCCTTTTTATCTTGATTGTCTTCATCCTGCTCCTGGTGACCGTCGAGTCGGATGAGGCTTCTACTTTATGTGTCGGACAGGGGTGGACTACCCTGTCCGATCCCCTCAGGTCAGGGGGTTATTCTGCCCCTCTGCTGAGACCTGAGTGACGTCCTTTCCAGCCGGAGGGACGTCTCCTTGGTGGTTCTCCTGCAGGTCACATCGGATCTCTGCCGTCGATCTTCCTGGGTCTTCCGCCACCACACACTGGCTCCAATGATACCACGTGTCACCCTTGCCTTTCAGCCGCACTGCATGAGATGTTCTCTCGGTGACCTGGAAGGGGCCGGTCCACCGGGGTTCCGACCACTTTCTCTTGATGACCCTCAGGAGGACCCACTCTATGGTGTGCGGCTCTGCTGCTGGGGCCTGGGATCTCCTCTCCTGGACCTGCCTGGAGAAATCTGAAACGAGACCTCGCAGATTGTCATAATAGGCTCGGGGCTTCAGTGCTTCCTGTTCCCTCAGGGCCCCTCCCAACGCCCCTTTTGGCCCTGGGAAGGGTCTCCCGGACTGGAGCTCATACGGTGTTAGCCCCGTTCCCCTATTCACTGAGCACCTTACGGACATTAGCGCCACTAGCAGGGCGTCCACCCAATTCATTTTGGTCTGTGCACAGATTTTAGCCAATTTTTGTTTAATGGTCTGGTTCATTCGTTCCACTTTCCCCTGGGAATGCGGGTGATACACTGTCCCAAACACATGTCGCAGCCCCAATGCCTGCTCCACCTTCCTCAGATCCTCATTTTTGAAGTGAGACCCATTGTCTGATCGCACTCACCTGGGAAACCCGTGCCTGGGAATGTACTGGTTAATCAAAAATTTTACCACCGACGCTCTGTCCTCCTTCCTTGTGGCACAGGACTCTGGCCACCCCGAGAAGGAGTCCATGCACATCAACACATACCGAAACCCTCTCACCGTCTCCATCATGTCTGTATAGTCTAGGACTATTTCGTCCCCTGGCATAGTGCCTCTGGGAAAGTTCCCTGGTGTTGGTTTGACTGCCTGATGGACATTATGCATCGAACATATCCCACAATTCTGTACGTATTCTCTTACCATGGCCCGCATGTGTGGATGCCACCATTCGGCCAAATTTTCCAACATTTGCCTCGCTCCTGTGTGCCCCAATCCATATGCTTCCTCGAACACCCGCTACCTCAGTCCGGCCGGCAGGGCCGGTCTTCCTTGCTCGTTCTGCCACACCCCTTTTTGTATTCTTCCCCCTTTTTCCTTCCAGACTGTTTTCTCCTCTGGGATTGCTTTACCCTGCTCTTCCCTGATCCTCTCTAGCGTCAACATACCCCTCTGAGCCACCTCCTCTTCCACCGTGACTAGCTGTCGGGCCGCCACGTATCCTGCTGCTCTTTTCGCTTCTTCATCCGCTACTTGGTTCCCTCAGGCGATCGTTGTTCCCGACCCTTCATAGCCCTTACACTTCACCACTGCCACCTTTGCTGGCAACAGCAACGCTTCTGCAAGCTCTCTCATTTCCGCTTCATGCTTAATAGGCTTGTTTCCGGCCGTTAAGAACCCTGCTCTCAGCCACTGACTCAATTCCACGTGCACTGCCCCCACCGCGTATGCTGAATCTGAGTAGATGGTAACTTCCTTCCCCTCCGCTAGTTTCAAGGCCTCGATTATTGCAATTACCTCAGCCCTTTGCACTGACTGGGTGCCCTCCAGTCTCTCGACCTTCAAGGTCACATAGTCCTGCCCTTGTCTGGCCACCACCGCATATCCTGCCTGCAAACCTCCTGCGTCTGTTCTGAAGCAGCACCCATCTGTGAACCAATCCTCTGTCTCCTCTATCTTTTGTGCCTCTAGGTCTGCTCTCACTTTTTCCTCTTTCTGAACCCAATACTCGCACTTGTGTGGCTCTCCTCCTGCCATCCAGTCTGCCATATTGATCCCTTCGTGGGAAAAATTTAGGTTTGAGGCTTCCAAGATTTTGCTCAGTCTCTGGTGTCTGAGTGAGGTCATGGTGAAAGTCTGTGAGTTCATATATGCCACCACGCATGCAAAGCGTGCCCCATCACTATGTGGGGCGTCTTTTGAATAATCTTTGCTACTCCCGCCGCATGTCTGGTGCAGGCCGGATGTCTTTTTTCTGTAGCGTCCAATTTTATGCTCGCATACATCAGTACTCGCCTCTCTCCCCCTTTTTTCTGAAACAGGACCCCGTTCACAACATCTCCTGTTTCCGAAACGTCCAGATGAAACGGGAGTGAGTAGTCTGGAAGGGCCAAATCAGCTGCCTGGGCCAGGCCTTGTTTAAGGGAGATAAAGGCCTGCTCTGCCTCCTGTGTTCAATTCAGATGTGTGCTGAGGCTGCGGAGACCGTGTTCGCACACCAGGGCTCTCAATGGCTGTGTGAGACCGGTATAGTCTGGAATGTATGTGTGGCTGTAGCCCGTGAGTCCTAAGAAGGACAGCATATCTTTCACAGTGAGTTTCTTTGGGTAATGGAGGATGGCAGACCGGTGAGAGTCCCGTCCCAGTACCGGACAAAACACGACCTAGGAAACACACCACAGTCCGCGCCACCTGCAGCTTTTCCTTACTGACCTTACACCCTCTGTCATAGAGGCAGAGCAGAACTGCCTCCGTGGCCTTTAAGGCTGCGTCTGCAGAGGGTGCCACAATGAGGAGATCGTCAACATATTGGACCAACGTTACCCGATCTGGGAGCTCACAGCCCTCCAGCGCCTGCTTGAGGACCTGGTTGAAGATGCCGGGCGAGAGAGCGAATCCCTGTGGAAGTCGCGTGTAGCACAGCTGCTGACCCCTGTAAGTGAACGAGAAGATATCCCGACACTCCGGTGCTAAGGGTAAACAGAAAAACGCGTTAGCCAAATCAATACAGGTGAACCATTTCTGCTGTGGGGCGAGATTAGTCAGGGCGACATAAGGGTTGGGGACTGGAACGGTGGGGGTGAGGAGGAGTTGGTTGATAGCACGCAGGTCATGGGCCATCCAGTATTTCCCCGTGCCAGCCTTCTCTACAGGGAGAATGGACGTGTTCCACTGAGATGTGGAGGGCTCTAAGACCCCTGCCCGGAGGAGCCCGTGTATAGTCTCTGCTATCCCTTCCTCCATGGCCGGCTTATGGGGGTACTGTCTGAGCCAAAGAGGCCCCTCCCCTGGGCGGATCTGAAAGCGAACTGGGGTATACTACACCTGGCCCACATCCGTGGGGTTGGTAGACCAGAGGTCCTCCAGCAGGGAGGCGATAAGTGCCGTCGCCTGCGGATGGTCCATCTTCTCCCTACCGTGATCCCTCGCTATCTGTGCATGTTGAAGGAAAACTTTGTCTTGTGTGTTGTTGGCTATTTGGTAGGAACTGCAGGAAGGAGAGTATGACACCTGAGGTATCTGAGTGGGGACCCAGTCCCTGGCCTCTTGGGCTCGCTTGACCATCGGCCCGAGGTCTTTAGCCTGGTGTTAAAAAGTAGCCTAGATTTTAAAAAGTATACACTACATAATAAATGAAATGTTCAGAAAAACATAATGTAATACTAAAAATGATGAGAGGTAAGAATAAATATTTATAAGTACTTAAAAAGGTTACAAAAGGTTCCAAGAATATAAAAGGCATCTAACTATCCTGTCTGTCAGTGAGCTTCAGCTTTTAACCATCACCAATTTTACTGATGCAGTTCTTGGTGGCTTTGCCATATATCCTCTCGAGACCACACCCATTCATTTATGTCCATTGTAGTGGACATGTTGTTTTTGCATCTATCTTTTCACTGATGTAAGGAAACATATTTATTCCTGTTGTACACTAAAGAGGACATGCTGTGAAATTAAAAATAAAAATAAATTTGAAAAAATCTAAATTGTAAGATGTCTTATTTCCTCCAAAGACAAATAATTTATAATTGAAGGACACTTTTTTCCTTGGATCTTAGGAGGGTATTGCCAAGATTTTTGACACTCCATCCCTTGTCATATTATATAAGATACCAGTTTTTCTGGTTGATGTGCTGCAATTGCTAAATATCCTTGGAACACTCTCAATGACCCATGCTGCTTTGAAAACTCAAATAATAAAGTGTCACCTGTGAGATGTCTTCTAAAGAAAGATGAATATAGCTAAATTCTCATACAGCTTGATGGAGCTTTCTTTGTAATTGCGATTCAGTCCTCTTTCAAGTGGTATTTTGTGTACCCCCTGTATATACAACCCCAAATCAGAAAAAGTTGGGACAGTATAGAGAATGCAATAAAAAAAAGAAACCATCCATCCATTTTCTCCCGCTTATCCAAGGTCGGGTCGCGGGGGCAGCAGTCTCAGCAGGGAAACCCAGACTTCCATCTCCCCGGCCACGTCATCCAGCTCCTCTGGGGGAATCCCGAGGCGTTCCCAGGCCAGCCGAGAGACATAGTCCCTCCAGCGTGTCCTGGGTCTTCCCCGGGGCCTCCTCCCAGTGGGACATGCCCGGAACACCTCACCAGGGAGGCGTCCAGGAGGCATCCTAATCAGATGCCCGAGCCACCTCATCTGGCTCCTCTCGATGCGGAGGAGCAGCGGCTCTACTCTGAGTCCCTCCCAAATGACCGAGCTCCTCACCCTATCTCTAAGGGAGAGCCCAGCCACCCTGCGGAGGAAACTCATTTCGGCCGCTTGCACTCGCGATGTCGTTCTTTCGGTCACTACCCACAGCTCGTGACCATAGGTGAGGGTAGGAACGTAGATCGACTGGTAAATCGAAAGCTTTGCCTTTTGGCTCAGCTCCTACTTCCCCCCCAGGGTCTCACCATTATCTTCTAATCGCTATCGATGTGGTGAATCGCACAGCGTGACCCTTTGATTGGATTTTTATGTGCAAATTGGCCAAAAGTTAATTTTTTTTGCAAAAATGTATGAATAATGGGAAAAAAAAGAGTGAAAAGAAACCAGTGATTTCTAAATTCATTTAGACTCGTGTTTCATTGCAGACAATATGAACACAAGATATTTCATGTTTTGTCTGATCAGCTTTATTTGATTTGTAACTATACATCAATTCCTGCTATTCAGGCCTGCAACACATTCATTTAGACAAGGGAAATTTAGGGATAGTAATGAGGTACAATAATTAAATAATATGATTTGAAACAGGTGATGTCAAAAGGTGACAAATCATGATTTGATTGAAAAGCAGCATCCAGGAAAGACCTAGTCCTTTAGGAGCACATTTAGGAACAGATTTGCCAACAAATGCATGAGAAAATCATTGAAATGTTTAAAAAGAATATTCCTCAAAGAAAAACTGGAAGGGTTTTTGGATATTACACCATCAATGGTGCATAATGTAATTAAAAGATTCAAGGAATCTGGAGGAATTTCAGTGTTTAAAGGGCAAGGGTGCAAGCCTAAGCTAAATAATCATAATCTAAAGACCCTCAGTAAATATCAGATCAAGACCTATCATTTATCTATAACAGATATAACCACATGGACTCAGTATGCTGAAAATTCAGAAAACACAAATTCTGAAAATGTGCTGCAAATTCAGAAAACACTTTGAGTTGCACAGAAGGCACTTACAAATTCCAAAAACAATGCTGCAAAATCCGCTCACAACATAATGTAAGTTACCATTGAGACGGACCATACAGACGAGGGACTTCCCTTATATTCAGTATTCAATTTTCCAGCTTTAATATGTTTTACCAGAAGCCAGTTAAGCAGTTTTTAATGACAGAACTGATGTCCAGCACACCAGCATACAGTAGCTAATGAGTTGAAACTCATGGGCTGCTGTAGCTCAGGATTACTTTGGCAAACCTTTGTCAAGCACTACAGTATGTAGTTACACCTACAAATACCACTTAAAACAATTTTGTGCCAAAAGAAAGCCATATATTGACCATGTCCAGATGTGCCGTTAACTTCTCTGGGCTCGGGGGCATCTAGGGTAGACTATTGAACAGTGGAAATGAGTACTGTGGTCAGACGAATAAATATTTCAATTATTTTTTGGACATTGATGTCATGAGCTCCAGACCAAAGAAGAAAAGCACCATTCAGACTGTTACCAGAAACGAGTCCACATACCAGGGTATGTAATAGTATGGAGTTATGTGTCAGTGCCTGGCACTAAAGCACAGAGAGATTTTGGGGCAACATATGCAGCCTTCAAGAAGTAATTTTTAGGGACACTCGTGCATATTTCAATAAAACAATGCAAAACCACTTTCTGCATGCAAGGCTGTGGAAGAAGAGGGTGCAGGTGCCTGACTGGCCTGCCTGTAGTCCCAACCTGCCCCTAATAAGAATGTGTGGTGCTTTTTGAAACACAAATGCAACAACAAAGACCCCATACTGTTGCACACCTTAAGAATTGTTTGCAGGAAGAATGGGATAAAATACACCTGAAATATTCCATCACTTCAGTCCCTAAACTCCTTTTAGTTGTTGTGAAAAGGAATGGCAACATTACAAAGTGGCAAATACTTTACTGTCCCAGCTTTTTAAAAAGTATATTGCAAGACTCAAAATGTAAATGTGTTGATTTTGAAAAAACAATAAAATTTGTGTATTGTTTTCAATGTAACATAGGTCAAAGAATTTACAAATCACTGTTTTCACTTTTAATTTTAACATACATCCCTACTTTTTTCTGATTTTGGGTTGTATGTCAGATGGTACTAACTTGACTTTTCCCTCATTCTATGTATAATTTATACACGTGTGTTCTATTTTTTAAAGGCCAGTTATTCATTCTTTTTGGATTTCTTTTCAGTCTCCACCAAAGCTGTAGGATTTCTCTATCCCATCACTACCACACCTTACTTCTCCCAAATACATTACACAGTTTCCCTGAATAAAAAACATGTCACATGGCATCCTGTCCTAAACTGAGACTGTTCCTATATTTATCATTTTTCTAATGAGTTGTTCTGGCAGGTCTCCCATTGACCGTTCTATTTGTTTCCCAAAAAAAAAATGCCATAAAAACTGTATTGTGTGTTATAAAATGTGTGTGTGTGTGTGTATGTACACTCACCTAAAGGATTATTAGGAACACCTGTTCAATTTCTCATTAATGCAATTATCTAATCAACCAATCACATGGCAGTTGCTTCAATGCATTTAGGGGTGTGGTCCTGGTCAAGACAATCTCCTGAACTCCAAACTGAATGTCAGAATGGGAAAGAAAGGTGATTTAAGCAATTTTGAGCGTGGCATGGTTGTTGGTGCCAGACGGGCTGGTCTGAGTATTTCACAATCTGCTCAGTTACTGGGATTTTCATGCACAACCATTTCTAGGGTTTACAAAGAATGGTGTGCAAAGGGAAAAACATCCAGTATGCGGCAGTCCTGTGGGCGAAAATGCCTTGTTGATGCTAGAGGTCAGAGGAGAATGGGCCGACTGATTCAAGCTGATAGAAGAGCAACTTTGACTGAAATAACCACTCGTTACAACTGAGGTTTGCAGCAAAGCATTTGTGAAGCCACAACACGCACAACCTTGAGGCGGATGGGCTACAACAGCAGAAGACCCCACCGGGTACCACTCATCTCCACTACAAATAGGAAAAAGAGGCTACAATTTGCACGAGCTCACCAAAATTGGACAGTTGAAGACTGGAAAAATGTTGCCTGGTCTGATGAGTCTCGATTTCTGTTGAGACATTCAAATGGTAGAGTCAGAATTGGGCGTAAACAGAATGAGAACATGGATCCATCATGCCTTGTTACCACTGTGCAGGCTGGTGGTAGTGGTGTAATGGTGTGGGGGATGTTTTCTTGGCACACTTTAGGCCCCTCAGTGCCAATTGGGCATCGTTTAAATGCCACGGCCTACCTGAGCATTGTTTCTGACCATGTCCATCCCTTTATGACCACCATGTACCCATCCTCAGATGGCTACTTCCAGCAGGATAATGCACCATGTCACAAAGCTCGAATCATTTCAAATTGGTTTCTTGAACATGACAATGAGTTCACTGTACTAAAATGGCCCCCACAGTCACCAGATCTCAACCCAATAGAGCATCTTTGGGATGTGGTGGAACGGGAGCTTCGTGCCCTGGATGTGCATCCCACAAATCTCCATCAACTGCAAGATGCTATCCTATCAATATGGGCCAACATTTCTAAAGAATGCTTTCAGCACCTTGTTGAATCAATGCCACGTAGAATTAAGGCAGTTCTGAAGGCGAAAGGGGGTCAAACACCGTATTAGTATGGTGTTCCTAATAATCGTTTAAGTGAGTGTATATTCCCTTTTTTCTTGAGTCTGTTTGCTCATGCAAAATGAAATGCGATTAATAGATTAAAAATGAATGATATTTAATCATGATTAATCGAAATTAATCCACAGCAACCCTGTGATTAATCTGATTAAAATTTGTAATCTTTTGACAGCACTAATATATATATATATGATATATGTATAATATGTATTGTATAATGAAATGTGTTAAATGTGTCGTTATATTTTTACATTGCTAACTATAAATCATTTAGTCAGTTTTTAATCATTCTTAAAGAGGAGCGTGAAAGTAAGTAATGTGAAAATAAAGTGTTCCACCTCACCCTGGGATTATCAACAAGGTTCTCAGCTGCAACTGATACGTTATTTTTCTTCATGTTGCCTCAATTTATTAATGACACATATCTGTGCTACTGGATTATAAGTCAATATGTATGTAGGGGGGACATGGTCTACAGCCATCTAAGGTGAGAAAGTCGGGTCTTGCATACTGATTGGTTCCATATGCTCCCACTCCTGACAGAATGCCTAAATCAGTCTTTTCTGATTCTCTCCTAGTCACTGACCATACATCTGACACTAGTCCAAAGCATGGCTGCTGGCCAGCACTTGTTATCTTTTGTACATTACTAATTTTTCTTTTCTTATCCTTTAAATTTTATATTTAACATTTGTATTGTGCTGACTGTCCATTCCTATATATCATGAAAAGAAGAACCTCCCCCCTGTGCTACATGATTCTATTCACTATCCTGACTGTTTTTACAAAAGGTTATTTTCTATAAACAGACAATTCACTAAAAAAAATAAATGTGACCTTTTCGTAAAGATCACACCATAACACTGGAATGCAGAAAACAATATAATCTTTCATCCTTCCTAGCTGACTTTAAGGTGATGATCAAGCAAATCATCCACTTTTTACTCCCTCTTCCCCTGCCATTACTTTTTTTTTTTCTTAACTGCTAGTTTGCATGCCATTTTATAATGTTTTCATTGATGTCAGGACCTTGATATAAAACATGATTAGCAAGGCACTAATTCCTCCTGTGGTCCCCTTATGTCATATTCTGGGTTCCTCTCTGAATCGCTGACAAGCTGACATAGCTGTAGGAATATTTACTCTACGCCTTATTTCCCCTTTACGCTAGATGTCTCAGGATGTCAAAGACTATGTATTTAATATTGATTTTATAAAGTACTTTTACTGTAACATGTCAGTTTGGATTAGACTCAGCAGCAGCAGGATTGAGGCAGTGAGCTGGTTTGCACGCGATGTGGCTCTGCCTTCTCCTGTGAAGTCACTGACTGGAACAAATCTTTTATTTATTAGAGCAGCAGTGTGACGTGAAAGCAAGAAAGCTAACAAGCTCCAGTTATCTCTGCATTTTGTGCAAGCAGCTGTAGTGTTTTCTGTGTACATTATGCTCTGAGACATAACTGGCTCAGAGCAATGTTTCATTTGCTGATATGTAAACAGACAGATGAGTTTATAGATCTCTTGATACCCCAGTGGCTGTGGATTCAGAAAGCAAAAACTGGACTGCCTTTTAATGGCCTGGTCATCATCGACTCTTTTTAAAAAGTTGCATGGGGCACATACCCCCCCAGCTTCACCAGTGTGATAAGGCTAGTGTGGTTACGAGATTAATGAAGAAAAAAGATTTTGTACAAAACCATTCTATGGTCACAGGGCAAAATGTGACAGAGGCAGGAGCAGGCATAAGGGCAAAGAATAAGAGCTAATAACAGCAGAAAGCACAGGAACTCACACTGGGGAAACGGCAATGACCAGACTGGGGAGCACAGGACTGGGAGGCACTCTTACAAATGAGAGGTATCTGGTGTGAATCACATGAGGGCTGAAATGAGAGGTAAGACATGTTAGGGTGTGGCTCCTTAGAGCCACACTGGGACAAGAATAAGGGGGCAGGAATGCAGGGCGTGACAATCAGAATTTTGGAATGATAATTAGTTCATATTAGTTGCAAAGGAAATCACTATTTTCTGTTGGATATTAATAACAATTGCATTTCCAAATATTCATTTTTGGCACTTATAGGTAGAACTGTGTTTGACTGTAATAGTGCATGTGTCAAGTGTAGCTGTCTGCATTTATGAAGGACTAAATTGGCATAGTTCCTGACCTCCTTCAAAATCAAAGATGATTTATAGATGCACCAATTCTCATTCGAAGTACTCTCTTGTGTGTCTGTGTTGTAGTAAAAATCAAAAGGATAAGTAGATTAACTAACTAGCAAATATTTGAGCAAAGCAAATGACATATGAAATATATTTACATGTGATGGCTAAAAAGGCTGAGCACTGACTAGCTGTTACTGCTTCCCCTTTTTGGCTGCCCCCAAGTCTCTTGGTAGGACATGATGTAGTGGCCCAACTCCTCCCACAACTGCTACCTCTGTTGAACCGACATTATATATATATATATACACTTACCTAAAGGATTATTAGGAACACCATACTAATACGGTGTTTGACCCCCTTTCGCCTTCAGAACTGCCTTAATTCTACGTGGCATTGATTCAACAAGGTGCTGAAAGCATTCTTTAGAAATGTTGGCCCATATTGATAGGATAGCATCTTGCAGTTGATGGAGATTTGTGGGATGCACATCCAGGGCACGAAGCTCCCGTTCCACCACATCCCAAAGATGCTCTATTGGGTTGAGATCTGGTGACTGTGGGGGCCATTTTAGTACAGTGAACTCATTGTCCATCCATCCATCCATCATCTACCGCTTGTCCGGGGTTCGGGTCGCGGGGGTAGCAGCTTCAGTAGAGGCACCCAGACCTCCCTCTCCCCAGCTACCTCTACCAGCTCCTCGGGGAGGACACCGAGGCGTTCCCAGGCTAGCCGAGAGATATAATCCCTCCAGCGAGTCCTGGGTCTGCCCCGGGGCCTCCTCCCTGTAGGACATGCACGGAAAACCTGTCCGGGTAGCCGCCCAGGAGGCTTCCGCACCAGATGTCCAAACCACCTCAACTGGCTCCTTTCAACGTGAAGAAGCAGCGGTTCTACTCTGAGGCCCTCCCAGATATCCGAACTTCTCACCCTATCCCTAAGGGAGAGCCCAGACACCCTGTGGAGAAACCTCATTTAGGCCGCCTGTATTCGCGATCTCATTCTTTCGGTCATTACCCATAGCTCATGACCATAGGTGAGGGTAGGGACGAAGATGCACCAATAGATCGAGAGCTTTGCCTTTTGGTTCAGTTCTTTCTTAGCCACGACGGACCGGTTAAGCGCCTGCAAAACTGTAGACGCCGCTCCGATTCGTCTATCCAGCTCCCGATCTCGCCTACCCTCACTCGTGAACAAGACCCCGAGATACTTAAACTTCTTCACTTGAGGCAGTACGTCTTCCCCGACCCGAAGAGGGCAAACCACCCGTTTCCGGCTGAGAACCATGGTCTTGGATTTGGAGGTGCTAATCCTCATCCCAGCCGCTTCGCACTCGGCTGTGAACCGCCCCAGAGCACGCTGGAGATCCCCAGTAGATGAAGCCAACAGGACGACATCATCTGCAAAAAGCAGTTATGCAATCCTGAGGCCACCAAACTGGACACCCTCAACACCCTGGCTGCGCCTAGAAATCCTGTCCATAAATATTATAAACAGGACCGATGACAAAGGGCAGCCCTGGCGGAGCCCAACCCGCACTGGGAACACATCCGATTTATTACCGGCAATGCTGACCAAGCTTCTGCTCCGTTCGTACAGGGACCGAATCGCCCACAACAGCGGACCCTGGACCCCATACTCCCGAAGCACCCCCCACAGAGCACCTCGGGGAACCCGGTCGTAAGCCTTTTCCAAATCCACAAAGCACATGTAGACTGGATAGGCAAACTCCCAGGCCCCCTCCAGTACCCTTGCAAGGGTATAAAGCTGGTCCAGTGTTCCACGGCCAGGACGAAAACCGCATTGTTCCTCCTGAATCCGAGATTCGACTATCGATGTCACCCTCCTCTCCAGTTCCCCGGAATAGACTTTCCCAGGGAGGCTGAGAAGTGTGATCCCCCTGTAGTTGGAACACACCCTCCGGTCCCCTTTCTTAAATAAGGGGACCACCACCCCGGTCTGCCAATACAGCGGCACCGTCCCTGACCTCCACGCACTGTTGAGAAGGCGTGTCAGCCACGACAGCCCCACAACATCCAGAGCCTTCAGGTACTCCGGGCGGATCTCGCACACCCCCGGGGCCCGGCCACCACGGAGCTCTTTAACCACCCTGGCCACCTCAGCCCCAGTGATGTGCAAGCCCCCCCCAGCACCCTCGGGCTTTGTGCCCTCAGATGTTTCAAAGGCAGTGTGTGTAGATGTATCTGAGGCAGGGTTGAGGAGGTCCTCAAAGTATTCCTTCCACCTCCGAGTGATGTCCCCAGGTGAGGTCAACAGCCCCCCCTCCCCACTATAAATAGTAGGAACCAAGAGCTGCTTCCCCCTCCTGATACTCCGGATGGTTTGCCAGATCCTTTTTGAGGCCAACCGAAAGTCACTTTCCATGGCCTCACCGAACTCCTCCCACGCCCGGGTTTTTGCTTCTGCGACCTCCCGAGCTGCGTTCCGCCTGGCCCGCCGGTACCCGTCAGCTGCCTCCGGAGATCCCCGGGCTAATTATTCCCAGTAAGCCTCCTTCTTCAGCTTTACGGCCCCCCTCACCTCTGGTGTCCACCATCGGGTACGGGGTTACCGCCACGACAGGCACCGACCACCCTGCAGCCACAGCTCCGTACGGCTGCTTCCACAATGGAGGTCCGGAACAGTGTCCATTCAGACTCAATGTCCCCAACCTCCCCCGACATGCAGTTGGAATTCTGCCGGAGGCACGAGTTAAAGCTCCTGCGAACAGGAGCCTCTGCCAGACGTTCCCAGCAGACCCTCACTATGCGCTTAGGCCTACCAGGTCTGACCGGCTTCCTCCCCCGCCACCTGAGCCAACTCATCACCAGGTGGTGATCAGTTGACAGCTCTGCCCCTCTCTTTACCCGAGTGTCCAAGATGGAAGGCCGCAGATCAGATGATACGATTATAAAATCGATCATCGACCTGTAGCCCCGGGCATGTTCGTACCATGTCCACTTATGCTCGAACATGGTGTTCGTTATGGACAAACCATGCATTGCACAGAAGTCCAATAACAGAACACCACTCGGATTCAGATCAGGGAGGCCGTTCCTCCCAATCACCCCCTTCCAGGTCACACTGTCATTGCCCACGTGAGCGTTGAAGTCCCCCAGCAAAACGATGGAATCCCCCCGCGGTACGCCAAATAGCATACCGCTAAGGGAATCCAAGAAGGCCGGGTACTCTGAACTGACATTCGGCGCATAAGCGCAGATGACAGTCAGAGACCTGTCCCCGACCCGAATGCGCAGGGAAACAGCCCTCTCGTTCACCGGGGTAAACTCCGTTGTTAATGCACCGAGCTGTGGGGCCACCAATAGCCCCACCCCAGCCCGGCGTTGCTCACCCGCCACAACTTTAGAGTAAAAGAGCGTCCAGCCCCTCTCCAGGAGATCGGTTCCAGAACCCAAGCTATGTGTTGAGGTGAGCCCGACTATATCTAGTCGATACCTCTCAACCTCACGCACCAGCTCAGGCTCCTTCCCTATCAGAGAGGTGACATTCCATGTCCCGAGAGCCAGTTTTGTCAGCCGGGGATCGGACCGTCAGGGCCTCCCTTGGCCGCCACCCGATCCACAAAGCACCAAACCCCTGACATTCCCCCTGCGGGTGGTGGGCCCACCTGGGGACATCATTGTCATGTTCAAGAAACCAATTTGAAATGATTCGAACTTTGTGATATGGTGCATTATCCTGCTGGAAGTAGCCATCAGAGGATGGGTACATGGTGGTCATAAAGGGATGGACATGGTCAGAAACAATGTTCAGGTAGGCCGTGACATTTAAACGATGCCCAATTGGCACTAAGGGGCCTAAAGTGTGCCAAGAAAACATCCCCCACACCATTACACCACCACCACCAGCCTGCACAGTGGTAACAAGGCATGATGGATCCATGTTCTCATTCTGTTTACGCCCAATTCTGACTCTACCATTTGAATGTCTCAACAGAAATCGAGACTCATCAGACCAGGCAACATTTTTCCAGTCTTCAACTGTTCAATTTTGGTGAGCTCGTGCAAATTGTAGCCACTTTTTCCTATTTGTAGTGGAGATGAGTGAACAGGTCTTCCTAATAATCCTTTAGGTGAGTGTATATATACTGTATATATTAGGGCTGTCAAAATTAACAGTTTAACGTGGATTAATCCATCATCGTGATTAATCTGATTAAAAAATTTTATGCAATTAACCCATCTGCACCGCAGAATGACTCAAAATCCCCGAAATGTCTCTGTCAACCCATTTCGGACAGTTTTGGTGCGTTCCATTTGCCCTTGGAACTCGTATTCTGAGTCGGATTCCAGAGTTTTGAAGCCAGAAGTGACGACGTGTACACTCCCGTTTCTCTGAGATCCGAGAAATATCTCAGAGCAGCACAGAGGATCCCGAGTTCAGAATCCAAGATGGCTGCGCCCTTTATCAACAGAAGGGAAAGTTGTAGTTTTATACTGTTTAAGCACTACTTCTCATTTGTGGCTCATTAAATCGGTCGCACACACTATACCGTCCAACTTATCTGTGGACGTGTTGCTACGGAGTTTTATACATAAAGCACCGCGCATAATGTGTTAACTGATATTGCTAACAATGGCAATTAACCGGGCTAGAATTGGATTTCATAATTAGTCGGATTATTTGTCGGATTTATGGTAGTTCGGGCTAATTGTAAGTGAACAAATATAAAGACCATTTAAACTGAGGTACTTTAAATCCGACAAGTTGTCCGGCTAAGCAAAAAATCTTGCTTTTTGATATAGGTCCATGGAATTGCACTTCTGTGGCAATTCCGACTCGTGTTCAAGATGTTCAATAAACATGTTAAGTGCACAAATATTCCCTTTTTTCTTGAGTCTGTTTGCTCATGCAAAATGAAATGCGATTCATATAGATTAAAAATGGATGATTTTAATCGTGCTTGATCGAAATTAATCCACAGCAACCCTGTGATTAATCGGATTAAAAATTTTTATCATTTGACAGCAATAATATATATATATATATATATATTATATAATATAATGTTATGTCGTTCCAACAGAGGAAGCACACACCCACACACACACACACCTAGTGATACTCTGCATTCTTATGTGTCTGCATGTGTTTGTGGAATCCAAACACAATTCCATTTCAAGCAGCGGGTGCAGTTAGTGAATGTATATTGATTAAGTGTGTATTAATTAATTACTTTACTTTTATTTTGTATTCATATTAAAGAGGAACCTTACACCCTATTTATTGTAGTGTATTTTATGGTCCAATGCCTTCCATAATTAAAACTCTCCTTTATGTAACAAAATTTCTCTGGTTTTCCTTTTCTAAGGATTCCTTTACACAAGGAATAAGAGACACGCTATTACAGAGGGTGGTTTTGTATAATCCGTTCACAAGATAAATACATACTAACCTGATAACACATACGTATATTTGTAAAATCCCAGCAGAATGCCAGTTTGGGAAATATCTGCAGTAAACAAAGGATGACCAGGTATTATTAACACTTCAAGTAACAGTGAAGTTATCAGCATCTCCTCAAAAGATAGGTGTCATAAATAAAAAGGGGGAAGCCAATCAATACCCCATTGCTGGTGATAACTCAAAATGTTATATATTTCCCTTTCACACCTCAGACTTGCTATATAGACTGTTATACTTGTGGGTCTTATGTGGTCATGGCATACAATGTGCCTAAAATCCTCATCAACAGCTGAATTATTTGATAGTGCGTGCAGTAAAACTCTTAAGCCCAAAGCCAAGAAACTCCTAATGGACAGAAACATGTAAGGAGGTTTCTTACCAAATAGATGTGATATTAGGAACAACTCCATGCTTTCCCAAGACTCCATTACAATGGTTACTCCTACACCCACATGAGTTTGAATAAGGCCATTTATAGATAAAGGTAGTTTTTTACTGATTAAAAATGTATGTCAATTATTTTCCAAAGTAGTTAACCAGCCAATTTGTAAATATACTATTCTGAAAATCTTCTGTCACTGATTTTAAGTGATCAAAGTGCAGGGGCCTCATTTATAAAATTGTCAGTAAATTTCATTGTGGAAAATGTGCATATGAATGTAAACAGAAAACTGTGTATGCACAAAATAATTTGGATTTATTAAACCTGGCATGTGCCCATGTGTATGCAATGTCTCCTTGATAAATTTATAAATGTGCTTGATTCTCCTACGTATGTAGTCAAAAAAGGGTGTAGCTGCATGCTTTTTTCACTTAATCATTTAATTAAAGAATTTAATTATATTAACTTAAGTCTGGAGTTTAAGTGCACTTAAACAATTTGGGCAGGAAAGCACCAAAATAAGGGTGTGATGTATGTAAATGACCCGTAGATGCATTCTGCCACTCGCACAAGCAGTCTTAATTGCATTTTTCATATGCTCTAGAGGACTGTATTACAGTAAGTCACATGCCTCTACAAGGCCAAACACAATATTGCAGTAATCAGATTGCCTTGGGTGCAGCTGCCCTACGGACTTTCTATTCAGGGAAAGGATATCCAACACAGTTAACTCTCACCCACCTAACTCCTTTCCTCCCTCGACCATCCAACTCTTGCCCCACTCTTTGGGGAAGGAATTGTGACACGTTTCTTGTGGTGGTGGTCTATAGAGCTGGAAATCTCGGAGGCAGGAGCAGTCTTCTCTGGGGGTCCTAGGCTGACATGGGTTAGACTATGAACTTGTATTATGTGGCTTTGTCTTCAAAATCAATTTAAAAAATTAGAGAAAATTAGTATTTTATGGTTCTGAGTTTGTATAGAATGACCCATATTGTGATTATGAAAGAATTCATATACTATTTTGGCTCTGGCTTTGTAATTTTGCTCTTTACTCAAGACAGTTCTGTCAACAAGCAAATATGCCTAACCAATAGATATGATGTAAATGTTAGTACAGTAAAATCCTGTTATAGTGAACTCGCTTATGATGGAATATCGTCGGGATTATTAATAGTCACGCATCTGGTCAGGTAAAGTTCAATTCAATTTAATTTCTTTTTATATAGCGCCTTTCACAACAGAGTTGTCCCAAAGTGCTTTACAGGGTTGTGTTGTGATACATAAAACAGAAGTAGAGGGAGATACAGAACGGGGGGGAAAAGGAAGGAAAGAAATTGAATAAAGAAAGCCAAAAGACTACAGAGGAGAGGAACCAAAACCTCCCAAGTACGAAGAAAAAAAACCTCTGGGGGTCCAAGGTCAACTGGCTGCCCAACCCCCCTGGGCACCAACATTACTGAAAATAGAAAAGAGTGGACATGCTTGCTAAAAGGAAGGTATAAGAACATAAGAACATAAATCCTGCAGGGATTTTAGGAACTGTGGCAGTTTGGATCAAAAACTGGCTAACTGACAGGAAGCAGCGAGTAGTTATTAGAGGCACAATGTCACAGTGGGCCTCCGTTCATAGTGGGGTACCGCAGGGTTCAATTTTAGGACCACTATTGTTCCTAATTTACATTAATGATATTGACACAAATACATACAGTAAATTGGTTACATTTGCAGACGACACCAAGGTGGGCGGTGTAGCAGATACTGATCTAGCAGCAGAGAGGCTTCAAAGGGATCTAGATTTAATTAGCGAATGGGCTGATACTTGGCAGATGAAATTTAACACAGATAAATGTAAGGTAATCCATGCAGGGAGCAGAAATATAAAGTACAGATATGTTATGGGTTCCACTGAAATAAAGGTAGCTGATTACGAGAAAGATCTAGGTATTTATGTTGATGCTTCCATGTCCCACTCTCGCCAGTGTGGGGAAGCAATAAAAAAGGCCAATAGAATGTTGGGATATATCTCTAGGTGTGTGGAGTTTAAGTCAAGGGAGGTGATGTTACACTTATATAATTCCTTGGTAAGACCCCACCTAGAATACTGTGTGCAGGTTTGGTCACCATTAGGGTTGCAAAGGGCTGGAAAATTTCTGGAAATTTTCCTGAAACTTTCCGTTCCATGGGAAGTTAAGCTGGGGAATTTTGGAAATATTCCACATTAGAAACTTTCCATGGGAATTAACGGGAAAGTATGGGAATTAACAAGAATATTCCTAGAATTTTGCAACCCTAGTCACCATACCTCAAGAAGGACATTGCTGCCTTAGAAAAGGTGCAACGAAGAGCTACGAGAATGATTCCTGGTCTTAGAGGAATGTCTTATGAGGAGAGGTTAGCAAAACTGAATCTGTTTAGCCTTGAGCAAAGGAGACTAAGGGGGGATATGATTCAGGTCTATAAGATTCTAACGGGTCTGGATGCTGTTCAGCCAAATGACTATTTCAATATTAGTCTAAATACTAGAACTCGTGGCCATAAGTGGAAATTAGTGGGAGAACATTTTAAGACAAATTTGAGGAAGCACTTCTTTACACAGCGTGTAGAGTATGGAATAGTCTTCCTGCTAGTGTAGCGGAAGCTAAAACCATGGGTTCCTTTAAATCAGAGCTAGATAAGATTTTAACAACTCTGAGCTATTAGTTAAGTTCTCCCCAAGCGAGCTCGATGGGCCGAATGGCCTCCTCTCGTTTGTGTAGTTCTTATGTTCTTAAGTAACAGGTGGCTGCCCTATGCGGACAACTTATTCTTCAAAGAGCAAGTTCAGGGAGGAGTAAAAACAATTTCCCCAAGGGGATCAATAAAGTATCAATTATTATTATTACATTGACATTTACAGTATGTTTATGTTGCAAGCTGCAAATTAAAATGAAACTCACTTAGGAGAAAAGATATGAAATCAATGCTGCTAGTGTCAAAGTATTCACCACAAGTCAGTGTGGTTTCCAAGGAGATATTGAAGCTGTTTTAGCTACTGAAAGTAAGCAGACTAGCTATGAAGATAAGGATTTCATTATTGTGGTAATCCATCCAACCATCTGTCTTCCAACAGCTTAACCAGGTCAGGGCCAAAACACAAACAATATGTCACACCCTGCATGCCTTTTCTCCTTGTGTTCCCTGTTGTGTGGCTCTATCAAGCCTCACCTGTGCCTTGTTTAACCCTGTCTCTCATTTGAACCCTCATGTGGATGATCCCAGGTGCCTCTCGTCTGCTCCCTCATCTGTGGTATATATAGTGCCTCCTCGTCCTGAGCTCCCCAGTCTGGTCATTGTCATGTGATGTTGGTGACTGCATGTACCTCTCCGTTTACCCTGCGCCCTGTGTTTCTCCCCTGCTCTCCCTGCCTAGTTTTCATCCCTCACAGTTAATTTCCTTTGCCTCGCCCATTGTGTTTTGGCCTAAATAAAGCCACTTTATTTTACCCCGATGCCTGCCCTGCCTCCATCCTACCTGCACTGTGACACTCACCTATCTGCAGGAATAAACTGGAGTACTTGCAGGATAGCCACCTAACACAAAGGGAACATGCAAGCGTTACACAGGATCAGGCTTCAAAGCCCCAGTCCTGGAGGAGTGGGGCCACCCTTATGTAGCCTTTAACCTGGCTGTGTGTGTGTGTGTGTGTGTGTGTGTGTGTGTGTATGTGTGTATATATTCACTTTTTAGATTTTGAAAGCAGAAACAAAACCAGAGAATGTTGTTTGATACGATTTCCAAAGTAAAAATAGGAAACAGAATTAACAGAACTGCTTTTGGTCACTTCACAGTTTCTCTAATTTATAATTTACTCCAACCACATATGAACGGACCATGGCCAAAACTATTTTAATAAGGCCTTCAAAGGTTTGGAAAGCCATTAACTAATTCTGGATTAAATTCCAGCAGGGGAATAGATGAGCTGCCAGCGGTCTGATCAGTAGTCTTCCTATCATTAGAGTGAGACCTGAAGAGCCTGGCAGAACAGATTAACCCTCCTGCAGTGCCCAGCCCAGTGGCACCTCATGGCCTTGATAGAAGCGTCATTAAGAACCCTGCCGTTTTTATTAAGAATATGTTATTAGTATGTAGCACCCCCTCTTCCCCGAGTGCAGGCCGACTACACCATCCCTAAGGTAGATTAACCAAGCTAGGGGAAACACAGGTTTTAGAAAAGAATATAAAGATTCAATCTTCATTAAACTTTGGGGTCATACTGTTTCGGTTTGTCCATACATAAATACAGTTTCAGTTTTATTGTTGTTGTCATTGTACCAGGTACAATGAAATTGTAAGTGCCATCTAAAACTGAATTAAAAAAGAGAGAAAGTATATAAAAACAGATAACAAAACAAAAATTAATTAATTCACGCACACACACAAACACACATTTGAAAATCATTGCGCAAATCCCTAAAAAACATGCATTCAAAAATCACGTATAGGCAGCGTTAATTGAAGTTACTGCAGTGGGATAAAAACTGTTCTTAAATCTATTAGTCCTTGTTTTAATGCTTCTGTACTGTCTCCCTGACAGGAGCAATTCAAAGAGTGTGTGTCCAGGATGAGAAATGTCCTTTATGATGTTTTGTGCCTTCTCGAGGCACCGGGAACCGTGCAGCTCCTCCAGTGTGGGGAGAGGGCAGCTGATGATCTTCTGCGCGGTTTTAATGACCCTCTGAAGTGCACACTTTTGGGCCACTGTGCAGCTGCTGTACCACACGCATATGCAATATGTCAAGATGCTCTCAATCGAGCACCGATAAAAGGACACTAGCAGTTTTTGGGAGATGTAATTTTTCCTAAGAACCCTCAGGAAGTACAGTCTCTGTTGGGCCTTTTTAAGCATCTGCGTAGTATTCACTCCCCAGGTCAGGTCTTCCTCAAGATGGACTCCCAAGAAGCGGAAGTCCACCACCGCTCCACACACTCCCCGTTTATGTACAGTGGAAGAATTTATGTTTTCTTCCCCCTGAAATCAATGACAACCTCCTTCGTTTTGTTGGTGTTGAGGAGCAGATTGTTCTCCCTGCACCACTCTGTTAGCCGCTCCGTCTCCTCCCTGTAGGTAGTCTCATTGCCCCCAGAGATGAGCCCCACCACTGTGGTGTCATCAGCAAATTTTATGATGGTGTTGCCCTGGTGGGCGGCAGTGCAACCATTAGTGTACAGGGTGTATAACAGAGGGCTCTGTGGGGAGCCAGTACTGAGGGCCAAAGATTTATTCAATTCAATTCAATTTTATTTATATAGCGCATTATCACAACATTACATTGTCTCAATGCGCTTTACATTTCTGCCTCGTAAGGACCCCCCATTGAGTAAGCCAAAGGCAACGGTGGCAAGGAAAAACTCCCTAAGACGAAGAAACCTTGGGAGGAACCAGACCCAAAGGGGGAGCCCATCCTCCAGGGGCTGATTTATAAGGGCCAACTCTCACCCTCTGACTGCGACCAGACAAGAAGCTCCTAATCCAAGCGCAAGTGAAGTGTGGAAGACCCAGATCCACCAGTTTTTCCATTAGTTTATGGGGAAGGATGGTATTAAACACAGAGCTGAAATCCACAAAGAACAGCCGCACGTAGCTCCCCTGCTGCTCCAGATGAGATAACACGGCGTGGAGAGTGTAGCTATGGCATCTTCCATGGATCTGTTTGCCCTGTATGCAAACTGATGTGGATCAAAAGTTGGTGGAAGGAATGAAATGATGTGATCCCGTACCAGTTTCTCAAAACACTTCATCACCACTGGGGTAAGGCCACTGGCTGGTAGTCATTGAGACTGGTAATGTGGGGTTTCTTGGGCAGGGGAACTATGATGGTGGACTTCAGGCAGGATGGGACAATGGACTGGGACAGGGACCAGTTGAAAATTCTGGTAAGGACTCCAGCCAGTTGGTCTGTGCAGTCCTTCAGCACGTGTCTGGTGATGCCATCAGGTCCTGCAGCCTTCCTCGAGTTTACAGATCACAGCATGCACCTCACATCATACTCCTCCGCTGTGAGGGTAATGCTGCTATGGACTTAGAGGTGGGATGTGGCTGTTTCTGGTTGCTCCACCTCGAAGAGGAAAAAAAGTAGTTAATTTTCTCTGCCAGCGAGGCGTCCCCTTCAGCAGCCCTGAGGTTGGTCCTATAGATGGTAAGTTGCTGGACTCCCTGGCACACCTTCCTGCTGTTGTTGCTGAACATGTCATCTTCAATCCTCCTCCTGTAGTCCAACTTGGCTTGTCTGATGCCTCTCTTCAGGTTAGCTCAGACCACACTGTACAAAGCCCTGTCACCAGACCTGAAGGCGATGTTCCTCTCCTTCAGCAGCCGATGGACCTTCCAATTCATCCAGGGCTTCTGGTTGGGATGGATACAGATACACTTGTCCACAGTGACAGTGTCTATGCAGTGGCAAATGTAATATAGAACACTATCTGTGAACACCTCAGTTTTCCTGACGGGGGCATATGCAGGAATTAAACATAGGGACATGTGGTCAGACTGACCCAGATAAGGTAGTGGCCTAGCTCTATAGCCTCACTTGATGTTCGAGTAGACCTTGTCCAGCATGTTTGCTCCTCTAGTCGCGCACTTCACATGCTGATGGAATTTGGGGAGTACTAATTTTAAGTCTGCATCATTCAAGTCCCCTGCTATGATGTGCACAGCGTCAGGATGCATGCTTTGCTGACTGCTAATTCTGCCATAACTCGGTCCGATAGCCGAGTTAGCATTAGCATCTGGTGGAATGTAAACAGCAGTTATCATGATCACGGTAAACTCCCTCGGAAGATAAAAAGCCCTGCATTTAACAGTCACATACTCCAGGTCTGGGAAGCAGTTGCTGTCAATAATCACTGTGTTAGTACACCAGTCGTTGCTGACATAAACACAGAGCCCCCCTCCACTGCTCTTACCAGAGTCCCCCATCCTGTCATGACGCCATGCTGTGTAGCCTGCTAGCTCGATAGCAGAGTCCAGGATGAATGGATGAAGCCAGGTCTCCATGATCAGAAGAATGCAGCTATTCTACATGCTGTTGTTAGTTGCAACCTGTAGCCTCAGTTCATCCATCTTGCTGGCGAGTAATCTGTTGTTCATCAGAAAAAGACTGGGGGGTGGTGGTCTGTGTGGCTGAAGCCTAGCTAGTGCGCCGGCCCTGCAGCCTCGCTTCTGCCTCCTCTCTCTGCGCCGCCTTCACATCCTCACCGCAGGGATGGTAATCCACGGAGAGCCGGGACTCACTGGGATTTCCACTGGGATCTTGTATGAGTGCAGAAACTCGGCTGTAACACTCCGCTCGTTACAAACTCCGATCTTAAGGAGATCATGCCAGCTGTAGATGTTATTCGCCAGACAAAATGTACAGGACTTGAAACACCACGTACACAAGCACGCAAACAAAGCACCAAATAGAAAAACACCGAGCCACTGCAACACCATCTTTCCCAGTTTAACATGCTTTCCACAAATGGAAAATAACTAATGATTTCACAATAAAGCAGGAGTATCTAAGTCTACAGGTTGAGTTAAAAAATAACATTAGACTCGCTAAGAGGAATGTAGAAAGAAAGATTGCATTGGAGGCTAAGGATGACAAAAGTTTCTTCCAATACTTTAACTCCAAAAGAGCTCTAAAAGCTGAAATCACTAATTTGCAGGATAGTAAGAGCCTTATAATTGAGAATGAAACTGATATAGTAAATGAGTTTAATAATTATTTTACACGGGTATTCACAGTAGAGAACACAAGTAACCTACCACCATTTAGTACAAATCGTCTATGACCAATACATTTATAACTCAGGCTGACATGGTACAAACCTAGCTAAGCTCAAAATAAAAAAAATGGCATCTAACCTATAGTTTTAAAAGAGATGAGGGATATTATTAGTCAACTTTTTGACTATTTCAGAAATCCTTATCTGCTGGTGTGGTACCTTCTGATTGGAAGCATGCTCATATGACACCCATATTCAAAAAATAGAAGTAATCCAGCAAATTATAGGCCATTCAGTTTAACTTGCACAACTGGAAAAGTAATGGAAGCTAATATCCACCTGGATTCAAATAACATTCTGAGGGATAGCCAACATGGATTTAGGAGAGGTAGGTCTTGTTTAACTAATCTACTTGAGTTCTTTGAGGAAGGTACAAAAGATATTGATCACAAAAAGGCCTATGATGTAATCTACTTAGATTTCCAGAAGGTCTTTGATGTTGTCCCCCACAAACGGCTCTTGCTAAAGCTCAAAGCTGCAGGGATTTTAGGAACTGTAGCAGCTTGGATTGAAAACTGGTTAACAGACAGGAAGGAGTGGGTAGTTATTAGAGGCACAATGTCACAGTGAACCTGCATTCATAGTGCGGTATTGCAGGGTTCAATTTTAGGACCACTGTTGTTCCTAATTTACACGAACGATATTGACACCAAAACATACAGCAAACTGGTTAAATTTGCAGACAACACCAAGGTGGGTGGTGTAGCACATACTGAACTACCAACACAGAGGCTACAACAGGATCTTGATTTAATTAGCGAATGGGCTGATACCTGGCACATAAAATTTAACGTAGATAAATGTAAGGTAATCCATGCAGAGTGCAGAAATATAAAGTACAGATATTTTATAGGTTCCACTGAAATAAAGGTAGCTGATTATGAGAAAGAACTCTGTGTATATGTTGATGCTTCCATGTCCCACTCTTGCCAGTGTGGGGAAGCAATTAAAAAGGCCAGTAGGATTTTGGGTTACATCTCTAGGTGTGTGGAGTTTAAGTCAAGGGAGGTGATGCTACAATGATACAATTCCTTGGTAAGACCCCACCTAGAATATTGTGTGCAGGTTTGGTCACCATCCCTTAAAAAGGACATTGCTGCCTTGGAAAGGGTGCAACGTAGGGCTACAAGAATGATTCTTGTTCTTAGAGGAATGTCTTACGAGGAGAGGTTAGCTGAACTGAATCTGTTCAGCTTCAAGCAAAGGAGACTAAGGGGGGATATAATCCAGGTATATAAGATTCTAACAGGTCTGGATGCTGTTCGGCCAAATGGCTATTCAATATTAGTTTATATACTAGAACTCGTGGCCATAGGTGGAAATTAGCGAGGGAACATTTTAAAATGGATTTGAGAAAGCACTTATTTACATAGCGTGTAGTTAGAGTATGGAATAGTCTCCCCATTAGTGTAGTGCAAGCTAAAACCCTGGGTTCCTTTAAATCAGAGCTAGATAAGATTTTAACAACTCTGAGCTATTAGTTAAGTTCTCCCCAGATGAGCTTGATGGGCTGAATGGCCTCCTCTCGTATGTAAATGTCTTGTGTTCTTAAGATAAGGCACTAACAAGTGGCTGAGTTTTAAGCCAACTCATGGATCAATTCAAACACTTAAAACACCACACACTTGGGATGCACTTAAAGCAGTAATGCGGGGGAAAATTATAGCCACCACTTCCTACTTAAAGAAATTTAAAAAGCAAAAACTACATGATTTGGAAATAAGATTAAAGCACCTACAAAGACAACATATTAATACCCAAAATAACAGGAAACAGGAAATAAAAGAAATTAGAAAGGAGATAGACGACATAGCTACGCAAGAAATGCAAAATAAAATGTTAATTTTAAAACAACGATACAGTGAAGCAGGAGTAAAGTCGAAGAAACTTTTAGCGTATAGACTAAGGAAGCAACAAGCAGATAGCACTATTTATAGGATAAAGAACCCTGATTCAGGTGAAATTGAATGTAGGCTAGAAAAAATTCAGCAAAGTTTCGAAAAGTTTTATAGAACGCTGTATTCCCAACCAAAAATTGATAACAACCTTCAGATAGAGACATTTTTAGCCTCTCTTAATTTACCCTCTATTACAGAGGAACAAAATAAGAACTTAATAGCTGAAATAACAAAAGAGGAATTACAGTTGGCAATCTCAAAACTAAAAGCAAATAAATCCCCCGGCACGGATGGCTTCACGAACGAATGGTATACTGTAAGCAATTTTGTGACCACCTAACTCCATTATTATTGCGATAATAATAAGCAATAATTTCCGTTATCCCAAAGGAAGGAAAAGACAAGCTAGAATGCGGTAATTATCGTCCTATTAGTGTGCTAAATGTAGATTATAAGATGTTCACATCAATATTGTCAAGGAGGATAGAAAAGATACTACCCAGTCTCATTCATACAGATCAGACAGGTTTCATTAGACAAAGACAAACACAAGACAACATTAGAAGGTCCCTGCATATAATAAGATACATCACAAATCAAGGAATATCTGCAGCTCTCATTAGTTTAGACGCAGAGAAAGCCTTTGACTCGGTTAGATGGTCCTTTTTATATAGGGTACTGTCAAAATTTGGCTTTCATGAATCTATCATTGCCACATTCCAAGCTTTATACGATAATCCAACGGCGAGGGTTAAAATAAACGGAAGTTTGTCAAACTCCTTTCTATTAGAACGGGGCACAAGACAGGGTTGCCCTGCCTCCCCTCTCCTTTTTGACTTATTTATTGAGCCACTAAGCCAATGGATTAGACAAAACAGTAAGATTAAGGGGATAGACATAGCGGATGATGAGCATAAACTCGCTTTATTTGCTGATGATATACTGATATTTTTAAAACAGCCCACTCAGACATTTTCAGAACTGATGAATACTTTAGAAAATTATGGGACTCTATCAGGCTACAAGTTAAATATTCAAAAAACTCAAGTAATCACATTTAATTACAACCCATCCAATTATATTATTGGCAAATATAACTTAAAATGGGATGCTGAATCAATTAAATATCTTGGGGTTTACTTACAGTACCTAAAGAGGTCTCAAAATTATTTGATCTTAACTATGGTTCGCTGCATGCAAAAATTTAGTCAGATATACAACGATGGAATCTAATACCTTTCCTTAGCTTAAGTTCCACATCAGAATCAGTTAAAATGAACATCTTACCAAGACTACTGTATCTTTTCCAGACTCTCCCCATAGAGGTTCCTTCTGAACAGTTTAGGGAATGGGACAAACTAATATCTAGATACATATGGCAAGGCAAAAAACCCCGTATTAGATATAAAACGCTGCAATTACAAAAGAAATGTGGAGGTTTGGGCCTTCCTTGCCTGCATGATTACTATTCTGCAGCCCAACTGAGGCCTTTAGTATGCTGGTGTATACCAACATACTCGGCAAGATGGAAGGACATAGAAAGTGCAGTAATAAAAGGGGCTCCTTTAGTGGCTATTTTGGCAGATAATAAATTAGTGGGTGAATTGAAAGATAAAAACAATCCCTGGATTAATATATCTCTGAAGGTCTTACAAGAGATTGTGAAAAAATATACCCTAGAAGACTCACTAAAATTGTTAAGATGGTGTGCTTATGATTCCGACTTCCCCCCCAACAAAACCGATGATAGATTTAGGAAGTGGACTGAAAGTGGCCTTACAAATTATTTCACGTTCCTGCACAATGGGGCATTTAAGAGCTTTGAATCTCTTCAGAAAAAACATGGCTTACAACAAAATGACTTTTATAGGTATCTCCAGGTTCGCCACTATTATAACCAACACCTTAGAGGAGCATTGGAAGAGAAAACAAAAGAAATTACAAAGTGTTTCGGCTTGCCTGTAACTCCTGCATACAGAATAAGATTATTTCTAGATTGTATAATGGTTTCCATCAGGCCAGATCAGACAATACCATGTATATAAAAGAAAAGTGGGAGAAGGAAGGGAACATGGTTATTTCTGAGGAGGTTTGGGGAAGGTTGTGTGAACTACAATGGGTCTCAACCTGTTCAGCTTCATGGCGAGAATTTCGTTGGAAAAATCTTATAAGGTTTTTTATTACGCCCCAACAAAAATGGCACCAGGAGAAGCGGGTGGGGTGTTGGAGACTATGTGGGATAGATGAAGCCAATCATTTCCACATTTTTTGGGACTGCCCGGTCTTAACGGCATATTGGAGGGAGATTCACAGAAACTTAGAGAATGTCTTTAAAATTAACATTCTGTTTAAATGCGACATCCTGTATTTGGGAAATATTTTTTTTGAGAAGTGGAGTGATCACGACAGGTCGTTGATTTTGATTCTTTTATTAGCAAGCAAAAAGGCTATAACAAGAAAGTGGTTGAGACAAGACCCACCAACAGTGGAGGACTGGATAGAAATAACCCAATAAATATATGCTATGGAAAAACTTTCTTTCTCTCTTAAACTTCAGAAAGGGAAATTCCTTAAGATATGAAAGAAATGGACTGATTATGTTTCATCTATGTAGTCTAATTTGTCTGCCTGAGATTGTGATAAAATTCCCCTTTTACACATATAGATATATTGTAATTTTATCTTATTATTTTTTTTTTTCCTTCTTTTTTTTTTGTTTGCTTGGTTCATTCTTAAAAAGGAAAAACTGCTCTTGGTAAAGTTTAATTTCATTAGCGATTCTATTAGTTACAGTGTGTGGGCAAAAACATGTAACTGCAATGTTTCTAAGATTTAAGATTGAACCTCTGTAAAACCAAATGACCAAAATAAAAATGTAAATGAAAAAAAAAAAAAACACCACACACTAAAAGTTCACATACAACCAAGGCCATGACTGAGGCCAACCCCAGTAAAAACAAAATGAGTGGGGATGAAAATTACACCTCTAGCCTATGGCTCACATTTCCTCAATAATACATTACATACAACCTATCGCCACTAGGCTAGAGGGAAATAAAATAACCAAAACCTCCTAATAATAAACAGCAGCACCTCCACAATGTACAAAACCTTCTCGCACCACTGAAATACATATAAGGGGTCAGCAATTCAGCTGGATGTAGTGACTGAGAAGTTCTGGAAATATACCCAATGGCTTGGACAAAACCACCAGCGCCAAACTTTACATGCGGCTAACAGCAGAGAACACTACCCATTTCAGGACCCCAGGTGTCCATATATCTGCCTGCTCCAAGGACACCAGCTGGCTCCTTACATGCCTGTTCCCCAACTAATTAATGGTGTCCCATCTGTAAAAGAAGAAAGAAAACAAAGAAGCCCTCCACTACCTGGTTTCACTGGATACATTCCACCAGATCCAAATGAATCGCGACCTGACGATTGCATCTTATATTCTAACATCTTAACATTCAACATTCGACAGTCCTTCCTCACTATTCCTTTCCCCCCTCCAAACTGTACACCATCTTGAATAGCCTTCAACGCAGACCAATGTACTTCACGAACGGGTCCTTCCCTATCCACTGGGGCCACTGAATTCCTGTTCCCGATGGATTTCGCACTACCCAAAAAACACGGGAATCCCAAAAATCCTGGATGGGATTGGTAGCTACCCAGAGAGAGGATTGGTAGAGACCACGTGTCCAAAGCCCAAAGGGCATCTGATTAAAAGTCCAAACGGAGTACAGAAAGCAGTTTTTAACTTATCTTTCTCAGCCATAGGCACCTGGTTGTACCCACTAAGTCCAGGGTAGAAAACCATCTTGCCCCAGATAAGGCATCACGATGGATTATTGCATTCAATTGCTGATAATCTACAAAAAACCGTTGGCTCCCATATCAGAATCAGAATCCTTTATATTAGCCAATTATGTTTCCATACAAGGAATTTGCCTTGGTGGTGCTTAGAAGACATTACAAAAAACATACAACAATTACCAAATGTATGTACAGAAAGTAATAAACACTAGATTAGCAATTGGGTAATGTGTCACGGCCGGCTTGTCCGATCCTCGTGTGTGCCACGCCCCCCTCGTTACCTCGTGTTACTACCCAATTGTCATCACCTGTTCCTTGTTATTTCCTGGCCATCTGGTGTATTTAGTCCACGTCTGTATCTGTATTCCCTAATTCCGTCATTGATGTTTGCTGTTCGTTGCTGTTTGCCCGGAATAAACCCCCGTGTTATCATATTCTCTCGCCTGATTCCCCGCTAGCCCGACACGGACCCGTAACATAATGTGATAATTATATGGTAATTACAGTAGCAGTAATGATGATAGTGATATGATTAAACATGTAATATGTATGTGTATGTATGTACATAATAATTGTAGTATAAATATAAAACTATATGAATATAAACTATATACACTCACCTAAAGGATTTTTAGGAACACCTGTTCAATTTCTCATTAATGCAATTATCTAATCAACCAATCACATGGCAGTTGCTTCAATGCATTTAGGGGTGTGGTCCTGGTCAAGACAATCTCCTGAACTCCAAACTGAATGTCAGAATGGGAAAGAAAGGTTATTTAAGCAATTTTGAGCGTGGCATGGTTGTTGGTGCCAGACGGGCCGGTCTGAGTATTTCACAATCTGCTCAGTTACTGGGATTTTCACGCACAACCATTTCTAGGGTTTACAAAGAATGGTGTGCAAAGGGAAAAACATCCAGTATGCGGCAGTCCTGTGGGCGAAAATGCCTTGTTGATGCTAGAGGTCAGAGGAGAATGGGCCGACTGATTCAAGCTGATAGAAGAGCAACTTTGACTGAAATAACCACTCGTTACAACCGAGGTATGCAGCAAAGCATTTGTGAAGCCACAACACGCACAACCTTGAGGCGGATGGGCTACAACAGCAGAAGACCCCACCGGGTACCACTCATCTCCACTACAAATAGGAAAAAGAGGCTACAATTTGCACGAGCTCACCAAAATTGGACAGTTGAAGACTGGAAAAATGTTGCCTGGTCTGATGAGTCTCGATTTCTGTTGAGACATTCAAATGGTAGAGTCAGAATTTGGCGTAAACAGAATGAGAACATGGATCCATCATGCCTTGTTACCACTGTGCAGGCTGGTGGTGGTGGTGTAATGGTGTGGGGGATGTTTTCTTGGCACACTTTAGGCCCCTTAGTGCCAATTGGGCATCGTTTAAATGCCACGGCCTACCTGAGCATTGTTTCTGACCATGTCCATCCCTTTATGACCACCATGTACCCATCCTCTGATGGCTACTTCCAGCAGGATACTGCACCATGTCACAAAGCTCGAATCATTTCAAATTGGTTTCTTGAACATGACAATGAGTTCACTGTACTAAAATGGCCCCCACAGTCACCAGATCTCAACCCAATAGAGCATCTTTGGGATGTGGTGGAACGGGAGCTTCATGCCCTTGATATGAACCCCACAAATCTCCATCAACTGCAAGATGCTATCCTATCAATATGGGCCAACATTTCTAAAGAATGCTTTCAGCACCTTGTTGAATCAATGGCACGTAGAATTAAGGCAGTTCTGAAGGCGAAAGGGGGTCAAACACCGTATTAGTATGGTGTTCCTAATAATCCTTTAGGTGAGTGTATATCCATCCATCCATTTTCTCCCGCTTATCCGAGGTTGGGTCACGGGGGCAGCAGTCTCAGCAGGGAAACCCAAACTTCCCTCTCCCCGGCCACGGGAGTAAAGCAAAGCAGCGGCTCTACTTTGTGTCCCTCCCGAATGACCGATCTCCTCACCCTATCTCTAAGGGAGAGCCCAGCCACCCTGTGGAGGAAACTCATTTTGGCCGCTTGCACTCGCGATCTCGTTCTTTCGGTCACTACCCACAGCTCTTGACCATATGTGAGGGTAGGAACGTAGATCGACTGGTAAATCGAGAGCTTTGCCTTTTGGCTCAGCTCCTTCTTCACCATGACAGACCGATGCAGCGCCCACATCACTGCGGACGCCGTACCGATCCGCCTGTCTGATCTCCTGCTCCATTGTCCCCCCACTCGTGAACAAGACCCCGAGGTACTTAAACTCCTCCACTTGAACCAGGATCACAAGGAGACTGCTTCCGGAGCCCAAGTCGTGCGTCGAGGTGAGCCCGACTATGTCTAGCCGGAAACTTCACAACCTCGCGCACAAGCTCAGGCTCCTTCCCCATCAGAGAGGTGACATTCCATGTCCCTAGAGCTAGCTTCTGCAGCCGAGGATCGGACCGCTAAGGTCCCCGCCTTCGGCCACTGCCCAGCTCGCATCGCACTCGACCCCTATGGCCCCTCCTATGGGTGGTGAGCCCATTGGAGCGGGGACCCACGTGCCTTGTTCGGGCTGTGCCCGACCAGGCTCCATGAGTACAGGCCTGGCCACCAGGCGCTCGCCATCGAGCCCCACCTCCAGGCTTGGCTCCAGGGGGGGCCCCGATGACCTGCGTCCGGGCAAGGAAAAACCGTGATTCCACTTTTTTTTTCATCATAAGGGGTCTTGTGAGCTGCACTTCGTCTGGTTCCTCACCCAGGACCTGTTTGCCTTGGGTGACCCTACCAGGGGCATAAAGACCCGGGCAACTTAGCTCCTGGGATCATTGGAACACACAAACCCCTCCACCATGATAAGGTGTCGGCTCCAGGAGAAGTATATATATATATATATATATATATATATATATGATGCAATGGGGCAGCGTGTGGCTCAGTGGGCTAAGCCTGTGTACCTGTAATCACAAGGTCACCAGTTCAAACCCAGCCTCAGCACGTCTGTGGGTCCTTGAGCAAGGCCCTTAACCCCCAGCTCCCTGGGCGCCCCAACAGGTGGCTGCCCTTCGCAAACAACTTACTCTACAAAGAGCAAGTTGAGGGAGGCATAAAAACAATTTCCCCACAGGGATCAATAAAGTATCAATTATTATTAATTATTATTATTACAATAAATGAAAGGGCTCTTAAATAGTGCAATTATTAAGTAGCAGCCAAGTCAACTCCATATGTGTGAGAGTGCAATATGTATACAGCGTTAGCAGTATGTGTGCATAATGTGCAAGAGTGCAGAATCTAATCATAGAGGGAGTTTATTAATAGTTTATCACCAGTAATTCTGGTTGATATTACACTGCAGGTGATGGTTTGGTGATGCAGGTGATGGTTCAGAGACTGGTTTGATTAATGAGAGACACTGCTTGAGGGAAGAAGCTCTTGGCGTGTCTTGTGATCCTGGTTCTGATTGCCCTGATTTGTTTCCTGGTTCTGGTGATGTACAGTGTCTGGAGGGTAGGCAGGTTACAGCCAATTATTCACTCTGCTGAGTGGATGATGTGTTGCAGTCTGGCCTTGTCTAGTTCAGTGGCTGATCCAAACCAGACTGATGGAATTGGTGAGGATGTACTCAATGATTGCAGCGTAAAACTGGAGCATCGTAGACTGAGGGAGATGGTGCATTTTTAACTGCCTTAGAAAGTAAATCCTCTGCTGGGCTCTCTTTGTGATGGAGGTGATGTTGAGCTGCCATTTCAGGTTGTGGGAAATTGTAGTCCCTAGGAATTTAAAAGATTCAACAGTGCTGACAGTAGAGCCTTGTATGGTTATGGGTGACACTAGGTGGAGGATTTCGCCTGAAGTCCACCACCATCTCAACAGTTTTTTGGGCATTTAGTTCCAGGTTGAACAACATCATGTTGTCAACTGCTTGATCTCCTCTCTGTATGCTGACTCGTCGCTGTTCTGAATCAGTCCGATCAGGGTTATGTCATCTGCAAACTTAATGAGTTTTACAGTGGGGTCCCCTGATGTGCAATTGTTTGTGTACAGAGAGAAAAGCAAAGGAGAAAGTATGCAGCCCTGTGGTGCTCTGGTGCTGATGGTTCATGGTTCTGAGGTGTATTTGCCCATTCTCACATGTTGTGTTCTGTTTGTGAGGAAGCTGTAGATCCACATGCATAGTGGTTCAGGCACGAATAATTGTGAGAGTTTAGTCCACATTAGCTCTGGGAGAATAGTAATAAATGCAGAGCTAAAGTCCACAAACAGAATCCTAACATATGTCTCATGCAGCTCAAACTAAGGCTGATAACACTCGCCCAGCAAATTCATTCCCAATATCCCTGGTGTTTCAGACTTATGCCCTTAGAGAGTCACATTCTCCAGGTTCTTTACAATTAAAATTCCCATCCCCAAAATACACTGCCCCAGCACCACCACATCCAACTCTATATAGCTAATATACGGTATATCTAACCCATTGGCAGCCTTAAGCCCCAGATGCAAGAAATGCTTACAAAAGAAACTCTCAGTTATGGTACTTACCATTGACTCAGGATCAATCAAATAGGGAACCACTACACCTCCCAAAGACACACTCAACACAGGGCAAGTCCCCTTGGCAAGACCAAAAGAGGGAGAACACCAATTTTATTTTATTTACACGCGACAGACACAGAACAAATAAACCCGGTGCAAAAGGACTCAGGAGTGATTATAGCCAAAATAACAAACAGGAAACCCAGCTACCGAACACAACACAAATCTAACTTACCTATGTGCTAGAGAAATCAAAGAACAAAAACAACAAGTACTACACCTCACTCCCTACCCAAAGAACAGTGTAGGAATTAATAGCTCAAATAAATTTTAATATTCTCCACCAATATGTTTGAATTAATTAAAGCTTAATTAATTATTATTTAATGCTGATTATTAATCAATTGTTATGCCGAATGGTCGGCTCCTCCAAACTCAATTGTGGTATCCCTGTGAGTCTGTTAATGTGAGACTTAAATGGGATTCACTAATTACCAGTATCGCTTAGTAACCTGGGTTAGAAGGCTCGTCCAGCGAGCTGCATCACCAGGTAATGTACATGATTGGTAGCGAAGCTCCCCTCACGGCCAATGAGAGAGTGTCTCGCAATGTTTCAGGCGAGTTTGAGGTTCAGAGCGTGTAGCAAGATCGCACAATGGCAGGAACTTATTATGAGACAAACAATGACGGAGGCTAAAGTTGTGTAAAAGACATGCATTTATTCCTAGCTAACACTACAACTGACATAAGACAGACATTACACCTAACACAAACAACAAACACGAAATAACGGAATAAAACAAACAATGTAATTATGAAAATGCAATGACCTGATTTAAATGAGTAACCTGAAATGGGAAATACTGTTCTGCAAAGCAAGCACAGTTTGTGGAAACACGACCCTAAAGTCTTATAGCAGGTTAAACAGAACAGCTTAAGTTGTTAGAATGAAAGGAAGTTGGTTTACTTGGTTGAAGAGTGGGGGGGGGGGGTCTTGGCAGTTGATGGCAGAGCTGCTGAGCTGATGGCATTCAGGAAGGCGCGGCGTTTGGAGCAGTGGAGTGGAGTCCCTTTAGATTCTCTCTCCTGGTGAAGCTTTGTCTTGGGTGCTGTTCTCTGTTCAGCTGGGCCTTCACCGGAGGGTTCTTGTGGGCTTCTCTTCTCCCGGGCTGATGTTCTCCTTCGGGCGGATGGTTTTCTCTGCGCCGGCTGGCGGTTGTTCTGCTCTGGTTGGCGGTTGTTCTGCTCCCCTTTGTTCTGAGGTGCCAGGATTTTTATGCTGTAAAGTCCATGAATAGGGATGACCAGGAATTCGACTCCTGGCCCAATGGCTGGCCATCCATTTGGCGGGCTTTCGGAAGGGGGTCTGTATCAGTCCTTTTGGGATTTATGGCCCGCCAGATTCTACCTTTACTGATGATTTTCATTAAGCTGTTATAACTTTTGATACATCCACTTTTATGGTAATCACTGACCAGATTTGGAATCAGGGGTGATTAACAATCAGTTTGATACCAAACATGCCATACCAGCTTCACAGGTACATACCTCATACCATCTGCATTAATTGATTAAACAATTAATTATTGTATCTATGTGACGGATTCATATCAGTATAGGATACAGGGGTTTTGGGTTGCACCTCAACAGATGTTACACTTTGTGCGGATATTACATCGAATATTCCTATTACAAACAGCACATCTTATCCATAGATAGGCGTGGCCGTTAGTTTGTGGTAATATCAATATAAGTTGCACATCTGGAAACAACATATTTTGTTTGGTGTGGCTTGTGCCAATTCATCTTCTCCAGAATGAATAAGATACACCTTAATTCAGTTCTTTTAACATAGCATGGTAGAAACAAAGAAACTTGGTGACTGTCCACCAAGATCAGATAAGGACCACAAAGGAATGTTGGAAGAGAAGGGGGGGTTTCTAACACAGAAGACTCTCTAAAAGTTAGCACACATACAAACATAACGTATCTGTATATTGAGACTAGTAGTCGTGAGTAAATCAATATACAGGGTATACAAAAGCCAAACTTAAATGAAATTTCCTTTAGGGTGTTCGTCTGTTGGGTGAGTGAGATGTAAGGCAGAGTGTATGTGGAGGGGGTTGGGTGCCAAGTCGAGGGACCCCTGTCCGTGAAGTCCACTCTGCTTGTCTGTAGGTCCCTAAATCTTTGGGCAATAAAAGTTGGAGTGCTAGCCTCCCTGGTTATCTGTGTGTGTGTGTTTGTGTGTGTAACCCCCCTTTGGTGCCTCTCGTACCAGGCTCGGCCTTGTCTCAGGCCACCTGGAATTTAGGCCCTGTGATATGTGCATGTGTGATCCTACATATCCCCCCTTTCGGCTGATGATGGCATTGCCATCATTCAGGCGACGGAAGTTGAAACAGGATCACCACCATGCAACGAGGCATTGTTGACATCCTATTGTTTGGCACTCTGGGTGGCACAGTGACAGGATGGACAGGGAGGAGGCGCAGGGGCTGGCGCCTGGCTTCTGGGACCGCGAGGAGTGGTGAATCCTATGTTGAACAGGGTGCCAACGGCTGCTGCAGCTCCCAGCAGGGTGCTCAGGAGCCTCTTGGGCCGTCGATTGGACTCAGCTTGGGTCACGGTCGTTGGGTTACTGCTCCAACCTGTGGGTAGTGTCAGCGGCAGCATGATGCAGGGCATCCTGAGTCCATCAGACACCTGTCCCACTAGTTTGGGGTCTCTCGTGCAGGTAATGGCTCAGTTGACATCGTCCGATGAATACTCTCTCTGTGTGGGTACAACAGTTGGTAATCAAGAGACCGGGCTGTCCCCAGAAGACAGTGCCAGGCGGAGGTCCAGGGAACGCCGTGTCAGACTGGAGCCTCAGCCTCCTAGGCAGAGTAATGCTAATAGCGGGGGCAGCATCATCCTAGTAATAGGGGGTAGAAAATAAAGACCAAATTAGGATTGAGGGGGTGAGTCGAGACTCTGAATGTTTTGCACACCGGTGCAAAAGGAAACAGGAGAAAGAAATAGTGGGCAACAATTCTCGGCCAGAGAACAATTGCAAAGAAACAAACAGGACAAAGAAAATTGCAAAACCGGATCCTCTTCAGTAATTTCCCGGGCACGCGTGAGCCACCCCAGGTCCTTACCAAAAACAACAACCAAAATAAAATGAAAAGCTATCAAAAGAAAGAAACAGATAAGTACGGCAAAAACTGAAAAGGTCACCCAGATATCAGTAGTCAGGCCCACCACCTTAATCTACCCTATCTGTGACCATCTTTCCTCCCCTTTCTCTTTGGTCTTTCTCCTTGGGAGATTTCAGACTGAAAAGATGTCTTTCTTTTGGTTGGAATGTGGTTTATTCCAAGCTGCTGGCTTCGTCTTGAGAAGACTGGTTGGTGGGTGTTTCAGGCTTTCTCTGGGCTTGGTGTTTCTTCATTTGATTCCGATGAACCCACTTGAGGCATGGTTCGTGGGTGCCTTTGTTGGTTCGGATTCGGTAGGCCACAGGTGACAGTTTGTCCACGATCTCATGTGATCCTGACCAGCGTGGTAGAAGCTTCCTGGAAAGTCTTTGTGCTGAGTTTGGTTGCACAACCCAAGAGTACCAGATTTTGTCTCCCACTTGGAGTTCATCTTGTGACGTTTTCTGGTCATAGTAGGCTTTCCTGCCCTCTGCGGTTCTTTGCAGGTTTTGTTGGGCGAATGCAAAGGAAGCTCTCAAATGCTGGTGCAGGCTGTCCAGATATTGTTGTGTGGTGTAGGCTGTGATGAGATTGTTGTCACCAGGTTGGTAGAGCAGGTGGAGAGGGAGTGTCATTTGTCGTCCCGTCATCAGTTCGAAGGGGGACACTCCTGTGGACTTGTGGGGTGTGGCTCTGATTGCCATGAGCACCAGAGGCAATTTCACATCCCAATCTTTCTGATTGGATGCCACATATTTCTTGAGCATACCGACGACGGTTCGGTTGGTCCGTTCTACTTGGCCGGATACCATAGGATGGTGGCTGATGTGGAACTGGGCTTTGATCCCCAACAGTTTCCAGATGTCCTGCATCACTTCGGCTGTGAAGTGGGTGCCTCGGTCTGAGTTGACTTTCAGTGGGAGGCCAAACCTGGAGAACACATGGTTCGTGAGCAGATATGCCATTGTCTGGGCTGTGTCGTTGGGTGCCGGGAGGCATTCTACCCACTTAGTGAACTGACAGGTGACTGTGAGGAAGTATTTGTTTCCGCGAGCTGATCTCGTCAGGGGTCCTACCCAGTCAATCTGTAGATCTGACCATGGGAAATTGATACCCCGTCGCTGCAGAGGTGCCTTGTGGTTTGGGTTTGCTGGTTGAAATTGGCAGCAGACCAGACATCCTTTCACATATTCTGTTACATCCTGTCGCATGTTAGGCCAGTAGGCTACTTGACTAAGTGCCTCGTAGGTTGTTTTGGCATTGCGGTGTCCTGCACAGGGTGCGTCGTGGGCGTACAGTAGCATGACCCCCCTTTGTGCCTGAGGGACCACGAGCTGTGGTGAAGTGTGGGCATCAGGGACATCAAGAGGTACGCCCTCGACACGATGAAGAAAGAGTAAAGCCATCATCAGGTGATGGAGGTCAGGAAGGGATGCCTGATCAGTTGTGGAGATTGAGTTAGCAGAGAGGTCGCGGAGGTGATCGCAGACCTTGTTGAGCACAGCATCAGTGGGCTGGAGGGAGATGATGTCAGAGTTGGAGACCTGAGGGGAAAGTTCCAGCAGTGAGGTCTCTGGCATTGAGGTAGGTGCTCGGTTGTGGCTGCGGGTGACGACCTGGACAGCATGGGTGGGTGGGAGGGAGGGAGCAAACCTCCCACGAGTCACCGTCCAGTGGTCCTGCTTTGGCGAGTGCATTCGTGTGGTCATTGCATGTCTTGTCCAGTCCTGGGAGTCTGGAATGACCACAAACCTTCTTCCAGTAAATCTGCTTGTTTCGTGTGGTAATCAGAGCATCGCACGTGTGCAGGAGGTCTTGGTGTTTGACTGGCTTGTTCCCTGATGTTTTGAAGCCATTCCGTGTCCAGTGAGGGAGATGGCACATGAAGCTGAGACGTGCATAGCTGAAGTCTTTGCAGATCAGCAGGTCCTTTACTTCACGTTCGGAGGCCTTCTCCAGGGTGATTAAGATTGCTGCCAGCTCTGCGTACTGCGATGTGTGAGGACCAAGCTTGAGCTGTTGTGGTGGGACGAGGTCGTCATTGAGCCACGGAATGCTAGTTCTAGCTTTCAGGGTCCCCTGATGTTTGAATACGCACCCATCTACATAAATGGTGATCATGTCTTGACAGACATTTTCCTCAAAGTAGTGGTGTTGCGGCAGTTCCATTGGTGTGGGCGTGTCCACAATGTTGGGTGCTGCTGGTCCCTCCTGAGAATAGCTATGGCAGCTGGGTGACTGTACTGCGTAAGGCTGGGCAGTTATGACATGGATTGTCAGGTGTTGGTCGTCAGCAAGCTCCACGTGACATACAGTCTCTTTTGTCACTGGTGACTCTTCTACCTCCGTGGTCATGACCACATCTGTGACTTCCATGCCTTGGAGCCACATGCATTTCCCGATCTTGGGGCGGAAGGATCCCAGGGTAGGGTCCTGCCTGCACAGGAAGGAGTCATGATGCTGGTATGGGTCTCTTGTGTCAAGACACTGATCTCCTGCTGCGTTCTCTCCATGGTGTGGAGTGAGGTCCGAGGAGACAGCCAGGTTTTGACATTCCCATGTGGCTGTGTCAGGTGTCCACAGTGGCAGCGGTTCTCTAACTTGAGCCCAAATTTTCTGATGTTGGAAGTCTAACAATGGCTCGAACCGGTTCATCAAATCTTTCCCAATGAGGAATGGAATGGACTCAAGTTGGGAAATGTATACAGGGTGCATTACATTCATGGGGCCGATGGACAAATTGAGGGGGATCATGTGATCCATCCTGGTGCCCACTGGTGAATATGCCTGCACGTCCAAAGAGCATTTCCTCGGCTGGAGGGTTTTGTTCTTCTGGGCGGCTAGGTGCTGCACCTGATAGAAGAGACTGGCTGACATGAGGGTGATGTCTGCTGCAGTGTCGATGAGGGCCTCGAGGGTGAGAACATCTTCCAGGGTGATGGAGAGGTAGAATTTCTTGGCTACCCCCCTTTCCATCAGGTCACCCAGAAGCTGTGGCACAGGGGCCTGGCCAGGAATTGGTGAGGCGTCGCCACAGTCGGATTGGTGCTCTGAGTCAAGGCACACAACCAGGACAGTGCTGCCGGGCACCAGCGGGGGCTCATCCCCTTGATCAAGCTCTGTGTTGGTGACGGCAACATCAGGTGCTCTAACTGGGCATGAGTCAGTAGCACTTTCTAATTGAGGTAGGACTTCTTCAGTTGTTCCAATATCTCTGGTAGGGAAGGCCGATGACTGTTGAGCGTCATTTGGGGCTGACCTCTGAAGGAGTTTGTAGGCATTGTCTGGTGTGGGTTCAGGTGAGGGTTGTGGGGTCCTGCGTGATTTGTGCTTCCGTCCTAGTCATTTTGGATCTTTCTTCCGAAAGCCCTCTTGACTCTTGAGGGGATGCTGAGTAAAGAAATCACGCAGCAACTGTAGTAGATTAGACTCCTCTTCTTCCTTGGTTTGTCCAGGCCTCGAGTCTGGATCATAACCTCTCCTTCTGTCTTGCCAATTCTGTGGTGGATTCCGTCGGGAACTTGGGGGAGAGCTTGGTTTAGGAAACTGGTTTCCCTGTCGGTCTCTCCACTTGTTCCATGGCTCCATTGGTCTTAGCTTACCCTTGTTAAGATAGCGCCGTGTCTCCCACCAGTCTGGCTGGGTCTTTGACTGCTGTGGGGGCGCACCAGAGTAACGCTCACTGTGGCTTGCTGCTCTCCAACCTCGGTCATGGATTGGTGTTTGATGAGGAGGGTGGCCACCTTCCAACGCTAGGTTGGGATCTGTAGTGCTAAGGTTCAGCACTGCCGGAGCCTTGGTTGCCTTCTCAGCTGCTGCTCTTTGTTTGTGGTACGCCTTGATCGCCAGGTCTCGCAGTTGTTGACTTGTCATGGTGCGGGGACAAGCCATGAGCCCCAGGTAGTGGTTAATGGTTGGGTGGAGGTTCCGAAGGAAGAGAGCCTTGAAGTTCGCATCTTCTTCCATGTCTGGCTCATTTCTGGACCCAAAATATGCCCGACGAAGGTGATTGTAGTAGGCTTGGGGAGCTTCTTGTCTGCTCTGTTTAACATCAAAGGCGACGGCGATACCTTGTTCTGACTCAGGATCAGCAAACTCCCGAGTCAGTGCTTCGTGTAGCAGCATGGCGTTGGCTTTGATTCGACTAGGTTGTCGATCCAAGAAGCTGCGGACCTCCAGGCTAGATGTGATCCTGATGAGGTAGACTCTGTCCTCATTGGTCACATTGTCCAGTCTTTGGAGGTGGAAGTCAATGTCTTGGAGGTAGGCATGAATGTCGTGGCCTCCTCTGGGATTCGGGGTGAACGTGTTGATATTCCGAGCTACTTTATCAAGCTCCTTTGTGGTAGCCCGGTGCTGGTGTAACGTTCGCTTTGGTAGGCCTGTTCCATCTGGGGTGTCATCTCTGAGAGAGACCTTCTGGGTTCTTGGTTCCTCAAGGTCTGGTGAGGGGCAGGGAGTCACCTCGTCCTGATGAGAGATCCCTGTGTGCCTTGGGAGCGACCGCACTGTTGGAGATGACATCGCTCCCATCGCTGATTCGTAGGGTGCCTCGAATTCCAACTTCATCTCATATGCTTGCTTCAATTCCTGTCTCACCCGGTCAATCTCTTCTGCGTCAGCCCGATGTTTCATTCTGGCATCGGTGAGCTGTTCCTGGGAGCTGATCAGTTGGTGATTCATCTTGTGCAGACATCTCTGTGCCTCGGCCAGATGGTTTTCCAGGGCCTGGATCCGTCCATCCTTGTACTTGAGCTCCGTGTGGGCTCTGTCCAGCAGGGTGTCGGCCTGGTCCAGTCTGGCTTCAAGGTTTTCTCTGGTGGCTCTGGCTTGCTGTTTTTGCTGGTCAGCTTCAGCTCTGAGCTCTTCCAGGGCATGTTGAAGCTTTTTGCTGGTGTGAGGCATCTCGCCTTCTTCCGTCTCCTCCTCCTCATGGGGTGGAGAGCTTCTCTTTTGGAGTTCTTGCTCCAGATTCCCAATGTGATGTTGGGCCTGGGCGGCATCTCTCTGTGCCTCTGCCAGTAGTCGTTGGGTGTTTTTCTCCTGCTGTTGGAGTGCTTGCACCCTTTGCTGGAGACGGGACGTTCCCTCTTCATTCATCTTCAGCCTGGCTAGTAGTTTGTGTGCGAGGGAGCCGAGTATTTTGGTTAGCTCTTTACTCCCGCATTTCTGAGTGGGTGGCATGTCCATAAGTTCGGCAATGTCGTCCTCAATTTGGTCAGCTTCTTTGGACCATGTGAGATCGACATGACCGGGCGGAAAGTTGGGAGTCACATCTTCAGACCAGATACCAAAATCTTTCCACTGGTCCAGTGGGCTTTCCATGTGGGTCATTGTGACTCGGTCAACAGGAGGGTGGCCGCAGAAATCTGTTACTCAGGCTGGGTGTTGCCTAGGTGGGAGGCCTAACACCTAAATCTGGGCGAACCAATTAAACCAACAAAATAAAATAAAGTAGAACTGGGGCCTGTCAATGGGTAACTGGAAGGGTGTAGTGAACCACGGGAATAGTTACCCACGACAAAATAAACAAACCAAAATTGTTCCCTGGGAGAAGTTGTTGCAGGTTAGAACAGTGTGAGTTACTCTAGGGCCTGAGAGATGCCCTAGTGAGGGGGAAAGGATAAAGCCTTATCCTGGAAATTGCAGATCTGTGGCTACTGACAGAGTCAGAAGACCACAGAAGAAGTTGGGAACAGGAAATGAGAAATAACAGCTTCAAACCAATGGGACTGCATTCAAACGTAGCTTGCTGTTGCAGATCAGATTACCCCTGGGTTGGGCTCGGTCGTACAACTCCGCTTTGACCAGAAGGGGGACCGCTAGCAGGTTCTGCTTTATTTGTCCCTATATGAGGTGTTGTGGTGTTAAGCTAGTCATGCAGTGAGAGAGGTTTGAATGCTGTCAGGTGTCCCTCCTGAGTAGGGCACGTCCCACAAGCTCAATCTCAGCCAAGCAGGCCCAAGTCCAGCCCCCACTCCCCCGATCCCCAGCAATGTCAACTTGGAAGGGGGTGTTCTGTACGCACAACTGAAACAACCCAGGTGGGGCTCAGCTTATCGGGCGCACTTTTGGCCCTGACTCGAACAAGAGACGGCGCAACGGCACTCGGGTGTCACCCAACCGATTGAGAGTCCAAGCTAGGGCTGTTCTCCTGAACTTCGCCCTAGACGAGGTCCTGCTCAAACTGGTAATGACCTCCCGAGATACCTGCCAACCTTGCCCTTAATGAGTCAGCGGGTGCAGCCGGGCTGGCGCGCTTTTGGGCGTCCAATTGCTGAGAACTCCCCTTCGGTTCTGACAAACTGTACGATCGTAAGCAGTGACAGCAGAGCTACAGGTAAGCTCAACCAACAGAGAGCGAATGGTAAGCACTCAGCACAGGAAAAGCTCAACTGATCACATCCAAAACCTCAATGCCTCCCTGATGTGTAACTGGTTTACTGTTATTAATAATGGTTGAACTTCTATGCAAGTCTCCTTGTTGGGGGAGAGAGAGTGAATGAAAGCATAAAATGAAATAAAACCTAAAATAAATCAAAAAGGTAAAACAGAAATCAAACCAAATTAATTGTTTCTTATTGTTTAATTGTAAACATCAATTAGTTATGCAGCAATAACCTAATTAGATGTTAATGTGTTGTGATCTAATCGATTTGGTCTGTGAAGTTGATTCCTGCTTTCAGGCAAGAACCTGTGTGTCCAATTATGTGTGTTGGTATTACCGGTGTTGACCACTAGAGACCCAACTCAGATGTTGTTACGCTACTATGGCTGACCACTAGAGACGCAATTTCGAAATGGAGTGGTAGTTCTATGCTTGACCACTAGAGGTGCAATTTCGAAATGGAGTGGTAGTCCAATGCCTGACCACTAGAGGCGCAATTTCGAAATGGAGTGGTAGTGCAATGTCTGACCACTAGAGGCGCAATTTCGAAATGGAGTGGTAGTCCAATGCCTGACCACTAGAGGTGCAATTTCGAAATGGAGTGGTAGTTCTATGCCTGACCACTAGAGGCTCAATTTCGAAATGGAGTGGTATTTCAATGCCTGACCACTAGAGGCGCAATTTCGAAATGGAGTGGTAGTTCTATGACTGACCACTAGAGGCTCAATGGGACGTTGCTCCCTTTGTGGGGGGGGTCCCAGATACGTGAGCCTAAGGGGTGGGGTCACTGGTGACCCAGGAGAAAAAAACAAATGGCGTCAGGCAGGCCTTCAGGGCTCTGACCTTTAAGTGGTTAGAGTGGCGTTCGCTGACTGCACTCGTAACCAAGACGGTTGCTAGGCGATTGCCGACGCTAGATGAGTGACATACACTTTTAACGTATGCACACGCCGCTTGCGGCTAACTTCTGTGTCTTGCGCAGTTTAAAACCCCTTAAAACAATTGCTGAAGCGAGACAGCGCTCGCGTTACGGCGACAGATCTAAATAGCGAGTGCACTATATCTCGTCGCAAATGGTGCTTAACCACGGCGGGTCTCAAGCACTGGAGACTCCCAAATTCTAAATAACACACACACTTGGCTCACAGCGCAAAGTGGTGTTAAACTTGCTTTGTCTAAAGCAGGCACACACATACGAGAAAGATCCTGATAGGTAGCTAAGCTATCGGTCTTATCTCAGGGAGTACAAACGCAACAGAATTCAGGTTAGATCCTCTTAACAAGAATTCCTGTTCGCTAATAGAGAGAGAGATCTCTGCCAGGATTTATAGAAACGGAGAAACTCGTCCGAATCGTCCTGGAAACAACGCGCTATACCTGAGAATCTCGTCAGATATAGGGTTTAAATTTACTGCAGTTTAAAACGAATGAAACCTAAAATAAAATAACCGAAAATAAAACAAAAGAAAATAACTAATAATAGAAATAAAAATAATAAGCCCGTATAATCCCGCTTAAATGCCTTCGGACTGCCGTGAGTGCAATTAATCCTCAACTTTGCAACCTGTTCACAGTAGCGCTTATTCAACTGCACGTTCGGTCATAAAAAGTTTAAATTGTGTGCTCACAAAAAGTTTGAACCTTGTGCCCGCGTTCTTCCACCATTAATGTAGGAATTAATAGCTCAAATAAATTTTAATATTCTCCACCAATATGTTTGAATTAATTAAAGCTTAATTAATTATTATTTAATGCTGATTATTAATCAATTGTTATGCCGAATGGTCGGCTCCTCCAAACTCAATTGTGGTATCCCTGTGAGTCTGTTAATGTGAGACTTAAATGGGATTCACTAATTACCAGTATCGCTTAGTAACCTGGGTTAGAAGGCTCGTCCAGCGAGCTGCATCACCAGGTAATGTACACGATTGGTAGCGAAGCTCCCCTCACGGCCAATGAGAGAGTGTCTCGCGATGTTTCAGGCGAGTTTGAGGTTCAGAGCGTGTAGCAAGATCGCACAATGGCAGGAACTTATTATGAGACACACAATGACGGAGGCTAAAGTTGTGTAAAAGACATGCATTTATTCCTAGCTAACACTACAACTGACATAAGACAGACATTACACCTAACACAAACAACAAACACGAAATAACGGAATAAAACAAACAATGTAATTATGAAAATGCAATGACCTGATTTAAATGAGTAACCTGAAATGGGAAATACTGTTCTGCAAAGCAAGCACTGTTTGTGGAAACACGACCCTAAAGTCTTATAGCAGGTTAAACAGAACAGCTTAAGTTGTTAGAATGAAAGGAAGTTGGTTTACTTGGTTGAAGAGTGGGGGGGGGGGGGGTCTTGGCAGTTGATGGCAGAGCTGCTGAGCTGATGGCACTCAGGAAGGCGCGGCATTTGGAGCAGTGGAGTGGAGTCCCTTTAGATTCTCTCTCCTGGTGAAGCTTTGTCTTGGGTGCTGTTCTCTGTTCAGCTGGGCCTTCACCGGAGGGTTCTTGTGGGCTTCTCTTCTCCCGGGCTGATGTTCTCCTTCGGGCGGATGGTTTTCTCTGCGCCGGCTGGCGGTTGTTCTGCTCTGGTTGGCGGTTGTTCTGCTCCCCTTTGTTCTGAGGTGCCAGGATTTTTATGCTGTAAAGTCCATGAATAGGGATGACCAGGAATTCGACTCCTGGCCCAATGGCTGGCCATCCATTTGGCGGGCTTTCGGAAGGGGGTCTGTATCAGTCCTTTTGGGATTTATGGCCCGCCAGATTCTACCTTTACTGATGATTTTCATTAAGCTGTTATAACTTTTGATACATCCACTTTTATGGTAATCACTGACCAGATTTGGAATCAGGGGTGATTAACAATCAGTTTGATACCAAACATGCCATACCAGCTTCACAGGTACATACCTCATACCATCTGCATTAATTGATTAAACAATTAATTATTGTATCTATGTGACGGATTCATATCAGTATAGGATACAGGGGTTTTGGGTTGCACCTCAACAGATGTTACACTTTGTGCGGATATTACATCGAATATTCCTATTACAAACAGCACATCTTATCCATAGATAGGCGTGGCCGTTAGTTTGTGGTAATATCAATATAAGTTGCACATCTGGAAACAACATATTTTGTTTGGTGTGGCTTGTGCCAATTCATCTTCTCCAGAATGAATAAGATACACCTTAATTCAGTTCTTTTAACATAGCATGGTAGAAACAAAGAAACTTGGTGACTGTCCACCAAGATCAGATAAGGACCACAAAGGAATGTTGGAAGAGAAGGGGGGGTTTCTAACACAGAAGACTCTCTAAAAGTTAGCACACATACAAACATAACGTATCTGTATATTGAGACTAGTAGTCGTGAGTAAATCAATATACAGGGTATACAAAAGCCAAACTTAAATGAAATTTCCTTTAGGGTGTTCGTCTGTTGGGTGAGTGAGATGTAAGGCAGAGTGTATGTGGAGGGGGTTGGGTGCCAAGTCGAGGGACCCCTGTCCGTGAAGTCCACTCTGCTTGTCTGTAGGTCCCTAAATCTTTGGGCAATAAAAGTTGGAGTGCTAGCCTCCCTGGTTATCTGTGTGTGTGTGTTTGTGTGTGTAACCCCCCTTTGGTGCCTCTCGTACCAGGCTCGGCCTTGTCTCAGGCCACCTGGAATTTAGGCCCTGTGATATGTGCATGTGTGATCCTACAACAGCATACACAAAAATCCCCAAAATAAATATGGCAACCACTCCCTACGCACCTAACACACACACAGAACATACACAGAGCCAAGCATCAGAATCCGAGGGGCGCGCAAAGACGTAAACCAAAAACCGGGCAGGGAATCGAAACCAAAAAGCAAACAAACCAAGGCAGAGGTACAGGAAAGGGCAAAGCAAATAATCGTAAACCAATAAACCGAAACCGTCATACACAATAGTCAGATCAAAGAAAGCAAACCAATAATAATCAAAAAAATGAGCAGAGCTCCCGAAGGTCCTTGCTGTCTGGCTTTTCACCTTCGCCGGATGGAAGTGACGGCCGGTCTTGCGGGGAGTCGTGGGCGGGGTCCGGACGGGGAGGCGGAGCAAAGGCCGAGCTGAGTGGACCTGGCCGTGGGCGGAGCTAGAGAAACAGCGTCGCGTAACACTCCACACACTAGGAGTCTCTAGTTTCCCGACTGATTAGTGGAGCTGTCCAGAGATGGATGGGAAGCTGACCTACCGCTACTCAAGGAAGGGGCAGCCTGACAGTACCAGGCTATATGCCCAGGTCTATCCCATCTAAGGCAAATAGGCTGACCATCAGAGGCAGGCTGGAGGAGCCTGAGGCTTATGACTAAGCAAATGAACCCTGACCATGACCAGTCTGGGCCTCCTCTACCGATCTGATGGCTTCACATTGGACATCCAAGAGTGACAAACCCTCCATCAGCCCGTACCAACCTGTTAAGTTTGCTCCGTAGTGTATGATCCCAAACATTCTCACAAAACTGATCTCAACATCGGCTACAAGTAGTACTGCCAGCAACATTAGTATGCTGAGAAGTTGCACTACTATTAGCAGTATCACTCAGTTTTAGTATCACTTAATTCTTATCTTTTTTAATTTAATTAGTATTGTTAGGACACAAAACGCACCAGGAGGAAAGGGGAAGTGAATTGAAAATTGATGAGTAGTACTCTTAACTATTAATAATAATGCTCAATTGAAAGAGTTAATTTTATTGCTTAATATGGAATTTTATTGTAAAATCTGCAGGGTAAAAAACTACAGTAAAGTTTTTTTACTTAACAATAGCAATTCAATTCAAGAAAATCCTTCATTCCTGAAATAGGCAGTACTGTTTTGCCTACCTGAATGAGACAATTAAAATCATGAAAACAATTGCCTTCTTTGCCGCCCTGATTCTAGCTCTGTGACTACAGCTTAGAGCTATTTATGTCAAGTTAGATTAGGAGCACGGAACTGAAGGTCTGCTGTGGCCCGTATTTGAAGGCAAATTGAAGCTCATCCCACATGTAGATGTGGTTTAGTATTCTCCTAAAAACTGATGAATAATTCAGAGGAATTCACTTGAATTCAATGAAAATAAGACAAGCCACAAAATGGACAATAAAAAACAATAAAAGGAAAGGTAGCAGAAAAAAACATTCCATTATGAAAGTGTTGATCTAAGCCCCTTGTGTGGCCAGTCTCTAAATGGGAAGATATCTAGAAGGAGAAATACAACATAAAGCACACACACTGCACTAATGTATTCCTTATAAAGAATCAATTGTTATAGACGTTATATAATTAATCATGTGATATGTAAAATGAATAAATATCAATTATGAATATATAATGAAGTCAGTAAATGGTAAAATAATGTAAATAACTTCTCAAGGATTTTTAACATATCACAAGCTCCTTTTTTCATCTTTGTAAACTAGAGGAGCCTTACATATGTACTAAATAAAACCTAGATTTGTGTTGTGTGCAAGGATCAAGCATTTGTTTATTTCATTTTTAAAGTGTATTTTGTAAAGCTTAAATTAAAGCATTTCTCAATTTGCTTTCTACCATAACACCATCTGTCGAGTGGAAATTCAGAATGTTCCACCACATACAGATCATTTTCTTTTAATAGACCAAGCATGATAAGCCAGTCCTTTTTCACTCAGTTCTACAGCTTTAGGGACATCTGTGACACATTTTTTGCAGTTCTATCTGACAGCCTTGAAAACCCACATAACACAGTGTTAGAAGCCATGTCCTGTCACTTACTTAAGTACATCGCCTCACTATATGCCAGCATGAACAATTCCAGTTCATAGTTCATCTTCATTAATTGCGTATGATTAATTCAAACAGAGTCTGTGATAATTATGTTTGATTTGGATGTTTCAATAGATATCCTTGTATATATAATAATTCTGCAGTATATATGTGCTTTTGTGTGTGTGTGCGTGTGCATATATATATATATATATATATATATATATATATATATATATATATATACCCACACACACACACAAAACTTTTCAAAATTTCCTGGAAATAAAACAGATCACATGCACAATATACCAATTATATTATATTATATTATATTAATTAATTAATTAATTAATTAATTAATTAAAAACTATTACAATGGAGTATGTGACAATGGTTTACAAAAGTTAAGCACTGAAAACTTTCTGCAAACCACAGGGGAAGGCGACTGTATCATTCTATCACTTCGATAAAAGCTATTTGTTTGATTGTTTAATTTTTACCCAAATGTTCTAATGTCATGGTAAAAAGGGCCAGCAAGTCAACCACATTTATCCACATAAGAATAAAATCTGCTATTAGGCAGTTTATGGATATCATTTTGTGAAACAATAATTCACTGATGTTTTAAAACTGTTCTGCCCAGTATCTAGGAGCAGTAACTGGTTACTTTGACTGGATATAATGGAATCAGATGAATGTGCTTTGCGTGCCTGTCAAACATCTGCTGCTGCAAAAATACTCTTAACACTTTTCGTTTAAACTCAACTCCTCTGTTTACTCTTAACACTCGATTAATTGTTGCAGCAGAACCTGCTTTGTTAATTGCTATGCTTTCTCATACTAAGTTGTATAATATTTTTTCAGGCATATTCAGCTAACATGGAATAATGGGGTGATGCACTATACATGGAATGCATTTACATTAATTATTTGATTTGGTTTTAAATATATTTTCAATACACAACACAAGGAAAATGAGAGAAGGAAACTTAATTACATTCTGTCAAAAGTATATCTGTGTTTTACCACAAACTCTATGAACAAGTTTTACCATAAAAGAAGTAAAAATCACTAACCAGTAAAAATACATCCATCTTATTCCTGTTTTGCTACTAGTGGCTACCAAGTTATTGGTACTAGTTTACAGATTTGAGTAGTATTGAGATAAATTAGTCATTGGATACAAATATTAACATCTCTAATGATTTGCATTCATGTAAATTGTTGACTGTGATATCACAGAATTGAGTACAATATTTTAAAAAATCTTTTCACCAAAGTATTAAAATGTAAAAATTTAATGGAATTTTAGCTTTATTCATTTTAAAACATTTTATAAAAAATACTGATTATAATGAATTTCTGTGAATGTATGACAGACAATATCATGAATAGGACAAAAAACTAGCCAGCTGACCTAAAAATATAGCTATTTTTGGTTTAGTTAATAAGAATGATATATTTAAGCAATAACATATGAGAAGGAGTGCAGTTGTACGCCAATATATCACGGCTATGATTCGTTTGTAGGACAGTGAAGGGAGCACAGTGAAGATAATCACAGCCATGATTTACTGGAGTACAACTGCACTCCTTCTTGTATGTTATTACTTTGATATACAACAGTTCATTGAGTAGCATTTATAAGGTATCAGTAATAAGATACAGCATACACTCACCTAAAGGATTATTAGGAACACCATACTAATACGGTGTTTGACCCCCTTTCGCCTTCAGAACTGCCTTAATTCTACGTGCCATTGATTCAACAAGGTGCTGAAAGCATTCTTTAGAAATGTTGGCCCATATTGATAGGATAGCATCTTGCAGTTGATGGAGATTTGTGGGGTTCATATCAAGGGCATGAAGCTCCCGTTCCACCACATCCCAAAGATGCTCTATTGGGTTGAGATCTGGTGACTGTGGGGGCCATTTTAGTACAGTGAACTCATTGTCATGTTCAAGAAACCAATTTGAAATGATTCGAGCTTTGTGACATGGTGCATTATCCTGCTGGAAGTAGCCATCAGAGGATGGGTACATGGTGGTCATAAAGGGATGGACATGGTCAGAAACAATGCTCAGGTATGCCGTGGCATTTAAACAATGCCCAAGTGGCACTAAGGGGCCTAAAGTGTGCCAAGAAAACATCCCCCACACCATTACACCACCACCACCAGCCTGCACAGTGGTAACAAGGCATGATGGATCCATGTTCTCATTCTGTTTACGCCAAATTCTGACTCTACCATTTGAATGTCTCAACAGAAATCGAGACTCATCAGACCAGGCAACATTTTTCCAGTCTTCAATTGTCCAATTTTGGTGAGCTCGTGCAAATTGTAGCCTCTTTTTCCTATTTGTAGTGGAGATGAGTGGTACCCGGTGGGGTCTTCTGCTGTTGTAGCCCATCCGCCTCAAGGTTGTGCGTGTTGTGGCTTCACAAATGCTTTGCTGCATACCTCGGTTGTAACGAGTGGTTATTTCAGTCAAAGTTGCTCTTCTATCAGCTTGAATCAGTCGGCCCATTCTCCTCTGACCTCTAGCATCAACAAGGCATTTTCGCCCACAGGACTGCCGCATACTGGATGTTTTTCCCTTTGCACACCATTCTTTGTAAACCCTAGAAATGGTTGTGCGTGAAAATCCCAGTAAGTGAGCAGATTGTGAAATACTCAGACCAGCCCGTCTGGCACCAACAACCATGCCACGCTCAAAATTGCTTAAATCACCTTTCTTTCCCATTCTGACATTCAGTTTGGAGTTCAGGAGATTGTCTTGACCAGGACCACACCCCTAAATGCATTGAAGCAACTGCCATGTGATTGGTTGATTAGATAATTGCATTAATGAGAAATTGAACAGGTGTTCCTAATAATCCTTTAGGTGAGTGTATATTGTTTATTTATTTTAACATTTACGGGCCTCCACAAAAAAAATTTAAAAAAGTTCCTGTAATATTAGCAAAAGTGGGATGGGCTATCGCATCCAAACTTTCTGCATACCTGGAAAATTCAGTCCATAACTGATATAGTTTTGTCTAATTTCACCAGTGCAGCTTATTAGCAGAATAACTTTGCATTGTAAATTAAAACCATGCCGCAGATCTAATAAATAAAATATTGTAGGTTTGGCGGGATTTTAATATCCCAGTATGCTCACAAGCCTTGTATGTAGTTCTGTGTATGCCCTTTAAATAGCCCTTTTATGTATTTGTTAGTGTTATTACTTGTGCTCCTGAATGTCTTGTGTACCATTACCTGTGTCATATGTGTAATCCTGACATGCTGTGGTATTGTATAATTACTCTGTGTGTGAGCTTTCCCGTCTGGTGTGTGGCCTCCCTTCATTTGAGTGCCGTGTTTTCCTCTGTGTATTGTTGCTTACTGCATGGTCCTTGTAAGGACTGCATATAAAGAGCAACTTCATTTGAAACCGTGTCCTCTCATTATTCGCCGTCACTGCCACGATGCCTCGGTCAGCCAAGCATCACACTGGTGTCAGAAGTGGGATGCCAGAAGCGGTCCCACTGGCACTGCTGGAGTGGGTGCTCATCATTGACTATGCTGCTGCCTGGAAGCCTCCCCCAAGCCCACCAGTGGATGAGCTAGGAGTGGCACAGTGACAAAGGTACTGCACTGTCCTCCTGGAGTGCCCCTGACATGTGCGGCACGACCTCAAGCCACTCCTGCCAGGCTGCTGGACCTTTGCCAGGGACAATGCCAGCAAAAAAGAAAGGCAGGCACCTCGGTAGACTCTAGCCGCTCACCAGTCATCAAGTGCTTGCCACTTGCCAACTGCGACAAGCCGCGGCGCGATCCCAGCTGTGAGCAGAGGGAGCAAAATGAGGTTGCTCTCCTCAGTTGTGAGGAGGCGTGCCACAGCTACAAGGCCCGGCTAGCTCGGGAACCCCTACAACTGAACGAGCAGCGGGAGTGAGACCAACAGGACTGGGAGCAGCTATGTATGGTCCACAGAGCAGGAGCGGCGGGAGCTGGAGCAGCTGTGCAGCAAGCTGGCCAGCTGGAAGTGAGAGTGCGACCGCAAGAGGAGCCTGGCCGAAGCAGCGGAGGTGGCATTGTGTGGCCACAAAATGGCGCTGCTCGGCCAGGAGGAGGCATGTTGTGGGTTGGCAGCCTGGCTGGCTCAGGAGTGCCACGAGCTGCAGATGGCGGAAGTCGCACTGCATAGGAGACATGCCACACTCTGGAGGTCCAGCTAACGGAGGGCCTCCACAATTGGCTGGAGGAGAAGGCCCTTTTGGCATGCCTGTGAGAGGCCACCTGAGATGTGGAGCAGTAGCGGCTGTGCAGGGCTGCCTGACCCTGCAAGCAGGAAGCCCCATGGCAGGACCAGCCTACCACACAACATTGGGACCCCCCCTAAATGGGGGAGAAAGATGGGCTGGGGCCAGGAGGAGGCTGTACCACTGGCGGTCTCCAGTTGCCCTGTGCACTGGTCTCCGGAGAAGAGGGCCTGGTTGTGGGAGTCATTGGGATTGGTGTTCCCTGGCCAGGAGAACCCTCTGGAAGGGGTACCAGAAGGCACGCAAAAAGGTTCAGCGGCTGGGGGGCCTGCCAGCACTCGTGAACATCGGGGGCTGACAACCCCCCCGTCATTGGAGGTGACACACCGCCGGCTACCACCAGACCTTGGGATTTGTCTCAGTACAGAGGTGGGGATGGGGAGTGGTGATCGCCTGGACCACTGACCTTTTGGGGGGGCAGTGTACAGTAGCATCGGCAGGATTCAGTTGATATCCCAGCATGCTCACAAGCCTTGTATATAGCCCTGTGTATGTCTTGGAAATAGCCCTTTTATGTATTTGTTAGTGTAATTACCAAACTGTCGCATGTACCTATGTGATATGTGTAATCCTGAGGTATTCTAGTGTTGTATAATTACCCTAGCATGTGTAAGTCTTGTGTAAACCATGTGTGTGACCTCCCCGCATTTGTGGGCCGTTTGTGCCTCTTTGTATTATTGCTTACCATGTAGTCCTTTTAAGCACTGCATATAAAGAGCAACTTTAAATCCATCACTGCCACAACACATCGGTCAACATAGCATCACAATATTTTGGCGCTTGAGTGGCAAAGAGATGATGAAGCAGACAGCAAAGTTCAGTTATTAGCAGACTCTTTTATTGCACAATCCTTAAAAGGACAGCGGTAAAACAACAAGCGAGAATAAAAAATAAACTCACTCACGCACACAGAGGGGGAACCTTTACAGAGACGAAACTGGATACAAGCAACAGAGACAGAGTGCAACGAGTCATACTCTGAAAACTTTTTGTTCCATTCGGCAGCTCATAAAACATTAAAATCCAAAACAGATAAATCCAACAAAACGGAATACATATGAACCTTTACTTTACTCTCACTTCCACCTAAGCTCATTTTTGAAACTGGTGGAAATGCAGGCAGGTTCTCAAAAGGCACCGGGCAAGATCCAACCCAGCACGAGCTCTGTGTGGGTGGAAATGAGGCACATGAAACGGTTTTTAGATGTGAAGCGGATTGGTACAGCTGATGTGAAATGTCCGAGTGCGGTTATATTCTGATAACAGCACTCACAGAACGCCTTTTATCCAATCAAATTTCATGGTCAGAACTAACTGTTGAATAATTTAGGTTTTGATACTGGAATATTTTGCAAATGTTTTTACACCACTCAAACTACTATGAAATCCCAGTTTGAGATCTGTGGTTCACAGTGATAGCATTTATAGCAATGACGTAAACAGTCAACTGTTATTTCAATGATATTAGCACAACTTTAAACATAATTATCCCATCTATTTATCAACATTTCTGACTGGAATAGTCTTCAGTTCCCCTAGACCCTGACCAGAATGAGCAGTTAAAATGTGGATGGATGGATTTATGAACATTTCGTAGAATGGCAACTGGCCCTGAAATAAACCAGGAAAACAGTTTGAGGCGTTTCCTGGATATAACTACGTTTTATGAATAGAAAGAGAATTGCAAGGTAGTTTAATGGCTTTTGTGGTCTGTGCGGAGTTAGCATGCCCCCCCTGTGTCACATAGGCTTCCTCCGGCAGTCCAGTGATGTGCAGCTAGGCTAATTGGCATCTCTCTATTGCATAGTGTGTGAGTGTGTACCTACATGTATCCTGAGATGGTAATATATACCGATATTTAAGTTTTAGTAATCTTCAGTAGTATTGCCCATCCCTAATCTAATCTATTCATCTGAAACATTATTTAATCTTGCAAGAGCATATGTAATTTAGTAAATTTGAGATCATAAGCTACATTCACATCAATTATTTCAAGGAGGGACATTTGATAGGCTTATATAGGCTGCTAGCCTATAGACAGGCTTTTAAACTAAATAAATGGAAACCTCAAATCTTTGTTGTTTTTTTTTAAATTTTCAGTTAGTTTTAGAGCTTGGCATTTTAATTTTAGTTTAGTTTTTGATACTCAATATTGTACTGTTGGGTTTGTTTTAATTCAAGAAGTACTTCTGTTTGAATATTCATTAACAACAATTGTTTCTGTTCTCCCTACCCCATCTTGCTCTACATGACACACAGACACATATGTAGATGTGAGCAAGCACGGCAGTGAAGGGCAGCCACCAGCAGTAATGCCCATGGAGCTGAGGGTTAAGGGCTTTACTCATGGGCCCAGAGACGTGCATATTCCACCAAGGCCAGGTTCGAATGGGTCACCTTCCGATCTCAGGTACAGAGGCTTAGTTCACTTAGCCACAAACTGCCACACGCTACCCCTTGTTCTCCTGCAGTCCACAGACATTAGTGTATATGTGTCCGGAGATTCACTGGCATCCTATCCTAGGTGTGCACTAGCCTTGTCCTATATTCTGCCTGTTAAATGCTCCTGGCCATCTTGATCAGGGTAAATGATAATGATCTTCTATAGCACTCACTGAAATGCTTATGTGACGTTTTCCTGTTTGTTAGATGCATTTCTGAATTTCTAAGGCCACAAATCATCTCGGTTTCTTTCTGATGTGATGTCATGTGTACTGTTGCCCAGGAGCACTTACTCTTAATACAGCCCTGGTTGAACCACCACGTATGACACAGAATGGATGCTGCAATCATTCTTCAGTATCTGCTTTCAGAGTTTCAAGAAACTGACTGTAAATTACCCCTACCTCCAGACATTTAAAAAAGAAAATTCCATATATTTTACTTGTATAATATACTGAAAAATCTTTTTCAATTTTATGATGCTTAAATATTTATTAGTACAAGTTATCTGCCTGGACTGTCCCCAGCCACAGTATTCCTGCTTTGGCATTACTCATATAACTGTATTAGTCTGTCTAAATCTCTGCTACCGGTCTGCATCTGTATCTCCATTCACAGCAAAGATCCTCCTCCTGCCCTTCCAAGAGTGGTTGCTATGAAACACTTACACAACTGATTTACCCATTGCATACTAATGTGTGGAATATTCATCTTTTTTGTTTGCATAATAAATATGTTTTTTTCTCTTTTTTTTGTCTAAGCTCATCTGCACAGCAGAGGCTGGAAGGGGAAACAAAGCGGTGACATGAACTGCCGAAGGCCCTGTGTATGCTGCAATCATTCTTCAGTACCTGCTTTCAGAGTTTCAAGAAACTGACTGTAAATTACCCCTACCTCCGCACACTGTTTTTTAATTACATCCCTGCCTACAACAAAAGGTCCATTCATGTGTAGATGAAGATGGACTATGCATGTTTAGTTGAAAGAATCCATGTTTTGGTTAATCTCTATCAAAAGAACAGCTGGGTTGCCACTTTCTCTCAAATTAGATTTTACTGAACAGCACATTGGAAAATTCATGCATGCATCTATACAGCTTGTTCATTAATTCATTATAGAGAGGACTCATTATGGTTACATAAAAAGTCACATTTGTGCAGTTAAAAAGAAAGGAAAGGAGGTATAGAACTTACTATAACTGCAAATGCTATATGGTAAAATGGCTAAAAATGTTTCCAACACATAAATGGAATAAATATATTTATAGTGAATAAAATATTGATAAGTTAATTATTAAAAAATACTTAAATGTCTGTACCAGAGTTTGAAAATAGGGGAACAAATGAAAAAAGTTTAAAATGCATTTGTGTCAACAATGCAGCTTTGTGTAAGTATAATAGATGTACACTGTACAGCCTTAATTGTACATGCCTTAACACCATAAGTTATTTTGTAGCATCCACACTAATCATTGCTATTATAAGAGACTGATAATCGTCCTCTTTTTCAGGTAAATTCATTTTTGTAAACCATTGAGACAATCAAACTAGCAATAACGGAAGCAAATTAAATCAGAAGAAACTATGAAAAGGTTAAATTAAAAATGAACGCTGCTGAAAGCAAGATCTGGTGTGTTTTATCTTATCTTTAACAGTTATGCTTTCTATTTATTTACTTATTTTCTTATTTAAAAAGTCAGCCTTCTTCTACGATAACACGTCAATTATACTCAACTTATCATATGAGCCACTGTGAAGTGATCAGACAGTAACTTTGACCCCTGACCTCCTCTCTTTTCTAGCTAGCTGAGGATGAGAAACTGCAGTTCATTGCAAAAGCATCAAATGCTCTTAATGTTCATATATTATATATGACTATAATAAATGCATCAATAAATCATTCTATCACTGTGAAACCCAAGATCATTTCAGTTTTAAGAATGTTTGCTGATTAAGAAAATTATGTTTATCCCCAGATCACTGTTTTATTTGGATGGTTCAGTCAGATTCATCACAGCCCTCCATCTTACCTCTTAATAAATTCATCCATCTTCCTCCTCAAGAATGGGCTGGGGGAGATATGTAGCCATTTATTATTATTATTATTATTATTATTATTATTGTTGTTGTTGTTGTAACTGTGTTAACATGATATTTACAGCAAATGCTCAGCATTTTAAATGTCTGATTTGGATTTATTCAGAAGAAAAAGTCAAAGACACTAGCAAACAACCCCCTTGTGTTTCGTTTTTCCAATGGTGTTCAGGCGTTCTAGATTCTGGGATTTGCCACATTTCAGATTAACAGGCACATTTTATCACTCTGTAGACAACTCAATTTTCATTGAGGGACACCAAGGGGGTGACAACTCAAGGCCGGAGTGCCGACATGGAGACCCCAGTGAGTAGAGCACTGTAGCTGATAATTAGACTTGCCTGTCCTTGGGGTCAAAGAGACAGAATTATTTGGCTTGTGTAGACAGCAATTTCTTCAACCCACATGAGATGAGATATCACAAGCTGTTACAAATGTGCATCAAGAAGCCATCCTCTCTGGGTGAGAATCAATCCTCTATTCCCCACAGCATTCTGAATATTGAAAGCAACTACTAACTAGGGAATGTATCATTTAATTTGACTTCCTTCAAGGGAAAATCTCACATAGCTTTCCATTTCAGAGGTTAGTTCACAGTTCCCACCGCCTAATAATCATGCCTATTTTTTATAAGAGAAGAAGAATAAACGTGTTCTGGCTTCTAGCCTTATATTAGGTACACGTAATAACACATGATAATAGCAAAATAACATGAAAAGTGTATTTCCTCCGACAATAAGGGGGAGGGGCTGTTATGCATGTATAAGTACTTGCTTAGCTATACTGAAGACAAAGTTTGCTAATTTGTGGCTAGCAAATCCTGAAAAAAGTGATGTGCCCTCAAGACAATAATTTTCATCTGCTTGGATTGGACATCACGGGAAGCTATCCAAATGAAAGACAAATGATCTACATGCCTATACCAGTTAAATGCAAAAGTCAGTTGTGAAAAATACGTAAACAAATCTTACATGTATATTGATCATCGTCATTGATAAGCCTATAAAAATAAAAGCATTTTATTATTTATGAAATAATACTTATATTCACTAAATAATGCCTAATAGCAGACAATATACCTGTTCAACCCTGAACAGGCCCACAAAATCAAAAATTGTTTGAGTTTTTATTGAAAAAAAAAACACAACTTTATATTGACTCTTCCTTAATAATTCAGTATTTAGTCTGCAGTCCTCAAAATGTCTTTGGGAGTTTCAGTGGTTAACTAAATTTGCATTGAAAATTGCATCTTCTGCCTGCTGTACTTATGTTTTTCAGTTTGGCATCTGGCAACTTTGAAACAAGATGGAAGAGGAAATGTCTGAATTTGTTACAGGCTGTGTTTTTACTGCAACAAGAAACAAAGAGACAAAAAGTTATCAAGACAAGCTGCAGTTTAGCATAGATTTAGGGATTTGAAAAGGTGCCTGGAAAGACAGGCACTGATGTATGGGAGAAGAAGGTAATGGAGGACGGATGTGTAATTATGCTATTTTTGCTGCCGGGAGCTCAGTGTGGGAGAGAGGAATTAGCATCACACCTGTGTTTAATTGACTAAATTAGCTTGTATAATTCTAGCTCTGTTTGGATGGAAGAATTGTGTTGGTTGTTGGGGGAGGCTGTTGAGCAACAGAAGTCAAAGAAGTTTAGAGCTGCTTTAGACTCAGTTTAGGGGAGAACAGAAATCACATATAATCTCAAATGCTGCTTCGGTACCATATCCTACTGTCAAACGGTACCCAGTAAGAAGGAGCTAGTTTAGAGATCCAGTAAATGATGCCAAAATTAGAATCTTAATATTAAAACTTAATTGCATCATTATATTCCCTAGTAAAATCTTACAGGTTTCACGGGATAATATTTTTAGCCAGTTTCTTTTAGGATAAATTTCTTGTAATATTTTAAACAAGAGTCTAGAGTCCAATATATCAATCATATAAGCATCCCTAAAACAGTTTGAGGCAAACCTTACTGAAATAGAAAACACAGTTTTTATTCATAATGTGCATACTGAACATCTACACCTATCATTTAAACAGTCTTATGTTTGTACATTTACTACTGGCCAATTTAAATCACAGTGAAATAGCAGCCATTTTCTTTCCAATTGAGCAGTATAAATATAGAAATATCCATCCTTTAAAGTGGTCTACAGTCTGAGTTTTTGAGGTTCATTTATTTCACAATAGACTGACATTAAGATCATATAATGCCACACTGAATTTCAATTCAAAACCCATAAATTTCAACTTTAACCAAAATGTCCCTTAGACCTGTTATGCTATTTTTTCCAAAATGGACATTAAACTCACTGTGGCTAACAGGTTAAATTTTATAAAGATGACTGTACCCTAGCACAAATATGCTTATTCCGACAGTATATCAATAAAAGACTTTTACATGTACTTGGATAGCAACTTTAGATACACCTCACAAACAGCAGCATTAATGCATACATGTACATTACCTCAGACATATTTTCTAAAAATACTTCTGTGGTTGTCAGACAAGTTGCACAATTAGTACTGGACCACTTACTGTATAAAAAATATATATAGGTGTTGGATGCGTATGCTAATACATATTAAACAATAATAATAATATACCATTAAAAATTTTAATCCACAAAACAAAAGATTAATTGATAATCTACATAATTATGTTAAAAATCCACCAAATAATACTCTGCTCCTAAACAACCAGACATTCAGTTATCTATTGGATTCAATTGACTGTGTCGTTCTTTGATTCCTCTGGAATTACTGTTGTCGCCTCCATTTCTTGTAACCTGGCAACACCTCCTAGTAGAGCCTCTCATTGTGTACCTTCTATTTTGCCAAGCACAACACCGCAGTGTAAGTCTTTTATTTCTTACGTACTAACTATTAAGGGGGGGGCTCCTTCTCAGTAGCCATTGTTAAATTACACTATAATTATTAATCATTCTGGCATACTTCTACATTTTAGTACATCAGCAACTGCACATATTTGTATTCTATAGAGGTTATGAGTATTTCACAGGCTGGATGGAGACATTTATATGAGGGTGAATGACAGGATAGCATTTTACTGAGGTGTAGCTGTAGTTGGTCATGGTAATAGTTAATTAGAATAAATGCCACGGCTATGGGTTAGTAAAGAGCATGAATGTTTGGAGATGAATTTGCTGATAGAGAGAGAAACTAACACATACCTGCATCCAGGCTGGCTGACAGTGTGACATGGCAAACAGCCTGGAAAGTGGGGGAAGGAGTATGGCTGAGGTAGTGAATAATCATCTCAGATGGTGAATGTGTGTTTTATTACTGATGTGCTGCTTCAGGCAGGGTAATAGGCCACGTGCTTCTTAGGTAGCAAAAAAACTATGTTCCACTTAGAGAAGAGGAAAGGGGTCACATTGTTTTGCTTTAAGGTAAGCTGATTGAGGTATTAGGGAGGTAAAGATTCCTCTACAAGGCACGTGAGTCTCTTGAAGGGAAAGCAAAACACTTTATATTATAGCTGTCACATTAGAAAAATATATTTTTTAGATTGAGTAGTTTTTTTTGGTTTCAGTTTAACTTGATTTGCAAGAACAGCCCAATCTCAAGAGCCAACTCACACATCCAGATCAGGATCAGCAGGAGGCCACACAGGGTTTTCAGATATAGAAACCAAGTAAGCAATAGAAACCAAGGTAATGCATAGCTCCAGCAGCAGCTGATGTGGAAGCTCTGCAATAGCAGCTTTAGAACATGGTAAAAGCTGCATTGTACCTGCTTTGAACTGTGCATCCAAAATCTGATAATTTAAACTGGATTCCTGCATTATGTTGTAGTCTCATCAGACAACACTGTATCAACTGATTTGGCATATGAACTAGGAAGCCTCTCTGTTTGAGACCACTGAATTATTTTTCTTTCATGCTTGACATATTTCCATATATGAATCACCTATAGACTTCATGTGGCTGCTAAGGTAAGCTGATTATTTTTAAACATTGACAATACACCATAGCTTGTTTTCATAATTCTTATTTGAATTATTTATTGAATTAGAGGTTGCTGTATTAAGCCCTGAATCATGTGAGAATGGGATGGAGAATTTCACAGTGGGAGACTTTATTTGGACTGTAGCCGAAGTCTTCTTTTCCTGGCCCACACATTTGTGAAACTGAATGAAGTTATGAAGGAAAGGTATCATTATCTTATGGGTTAATTCAATCCATATTGCTCATTAAGATAAATTGTTAGCTGTGACAAAAAAAACAAACACGTGTGAGGAGTCCTGTAGTTACATGACTGCAGAAAAAGAATGGAAATGTGTTTGCTTACAAGTTCTTTATAATGATCTCTAAATTTGTCAAAGGAAAACAAACCATTGTTTCCCTTACAAAAAAAAAAAAACACTTTTTTGTGAATTGAGAAAACATGACTCCATCACTTCATGCACCTCTTGTTACACACTTTGGCATTTTTTGAATAATTTTAGAATTGCTGAATTTTAAAAAAGGAAGAGTGGATCCTAAGAATGGAAAAATTTATGTTAATACTATTTTATGAGGGATGAATAAAAAATCAGATGCCAAATGGAGAGAAACTAGACTAATGAATATTCTATTTTCTAGACAACAAAATATGATAAAATATGTATGAATAAAATTACTGGGCGTATTACTAAAAATGTAAACTATTTAAATATACAGAAATGTATATATTTAAATAAAAATTAAAAAAATTAAAAAAGCTGCATATAGAAAATGAAATATGAATCAGATATACTGTAAATCTAACTATAAAGGGGAATATTCTTATGTGGGTTGCATTTCTAATGATGTAGTAAGGAAACAAGCAGACAGGTGCACTGTTCAGTGTTTATTGTGACAATTTCAGTTCATTTATTAATTAATATAAGGGGATTTCACAGTAACCAGCTTACTCAGGTATTTTGATATTGCAGCACATCTCAAACTCTATAAGCTATAAAAAGCTAACAAAATGCTTTGCCAAGAAAAGAATATGGTCAAACTACAATAAAATGTACAACTTAGAAGAATGGAAAAGTACAGAAGTTGCTAGTTATAGTTAAAATGGTTCGGCTGGTTAAATGCTAACTTACTTTAAGGCCATTTCAAGTCCCCCCAGAGTTGGGATAAGGTGCTCAAACCGATCCCATACTCTCTGGCTAGACATACAGGATTAGTGTCTTTTTTTCAAATGCGACATGTACAGTAATATCTCAGCAGTAATACCCGGTAATCTTTTAAAAATCTTTTAAAAAAATTAAAAATGCATATTGTATTCTGTATGAAATAATACCAGGTATTAAAAATTCTGATTACTTAATCTTTTAATATTTCATTCTACGTTTTATTTTAATATTCTTTTCTTTTTGGCCCACTTCTTCTCAGTTATTATTCTATTAAAATACATCAAATAAATTTCAGCTTTAGATGCTTGTAGATATCAAATATGTTTTTAATCAAAATAAGTAATAAAATAATACTTATAACTGCAGAATTGCATATGTCAGGTTTTAATGTTAAAATGGGTGCTTTTTGGGTACCTTTTCAAATAGCACTATATTCAGGGTAGGAATAATCCCTTTTTGGAGTCCTTGGAAGGGGTGTTGGAGAGCACTCCTCCTGGGAACTCTCTTGTTCTACTGGGGGACTTCAATGCCCACGTGGGCAATGACAGTGAGACCTGGAGTGGCGTGATTGGGAGGAACGCCCCCCCCGATCTGAACCTGAGCGGTGATTTGTTGTTGGACTTCTGTGCTCGTCATGGATTGTCCATAACAGTGTTCATATGTGCACTTGGCACCAGGACACCCTAGGCCGCAGTTCGATGATCGACTTTGTAGTCGTGTCATTGGACTTACAGCCGCATGTCTTGGACACTCGGGTGAAGAGAAGGGGTGGAGCTGTCAACCTGGTGGTGGGTTGGCTCCGCTGGTGGGGGAGGAAGCCGGCCAGGCCTGGCAGGCCCAAGCGTATAGTGAGGGTCTGCTGGGAACGTCTGGCGGAATCCCCTGTCAGGAGGAGTTTCAAGTCCTACCTCCGGCAGAACTTCTCCCATGTCCCGGGGGAGGCGGGCGACATTGAGGCCGAATGGGCCATGTTCTGCGCCTCCATTGTGGAGGCGCCTGACCGGAGCTGTGGCCGTATGGTGGTCGGTGCCTGTCGCGTTGGCAATCCCCAAACCCGCTGGTGGACACCAGTGGTGAGGGATGCCGTCAAGCTGAAGAAGGAGTCCTACCGGGCTGCTGACCTCAACTCGGGACATTTTTGGGTCGGTGGAGGGAGTACTTCGAAGACCTCCTCAATCCCACTGACACACCTTCCAATGTGGAAGCAGAGTATGGGGACTTGAGTGTGGACTCCCCTATCTCTGGGGCGGAGGTCGCTGAGGTGGTTAAAAAGCTCCTCAGTGGCCGGGCCCCGGGGGTGGATGAGGTCTGCCCGGAGTTCCTTAAGGCTCTGGATGCTGTGCGGCTGTCCTGGCTGACACGCATCTGCAGCATCGCGTGGACATCGGGGGCAGTGCCTCTGGACTGGCAGACCGGGGTGGTGTCCAACTATAGGGGGATCACACTCCTCAGCCTCCCTGGTAAGGTCTATTCGGGGGATCTGGAGAGGAGGTTCCGCTGGATTGTCGAACCTCAGATTCAGGAGGAGCAGTGTGGTTTTCGCCCCGGCCGTGGAACAGTGGACCAGCTCTATACTCTCCGCAGGGTTCTGGAGGGTTCATGGGAGTTTGCCCAACCGGTCTACATGTGTTTCGTGGACTTGGAGAAGGCATTCGACTGTGTCCCTCAGGGAGTCCTGTGGGGGGTGCTCTGGGAGTATTGGGTGCCGGGCTTCCTTTTAAGGGCTGTTCGGTCCCTGTATGACGAGTGCCAGAGCTTGGTCCGCATGGGCGGCAATAAGTTGGACTTGTTTCCAGTGAGGGTTGGACTCCGCCAGGGCTGCCCTTTGTCACCGATTCTTTTCATAGTTTTTATGGACAGAATTTCTAGGCGCAGCCAGGGTGTTGAGAGTGTCCGGTTTGGTGACCTCAGGATTGGATCTCTGCTTTTTGCAGATGATGTGGTTCTGTTGGCCTCATCAGACCGTGACCTTCGGCTCTCCATGGTCCTCAACTGAAAAGGGTGGAGTGCTCTCTTTGGGACGGGGAGGAGGTCCTTCCCCAAGTGGAGGAGTTTAAGTATCTTGGGGTCTTGTTCACGAGTGAGGGAAGGATAGAGCGGGAGATGGACAGGCGGATTGGTGTGGCGTCAGCAGTGATGCGGTCGCTGCATCGGTCTGTCGTGGTGAAGAAAGAGCTGAGCCAAAAAGCAAAGCTCTCGATTTACCGATCGATCTACGTTCCTACACTCACCTATGGTCACGAGTTGTGGGTAGAGACTGAAAGAATGAGATTGCGAGTACAAGCGGCCGAAATGAGTTTTCTCCGCAGGGTGGCTGGGCTTTCCCTTAGAGATAGGGTGAGGAGCTCGGTCATTCGGGAGGGACACAAAGTAGAGCCGCTGCTCCTCCGCATTGAGAGGAGCCAGATGAGGTGGCTCGGGCATCTGCTTAGGATGCCTCCTGGACGCCTTCCTGGTGAGGTGTTCCGGGCATGTCCCACTGGGAGGAGGCCCCGGGGAAAACCCAGGACACACTGGAGGGACTATGTCTCTCGGCTGGCCTGGGAACGCCTCGGGATTCCCCCAGAGGAGCTGGAGGAAGTGGCCGGGGAGAGGGAAGTCTGGGTTTCCCTGCTGAGACTGCTGCCCCCACGACCCGACCTCGGATAAGCGGAAGTAAATGGATGGATAGATCTTATAGATGTTAGAAACTAAATAAGAATCGTATGCATTGTTGATTTCATACAATTGATGGCTCCCATGCTTATTTGGCATAAAGGTCACAGTTTCTGTTGTGCGATGGAAAAACAACACAAGAAAGTGGCCAGGAATACAAAAGTTCCTGGTAGAGAACCAGGAGCTAGGTTCCTTAACATTTATCAGCCAGCGTCAGCTAGCGTTCCACTATTACTGGTAAAAAAATTTTTTATCAAGAATCATTCATCTGCTTCGTGTGGTGTTAACATCAAATGTTACTACACAATCGGTGTCGTTGCCCACCTGTTCTCTCCATTCCCTTATAAATGCATAATTTGTTCTGTACATTAATTATGAAAAAATGAATGGATGAAAATGAAGGTCTTATAAAAAATTTTTTAAAATTACAGCTAATAACAGATGACAATTTTTATGATCCTGCCAGTCAAAATAATCAAAATCAAATCAGATTCATTTATAAAGCACTTTTTAAACAACAGGAGTTCCCAAAGTGCTGAACAAAAAGCAAACAACACAGTATCAACATAAAACTAAAAGAAGATAAAATAAACCAATAAAAACAGTCAGTAAACAATGACATTATAAGAGAAAGTAAAACCTGGAGTAAACACAGCGAGCTAAAAGTCAGTGAATAAAAAAGACGGGATTTGAAAACAGACAGTGAAGGGGCCATTTTGACAGTCAGAGGTAAGGCATTCCACAGTTTAGGGGCTAGGACAGAGAAGGTACGATCACCTAGAATACTGTGTGCAGGTTTGGTCACCATACCTCAAGAAGGACATTGCTGCCTTAGAAAAGGTGCAACGAAGAGCTACGAGAATGATTCCTGGTCTTAGAGGAATGTCTTATGAGGAGAGGTTAGCGGAACTGAATCTGTTTAGCCTTGAGCAAAGGAGACTAAGGGGGGATATGATTCAGGTCTATAAGATTCTAACAGGTCTGGATGCTGTTCAGCCAAATGACTATTTCAATATTAGTCTAAATACTAGAACTCGTGGCCATAAGTGGAAATTAGTGGGAGAACATTTTAAGACAAATTTGAAGAAGCACTTCTTTACACAGCGTGTAGTTAGAGTATGGAACAGTCTTCCTGCTAGTGTAGTGGAAGCTAAAACCATGGGTTCCTTTAAATCAGAGCTAGATAAGATTTTATCAACTCTGAGCTATTAGTTAAGTTCTCCCCAAACGAGCTTGATGGGCCGAATGGCCTCCTCTCGTTTGTAAATTTCTTATGTTCTTATGTGATGACCTGGCACAGTTGACCTGCACAGTCCCTCAACAGTCTGGAGCTGATTCCATCTGGACCCGTGGCTTTCCTGGTTTTCATCTTCATCAGCTGTCTCCGCACCTGGTCAGTTGTGATGGAAAGGCCGCAGTGTAGGTTGTGGGTGGTTGACTCCTGATGAACGGCATGAGGGGGAGGGGCAGTAGAGTCGTTGGGGGACAAAGGGGGCAGATGGGGTGCCGCCAATATCCCCGGTGCTGTGACTACTGTGGGGGGTTGCAGGGAGGTGTTAAGGAGGTGTGATGAGCTCTGGTGAATAGGGGGGGGAGGGCTTCTGAGTCAAACCTGTTAAAGAACTGGTTCAATCTATTAGCCCAATCCTGGTCGCCAGACTCTGGACTCCCTCCACTCGCCGTGCTCCGTCCGGTGATGGTATTTAGTCCCCTCCACACACCTCTGGTGTTGCTCTGCTGGAGCTGCTCCTCCAGCTTCCTCTTGTAGCTGTCTTTTCCCCTCCTTATCTCTCTCCTTAGCTCCCTCTGGGCTCTCCTAATTTCCTGTCGATCTCCGGATCTGAAAGCCCTCCTTTTTTGCTCCAGCAGAGTCCTCAGGTCTGGAGTCAGCCATGGTTTGTTGTTGGAGTAACACCGTACGTTCCTGGTCGGTACAGTGTTATCCATTCAGAAGTTGATATAATCCGTTATGCAGGCTGTTAGACTGTCAATATCCTCCCCGTGTGGGCTGCATAGCACCTCCCAGTCTGTAGTTTGGAAGCAATCTTTCAGTGCCATACTCGCCTCTTCAGAACATCCTCTCACATACCTTGTAGTGGGGGGTCGTTTGCACACTAAAGGTATGTATGAGGGAACCAAATGGACCAGGCTATGATCTGAACGACCCAGTGGGGGGAGGGGTGATGCTCTGTATGCGTCCTTAGTATTTGCATACAGTAAGTCCAGTGTTTTGTGTTCCCTGGTGCAGCAGTCCACATACTGGGTGAAAGTAGGGAGAGTTGAGGACAAGGAAACATGATTAAAATCCCCAGAGATGAAAAGGAAGGCTTGGGGGTGTGATGTCTGTAGCTGGGACACAACTGTGTGAATTGTCTCACATGCTGCTGCCGCATCTGCCGGCGGCGGAATGTAAACAGTTATCGTGATGACTTGCGAGAATTCCTGCGGCAGGTAATATGGTCTGATGCTGACCGCCAATAGCTCCACATCCCGTGTACAGCATTGCTCCTTGACACTGATGTGCCCCGGTTTACACCATCTCTCGTTCGCATACATCACAATCTCACCACCTTTCTTCTTGCCGGTCTCCTTCTCATCTCGGTCCGCTCTCACCAGGTGGAATCCCAGTACAGTCACGTGTGAGCCTGGAGTGAGGTCTGGAGTGAGGTTGGGTTCACTTGACACTCGTTGTTATCTCTGATACAGTCTCTTATTTCTTCCCTAATCTCCTTCACCACAGAATCGTTATTCAAGATACTTATATTTAGTCCCAACAGACCTATTCTTAGGTCTGTTGTTTAAATGTATAGTTAGATAGATTACATTAAGATCTGATATACACATTGCCCCGACAAAAAAAAAGTCGCCATTTGAATTTATATCAGCAAATACTTAAGAGCCAATGACTGGATCATTATTACAGCTCAGCTACGTTATGCAGCAATAAAGTGAAGTCAGCTGAGTACCTGAATCTACTGAATGGCCAGGTTACACCTCCATCCATCATCAATGGTTTTTTTTCTTCCCTGTTGGCATGGGCATATTCCAGTACAAGAATGCTAAAATTCATTGGGTTCGAATTGTCAAAGAGTGGTTCAGGAAGCATGAGGAATCATTTTCACGCATGACTTGGTCACCACAGAGTTGTGACCTTAACCTCATTGAAGGTCTTTGGGATGTGCTGAAGGAGGCTTTATGGAGTGGTTCAACTCATTTGTCAATACAAGATCTCGGTGAGAAATTAATGCAAATATGGATTAAAATAAAGGGTGAGATGTTGCTTAAGCCTGTGGAAACAATGCCATGACAATTGTGCGCCATAATCAAAGCTAAAGGCGGTCCAATGAAAAATTCAAATGGCGACTTTTTTTTGGCCGGGCAGTGTATCTAATGTCGCTATTAAACACTCCCTTACCCTTCCTTTATCTATATTAAAGCTTGAGGAATTTTCGATCACTCTCTGGCGGGACATATACGTTAACAAAGGTGACAAGAACATTACCGATCCTTCCTTTCACTAATACAAACCTGCCCTCTTTGTCTCGTGTGTCCTTGATTAATTCAAAATGAAGAGAATGAGCAATTAGAATAGCCACCCTCTCTTCCGACTATTTTTACAAGAACGAAAAAAAGAGTTTAAATAACCGAATCGTTTAAATTTATTGTGTTCTTGTTTCGACATGTGTGTCTCCTGTAAGAATGAGACCTGTATTTTATCATTTTTAAGCTTTGCCAACACCTTACCCCTTTTAACTGGGTTACTCAGGCCATTCACGTTTAAAGAAGCAAATTTCAAGTCCAATGATCCTGCCAAACACAACCCAGCAAATATTCAAGGTAGTAATCCCCCCAAAAAAAAACTACAACATATATACATAAACAGACTTCCAAACAAAGGGGAGATTTGTGCTCCACCTCAAACATGGCCCCGTTGATGGGCCGAGGGTAATGCCTCTCGTAAGGAGAGGACCCGGTAATGAGGATGACTGCCGAGCCTGAAGCCACACGCGTTCTCATCCTGTTAGTCCAACGTATTCCGATATGCGGATAAATCGACTCTCCCGAACATTTAGTTATCAAAACGAGGCCAGAGAAGAGTAAATAGTCTCACCAGATCATGGTGTTTAAATTCCCATTAATGTCAATTCAGCGTGATTCCTCTGAAACTCTAGTAGTTTCACCCTTGCTCTCTTACCCGTCGCCAAGCCACTGTCGTGGTTACCGCTAGCCTGTCGCCATCCCAGTAGGTCCCGAAGTCGCCTCTCCTTGCTCTCTCCCTCGGGTGCCGCGGATTCTTCCACCTGAAACCCGCGTCTTCTCAGCTCCCTTAGCGCCTCTTGTGCACTGGTGTATATTGCGGTGCCGGTGTCCCAGTGAATCCGCATGTTAGTGTATGGTGTTTGGAAACAAATCGCCTTCTCCTTTAAAATCTTCTTAATGACGTTATATTCCTTGCACTTCCTTATGATCTCCGACGCATAGTCATGATCAAAGTATAGCGATCTGGAGCCCACCTGTAATTTCTTTTTCTTCCAAACCTCTCTCAGTATCATTTCCTTAGTTGTAAACTCCTGGAAATTGATAATAATAGGTTGTCGAGTTTGCTGTTGATTTCTTGACACAGATGATTAATTTCGTGTCTTAAGCTTTCATTGTCCTTCCCATTTTCAGCTCCTTTATCGCATTAATTAATTCCCCAGGTTCGGCGGTAAGCGGGGTAATGTTAGCGTGATCAGGCCTGGTGTTGTTAGCTCTCACCGCCGTAGCACTTTTTTCTTGGGGTTTTGACATATTTATCTCCCACCGGCGAGCATGAGCCAGGAGCCCCACGGCCACAGGCAGCAGCGCGCTGGTTCCCCCCCGGGGGTCGGCCGCGCAGGCACGGATAGAGCCCGGAGCCCAGGCAGACCTGCACCCCCCCAAGAACCCCCACCAGGGAGACGCCCTGAGAGCCACCTGGCACCCCCGCCCCTGGCTACCCCAAGCCCAGACCCCCCCCCAAAACCAGACCCCCCCCACACCCTCCCTCCCCAGTCCCCACACCCTCCCTCCCCCAAATCCCCTTACTACCGCCCCGCACCGCCCCATCATCCACGTGCTCCTCTGTTCCAGGACAAACATGCAGACACACAGAACCATGCATACACACATACACACACTCTCAGTCACAATTGCTTGTCTTTGAGGCCCGGCAGCAGATGCCCTGGACTTGCCCAGTGGATGGCCCCAGATGATGTTCCCCACTCCCCCAGATCATAGGCGAGCGGGCTAGTGGTGTTACTACTAGGGATGTTACGTACAGTACTAGAAATTTAGTAGTACTTAATGCCAATACCAGTGCCAATACTAATACTAATGCCACGATTCTCGATACCCAATTCAGTACAACAATAAAAAACAAAACAATAAATCCCATGTATTTCAACATACAGCCCTTTATAAAAAACATTTGAACAACAGTGACATAATTGTCACGACAGAATTCTCGGGCAGGGTTCGAAAGCCTTTAATTAGGGCAAACCAAAGAGAAGTCCAAAGTACAAGCAGCGTCAAAGCCAGGATCCGTCCAGTCCGAAAAACCAAAGCCAAGGGGATATCCGTAATCGTAGTTGGGTCGGGTGCGGTGAGATCGTAGAACCGGGAAGTCTGTTCGAAGACGCTGACAGGAGACACCGGGAGTGGACACGAGGGAAGATAAGGGCTGGATCGGATGGGAGTGGGACGGATCGGGAAGCGCAGGAAGCGGGAGCAGGGAGAGTCGGGCGGATCGGAGCTGAAACAAAGACAAGGGAGAAAATCGCTCGGACATTGCATTCTACAATACCTCACACCGAAGGACGGTCGTGCGGGGTTTAAATAATGAAGGTAGGCATGGCGTAGCGAAGGGGGGCGTGGTCGCTCGTGGTCGCTGGTGTGACACATATAGTCTTCAAGTAATAAATAAAAAGAAGCGATTGTTTACATTGCAAAAAAGATCAGCGGCATGTACAGGGTGTCCGCGCAGTAGTAAAAGTTAGTAAAAGGTAGTAAAAAAAAAAAGTCCAAATTAAGGCCCTTGAAAGGTAGTAAAAGGTAACAAACGAAATTTGACCTGGTAGTAAATTTTTCTTCTCCACCTCAATATATTCCATTTGTTCTGAATATTTCTGTTTGCGTGTTTAACTTCATCTCATGAATAAAAATATATATATATATATAAATATACCGTATATACCGTATATATATATATATATATACGGTATATACAGTATAGGACCTGAGTGTTGATAGCCTATCAGATTGGAGCTTGTGGGATTGATCCAATCTAACGTGTGTATGACGTTAGCAGAGTCCCCGACACTAGCTAGGTGACACTCGGCTCCGGGAAAATACGAGGAAAATGGGGAAATGCAGGTTTTCACAGACTTGGCTCGATGACCCGTTGTTTAAAGATTGGCTTAAGCCGGTCATGGGCAATGACAGAGAAGCATTCTGCAGTGTGTGCAAAAAAACAATAAATTTAACATGGAACGGCGTTACCGCGGTGAAATCACACAGTGCATCGTCCATTCACCAGCAGAGGATGCGGGTGGGGGGGGAGCAGCTCCCTATTTTGATGTTCAGCCATGCACAGACAAGCATAAACCCCACACAGCCTTCGCAGCAAACCAGTAGGCCTACCACGATTAGTAGCACCACTATGGCTGCAGTGGATAGACAGCAGACTTTACAGGTACCAACGTCAGCTCTCAGAGCTGAAATCCTGTGGTGCTTGAATACCGCGGCAAACCATCATTCTTATAATTCCAATGAAGGGGTTGGGGAATTATTCGCTACTATGTTCAGTGACTCTGACATCGCGAAAAGCTTCGCTTGTGGCAAGGATAAGACTTCCTACTGTACATGATTCGATTTGGCATTGCGCCACATTTTAAGAAGCTACTCATAAAAAGCGTAAATGACGCAGGGCCATTTGTACTCATGTTCGATGAGTCTCTGAACCAGGCAGTGAAAAAAAAACAACTGGATATCCACGTTCGGTTTTGGAAGGATGACCGTGTGGCTTCCTCATACTTTGGGTCACAGTTCCTTGGACACGGAAGGGCTGAAGACTTGCTGCAAAGCATCAAAGTAAGTTGACTTCTTATCGTAGGCTATTGTACATTTTATGGTTTTCAATTAATATCAACATTAAAAATCACATTTAATTTGGTCAGAGAATGAAAAGTTGGTTTGGTTTGGAGTTGGTGGGTGGATGGGTGGGGGGCTGGGGCTCTCTGACCCTTGGGTCCAAGGCCTGATTTCCATATCTCATGTCTGTTCATGTTACCACTAGCTTGCAAACCATGCATGAAATTTAATGTAGGAGTGCCATCTACGGGACAGTAAAGTTCCTATAAATAATTATTTCTTACACTCATTATTCAGTCCTAATTCAACTCATTTAACAAGATCTTGGATTCCACACCTTACTTCTGGGACTGTGTGTTTTTGGTGGAAAGGTCTATAATTTACAGATTAAATATTTTGTGTTATATCTGAAATATGAATATTATAAAGAAAAGTCATATTTGCAGATACTTACGGGGACATGGGCTAGGCTACAAACTGTCTAGCAGAGTTTTATGAATAATTAAAAACTCAGTGAAAATAGTTATTTTAATAAAAGTTTCTTTTGTGACAGGAATGTGTTACACAGCTCAACTTGAGACACCTGCTGTCTGTCAGTATGGATGGCCCAAATGTCAATTTGAAAATGTTGGAGCTCCTTCAGAGTGAACATTCAGAGCTTAATGGGGATGCACAACTCATCAGTGTTGGCAGTTGTGGCTTGCACACCCTTCATAATGCCATGAAGGCTGGATTCACCACATGGCAGGTAGACAAGCTGTTGCGAGCCTTGCACTACATCTTCCACAATGTTCCTGCACGTAGAGAAGATTTCACCAGTGTCACAGGATCCTCTACCTTTCCCCGACCTTTCTGTGGCCACAGATGGGTGGAGAATGTCCCTGTGGCTGAAAGAGCTGTCGACATCTGGCCCATGCTTTCAAAATACGTTGATGCTGTTGAGAAGAAAAAGGTGCCAAACCCCAACACAGCGTCATATGACACAATTTTGTCAGCACAGTCTGATGATTTCATCATAGCAAAGCTCCAGTTCTTCTTGTCGGTTGCAAGAAGCTTTGGCCCATTCCTGACGAAATACCAAACAGATGAGCCTGTACTGCCTTTTTTAGCTAAAGACCTGACAGAACTCCTAATGGTAATGATTAGTTATTGTTGAAATTTATTGACTCATTTGAATATGATTAAACTGCTATAGTTGATTACTAACAGTTATTTCTTGTATTGTTAAGGGTTTACTGCGGCGATTCATGAAACGGGAACTTTTACAGGACCGAAGCCCCCTGCAGCTCATCAAAATTCAGGTATCTGATGAGAAGAACTGGGTCTCTATCAAAAGCGTGGACCTCGGCCTGGGTGCTGAATCTGCCATCAAGGTAAACTTGTCCTAGTCTCACTTCCATTAAGAACATTAAGTCACATGAACATTAATAACATTAATAAATTATTTGTTAGGTCCTGCAGAGCAAGCCAGGAAGCAAAATAGGGGAGCTCTCTGTACTAACATTCCGACGGGAATGTTTGAAGTGCCTTGTTAAGGTAGTCGGGAAGTTGCAGGACAAATCCCCCCTGAAGTTTCCCATGGTTCGGAATGTGGCATGTCTTGATCACACAAAAATCTATGAAGAGCCAGAGTGGTGCATCAAGAACATGAAGAGCATAGTGCAGACGTTTCTTCAGGGCAAGAAATTGACAGGTGGAATTCCAGCTGGTAAGAAAATGTATGCGTAGGGACAGTAGAAGAGGACAGGTCATTCAAATGAAGGCCATGTTTAAGGGATGTCATTGATGTTATTCTACCTTATTTACCCTTCAGAGCGTTGTCTGTTTTGCTGTTATAAATGACTGTGTGCACATTGACTGTTTGAGAAGCTGTGATATTCTACTTTGTAATGGGCAGTTAAGCATACTGCATTGTATTTAAATGTCATAAATGATTATATCTTCATTTCTTTATCAATATTTCAGGTGATGTTATCATACAGCAGTTTACCTCCTTGACCTCAGTTGAAGGAAGGGGTGAGCGTTTCCTGTCCTTCAAGCCAGTGAAGGAGCGCCTTGATGTGTTTCTGTACACAAATCTCAGCACACCTTACCCTGAGTTATCACGGTTTTGCCAGAGTCTCCTCCTTCTATCGCATGGCCAAGCCACGGTTGAGAGAGGTTTTTCCATCAACAAGGAAGTGGAAACGTGGAACCTCCAGGATGACACACTGGAATGCCTCAGATTGGTCTGTGACAGGATCAGCAGTTGTGGGGGTTTTTTAAAGGTGCCTCTGACGAAGGAGCTCCTTGCCTCTGCCTCATCTGCCAGATCTCAATATAGACTGTACCTGGAGAATGAGAGAAGAAAGAAGGAGAGTGCCGCACTTGCTCTGAAGAGGAAAGCAGTAGAGGAGGAGCTTTTGGACCTCAGAACCCAGCATGAGGTACTAAGCAGAGTCTGTGAGTCGCTTCAAAATGACGCAGACAAGTTGGCCGAGCAAGCTGAGGGAAAGGCTGGGTCCAAAATGGCTGAACTTATCACAAAGTCCAACACACTTCGCAGAAGACACAAAGAGAAAAAAGAAGAGCTCCGCCAATTGGAGGAAAGGATTGAAGAGAAGTCCTCACAACTGAGACTTTTGTGACTGTCTCTCCTCTGTCTCAGTTTCACAATTTTCTCTTATTCTCCTCTTGTACTCCACTGATTTTCTCCCTTCCTGTCCATTCATCTCTTGCTTCCCTTATGTCTTTGGGAGGAAGAGGAGGACCTCTTCACATGTATGTATGTCTCTCTCTCTCTTCCACTATCACTCTTTTTCTCTGCTGTCTCCATTCCCACATCTCTCCCCCTCAATCTCAACCCCTTCTTCCCCCCACCCCCCCTCTCTCTCTGAAGTTATCAGCTGATGAATACAGGTAAAATTGTTACAACTTCTACATTCTACATTTAATAGTGTTATAGTGCATATCTGTTCTGCACATAGAATTATGGTTATGTACTGCTAATGGTACGTCTGTTCTGCACACCAAATTGATTTTGGGACACATTTAAACTGATATCTATCTGAAGTTTCATCAACCAATAAATGCCAGTGGTTACCACCCATTACCATTTTATGGCTCATTGACTCATTTGGACATTCTCATTTGGAGTTGACAGATAATGAATTGCTTTTAAGAAAGTACTGTATTTCATTTCTTGAGTCTGTTTGTGACTGTGTGTGACATGACACACTTTTATTGATTTTTATTCACGTTTATGGTTGTTGTCATTTGTTATACGAAGTGTGTTATGTCACACACAGTCACAAACGAAGTTGTTATACGAAGTTGGTGGGTTATGTTTAAGCTAAAAAAAAAAAAAAAAAGGCCGCTGATCGATGTTGTGTTGGTAGTAAAAAATATTGGGGAGGTAGTAAAAAAGGTAGTAAATTCAACTTTAGGATTCCTGCATATACCATGATGTAGCCTCCAACTATTTAAAAGAAACAATGTTGTGCTTAAAATACAAAAATCACAAGAAAACCAACAATTGCAGTACCTGGCTGAGATATGAAAAAAAAGAAAATTATAAATACCATAACAATAAATTAAATCAAAAGCTATTCATATTACACAAAATAACAAGGACAGCATTTCACACATACACAAAATTACTTTCTAAAAGTAGGATATTAATGAAAGCATAAGAAAAAAAGAACAGTTAAACACGGAAGGCATTTATTTAGATATTTATTTACAGTTTTCAAGATGGGCCGTGGGAAAATCAAATATGACAAAGCGATCGCTTCACCAGTCGCAATGAGCTTAAAAACAAATTCAATGTAGGTCAGTATCTTTGAAAAACTTTACAGTAAAAAGTAATTTTTATCCATAGCCTATAAAAAATTGGTTTAGAAATCAGTTTGTGATCTGTTAATATTTTGTGACTGTCAGCATTTGATCTAAACCATGTTTATAAATCTAGTACAAGTGATTCAAAAGTAATAAGCAGTATATTTCGTATATGTCACACTCGTAGCCTCCGGGATAGGCTCCACACACCCAAGACCCTGAATAAAACAGCCGATTACAGAATATGGATGGATGGATGGATGTATGGAGCTTCAGAGGGGGACTAGAACAATTGTATGCATATATGCTGCTACTGTCAGGTCTGGAAGAATTGCATCTACAGCACCAACGGTACTGTAGAAAAACAGGTACCTGTTTCTGTTGAACTACTTTTATCCACATGAATTAAACTAGATTCATTAACATGTAAAAGATTTGAAAATTATGTCTGATATTTAAAATGTGGCCACATTTTAAGGATGGAGTATGTCCAGGGATCATGAATTCCATGATACTATGATTAATATTAAGCTAAATGTGTTCGACAAGCAAACAATGACCATTTCCTGAGAGACTGGTGAGTGGACAGGGAGTACTTTGAGGAACTTCACTGCAAAAAATGAAATCTTGACAAGCCAAAAAATCTTAAAATTAGCCAATAAATCTTGTTTTTCTTCTTCCAAGATAAATAAACTAGCCTAGAATTAAATGTAAAAGAATATTTTGCTTATTTCGAGAAAATAAGACTTGAATTTTCTTACTAAGAAAAAATGCTAATTATAATGATTTTTTTCAATGAATTAAGTAACTTTTTAAAGTGAGCATTATATTTTAACATGCTCTATCCTGAAACAAGACATTTCAAGTCAAATTTTCCTATTTTAAGAACACAATGTTTCTTATTTTAAGATAACACTATTTAGGACTCCTGACACAATTTTAATTATTATTTTTATTAAGTAATTAAAATATATATATTTTTTATTTTACATTACTTCACTTTTGAACCAAATGAGAACAAAAACTGCAAATCAGAGAAGCATAACACTTTATTTGATGCTGACAATGTACATTTCTATTGATAACCTCTTGTACACAAAACAGCGTCCAGTATAAATCTCAAAAATTGAACGTGCCATTATTTTTTTTCCTTTACAACAGAAGCCAAATGTACGTACATTGAATTAGAGTTTGGATCCTTAGCATTTTCTATTAGATCCATGCAGTCATTTAGTGAAATGGGGACTACAATGTAAAATAAATAAAACAAGATGCTTAAACCACATGTTTATGTTTAATGGCTCCACTTTTCTTTGTTTTTCTGTAAATTAATCGTCATTGGTGCGCTTGTAAATCTCACACACATTGCCCAGATAATACTTGAGAGGAATGTAGGTACGGTTCTTACAACTGACTGCATAATATGATGTATAATCCACAATTTTATCTGCATCCACCATCTCAGTGGCTTGAGCAAGGCTTGGAACCTCAATTTCATAAGATGCAAAATCACAACTGAAACCCACTGTATTATAAACCTGGGCCCGTATCCCTAAAGATTCTGAGAATCCTCTCAGATAGCTCCTAACTTAACCTAAAAATTCCTTGCCAGGAGTTTTAGCTTAGAAGTAATTCCAGAACATTTTCAGTGAACTCTGAGCAAGGAATGGATGGAAAATCCTATCTTAGTGAGGTGTGGTTGACCCCGTTGCTAGGTATGAGTCATCATTTCAAAAGCCGTGATTGGTTGATCCTACAAGTTTGATGGAAATTAGCTTTTGGTGATAATGAGCAAAGGATGTACCCTCAAATCAATAACAGAATTATACACTCTAATCTTATGCAGACTGTAATTGTAAATAATATTTCACATTCAAGAAAATATCTGGAAAATGAATAGTAAGCTGTAGGGGTTATAGCCTAACATTAGAATCTAAAATATGTGAAAACTTAAGCTCATTACACCCTGTTCAAATAACGATTCGTGTCTTATTTGCTCATATTAATATCCTAGCTGGCATATTTTGTACTTTCACTCCCATATGGACCCCATTGACAACAAGATGGCCTATCTCAAGGGGCTGTCCTTAATGAAGTAGAAATTACAACGTTACAAGTCCAGTGTGGTCTTAACGAGGGTAACACGGCTCAGCTTTTATCAATGTCTGTGATTGCTGGCTGGTCTATTCATAAAGGCTTGTTAACAAATATCCTACAAACACAGAAAATGGAGAAAAAAGGGACTCGCAAGCCGAACTGGACTGAGGAGCAAGGTTTGTTGCTGGCCCAGTTGGTGAACTAACATAAAGGTATGTTACGAGGAAAATTTGGCCCAACTGTCACTAGCCAAGGCAAGAGGCGCGCCTGGAACACAATATCCCAAACAATCAATGGCTCGTTTCCACTGGTGGTGTGGACAGGCGACGATTGTGAGAAAAGGTGGTATGTGCTGCAGTCCAAGGCAAAAGATGAGATTGCAGCACACAAGCGGGAATCCTCACTCACAGGTGAGCAAAATAGTATAGCCTACCACATAATCTGGCAACTTGCTCCTGCTGGCAAAGTTAATTTACATGCCTAAGTACTGTGTTCATTGACTGTTTCTTTCTAGGGGGTGGACCACCTGCAAAGCGGCTGTCCCAGGTGGCCGACACTGTCTTTCAAGTCCTGGGACACTCTGAGGTCAGTGTCACCGGGCTGCCAACAGGCATTGACACATCAATGATGCAGGCCCTTGAAGTGCAGCAAAGGTAGGACACAGGGTTATTCATATCTACAGTGTTTATTCATTGCAGAAGCCATTTCATGTGTTATCCATGCTCATTGTATTAAATTAATTTAATCAAAACAATAATTAAACTAGGCCTATGTATTTCTGTAGCATGGAGCCATCACAAGAACCGGGCCCATCAAGTTTGCCGATAAGATTGCCACCTGAACCATCTGCAGCTGCTACTCAGGATAGCCCGGCGGATCAAACACCATTCCCATCCGCAGCACCTGGTCCGTCAGCATCCCTGCAGGAGAGAAGATTGCAACTCACAATTGATGTGTTTGAACAACAAAAAAAAGTCCTTTCCCTTCAGGAGGAGTACTACCGCCTTAAAATTGAACACCTAAAACATAAACCATTTACAGATTGTGTTCTGTGTCTTGCATTTAACAATTGCAGGTGATGTGCAGTAAAACTGTGGTAGTTCTTAATACCATCACAAGTTCTCAAAAGACATGGGGCTACAGCTTGCCTGAAATGTAAATTTGTGAAGTTTGCCCTGTAAGGCAGTCCACTCTGGGCTAGGTTCCCCTGTGGAATGTAAATATCTTCTTCACCACCATCCTCATCATTGTCTTCATCCTCATCCTCATCGCCATCCTCCAGAGGTTCTGCAATCTGTCTAACCTTGCAAATATTGTGTAATATTGCACAGGCTATGATGACTTTGCTGACTTTTTCAGGCCTCAGCCGCACCTCTCCGTGGAGAACATGAAAGCGCCTCTTAAGCTGGCCTATGCCACGCTCCACCACCGCTCTTGTTGTCTTGTGGGCCCTACAATAGAATACAGAGACCTTTAATTATTTGATGGAAATATTGCACTACTTGGATGCTCTAACATATTGCTTGCATTTCATTTCCATGATTTTTGTATTGTTTGGCTTACCTGTTATAGTTTAGTTGGGGCCCTTGGCGTGGCTGGAGGTAAGGTGTAAGGAGCCATGGTTTGCATGGGTAGCCACTGTCTCCTAACAAGTGGCAATTAGCTGGCACATAGTGTCTCTCAAAAAGCTGTCTGATGCCACTCTCGGAGAGCATTCTCGCATCATGTGTGGAGCCTGGCCATTTAGCCACAATGTCCAAAATCTTACAGGCCGCATTGAACACTATTTGCACATTGATGCTGTGGAAATTCCTCCTGTTAACAAAGACAGCCTCGTCCTCTGATGGCGCAATTATTCTCACATGTGTTCCATCAATTACACCCACAACGCCAGGGAATCCTGCAATGTCCATAAATGCCCTTTTATTTGTGTGTAAAGTGCGGGCATCCAGCGGGAATGAAACAAATTGTGTCACAATATTAGGTTGTGACAAAGCTGTCAGTGTTTGGGTGATGACTCTGCTGACGGAGGATTGGGACAGACCCAAGTCATCACTGCTGCATTGTTGCATTTTCCCGGTTGCCAAATACCTCAGGGTTGTGATTACTTTCGTCTCCGGTGTAATAGCGTTGTGGCGTCGAGTTGGTGAAGTAATTGCATCTCTAAGGAGATCCACCACAAACATGATTCCTGCACGATCCAATCTGTAGCGTCTCAATAATTCCCTGTCATCCAGTGTTTGCAGGACATCTCTCCTGCAATGTCCATAAATGCCCTTTTATTTGTGTGTAAAGTGCGGGCATCCAGCGGGAATGAAACAAATTGTGTCACAATATTAGGTTGTGACAAAGCTGTCAGTGTTTGGGTGATGACTCTGCTGACGGAGGATTGGGACAGACCCAAGTCATCACTGCTGCATTGTTGCATTTTCCCGGTTGCCAAATACCTCAGGGTTGTGATTACTTTCGTCTCCGGTGTAATAGCGTTGTGGCGTCGAGTTGGTGAAGTAATTGCATCTCTAAGGAGATCCACCACAAACATGATTCCTGCACGATCCAATCTGTAGCGTCTCAATAATTCCCTGTCATCCAGTGTTTGCAGGACATCTCTCCTGCCTCTTCTGTTGGCCATTTTGTGCAGCTGCTTAGGGGAACTCCTAAGCCACTAAAAGTCCTCTTCCCTGCTCTTAGCAGATCTCGCCTTAGGAGCCCTTTTAAGCGCTAGGAATCTTGAGGAATAGCTTTTATATTAACTGGGATTGTCGTGTCACTTTTAGGGGAAATTCTAAGAAAAGGTCATGACTCTGAGAATTTTCTTAGAATTTGGCCGCTAGGAGCCACTTTTTGCACAAAGATTCTTTAGGGATACGGGCCCTGACATTCAAAGCAATACAATAAAGAATTTGCAATGTATATGTCTTTTATGAGCCCAAACACAGGAACACCTCCAATTACATCGGTTACGATCACTGACTTCTGACACGAGTACTTGTTGCCACTTAGCTCAAGCCATTTTACAGATATCACATGATTCACATTTTCTACACCGAAGATGACTAAATGGTGTAGATGCAACATTCATTTGGATAAATAAATAAGAAAAACCTAACTCATGTCACTATTTCTGGCTCCTTTAATTGAATATGTAGCAACTTTCATGTGTATGAATGAGCCATTGTCACCTGGCCACGTCCCCAACCGCGTTTCACCATTGCGCTGTTAATCAAATTACCATGCGAATGCGATTTGAATACGCGCTAATGCGGCTATTTAGAATGTGAATAGCGATCTTCGGGTGAGAGCGGTACTACACGCCCCCGATGCAGGTAAAACAAAGTAAGATGACATGGTTTACTTTTTTACCGATTTAACCTAATTAAAAATACTTTAATACTTCGACAATGGACGTTTTGAAAAGAAGACAGATTACGGATTTAGCCAGCGTTTTTTTCATGATTCTACATTAAGATTTCAGCGAGATATGAACTGAAATAGACGCCGACGACAAACTCGACCCCAGAGAGTTAAGAAATAACTTAAAAGAAAGTCATACACAATTAGGAAACAGTAGGTAAGACTATGGTTTATCACCATAATTTTTAGGTGTGTAACGATATATCGCAGTACGATAATTCACGATGCTAAAATGTTACGATATGTATCGTAGAGTGTTGCCGATACATTTACGATATGACGGCAGTTTAACCCTTTAAACCCTATAATTCTAAACAGGTCGCCTGGACATATTTGGTTGTTTTAGCTGTAAAAGTGTCATAAAACCTGCTATGAGTATGTGCCTTTGTCCCATTTTTTCACCTAAACTGTCCAATAAAATCACTATTCTGCAGAGCTCCGTCTCACTCACTCACTTTCTCCTCCGGCAACCAACATTCAGATTCCCGGGGCTGCCGTGCGGTGGACTACCGTAACGACACTAATATCACTGTAAAGCGCAGCTTCTCTGCTTTCAGAAACCCTTGGAATTTTTTCTATTGCGCAAACGGTTCAAGACTTATGGTAATTAAAAAAAAACATTGAAAAAACCTGTCGGAGGTGACAGCTTCGGTTTTTTCAGTGACAGAAAGACATATTCAGTTGTTATTTTGAATACAGAAGGTTTTTTATTAAACCTTGAAATGTGTATTGTATGTACAACAAAGAAAGTTATTGAAATTTGTTAATGTTTTTGAAATAAATCTGTTATTTGAATTTCAGTTTCATTTTTAAATTTTGTTCAAAATATCGTGATACATATTGTATCGTGAACCCAGTATCGAGATATGTACTGTATCGTGACTTGGGCATATCGTTACACCCCTAATAATTTTACATCAATAAACTCTCACCTTAGGCCATAAGGTGAACCTAGAAAAAGTGGCTAGAAATCACTTTTCGTTCCCACGTCTGGGCACTACTTTTTTAATGAATTTCTGGATAGACAACAGTCTTATGGATTCTATGTTAAAAGTTCTCCACAAAAAATACTGCAGTTTTTTGTCAGGATGCAAAAATGTGTATAATTAGGAATTTACAAAAAACGAAAATCTCATGCTGCTAGTTTGGCCTATTAATACGCATTTAATCAAAACAAAATATATGTCAAATCCACATTTATACATGTAGCTACATATCTGAGACAAGTATTGGTGCATTAATCAACTCAATTTTGAAGGAAGACCATGAAATAATGCAATTTTTTTTTATAACGCACTTCAACTTCACTGATTGGCACCAAATAAAACTGAAGAACAAATTGAAACTTAAACATTTTTGTTATGTTTTATTCATCAAAATGTTCAGTAGGCACTTAGGAATCACACAAAATTAAAGATAAAAACAGTTTTTGGTCCAAGTTGGCTAAAATGACTTGAAATGCTGGAATGCTGCACTAATTTTTCAATAACAACAAATATTAAACATTTTACAGCAGCTTCATTACAGCTCAAATCCAAGTAACCTGTGACACAGATCACCTTTACTCATCACTACTATCCTTATCACTATCATCAGAACCATCTTCACATGTAGCTCTTTCCTCTGTTTCCTGGAAAACATTTGTGCAATTGAGACAGCGGCATAAATCTGTACAGGACAGATTTGCAGACATACAGGAACATCTTCCAGTCTCACATTTGCCTTGCTTGCAACTGCAGTGGACAACCTGCAACACACTATCAGGGGCTGGATTTCTAGTCATCCACGTCACTGTTAACTCCCCATCCTCGAGGTGCCATCCATTGCCAACAGGTGAAGGGGCACACATTTTACCTTTCAGAGAATGTCTCATTATGGCTGCTTGGTAGTTTGCCCTTTTGCAGTGTTGGTACAAAGCATCACTTGTCGGAGGCATGGATCGTTCTGGCAAAGCTGATGATGCCATGCAGAATGCTTTGTATCGTGCATCGTTCAGACTTTTAGCACATGATTGGCCATATAGGTGACAGACATATTTGCAAAGCACTTCAAAGGTAGACTGGTCCAAATTAAAACTGCTACCCAGATTTCTAAATGCAGTCAGGTATTCCTCTTTCTCGGAAGCAACAGAAAATGACTTTTTTTTCCCCTTGCCATAAAAGGCACTTGTAGAGTCACAGCCTGAGAAGGTATGGATCCCAATAAGTGCCAAACATACACTGTTGCCGAGAGCTGATGACACCTTACATAAGTCAATGATCCTCGTTTTGATGCCAACCCCAGTGAAAAAATACAATCTGCATGGTAAATCTGGCTGCAGACTTAATGCAATCACTGCCACATCAGCATCAGGGCTCTTGATGACTACAGTTTGGTGTTCCTGTGCAGCATGTTTTGCATGAAAAAACAACCTGGTGTCACATTCCTCATGATCACATGTCAGATTTTCAACAGCACTGACAGTTTGTAAACCCTCTGTTACAGCCATGCAGTGACACAGGTCTCCATGTGTTATGTATAAATGTAAGTCCTTACCTAAAATGGTAAGATCAGCGTCTCGCCACATTACATAGAGGAATTCTGCCAGTGCTTCTTTGTTTGTCCCATCCGACAGAAACTTCTTCCATTGTGTTGGTGTCTTTTGATCCCGTCCATAAATTTTTACCTGTTGTGTGCCACCAACAGCTCTGCGTGATCGTTCTACATTTTTAATACTAATTTCTGGATACTTGTCTATCACAAAATCTATCCGTGTACAGTTGTGCTTGAGAGCAAGCTTGACTAAGTACTGTAGTATAGTGTCAGCAAGCTCCCGGAAGGTACTTGATATGGACTGAATGGCTTGAATGACTGCCATGCCATCAAAAAGTATAGCTCCATTTACTGGTACTCTGTCAACTAAACAGTCTCCACCTTTGGTTTCCAGAACATCCATGAGAGCTGATTTGTTTGTTTTTGCAAGAGAACCATCAGCACTTGATAAAGGATATGACACAGTTCCCAAGGAGTAGGAGAGAATTTCCCTCAAGTCTATCTTTCTTCTTTGACCTATGACGAGCAGTCTGGAGAAAAGCTTCTTGTCTGCACGTAGAATTACTTCCTTGCCTGCTGCAGATTTCTTCTTTGTCTTGGCTTGATCACTGAATGTCTTTAGTTTTAGTTTTTTGATGGGGGCAAATACGTCAACTGATGGTAATAGCAGTCTTTGGTCCATAAATTCCTGAACAGCACTTTCCCCCTTTTCTGAAGCTGTGAGCAAATACGTCATAATTTCTTCAGCTGCAACTATTCCAGAGCTAAGACACACAATGCCATCTTGGTGTGAGTCAAAAGGATTCAGCATGGAATCTATGGTAGAAATTATTCTGGTCACAGCTTTTTCATCACCATGAGTGCGTGTGCTGTCAAGGTCTTTTCGTTTCCTTATGTCAGGAGATTTACCAGCCATTGCCTCACACTGTCTTGCTATGGCAGCCCTTTCATGTTGAGACAATATCCAGCGATGTACTGCATCTCGATTCTGTGTTAATCCTGTCAAACCTCCCTTTGTCTTGGAATCTCTGTTGCATGTTTGCTCAATAGCCTGGTCACAAGCAATCGAGGCAAATCCATGTACACTTTGACGCTGAACAGTCCACTGGCCTTTAACACTGATCTCTCTGTGGCAAGAAGGATGTGTGAAGGGCAAATTGACCATTTCCAGCCAGTATGAAGGTAAATACCTAGTATAATTTACATGGTCATAAGCAAAAAACCATGCCATCATCAAGCGCACTGTTGACAGGTGAAGCTGCCAGTCTGATTCACGTGTTGCTCTAATAAACAGGTGTAGAATCTGTACCATGTCGGTGTATGAACTCCAGAAGGCAAACGTCGGGTTTTCAACACTTCTTCTTTCCACAAAATCTACATATTGAAAACACATTTTGTCAAATTTCTCATTTTCATACAAAATATCCATTGTCCTGTTCTGGAATGCACATGTGATGACAGCCATACACTCATCTCGGTCTTCTGGTGGCAAAGAGTCTAAGAAACTGAGAAATCTGATGTGCTGCAGACTCTCATACAGAAGTTTGTGTGCCCCCATGCTGCGGTTATAGTGATGACTACTCATCACTCCATTGATAGATCCTGGAGCAACAACGTCTGACTCAATTAGTATGTCTTGCAGTCCTGCATCTCCGAACCTTTTTCCCAGAATGCCCAGGTAGGACATGCATGTGTGAAACTCACCTAATCTAATCACTACACGCTGAGTGAATTCATCATTTTTACAGCGTATTTGCTGAGCTTTGGCATATATAGCTTGATCAAAGACTAACACTATATGATCCAATTCTAGCTGATCAGCAATATGGACACTTCTCTTCAGAATCGTGTTTACTGTTGACATCTCTGTCGGTGAAGCCTCAATGACAGGAAGATAATACAGTGCTGACTTTTGCAGAGTGTTGTCACCTTGAATAAATGTATGGAAACCTGTCCAGCTTGGAACCGTGCATCTTTCAGCATCAATGGCCTTTACAAAAACATATGCCAGTTCAGTTCAGTGTCTCAAAAAAAAACCAATTAACTGATGTTGCGCTTGTTGGGAGAGTGAAACACCAGCTGGGGGAAATCACGGGACAGCCTCCTCTTCAATTTATCCTGCCTGAAATAAAAAAAAATACAATAAATTATGATCACAATCACAAAATATAAATCTCACACACAAAAAACATTGTCAGATTATTATGATAAAATAGGATTATGTGAATATTATTATTTATTAAATTTTTCTGAGAAAAAAAGTTTGCGTAAATGTTTATTCCAAATCTGCAAAATAAACTTATGGTATTTAAATTACCTGTAGTTTGAAGCATCAAGATCTTCATGGCTTTTTACAAGATTTAAAAACATTCGTCTTAGCCGTGTCATTGTCATCACCTCTTGGTTTACAATTATTCGATGGCGGATGATTCTCTCAGAGAAGATCTTGTAGCTGACATCATAGGTTGGCTCATTTCTATTAAAAGCATCAAATATTTTATGTTCTGTAACTATTACACTGGCTTCTATATTTGGAATGCATATATTGTGTGCATGTACAAACTAAAAGCAACTGACAAACTAATTGAGTTTTTTTTTATTCTTCAGAAAGAAAATACTTACAATAAATTATTTTAAATATTCTTTTGCCCTCACAAATGACTAGACATTTTATTATGCTGAATTATTGTAACAAGCGGTCCATGTAGATTAATGATTAATTTCTTTTCAAATTAGCAATCATTCAAATGAATTATGAATTATTTTTAAATGCAATATAACAACTTACTGTTCTTCTGAGGTCTGTGTATTTGTTCCAGTAGACTTTGTCAAGAACCTGGTGTACTGTCTGTAACAGGACTTGTGATATCGTACTTCCAGAGACACACAGTCTTTGTCTTTAATATGCACAAGAATGATAGTGTCTTCCTTCATCTCAGCTGCTTTGAGCAACTGGCCTGTAATAAATATGTATTTAAAAAAACATAACAGTTCTGACTGTTCATGCATATGTGTATGCAAAAACTGACTGCACTATAAACATTATAATGTACATGTAATGTAAATATTGATGTATTTGAAAGTTAGTTATGGTTCTCAGCATATGGCATATAACTTTAAGTTCAAACGTATGCTTGTGTGCTTTATACCTGCCGACAGCATCTCCGCTTGTGAAAGATTGTCCTTCTGGCGTTTGTCTGCCACAGTGATGTACTTGTCCGTTTTCTTGCAAATTATGCACAAAGCAGGAAGTACAGGACCCGAACAAGCTATCGGCAGTCCGGTACTGGACCTAAGTTTTTTTGTTGGGCAATACATTGACGAAATACTATTTCCCGATGACACAGACTGGTCTGTGTTATGATCATCACCAGCTTCAGGGCGCTGTGAAACTCATTTCTCGGCCACATCCAAGCGCTTTTTGTCAATAAAACGCCGGTAGCAAGTGGAGTGAAACCCTGCGTCTTCGGGCACACGGTCAAACTCGATTTCTAGACAATGTTTGTATGTTTCTGCTATTTTCTGACTCTCACCCTGCAAGTCAAGCCACCGTTTGATGCAGTTTCTAAATGTATCCCACCATGTGCATGTAAAATCCTTCGTTTCTTCTTTTTTTATGGACGTGAGATGCATATAGCATTATTTATAAACCCTTTTACTGACTTTTGGTGGAGGTCTGACAATAATTTCATCCTCTTCGCTACTCGACAGTGACAACAAGGGCGCTGCCATCTTGGACCATGTTTACATGTCGTTCCGACGTTATGCCATCTCATTGGTCTAGCGGCAAGCACGTGACGCGAAGCCGCATCTCTCACCTTTAAAAAATGATTACGTGAGGATGGGACTATTGCCAACTTTATACACTTGTAAAAAAATAACTGCTGGATTATACATGGAGAACTTTTATTTTTTCATTCTATACCAATTGATCCTTTTATTGGAATAAAAAGAATGTAGTGCCCCATATATGGGAACGGAATGAAACGAAAAGCTGCTTCACCTTACGGCCTACCTGGTGAAGGCAGTGTTTCTCTCTTGAAGTCAGTACAAAGGCAGCAGCTTGCTTTCTCAGTTGATCAACTTCAGGCTCATCATTTGCATCACCTTCTTCTTGCTGGAAATGAAATAAATTATTTCAAGATTGAATTACCCATTTATTTAATTTTAAATATAACTTAATAAATCTACTATAATGCAATAAAGTGCAACAGTGCCCATACACTTTTTTTTGTGGCCTTGGTTCTAGAAGTATCCCGTTTATAGTGTTACTATTATGACAAAATTCATTATTTATACATCCATGTATCTGAATGTATTTATTTGGCAAGTGGTAGTGAAGTAAATACTATTAACGATTTAATACTATCTTTTTGCTAACAATACAATTTTTTTTTCTAACAACAGACTATGCGGATATGCCCATGAAAGAAATATTTTATTAGTAAAATTTGTTAACTTACGTGCATGACTTCTTCCTCTAGTTCAGTCCAAGGTGTAAACGCAGCGCCATCATCAGACCTGGCGGAAGCGGTGATGTCTGGTGCTGGGTCGCAGCTGCAGTTAAAAGCTTCCTCGAGGTTCGAAGTGCCTGGGATGCTAGACCCATCATGCTCACTTGGCACACATTCTGGCTGTATTGGGACACCGACATTTTCGAAAAGTCTCCCTACCGCTTTGATTCCAGTATCTGCGGATGTAGATGCATGGGAATTGTTCCCTTTAGCTTTATCTGCATTTTGGCTTCCACTTGACATGGATTTGTGACTGATAAAATGCGAAGAATGCCTCTGTTTGACATGGTAGTAAAATGAGTTGTACACTCTGTACTCCTGAGAACAACCATCAATCCCACAGACCACATGAAAATCCAGGCTGGAACTATGCACAGTGTTAATGTGACTCAGCAAAGCTCTTAATGACAATGCCACAAACAGGCAGCAAATAACACAACGCCAAATCATTTTACGTGGAAAAAGCGAATCAGTCTTACGATTTTTACCACATTCTCTGTACACGTCTGTCCCACCGAAAGCAATCAACAGAAAGGAAGTGATTAAAACTTTTAGTCCAATCAAGGTGGCGGAATATTCCATCGTACATAAAATACGGAGGTGAAATCATAAAGCATTTTCCTTTTTTTAAAGTTGTAAAACACTTATGGAAAGTAGTACTAAGAGGAAATATTAACAAATTCAAATAAATTATATTTTGAAATGCTATATTGTTATCATTTTAACAGGTTATATGCAAAACCATACGGATGTAGTATTATGGATCAGTCCTTAAATGTACGTCACTTGAACGTATGACCGTTACAGTCACACCAGTTTTTCGCGGTTTTCACCATTTTGAGCGCCTCGAAGGTATGTGAGATGAAAAATATTTTAATTATTATTAGTAGTATTATTTTGCATGTAATTTTGTTTTAAGTTAACCAAATGATTTAGATTTCATAGATGTTTGCATGAAAGTCAAACGGCCTGACAATTAGCATGTTCAAATTGTGCGGTAGAAATATTAAGTAACTACAGGTTATTGTGTAGGTATGTCACTATCACCAGTTCTGCGCCATAGGGAGAAATGTCCAATTGCAGTGCCACACCACCGCCACTTCTAGGCCACCACTTCTAGACCACCAGTTTCTGGACGGAAGTTTATGGGCGGGGACAAACCACTATTTACAATTTTTGTAATTAACAGCTAATACTTCGTGAGGTAGATTTTAATCTTGGATATAGGGAAATTTTAAGGAACTGTTTACTGACAAATATTTTCTAAAGTACTCCAAAGAGCGCAGGTTTATTACAGAGGAAGACGTTTTTGACATAGGTTTTTTATATTATTTTGTGGTCTTTCCCTTTGTGCATAGCAGCTATGCTTCTAATTATGGGCTGTAGATGGACCTGTCTTTGCTGTTAAAACTACATTTGATAAAAAAAGTTTACACGTTCACAGACGCCACCGGTGTGTGAATGTGTGTGTGGATGGGTGAATGCGAGGCATAAATTGTAAAGCGCTTTGGGTACTCATAAGAGTAGAAAAAAGCGCTATATAAATGCAGCCTATTTACCATTTTTTACGTTTACTAAAATTTAGATTTATATGCATGCTGTATCTTAAAAAGGAACGAAACTGACTTTCAAAACTTTTCCACAGGACTGTTTTGAAGAAAAGTAACGCCTATCCGTATAATACCATTTATCCATATAATACCATTTTCCACTATCTCTATAATATATAATAAAGTATAGTATAATGTAGTATAGTATAATGTAGTATACTATAACTTTCTACACAGTTCTCATAGGTTACAGTAGTTGCGTACAAGACTCCGTTCTGAAACCGCAGCGACGAAACTTGCGCCTAATACAGCGGTGACGTGACTTTGACGTAACTTCCAGCATGATGGTGCGTTCGTTTTTCTCTCGGAACTCGGAAATTCCGAGTTCAGTGACATCACGTCCGACAATCTCCCGTTCGAGCTACCCACATCTCGGAACAAACATGGCTGCCTCCATGAACACGTTGCTGTGTGTTGTTGCTTTATATTTTAGCAGATTTGGAGTTTTACAAATGAAGAAAATGGACAAATTTAGATTTTTCCGAGAGACAAACAAGAAACACGAACTAGTCAAACCACATTAAAAGCTTTATAAAATATTTTAGTACATTCATAGCGATATTCTTTTTTCGAACAGTAAATAAACTACAAACAAACCAAGTCGCCATGTTGAAATTACGTCACAAGGGCAACTCGGGCAACAAAATCTTATCCGACTTCAACGTCATAAAAGGGGCGTGTTTCCGACGGGAAGTGATGTTTTTCGTGACGTATCGTGACGTTTTCATCCGAGTTCCGACTTGGAGAGAGATAATCGAACGCACCATAACACTGCTGGCTTCCAACTGGTGGCCCAGAAGTGGTGTTGTGGTGGCATTGCGGTGCTGCATTTGGATAGTATTGGGGGGCTTTGGCAGGCAGCCTCGTTTTCAATTTGGTCGCCATTCCCCAGAGCACGCCATTCCCCAGAGCTCCCAATAGTTTTTGCCTTTTTGTTGTGTTATTTTTGTGTCTATTAGGGTAACCCGTTCTGATAACGTAAAACACACCTTCATTTGGGGATTTCCATTCAAAACACGGTAATCTGACTTTCTGATAACTTCGAAATTTCCTCCCGATCTTACCGAAAATTTCACTCGTTAAAACCTTCGTTGGGACAATAAAGGAAAGCAGAATTATTCTTCAAACTATGATAATTATATTTCTTAGTTAGTTTATTGTATTTAGGCGTATTTTGAGCAAAATTTATCGATCAGCAGTTCACTTTTTTGGATCTGCCACGAGAGCCGGCCATGTTTTGTGGTGAACAGTGCAGCAAGAGCTGAAAATAGCATGATTTTCAGCATGGAATTTACAGCTTTAAAATGATGTGAAGGCTTTTAAATGAGGTTATATGTGTTTATGAATATATATTCTTGTAATAAAATGGAGTAGATACCCATCGCTTGCTTTTGTAACACAGATGATTGATAATTTTGAATGGGTTGGAAAGGCTAGAAATAGTTGCATATTGTCTTTTCAGTTACCTTTAACATGAAGAGAAAACGTAATCCTCCACAACCAGCACGGGCTGGCATAGCAAGGCAGCATCTCAAAGACTTCTTTTCTTCAACTCCCGGAGATCAGACAGTTCTTTACGGGCACATACTGCATATTTAGCTGTACCTTTTGATACTTTACTATGGACAATGCTTTTCAAATGTATTATTATTGAATGTATTATAATGATAACACAAAGTACTTTTTAATTTGATGCTGTGGACTCTTTGAAAAGACATTCTTTGTATTATTCACTACATACATTCTCCGGTGAGTATTAATTGACAGACAAATAAATTAAATAATTATTTGTTTTATTTTCAGTGTATCTGAGACTGTTAGGCAAGGATTAAGCTTTCTAATGATACCTAGTTTATTAAAATCTGATAAACAATAACAGAGTTATGCTCATTTTTCTGAACACCATAAACAGGTCACAAAGTCAAGTATGGTTCTCCATTGTTTTATCTGTTACTAAGTGGATGTTAATAAGCCTTAATTGGCATTACAAAATATCCTATAACTTTCTTGCCATTCATCACAGAATCATTGGAAAGGTCTTATCAAGCCCTTTCTTCTGGTGCTATTTTTGTAAAAATCCAACAACTTTGAAATTTTTTGCGACATACCTATATTGTGTGTATTCCTTTTATTTTGCTAATTGATGTCTTAATCAAGAAAAAAAGTAACCTCCTTTTATTTTTATATTTTCTTCATTCAGATGGCATTTATGGAGCAGCTTGATTCAGTGGCTCGGTCCACTTTACAAGGTACACATTAACTTAACTTCCGAAATTAGATATGTATACAGTTACATTACTTTGAATATATTTAAGTGCATTTATAAAAAGTCTTAGGCATATTTGGTCTTTACCAAAAATGCTTTATATAGCCTTCATTTTTATATTAACTGCACTGAAAAAAATGACTTTTGGGTGTACTAAATGTTATTGTATAAAACTGCATAATTCCTACTTTGTAAAATTAGAACTCAATGTTTACTAATTTTTCTCATGTAAAATTGTGGAGTAATATGTGATTTAATCACATAAAATAATGAATTGTATATTAACTGTAACAGTTACTCTAATTATAGTGTTAATCTGTTTTTTTCTTACTACAACTTTTTATAAAAACTGGAGTAAAATGTACTCCAAAATATCAAAAAAGCTCAAGTTTGAATTGGCACATGCGCAGTGGGACCATTTCAACCCAGGATTCCGTTAGTGCTTTCTTAATCAGACCATGATATTCAGTCGGAGCTGTTTGGGCGCGATGCAACGTAAGAACTAAGGTAAGTAACTACTTTTTGTTTTGTTTGGCATGTGATAATGCATTCATTTTTATTTTTTTTTTACAGTTGTATATTAATGGTAGGCTAGAATTCAGTCAAGGAGAGTGTACAGAACTAGCTAGCTAACGTTACAAGCAACTACGGTAGCTAACGTTAGCTAGTCTAACACTGAAGCTCCAATTTAAATCTTGTGAAGATAACAGCGAAATATATAAAACACAAATATGGCTATTTGGCAGATTACACGTTTATAGAAATGTTATGAGACCGTACGTGAATGTCTGTTCTTTCGTATGGAAAGAGCTTGTTCTCCTTTCTAAAAACTTAACGTTACGTTACAGAGGACCGCGTTCCCGTTAAGCCCCTCATGCGGTAAATTGATTTGAAGCACTTTTTGTATCAACACAATGCTCGGTCATCATGACTTTCATTACGAATGTCTAACTTTCTTGTAACTAAGCTAAACAAAATGGGCACTTCAGTAATAGGCTTTTTTTTGTAATGCCTTAGTTTCAGTTGTTTCAATCCGTGTACATTCAGTTTCAAACCAGTGTATTGTGTATTATTAAGTCCAACATAGAAAGGACTCACATATAGGAAGGATGGTGTGCATGGGCCTTGTTTTTATGTCCACACATATAAACTACACCGTTTTAACAGATTGGTCACACAATCACAACAAAGATGATCTCATTAGCCATTTTCAAATTGTCTAAATCTTGTGTCTTTCAGAAAAGGGGAGTGCAAAATAATCCTGACTAGGACCACAAAGATTTTATACTTTGAGTCAGGTAAGCATTAAACTGTAAACATTTGTTGTTTTCTAAGCAAATGAAATAATAATAATAATAATATTTTTTTCTACTTTTGTCTTGCAGGGGGAGCCATACATTGAAGTCTAGGGAGAACGTAGATTTCTCAAAGGAGAAAATGTAGGCTTTTAAGATGAGGTGGTTATGCAAACTTTGCAGTTTTAGGGCAACAACACGTTTAGCACTTCTAAAGCATTACAGATTGACACATATATTAACTGGCCATGGTCGCTCTTTACCTTGCTTGTATTCAGACTGCCCAAGTGCATTGTAAAAGTTTAAATTCACTTCATGCCCATTTGTCCAGAGAGCATTGCCAAACGAATAAGTCAGGGGAAACTGTTGCTTTCTTATGCCTTATCTGTAACGTATCTGCATTTCACACAGAGAAGCAGTATTTTGAACACATTGGATCTCACCTCAAAAGGCACGAAACTGTTCATTGTGTTTTTAAAAATTGTGACTACAGCACCAATATCTATTCAACTTTTGCATCTCATAAAAGTAGAAAACATACTCCTCACTGTCTTCAAGATTTTAAAAGTACATTATTGCAGACATCTTTAACTAACACAGAACAAGTTGAAGGAGATGTAACTTTGTCAGAAGAAAATGAAGATGTTTGTTCAGAAACTGTAGTGGTAGAGGGAGATTCGGTGAAGGCCATTATTGATCATCTTAGTGCCTTGTTGCTTAAACTTGACTGCATCCATAATATCCCTAGTAGGTGCATAGATGATATTGTTGAGGAGCTTCAGTTCATTAATTCTTCTGCTTCAGTACCTGTGATCAAAAATATTATCTTGGACACATTCAAAAATCACAACTGCAGTCCGGATCCAAAGTTGGTCACAGATTTGATGAACAATATCTGCCAACTAAGCCCCCTTAGTGTTGCATTCTGTAATGGTGGTCCCCTTGCTTCAGCATATCACAGAAAAGAGTATATAAAAAAACATTTCTCTGTTGTTCAGTCCGTCGAATATATACTTGATTCAAAAGATGGAAAAACCTATCAATATGTACCATTGTTGCAGTTATTGTCACAGATTTTACAAAACGGTGACATTGTCCAAAATATCTTAAATAATGGAGTATGTTCTACCACAGGACAATATTGTACGTTTCGTGATGGTTCCCACTTTAAGAAGAATGCCTCTAGGTAGGGCATGGACTTTGTAATAGTATGATAATACTATCATTGTTTCATTATTCTTTTTCTTATTCATTATTCTTTATTTCATTATTTCACTATCCTTACATACTATTCATGTGTAAAAAAAAAACATACTATTCAAGTGTAAAACTTGGACAAAAAAGTTGTGAATTAAAAAGGTTGTTGTTAAATATTGTCATTTTGATATTTATTTTTCGTATTAATCCAATAACATTTCAGAAATGTAGTAATTATTACACAAATAGAATACTTAATCATTATATTGTAAAAAGAATTAATATACTGATACAACAGATAAAATATAAATAACATTTAATAAAGTAATCTATTATTGTAAATGATCAGCACACATAATAGTTACTCGGTGTCTTTATGAACCACCCACAGGAAGAAATAAGAAAAATCACATCATTATATCACATAACCATGTTTTAAAAAAATTCATTCTGTAGTGTAAGATTTATTTACAAAACCCATTTAGATTTTACTTGATAAATGCAAGAGAGTTTTACTAGATTTATAGTAGTACATTTTAATTAGAAACTCATTGTGCAAAAACTTACGAGGATTTTTCTAAGTAAATGTTAATAGTTTTTTTTTTCAGTGTGTAATTAGACTTTAGTGTGATTGTAAAAATAAAATATATATATATATATATATATATATATATATAGGTATGTTACAAAAAAATGAGACAGTAAAATTAAGACCTGCAAATGTTTTCATCAGGGAGAGTGTAAAGAAACATAAATTTTGATACCAAAACCACCCCTCTATGTTCAGTATTAAGGAAGTTATGACAGTTTTAATATTCGGGGAATGGCTAATTTCCATGTATTGTCTTTGCTTTAGAATAAAACAAAAGCTGTGATCAACAAAAGTGAATGTTCAATAATTTCCTTTTGGGTTGAGATAACTGAATGAAACTTTCAACACATATAGAGAAAGTTAAAGAAAATCAGATAAAACACTAAAAAATTAAGTGGGATATCTATTTCTCCTTTTAATTAGTGTGACGGACAAGGCTAAAGATGCAAAAACGCAGTGACCGCCATGACACTCAGTCATTCAGACAGGCGATCTTCGGAACGGTAAATAACTGTCTCGGATTCATTTGATTTTGATGAAACTTCACCAGTTAACAGAAAAAACAATAGAAAGTTGTAGAAAATTGTTGTTATTGTCCAAAGCATAGATTTTGGTTTAGAACAGGTTGAACTTGATGAAAATTTTCGGCGCAAGCAAAAATGACAAACCGTATGATCAAATTGAAAAATTCGAATTCGAGGCTGAAGAGGGGAATCCTAAGTATGTCATAACAAGGAATCTAGCAGAAATAGCCGATCACAGACAGCGCACTGCCCATTTTACCTTGGGGTTACCCTGTGACGCACCTGTATCGCACAGCAGTGGCGATCGTAGAAAATGGTGGCCGGGATTCCCGTGGATTGTAACATACCTAATATATATATATATACTTTTCTATTTTTATTTATTTTTTTACATGCATATAAAAACTGTTGTACGACACGATTGTTCAATATGTGTGTGTTTTTTCATCATCTTAGTCGCAAACATCAGTGCTGCAGTGTTACCGACATTGTCACGTGACGACATTCGTGATCTTTTCCCGGGACCAGAACACTTTTTACGACGAAAAACTATATGGGAGATGTTTCATAAAGACAAGGAGGTAAAGGTATGGAGTTAATTTAGTGCCAAAAGTATCAATCAAAATTTTGAAAACCGCAAGCAAATCATTAAGTATCAGAATGAAAATTTGTATTCCAAATATCAAAAAAGTCAAATAAAATAATTTTATCCTTCTTCTTCTCTAATTTGTTTTGCTTTTGGAATGTTTTTCTTTGCTTTTGGAATTTTTTTCTTTGCTTTTGGATTTTTTTTTTGCTTTTGACTTTTGGCACTGTTTTAACGGGTGGGCGGGCCTTAGCAGCTTACACGTCTATTGGTCAGCTGGAATTTGGAGTGAACACGCCTTTAACCATCTGAGCACGCCCACTCCATGACGCATCAGAACATCGCAACATAGCGAGAAGCTCCGGAGCCAGTTTACAGCATGGAATTGCATCTTTGTAGTTGTATAATAGTGTACTTTTATTAGGAATCGGTGTATGCAACACATATTTCGCGTTCATAAAATGTCACCAACCCATCCAATTCAGTAACTTTCGCTATTCCACCAACGCGCTGACCAGGGAAGTTTCTAGCTAAAGCTTCTAGCTTCCAGCTGAAGTTTGCCTTGATCAGGGGAACCTGGGGGACAATGCACACCCCTTACATTTTCAGAATAACTTTCTCTCTAACAGGTATTAATTCGTGCGCTGTATCCATATTACATGTCATTGAGGCAACACACTAAAGCTTAATGCTAATGTATTAAATGTGACGAAACACATAATCAAGCAATTCAGCTGCGGTACATTTGCTTTGTCCCACGGTGCACTGCCTTAATCACACTTTACAACTTATTTATTGATTAATATGTGTTATCTCTATTATACCCATGGGCGTCAGAAGCATTTTGAATGTGAGGGGGGGAGGGGGACGCACTGGCATAAAACTAATATTTTATGTTAAATGTGGGGGGGGGGGGGGTCCAAACGAATAATTATGGAATGTGAGGGGGACACGTCCCCTTGAGATTTAATGGCGGCGACGCCCATGATTATATCGGGTATCGACCATATATAATATGGATACAGCGTACTAATTAATAACTTGTCTGAAAATGCAAGAGGTGTGCATTGTCCTCCAGAGTCCACTGATCAAGGCACACTTCATAGGACATGGCTGTCCCATTTTAAAATTGTTTCAGAGCTGTTAACCCCTTATAGTGTGTGTGTTGCTCCATTGCACTTTAAATGGATGCAATATAATAATTAGTAACTATTACAGACAAAAATAATCTGAAAATCCAAGGGGTGTGCATTGTTCCCTGTAGTCCACTGATCAAAGCACACTTCACTAGATGTGTGCCTGTCTTATCTAGTTTTAAAGTTATTAACCCATTCATGTATTATCCCATTGCACATTATACGGATACCTTCGAACATTCAAAAATTAATTAAAAATCGTATGTAAAGCAATCTGGGAAAGAAAGGGGTGTGCAACAGTCACCATGAGCCCAAAATGCTAAACCACCATGTCATTATAGCTGACAGGGCCTATTATATTAGCTATTAACACGATTTTGCACAAATCACGAAATGGTTTGAAGCGCAAAAATAATCGGTGTGCATCGTTGTCTGTGTACTGGACATCAAGATTCTGACATTAAAAACGCCCCACCTTACTTCCGTTAAATGTTATTAAAGCCTGAAAACTGAATATCGAATATGAAGCTAACTTAACTGCGGTGCCCCAGGTAAACTTGACTTAGCCTCTCATCTTTTCAATAGCTAGAAACTTCCCTGGTCAGCGCGTTGGTGGAATAGCGAAAGTTACTGAATTGGATGGGTTGGTGACATTTTATGAACGCGAAATATGTGTTGCATACACCGATTCCTAATAAAAGTACACTATTATACAACTACAAAGATGCAATTCCATGCTGTAAACTGGCTCCGAAGCTTCCCGCTATGTTGCGATGTTCTGATGCGTCATGGAGTGGGCGTGCTCAGATGGTTAAAGGCGTGTTCACTCCAAATTCCAGCTGACCAATAGACGTGTAAGCTGCTAAGGCCCGCCCACCCGTTAAAACAGTGCCAAAAGTCAAAAGCAAAAAAAAAATCCAAAAGCAAAAAAAAAATCCAAAAGCAAAAAAAAAATCCAAAAGCAAAGAAAAATATTCCAAAAGCAAAAAAAAAAATTCCAAAAGCAAAGAAAAACATTCCAAAAGCAAAACAAATTAGAGAAGAAGGATAAAATTATTTTATTTGACTTTTTTGATATTTGGAATACAAATTTTCATTCTGATACTTAATGATTTGCTTGCGGTTTTCAAAATTTTGATTGATACTTTTGGCACTAAATTAACTCCATAGTAAAGCTTTACTCAATTTTTCAAACGATAATATTATTTTTCAATTAAATATTAGTGTACAAAAATTAAAGGTGATGGACATAATTTTACATAATTTTATACAATCAGACTAAACATCTTAATGATTTATAGTGGTTGTCTGAGTAACAGTTTACTGTTTTCTAGTGTAAGTAACCGAATTAGCTATTTAAATGAGTGACCTGTATTGGTGCAGTGGTCAAGAAGAAATATTTTGTTGATATTATTTAATTCCTGAGTGTTCTAATAACAAGTTTGAAGTTGGTGTTTATAATAATTGTAATAAATTTCATCTGAATTCAGCAGGGACAGGAGACAGAATACCTCATTCATAACAAGGAGCAGGATGACAGAGTTCTGGCTACAGCTCAAGCACACACTTTGCCTGACATCCCAGCGACTACAAGCCACAGCACTTCTGAAGAGCCCAGTGGTCATAATACATTGGATCCTCCAAGAACCTTGCGGTTGCCAAACCCTGAATATGTTCTTTACACAGATAGTGAACTAGAACATGTTAGAAAAGAGTATTATGATCTGCAGCGCGTTGGGCAAGAAAGAGGTTGCAGACTTTCGAAAGAACTTCGTTGTCGATTAGTCAGGAACACGATGACCAACATGGTGTCTATCATGAGAGCATCAAGTACTGACTATATGTATCCATCCAAAAACGATGTCCTTGCAATGGCAAAGCGACTGGTCGAGTATTATCTCATGCTTCAAGATGACTCTGTGAACTGCAAACATAGTTCGGTAAGTGTTTAATGGCTTGTGATTTTTATATGTGTGTGTGTGCATATATATAGAATATATGTAGAAGTTTTTTAAACCGTAAGATTTTTAATGTTCTTTAAAGTCTCTTTTGCTCACGAAGCCTGCATTTATTTGATCTGAAGTACAGCAAAAAAAAAAAAAGACAAATTTTGAATTCTGATTTTCTTCTCAAAAAAACATTTATTATTATTATTATTATTATGTTAAAACAGCTGAGTAAAAATTTTTCAGGTTTCTTTGATTAGTAGAAAGTTCAGAAGAACAGCATTTATCTGAGATAGAGCAGCAGTGCCTCAACTGTAATGTTGGACACAGGAGAGAGCAGCACATCACCATCAGAGAGCACAAAATAACCTGCTGGTAAGTATACCAAATATTAAGAATACACGTTAAAAAGTCTGTAGATCAGAAGGTTTATACAGGTTTCTGTTTTGACAAGGAGGATCAGCTGACCAAGATAGACCATTCAGTCAGGCTGACCACAGAAAAGATGAAGACCATTCTGACACTGATAGTCAACAAAGCCAGGCAAGACATTACCGTACTCTCCAAGAGATCTATAAAAGACCAAAGCCCAACAAGGAGGCAGTTGCTCAGCTACTTGTCCTCGAGTTTGATTCTCGGAGAGCCTTCATCAACTCAGATACTTCAGGACAGGATCAGGACAGACCGTCAAAACTACTGAAAGCATATCCATGCTTCAGAGAGCTAGATCATGTAAGTAAAGTATTTCATAATAAATATTTAGGTCTTATTTGCTTCAATTGTATGTACAAATGTGTGTGTGGGATTATTTCAGGTGATGGATGAACTTGGCCGGATTCTTGACAAAGGAAACCCCAGATTCATCCCAAAACTAAAAGCTCGTTGGGAGAACTTCTACAGCAAAGCTCAATTCTATGGTGTTTACAAAAAAGTTTTGAAGCCACCAATGACACTGGATGGAGGTAAACTACCTGCCTTTGCTAGTTGAAGACTTGAAATATGCTAAATCAACTAATAGTTTACTTTAACTTGCTTGCTGTCAGTGTCAGATTTGAAATCAGTAAAAGACAGATTATTTTGAAAAGTCTGAGTTTAATACATAAATTTGTAACTACTTTATTAGAGTTATGGCTGTTATCATGGTGTGTTTAGTGTTGGTTTGCTTTCTTCATTCCTTTTTAATCAAATTATTCTATTTTAAAAATGCATGAGATGTCTTCAAAGGAATCTCCTTTCAACTAAAAACAAGTCCAGTATCTATAACAGTTTCTATAACTTTTTATCAAAATAACATTTTTTTTAAATGCAGAATTGTATACAAATTAATCAAGACTGTTTGTTCTCTTTAATAGTGAAACGCTCCATAGCCATGATGAAGGCTCTTCCAGAGATGTTTCCGTCACCTGTAGCCCCGCCAAAAAAGATGGGACAAGCAAGTGAAGCAATGATGCACATCCTTGAGGTAAGACATGCATTAACTTTTATACTTCTACAAGACCAACAGGAATAGTGGAGTGTTTATGTACTGCTCATTTATTTTTGTGTTTGTGTTTCTAGTCAACAAAAAACCCAGATTCCTTCCTCAAGGGGAGACCACTCTCCTGTCCCATTCTGATTGTGTCTGAGAACAACTGCATGCTGGCCATTGGTACTACACCTGTTACAACTTTTCCAAAAGAAGACCTCCATGAAGGTGTGCTCTACCTTATGGTATACTATTATGCATTTCATCTTATGTACCCAAAGTGTGTTGCAACTGTCCTGTCTGTGCTTCAGACAGAAGTGATTTCAGATGCAATCCATGCCTGTGATGCAACTTCGTCCTACAAGAAAGCCATTTCAGATTGGAAAAAGTTCATTGGGGAGTAGTGAAAAAGTTCTAAATCAGACTTAGGTCTTGACAAGTTATCGTTCACCGCAGTTATTTTCTTCAAGCTCTTACAGGCTCTTAACTTAAAACCAGAACAAAAATGCAGTTTTTTCTTTCTTTTTTTTCTTTTCTTTTTATATTAAGTACTGTCTCAGTGATGTACCTATACTGTACATCTACTAAGCTTTGTTTCATAGGCATTCTAATTGCTGTAATGTGATGCATTGGATTGCAGTTTTGGACAGTCATTTGTGTTACTTGCAGTTTGAGTTAATAAAGCAATGTTAAGAGCATATTTGTTGTAACTGATTTATTGCTTTTGTTTCTTTTTCACATTTATAATCTTATTTTTAGCACCATAGTCTAGATTGAAAGAGGACCTCCATCTTATTTTAAGACTTTAAATACTTATTTTAAACTGAAACGTTCTCTTAGAATAAGCCTGACACTCTTAGAATGTTGATATACTGTATATTCTCATATCAAGACATTCTCACCAAGAGTTTTTAAGATCAACCAAAAATAAAAAGATAAAAATGCTAGGTTTTACTATTTTTGCATTGTTTTCAAGACTGCTTAAATCTAGTTAAACTATCTAAGTTTACTTTGGTCTGAATGTGACCTCTGACTGAGTGCAACTGAGTGTTAAGCAACTAGGGTAAAAATCAGTACCTCAAAGTCTGAAGCTATGGTGCTTTCCAAAAAAATGTAGGCTGCTCCATCCAGGTTAGCGCTTATTGTAGCAAGGTTTAACTACTTCAGGACCTTGCTCCCTAGTGATGATGGAGGGGGCCATGATTTCAACAAATTGGGACAGCAGCAGTAGTTGTGCAAGTAATAATGACCAATATGTGTGGTGAGTAAAATAATAAGGTTGAGGGTACAAGCAGTTAAGTTCAGTTCACATGGATGTAATGATCTGAGGGAACCTTGGAACAGAATTCTTTCAAATGAAGACAGACCATTAAGATGGCTAAAGTATCTTATGGAAATGCCTCATGGATAGCTTCTAATGGATTGCTTTGGGCACATCCCACTGCAAAAAGCCCTGAAATGGACCAAAGATATGCTAGAATTTCTCATTCAGTATGGTCATCTGGGCATGACCAATAGGAGTTCAAGTTCACAACAGAAAAAGGAACCATTAGCTGGCCTGCTCAGCTTGTTGCCACCATGATAATCACCAAGATAAGTGGTATAAAAATATATGGTTGGATGCACAAATGCTCCCGTATATAGCATAATGTGTTTATATAAAGAAACTGGTTAGGATTGTAGGCACCCTAATTATTTTACAACAATATTCCAAATATTCCAAGGTGTCTAAATACATCTCAAAAGTTGCCAGGACTCAGTGGAGTCCTTATTGTCACGTTCGGCTTGGAGGCGAGCAGGGAAGCAGGCGAGAGCAGCCAGGAAGTCAGGTAAATGGGGTTTATTTCACGAACGACGGACATCTACAGACAATACAATGACAGATCTGGGGAAGACTGACTCAGACAAGGATACAAAAGACAAGCTAGACCTAACAGGACACAGGTGATCACACTCAGGGCTGAAAACGAGGTAACGAGGTGGGCGTGGCACACATCAGGAGCGGACGGAGCGGGGCATGACACTTATAGTGTTATTTTTTCTGGTGACTGTATAGTGACTATTTTTATGTTCATTCAAATAAAATAAAATAGCCTTTTCTTCAAAAAAATTTGCTCATTTAAACACTATATACTATCCTGCTTCACTTACGGTGTGAGCATATGTGCTGTATAGTTATACACCCTGCTGTAAGGAAAAGTAATAAAGATGCCCCAATGTGCTAAGAAAGATAATTCAACTGACAGTGGCCAGATAAGTGGCTGAGCTACCATTTGCTTTCACAGGAAATCTCCATCCTGTCCTGTCCCGTCCCTGTCTCAGGATCCTCCTCTCACTCCAGGAGGTCGCTCTTTATATGTAAATTCATTTACAACACCTACACACAGCATCTTGTTTGGGAGGGTCTTTTGGGGTATAAAGGGGGGTGAAGAACTGTCCTTAATTGGTATTTGAGCTGCCTTTCAATATCCGGTGTATGTCTACACTGTTTATTTTTTACTGTTCAATAAACCACCTTTTTGCTGAAACTGCGGAGACTCTGCAAGTGGATTCCTTACACTGCTATGGTCCCTTATGTTGGAGAGCTCTATAATTAGTAATGATATCTAAAATTATAGCTATATTTAACTGTTTACCTGTCGGGGAGAGTGATCAGCCCCCCCCCCGGCTGCTGGCCCACAGAGTATGAGACACGCGCTGATTTACTTGCTGCAAGGGTAACCCCACCTCAGTGTGAGCTGCAAAGGTGTGGCCCCTCGACAGAGTTTATTTATACTATAAGGTAAACATACTGATATCAGGTTACATTGTGGGTGTGAACAACATTTTAGAATGGGATGGAACCAATGGGAATGTGGGAGTGGGAACAGGAACAACAGAACTTGCGTCAGAGGTGGCCTCGTCTGCTGCACGTGATAGAAAGTTACTGTTGAGCATTTACACAGGTGCTACATGGAACAAGTTATGCATCCTTGAGAATACACATGAGTGATAATATATACAATTTCAACCCAACAGTCCCTCCTGTTTATCATGAACCGTGTATTCGACATCCGCCATCCACATCTTGCCTAAACATTTTCTGTGGACGGCATCACTAAACAACGGTGTCATCCTGTTCTTCATCAGCGAGGAACTCTTGTTGGCTCAGGGCAGTGTATGCTACAACAAAAGAATTAACAACCATTCTGCTAATCACAGCTTTACAACATGGTATAATGCAAATGGAAAGAATACAAAGAAAAATCAAACATGTGATAACCATTATTACAACAAATTTGAATAGTCCGAGCCATCCCCCTTGAAATAGCCAATCAAACCAAGATGTGCTAGGGTGAAAGTCCTCGGCCATGGCTTTCCGAAGATCTCTGAGACAGTTCATGGCTTCAGTCATATTAGGGGAATGGACATTATCTGGAATGTATGTACAACAAGTATTGTTCAATAAAACACAAACGATGGAAATAAAGAATTGGATTTAGTGACATTGAAGTCGATCCAAAACAGAAGATTACAAGTGCCATTAATAAGTCCTGGGGCATAGGGATTCGTGTCATTAATGGTGATACCAGAATGCTGATATCCAACCCCTCCAAACGAAGATGCACATTTAGCCTGGGATTTATTCATGGGCTTAGCATATATTGTGGGACCTTCCGCATGTATGGGCATATGTGAACATATGTAACAGTTGGAAATATTGGACTTCGTAACTGTGTCGTGTACGTAGCGATACCAGTAATTCTGCATATAGGGATGTGAGTGGTTAGTTGTAAGAGGTCTCAAATGGGAGCCATCGTGCGTCCACCTGGGGGCGCGGCGAGTGTTATCCGATGTGGACCTCGTCCACAAAAGCAACCCGCTGACTACAGTCAGGAGGACCAGAAGCCATGTTACAAGGAACCGCTTACAGTGAGCCATTCTAAAAGTGAGTGCAGATCAGTTGGTTTCTTCACCGGGTTGAGACGTCGGCACCCTATTGGTTACCGCGCCTTTGTAGCGGACTTCCACTGCTACTCCGTCGGTTGTACTGGCTCCTGTAGGGGTTTAATGAGCTTGCAGTGACTTCTGTGTATCCACGATGGTCGCTCCGCTATCTTCACGGCTGTCGGGGTCGTGAGGAGCACTTGATACGGGCCATCCCACCTGGGAGAGCTCCAGTCCTTCCGAAGGAGGACCTTGACGAGAACCCAATCTCCAGGTTTTAGGTTGTCCTGTAATACAGAAGCAGAATTTACTGGCAGACTACTGGGTCTTTGTAATTCTTGAGTGCGCAGCAGTTTGCTCATTCAATCCGCAAGTGTTGTTTCCCTGTGCGCCTTTGTTATGTCACTCATCTCTGTAGCTAGAGGAAAAGGCCTACCATGCACTATTTCGAACGGCGTAAGACCTGCTGGGGTTGGCGTGATTCTCATCCACAATTTTACCAGAGATAAGCATTCTGGCCATGGCCTCCCTGTCTCTTCCACTGTTTTTCTTAGCCTAGTTTTTATGGTACCGTTGGTTCTTTCCACTAATCCTGCACTCTGAGGATAGTATGTGCAATGATTCTTTAGTTTAAACCCTAGCGCTTGAGAGCACAGGTCCATTGTTTGATTTACAAAATGGGTACCGTTATCCGATCTGATGGTTTGGGGAATGCCATATGTAGGGAAATAACTGCCTACCAGACATTTTGCCACCGTTATCGCATCACAGTGTTTTACTGGGTATATTTCGACCCACTTTGAGAATGTATCAATTATTACCAAACAGTACTTTTTTCCCTGTGACCATGACAGCTCTATAAAGTCCATGTGAATGATTTGAAACGGGTGTTCTGCTACCGGAAACTGTCCTCTCTTTGGTCTCAGGTTGCCCTGTGAATTATGCTTACAACAGATAAGGCATGATCTACAAAAGTTTTTTGCATAATCAGAAAAATTTATAGTATAGAAATGTTGATGTATTATATGTACCATCCCTCCTGTTGAGACATGGGTATTCCCGTGGCTCACCAATGCCGCTGTTTTGTAAAAATTTTTTGGAAGTACGGGCTTATCATTGATGTGGTAGATATCATTAATCTGGATTGCTCCTCTATTGAGCCAGGCTTTTACTTCTGAGAGCGGCGCATGTTTTTGAGAATCACATAGTATATCTGCATCAATCAGTAGGAGATCCGTCATTTTCAATGTAGGTTGTTTCTGTGCTGCTGCCTTTGCTGTTACATCTGCGAAACTATTTCCTACTGTAGTGAAGGTGGTGTCAGTTTGGTGGGCTTTATATTTACATATTGCAATAGCAGATGGTAGCTGTACAGCGTCTAATAATCGTAATAACAGGTTTGTATGTGCTAGAGAGGTGCCCTGCGATGTTTTAAATCCCCTGTTCTTCCATACTTTGGAGTGATGGTGAACCGCTCCGAACACATATTGGCTATCAGTGTATATTGTCAATGATCTGTCTTTGTGCAATTCACAAGCTCTGATGACAGCATACAATTCTGCTGCTTGGGCTGAACATGTCGGGGGAAGTGCATTAGCTTCAAGTACTTTATCAGTTAAAACTACAGCATAGCCGACCTTATTTCTCCCGGTACTGTCTTTAGACGCTGAACCATCAACAAATACAGTTACTGAGTTGGATAGTGGCGTTTGAGAAATATCATGTCTTGGTTTTGTTTGTTCCTCTACTGTGGCTTTGCATGAGTGTGGTTCACCATCCATAGCTGATGGAAGAAGAGTACTTGGATTTAAAGGGCCGCATCTCTGCAATGTGATATTTGGTTGTGAAAGTAAAAGTGAAACTAGAGTGAGGTGTCTAGCATGTGTCAGGAAAGGGAGTGGTGTCTGTAACAGTATCAATGAAACTGAGTGTGGAACTTTCAAAGTGAGTGGGTGGCATAACACTAATTCTGCTGACATTGTTACAGCTTCCGCTGCACAGGCCTGTAGGCATCGGGGGAAACCTGCTGCAACTGCATCTAAGCGTTTGGAGTAAAATGCCAATGGTCTGTCTTTAGACCCGAAAGGCTGTGTCAATACGGCTTTCATGTAGCCTTGACTCGCGTCAACACACAGGGTGAAGGGCTGTTTGTAGTCTGGCAGAGCCAATGTGGTGTTAGTTGCAGCATTAGTTTAAGGTTTGTGAATGCTGCTTCCCCTTCTCTGGTCCACTCAATTTTGTCCCTTAGGGCCATGTCTTTCCCGTATATTAGGGATTGTAAAGGTTGGACCAAGGCTGCATAATCTGGGAGCCATGCCCTGCAGTAGTTGCAGAGTCCTAAAAAGGACATCATCTGTTGCTTCGTGTGTGGTTTGGGTGCTTCCTGTATTGCCTTTTTTCTGGATTCTAGCAGTGAACGACCATACTGGGAGAGTCTATGTCCTAGATACACTACTTCAGTCTGGCAGTATTGTAATTTCTGTTTTGATGCCTTATGTCCGGTTTCGTACAGATGCCTTAATACTGTTAGTGTAGCTTCTTTACAGTGTTGTTCTGTGTCTGAGGCTATCAGTATGTCGTCCACGTATAGTAACACTTGACTATGGGCTGGCGTGGGACATGTGCTCATTGAGTACCTGAGGGCCATGGTGTACACATGTGGACTTTCTGAGAACCCTTGTGGGAGTCTGGTATACAGTATGTATACTTTTGTCCCCTATAGGTAAAACCAAACAAATGTTGTGACTCTGGATGTAGGGGTACTGAGAAGAACGCATTGCTCAGATCCACTACTGAAAAATATTTTTTGTCTGGTGTCAATTTTGTCAATTGAGTAGGAGATGGGGGTTTGGGACATCTGGTGCTGCATGTTGCATGATGTCATTGATTAGTCTCAGATCCTGTACCATTCTCCATTTACCCGTATTCGCTTTTTGCACTGGGAAAATAGGGGTATTACACGTGGACTCTGGCGCCCCCCTCAGTATCCCCGATGCCAGCATATCTTGCACTACTGGGGCTATGCCTTGTTCAGCTTCAGGCTTTAATGGGTACTGACGTACCACTGGGTGGTGATCTGATCTCAGGGTCACTTTGTAAGGAGGGAACCCTTTAATCAATCCTACATCCGTAGGGGAGTTGGACCACAGTCCCTCAGGAATGTGGCTCAATCCTGTGTCCTCCGTTGCCTCAGCTGATAATAGATCTTGTCATTCAGGTTCGTCTAAATGTGTCACAGGTGTGACTTTAATTCTCCATCCGAGGGGGAACCTCCAAACCCCTGTGCTTCTATCATGTTTCCAATCTGAATTTGGGTCTGGCTGATAAGACGCATATCTGTGAGAGGCATCTTCCACAAAATACCTGAGATCTTGCCATCTACCCTGGGGTGACTTTGATAATGACACATGGGGCACCTTTTCCCTAAATAAATTTTGTTGTTTAGGATCCAATAACACTGAAGCTGCAGCGTAGCCAGTTGTGGGATTAACATACAGATACTGCAATGTGACCTGGGGTGGTCCCATAGCGTGAAACTGCCGATCATATCGGTAGTCGGGGCCAGGGGTGGGTTTGTACCACATGGTCACATGAAGGCCATCGTCGGGCATAAATTGGACCTTATCTACTCCCTGCTTTACTCTAGTTTTCCTTAGCAACTCCCGAGCTTGTGGTGTTTGGCCTAGGTCCAGAGACCAATAATACTGCGGAACTGACGATCCATGGACCACTAGAGCTTGCCTGTCTATTATTGCTTTCATGCCTGTGGTCGTGGCAACAATGCTTATGCCCATCTGGACCATAAGGTCTCTTCCTAGTAAGTTTACTGGGCATGACGGGCTCACCAGAACCTGGACCTCACACTCTGTCCCTGTCTCTTCATCTCTTACCGTTATGGGATTAGTTAATTGATGGGTCTCAGATTGCCCTCCGGCCGTTCTCACATATACTGTTGAGGTAGAGAACGTTGCTTTTGGCGGAGTTGTAGTTAATACTGTTCTACAGGCTCCCGTGTCACATAAACAATCATATGTCTGTCCATTTATAATAATCCGCCGTCGAGGCAGTTCTGCAGGCTGTTTAAGCGCTATCAGTTGGCACACCGCTTGAAGGTCAACCTCCTCCTCCTCCCTATCTAGTGGGGGCCCTAGCGGGGGTGGGGGAAGTGGTGCCTGCGGTTTCTCAGCTTGGTGTCACTGATCATTTTCTGTCGAGTTTGGGTTATTTACACGTTTAGTTCTACAATGCCTAGCTATATGACCTGGTTTTCCACAATTCCAGCATTTGTTATCATACTGAGGCGAGTTTTCTGGCCTACCACCTCTTCCTCGACCTCGACCTCTACCTCCTCGGCCTCTGTAACTTCCCCTGCTCTGGGGGCCTGAATAGACTACTGCGATTGTATCGCCAGAGGCTGCGAAGGTCGCTTCTCCCTTTTGTTTTTGTGCTTTTTGTGCGTGCTGGGCATACTCTATAGCTTGCTGCACTGAGCCTGTATTCTGATGGACCCAATGTTTATCTATATACCGTTTAAGTTCAGGGTTTAGACCAGCAAGGAATGCCCTTTTTAATTGTTGTTGGTATACTCCGGCCTCATCACTATCTGGGGGAATGCCTGAATTACTTCTGAAAACTGGTCTCAATCTGTCTAGGAAGTCTTCTGGCTCTTCCCCTTCTTTCTGACTGCATTGTGAGATTTTACCGTAATCTGCTCTCCTTGAAAATCTTTCTCTGACTCTTTCTTCTAGCTGCCTTAGGCTGTGTCTCAGGGCGGATGAATCATGCGGGAGGGGTGTTCCGTCGTGCGCATGCCCTGTGAAATCTCCTGCAACTCTGCCCCATTTGTGATTAAACAGTTGCCTCAGGCACTGGAACATTTCTCTCCCATTTAGGTGGAAACTGCCTTGAAGTTCTAACACCGCTTCCCAAAATTCTCCTACACCTTCCTCAACAGGGGGTATCCCTTTTAAAGCAGCTGACCTATCCTCAGCTGTCCAAGGTCTGTACACTAACATTGTTTCGGGACCTGTTCCGTCCTGCCCCCTACAGGATTCGCGACTTCCACCATGGGGCATTGGAACTCTGGGGTTGATGCCCCGTCTTCACTACTGGGGTGGAATTTAGTTTTGCATGACTCTAAGTCTTTCACTGGATACAGTGAAGGATCCCTGCTTCGGGTCACCATTGAATGGAAAGGAGATTCTGGTGCCAATGACGCTAATGGAGCAGAATGTGGTGTCAGCGTTCTAGGCGCTGCTATCAGCTTGTCTTTTGGTGCTGCTTCCGATGTCTGCTGCGACAGCGGAGGAGCGGTAGGTGTTTTCTGTCTATGTGGGGTCTTTGCTGCACTTTCCTCGTCAGGAGTAACTAGTGCTACGGCTGCAAGTTTTTCTTTCCTTTTTCCTTTTTTTTTCCTGTCTAGTTGCTCCTCTTAATTTACTTTGTTCCAACCATTTTTCTGACAGCTTGTACTCCTTCTTCCGTCTGTCCAAGTTTCCGCTATTTTTAGTGCGCAACATTTCTAGTTTTAAATCACTTTGTAACTTGAGAATGTCTGACGTATGGAGGCTTCCTCCAAACCCATGCTTTCTTCTCCACCTTTGATTACTTATAGTCCCTGCTCCTTCTATATCCTTCCATAAACTTTTCATCTCCCTCTAAGGATGGCTGTTTACTTTGCCCCTTTCCCATCCTTTTACTTGTCTATTGTTATTACTACAAGGGTCCTGAGCAGAAATTCTCTGGCACGAGATTAGGGAGAGGACACTAACACGGCCTTCTACTGCACACTATCTGTGCAGCGGTGTCAGTTTTCAGGGATGGAACCCGTCCTTGATCTCCCAATCACCAGTACGTCTTTCTTCTCAGGCAAAGAAACAACAGGACTGGTAGAATCAGCCTAGGATTCTATAAATCACTTAGTCCTCCACATTCACACAAACATTCATACCCGGTTGATTACGGACAACTCTAGCCTTTGTCAATTAACAGGTCAATTAAATTCTAATTCAACTATTTTCTTTCGGCGAAATATAACCAATTTAGATTATTTCCTTTCGGCGAAATATAACCAAATTTAGATTATTTCCTTTCGGCTAAATATAACCAAATTTACACTATTTCCTTTCGGCGAAATATAACCAAACGTCTCACCTCTGGGGTCAGTCACAACGATCGGGGTCCGTCAGGCATCACCAGGCTTCGAGCGCAGTCCTAACCCCCGGCCTGGTCACGAATTCTCACGTTCCAGGACTTTCTCGACCCGTCTTAGACGAGCGGCTGTCGACAGGTGTCGCTCCTCTCGGCGCCCCGGTGATGTCCTCAGGATTCCCGATCCCCACGGATCACTGGTTTGTGAATCCGGCTCGAAGGACCAAGATTTATGTCGGGGAGAGTGATCAGCCCCCCCCGGCTGCTGGCCCACAGAGTATGAGACACGCGCTGATTTACTTGCTGCAAGGGTAACCCCACCTCAGTGTGAGCTGCAAAGGTGTGGCCCCTCGACAGAGTTTATTTATACTATAAGGTAAACATACTGATATCAGGTTACATTGTGGGTGTGAACAACATTTTAGAATGGGATGGAACCAATGGGAATGTGGGAGTGGGAACAGGAACAACAGAACGTGCGTCAGAGGTGGCCTCGTCTGCTGCACGTGATAGAAAGTTACTGTTGAGCATTTGCACAGGTGCTACATGGAACAAGTTATGCATCCTTGAGAATACACGTGAGTGATAATATATACAATTTCAACCCAACATTACCTTTAACTGATCTGGTGAAAACATAACAGTTGGAAATTTGGGTAGCACTTTACTTAAGGGTGCATTCCTGGTCGTTTGTAAATTTCTTATGTTCTTATCTTTCTTATGCCTCTGGTTCTGTGTGCAGAGCTTACATGTTCTTCCTGTGTCTGTGGAGGGCTTCCTCCAGAATCTCTTGTTTCCTCCCATGGACAAAATTATGATGAATTAGCGATGATAAATTACTCAAGTTTGAGTGTATTTGCTGCTGTGTTCTGTGGAATAACCCAGAACTTTTCCCAGACAGTCACCCATATGATGCACATACATGCATGAAACGGATGTACTGCAATATCTCCTTACATGCAAACCATGTCTAAGGTACAACACTGACTCGTGGTGAATACTTTGATCCTAACAGCAGTAATTTAATATATTTTCTTTTCTCCTAAGTGAGTTATATTTTTAATTGCAGTTTGCAACATTTGCATGAATGCCTATGTAATGTCATGACCGTCAAGTGAGTTACACTTTGCAGTTTATAAGATTAACATAAATGCTTATGTAAGGTTGGTTAGACTTTCTTGTTCTTCCCGGAGGAAGCCTCTGTGCCGCTGCCATGATAAACGGAGCAGTTTGTTGATTTGACTGAGATCGGCTTTGGCATTATCCCATGGGGGACCTCCCTGTGATTTTTTTTAGCTGGTCATGGGTCGGATCACTGCCGTCTAAGACTTCACCATTTTACAGAGCCTCAATACACCTGGCTGGTACCTGTTGTCGGCCCGGAGGAGCAGTTTCTGCATCTCCGCCCTAGGCCACCTCACCTCCGGCAAGGCTTGGTGAACCAGCGGAACCTCCGGCACCTCGGACAGGCTTCCCGAGATGCAACCACCCCGGCTATGATCAGAGTAGCCCTCGTGAATGCTAGATCTCTGTCAAACAAAACTTTCATCTTAAATGACTTCTTCACTTCACAACGACTGGATACACTCTGTATTACTGAAACCTGGGAACGCGCCGGTGAATGATAACTCAAAAACTTTTCTTTCACTCATGGTTAGTGGTTGGCTGAAGCCATTTATTGTCATGATATCTTAGACACTGTTGCTCCCTATAAAACCCTGCGTCCTAAATCCACATCGAGACCCTGGTTGAATGATATTACTCGTTCAGTCAGACAAGAAGGGCTGAGTGAAAGTGGAAAAAAGTTGTCTCGACATCTTAAAGGATAGCTGGGCTAGGTATCAGGATATGGTAAAAATGGAAAAATACTTTTCTGATGTTATTTCAAGGAACTGTCGCAAACCTGGTGCTCTCTTTAACACTATTAACGCTGCCCTTAATGCCACACCATCTCATTGCTTAAATGCCTCCTCTGATGTATGTGAGAAATTTCTGCATTTCTTTGTAGATCAGGTTGCTAGTATTAGAGCTCTCATTGCACCTCTGTCTTATGATCCATCAGTGTGTGTTTTTGGCTTGTCCTCTTTTAACCAATTCACGCCTGTCTCTATCTCTACTTGAGGAAACCATTGGCCACATGAAATTATCAGCTAGCCCTACAGATTTTATTCCACCTCGGCTCCTCAGTGAAACCTTTGAGACTATTGGACCAAGCATTCAACTAATTATGAACAGTAGTCTGGCCACAGGGACTGTCCCAAGTCAATTTAATCATGCTTTAGTGCAAAAAACCCAATCTAGATACCTCAGTCCTCTCCAATTTTAGACTGATTTTTAAGCTTCCATTTCTGTCAAAACCTTTGGAAAAAATTACAATCTTACTTGGACATGAATAATATTATTGAACCTTGTCAATCAGGTTTTAAAGCCCTACACAGTACTGAGTCAGCTCTCTTAAAAGTTTTCAATGACCTTTTATTAACCACTGATGCTGGCGATTGTGCCATTCTGATTCTTTTAGACCTCACATCAGCTTTTGACACAGTTGACCATAGCATACTTATTCCGAGCCTGGAGCATAGTGTGGGCATTAAAGGTATTCCACTGAAATGGTTCAAATCATATCTCTCAAACAGAAGCTTTTCAGTTAGCACTGGAGACTGTATTTCCTCTTCAGCTCCTCTCCACTGTGGCGTCTCCCAGGGCTCTATCCTGGGGCCTATGCTTTTTCTCTGTACAGTCTCGCTTTAGGCTCAATTCTAAGAAAACATGGTGTCTCCTTTTAGTGTTATGCAGACAACATTCAAATTTACTTCCCACTACAGCGATCTAATAATAATCAATTCAGACCTTTACTGGACTGCCTGGAGGACATAAAAGCCTGGATGGCCTTGAATTTCAATGAAAGTAAGACTGAGGTCATTGTTTTTCGTCCAAGTGACAACAACAAACCACTTAACTTGAATATTTTTCAATCAATTCTTTTATTGTCATGTGTACAAGTACGAGTACCGTGTACAATGAAATGCTTGCTTGCATGTGCTCCTGCAGACAGTGAACATAGACAACAAGACAGACAACAGGACGACAAGTGAATGTAAAGATAAAGTGAATTATAAATAAGTAAATAAATAAGACCAGAATCCCAGGAATAAATAGAGACAGAGACAATATATGTATGGGTAGCAGTGGAGGTGACACAAGGTTACTGATTGTAAGAGTCTGATTGCAGTTCGGTAGAAACTGTTCCTAAACCTGGAGGTGCACGTGCGAATGGACTGTAGTCGCTTCCCAGATGGGAGGAGGGTGAAAAGTGACACTGCAGGGTGGCTGGGGTCCCGCCTGATACGGTTCACTTTCCTGAGACAGCGTGTAGTGTGGATGTCGCCGATCGCAGGGAGCTGTGTGCCCGTGATCTTCTGTACTGAGTGCACCGCCCGCTGCAGAGCTCTGTTGTCCTGAACAGAGCAGCTGGTGTACCAGGATGTGATGCATCCTGTCAGGATGGATTCCACAGTACATCTGTAGAATTTGCACAGGGTTATGGGGGACATCCGGGCTTTCTTCAGTCTCCTGAGGAAGTAGAGGCGTTATTGTGCTCTCTAGACTATTGCCACAGTGTGACTTGACCATTTGAGGTCATCAGTGAGGGTGACTCCGAGGAACCTAAAGCTCCGATGTAGATGGGGCGGTGCTCTGTTGCCTGTTTGCGGAAATCCACAATCATCTCCTTAGTTTTGTTGATGTTGAGGGAGAGGTTGTCCTGACACCATTCTTCCAGGAGTCTGACCTCCTCCCTATAGGCCGTCTCATCGTCCTTGCTGATCAGACCTATTACGGTGGTATCGTCAGCAAACTTAAGGATGGTGTTGGAGCTGTACTTAGCTACACAGTTATGGGTGTAGAGAGAGTAAAGCAGGGGGCTCAGCACACTGCCCTGCGGGGTGCCAGTGCTGATGGTGATGATGGAGGAGGTTTTTCCACCAATACGCACTTGCTGAGGTCTGTCGGTGAGGAAATCCAGTACCCAGTTGCATAGTGAAGAGCTAAGCCCCAGATCCAGGAGTTTAGTGATGAGCTGGGATGGAATGACGGTGTTAAATGCAGAACTGTAGTCCAAAAACAACCTGGCATAACAGTTCATGTTTTCCAGATGGGACAGGGTAGTGTGAAGATGGCATCCTCCGTGGACCTGTTGCTACGATAGGCAAACTGGAAGGGGTCCAGACTGTCAGGGATGATGTCCTTGATGTGTTCTAGCACCAGCCTCTCAAAGCACTTCATGGCTATGGGAGTAAGTGCTACTGGGCGGTAATCATTAAAGCAGTCTATTTTATTTTTCTTAGGGACAGGGATGATGACTGTGTGCTTGAAGTAGGTGGGGACAGATGAGACTCTCAGAGATGTATTCAAAATATCCATAAAGACAGCAGCTAGCTGGTCGCAACATGTTTTTAAAACAAGACCTGAAACTACATCTGGGCTGGGTGCTTTACGGATGTTGAGTCAGGAAAAAGTCCTCCTCACGTCATCTTCTTAGAGCCTCAGGCTGGAGTCTTGCAGCACTGTGGGGGGACGCACGGGTTTGTCCGTGTTAGCGAGCTCAAAGCGAGCGAAAAACACGTTCAACTCGTCCGGGAGTGAAGCGGCGGTAGCTGTGGCCGCGTGTGTCCGGGGTTTGTAGTCCGTGATCAACTGAATGCCCTGCCACATCCGACGAGCGTCTGCTGTGTTAAACTGAGAGTCCAGTTTGTGGGCGTACTGACGCTTTGCGTATTTAATGGCTTTTCGGAGATCGTACCGGCTCTTTTTGTATGCCTGAGTATCTCCGGAGTAAAACGCACTGCTGAGCTCCTGGATCTGCCGGCGAACTTCAGCACACATCCAGGGCTTCTGGTTGGGAAATACGCGTACAGACTTTGTGGGTAAGTAGTCTTCCACACATTTCCCGATGAAGCCTGTGACCACTGTGGCATACTCGTCCAGATTTCCAGAGGAGTTTTTGAAAACATCCCAGTCCACAGATTCAAAGCAGTCCCTAAGCATCTCCTCCGCTTCCGGAGTCCAGCATTGCACTTCTCACACGGCTGGCTCTACGCGCTTCAACTGCTGCTTGTATACCGGGAGGAACAGCATAGAGCGATGGTCTGACTGCCCGAGGTTTGGCCGCGGGAGCGAGCGGTACGCGTTTTTTTGTGCGGTGTAGCAGTGGTCCAACGTATTAGCACCCCTGGTGGGGCAGGAGACATGTTGGTAGTATCTGGGGTAAACCGACCTGAGGCTTGCTTTGTTGAAGTCCCCGGCGATGATAACCAGACCTTCAGGGTGTGTGTTTTCGCAGTCCGTAATGAGGTGGTATAGTTCCTTAAGTGCGGTGCTGGTGTTTGCTTGCGGGGGGTTGTAAACAGCTGCCATGTGCACAGCTGTAAACTCCCAAGGCAGGTAAAATGGCCGACACTTGATGATCAGACACTCCAGGTCCGGAGAGCAGCTTTGTGAGATAACTTCCACATCTGTACATCATGCATTGTTGATGAGGAAGCATACCCCGCCACCTATCTTTTTCCCGGAGGAGACCGACCGATCAGCGCGGTAGATAGAGAAGCCTTCTGGCTGGACAGTCGAATCCGGTGTGCAGGCGGTGAGCCATGTTTCTGTGAGGCAGAAAACACAACAGCCACTCAGATCTCACTGAAGACGAAGTCTACTACAGAGATCGTCCAGTTTGTTGTCCAGAGACTGGACATTGGCCAGGAAAATGCTTGGTAGTGGAAGTCGTAGTCCTCTGCGTTTCGCCCTCGCTTGGATCCCGCCACACCAGCCACGTTTTCTCCTCCGCGTCCTCCGGGCATGATCGGGTGAGTCGCATCCGCCACCTTGGTTTTGAGTTATTGTGGCGAGCAGCCCCTGGTTGATAACTTCAAAAGTCGTGACTTGTGCCTTTGTTGCTCCGATGTTTATCAATGTTGTACGGTCGTACTTAATGAAACAGCGAACAGGCAGTACAAACAGGGACAATAACAAAAATACAGACACAAAAACAAAAACTATGAGGAGCAGCACGCAACACGTCACCTCTCTCCGGCGCCATCTTGATAAGACTAGATTGCTTGGAACCTTTTGTTGAATCTTCTACTAGGAATCTGGGTGTGATAATGGACACGGATTTTAAAATAAACAAATTAGGTCTGTAGTTTAATCAAGCTTCTTTCAGCTAAGACTTTTATCCAAAGTTAAGCCCTTTCTGTCATTTGAAAATTTAGAAAAAGCAATACAGACGCTACTCTACTTACGAACGAGTTACGTTCCGAACAGCCATTCATAACTTGAAATGTTCGTAAGTCGTTATTCAACATCATTTTAAGGGTATACGCAAGTACAAAAAACTATGATGCTGGGAGTACGCACGCTACACTGTTGCACAGCAGGAGTATTGGCCAGAAGTCATACTAGGCAGAATTGGCGTGCAGAAAAAAAAATGATGTTGCGGACAGGAAACGGTAGCCCAACAAACACAGTCCTCTTCGTTCATATGTCTGAAAGTTCGTAAGTAGAGGAGCATCTGTACATGCATTTATTTCATCAAGACTTGACTATTGTAATGCACTTTATGCAGGTATTAACCAGACCTCCCTTTCCCATCTGCAGCTTGTACAGAATGCTGCAGCACGTCTTTTAACAGGAGCTAAAAAGCGTACCCACATTACTCCAATACTTGCCTCTCTCCACTGGCTCCCTATACAGGTCAAAATTAACTTCAAGGTTGTCCTTTTCACTTTCATAGCTTTAAACGGACTGGCCCCTTCATACATCACCAAACTCATAACTCCTTACACACCACCAAGATCACTTAGGTCAGCTGATCTGTCTTTTTTGAGTGTCTGGAAGTCTAGGCCCAAGGAGCTGAACCACTTCAGACCTGTTGCCCTGACTTCACACCTGATGAAGACCATGGAGAGGATTGTACTTCACCACCTTCGCTCGCTAGTCAGGAGGGATCTGGACCCACTGCAATTTGCCTACCAGCCGAACATCGGGGTGGATGATGCTGTCATCTACCTGCTGCATCGGGCCTTCTCTCACCTGGAGACGACTAGGAGCACTGTGAGAGTCATGTTCTTTGACTTCTCCAGTCCCTTCAACACAATCCAGCCCTCAGTGCTGAGGGGGAAGTTAGAGGGAGCAGGAGTGGGCCATCAGTTGTCCGCGTGGATTACGGACTACCTCACCAGGAGACCCCAGTATGTGAGACTCCGGGACGTTGTGTCTGAGGTGGTAGTCTGTAGCACGGGGGCCCCACAAGGAACAGTACTTGCCCCTTTTCTCTTCACCCTATACACTGCAGACTTCAATTACAACACGGACACTTGCCATGTATAGAAGTTTTCAGACGACACCGCCATTGTTGGTGTCAGAGGGGAATGAACTAGAATATAGGGGGGTCATCAATGGCTTTCTCAGCTGGTGTAAACGGAACCATCTTTGTATCAATGCCAGCAAGATGAAGGAACTGGTGATTGACTTCAGCAAGAAGTCTTCTCCTACTACACCGGTGAATATCCAGGGTCTGGACATTGAAACGGTGGAGGAGTACAAATACCTGGGTGTTCACCTCAACAACAAACTGGACTGGTCTACAAACACTGAGGCAGTTTACAAAAAGGGTCTAAGTCGTCTTCACCTGCTAAGGCGGCTAAGATCCTTTGGGGTGAACAGGACTCTCTTAAGGACCTTCTATGACACTGTAGTAGCATCTGCTATCTCTTATGCTGTGGTCTGCTGGTGTGGTGGAATTTCAGAGAGGAACAGGGGGAAACTGGTCAAACTGGTGAAGAGGGCCAGCTCTGTCCTGGGCTGTCCACTGAAATCCATCGAGCAGGTTGGGGAAGAGAGGATGCTGTCTAAGCTGACATCCATTATGGACAACACCCCCCACCCCTTGCATGAGACTGTACGAGCTCTGAGCAGCTCGTTCAGCAATAGACTTCTACACCCACAGTGTAGGAAGGAGCGCTACCGCAGGTCAGTCTTACCAGCAGCTGTCAGACTTTATAACGCAGTTTTAGCGTGAGTAATTTCTACTCATATACTGTCTAACGGACATATCATATGTCTTTAACTGCTGTTACTGATTTGCAGCTTGAGTGTACATTGTACAGTACAGGCCAAAAGTTTGGACACACCTTCTCATTCAATGTGTTTTCTTTATTTCATGACTTTCATTATTACATCTTTATTTATTTCTAAAACTTTGGTTGTGTGTATAGACAACTGACCTACCTGCTCTTGTTGTTCTACATTACTTTTGTATAAGAGCTCTGTAACACCTAAATTTCTCATTTGTGGGATAATAAAGGTTTATTCTATTCTATTCTATTCTATGTGGGACACAGTCAAAGCAGTAATGAGAGGGAAAGAACCGCTTACTTAAAGAAGATAAGGAGGACAAAATATGAACAACTAGAAAAAACATTGAGAGATTTAGAGAAACAACAACACATAGACAGAGACATGAATCAGACAAACGAAATAAAGGAGGTCAAAAAATAATTAGATTCCATTTTAACAATGAATTAGAAAAAAAATTGAGATATGTGAAACAAACTTATTATGAATCAGGTCCGAAAGCAATGAAGATCTTAGCCAGACGTCTTAGAATGCAACAAATAACTCACTCAATAAACAAAATTAGAGACCCCAAACCAATAATTTAACCTATGAGAAATTCATAAAATCTTTAAAGAAGAAACCTTATATTCACAGCCAATGACTGTGGATGGAGACAGCATTGAAAAATATTTGTCAGTACTTGACCTGCCCTCCATAGGAACGATACATAATGATAAATTATGTTCCCCCATTACCAGGAAAGAATTAGACACGGAAATAAGCAGACTGAAGTCTAATAAGTGCCCAGGGAGTGATGGCCTCCCGAGTGAGTGGTGTAAGATCTTCAAAGAGGATCTAGCAGCAGTATTGCTTGATTCCTTGAATTGGACCCTCGGCAAAGCAGTGATACCTCCATCATGGAGAGAGGCTGTGATTTCAGTTCTGCCCAAAGAAGGCAAGAATAGAGAATAGGTCTTACCGACCTATCTCTATACTGAATGTTGATGATTGTCATGCGCACCGGTCAGGCGATCGCCACTAGGACCCGGAAGTAGGTGATCGCCCGGAAGATAAATAGCGGAACATTTCATTCTCTCGCCGCTCAGTCATTGAGAAATGACCCAAGCCCTTTCTACCTCCATCGCCGGTACTGTGAGTACTCCAGTCCTTGGTTATATCGTTCTGATTGTGTGTGCGTTTAGAACGGGGATTCCGGTGGGAATCCCTACTCTTTATTTAAAGAGCGTTCTTAGATCAATCGCGTGGTTATCCTACCTTTTCGTGTAAACTCCGCGTCTGGGTTACCACCCATACTACACGGACTATCCGCGGTCACCAGACTTTCTCCATGTTTGCTACTGGAAATCCTGACAGAATGACTGAGCCCTGTGCGGTTAACCCAGCGGAGTTCGCCGCCATCTGTGATGCCGTCGCAAACCAGTCGGTGCTGATCGATCAGCTCCAGCGGGAGGTCGCGAGTCTCCGCGAAGCTGTTCGGGAGCTGGCTGGCGAGCGGCGTGGGCGGCGGTCCGTCTCTCCTCCCCCGCCTTGGAGTCCCACATTTCATTACCTGATAAATGGAATGGGGTAGACGGGACGTGCAATGTATTTCTTACTGCGCTAGATCTGGTGTTTGAGTTCCAACCCGCCAGATACTCCACAGATCGGCAGCGCATTGTACTTCTCGTCTCCCTTCTTACTGGGCAGGCAGCAGAGTGGGCCACAGCCATAATTCGTTCCGGATCTGACATAGGCCACTCTTACCCTGAATTCACGCACCAACTCCGCGCTACATTTTGTCATCCGGATAGTGAGGTGGAGACCGACCAGAAACTACACCCATGTAGTTTTTTTTCCAGGAAATTCAACCCCACTCAGCAGCGATACGGGGTAGGGGACCGTGAACTGCTGGCCATCAAGTGGGCCCTGGAGGAATGGCGTCACTGGCTCCAGGGTGGCAGTGAACCATTCACGGTCTGGACGGACCACCAGAACCTCATCACCATCCAACACGTCAAACAACTCAACCCTCAGCAGGCGCGATGGGCCCTGTTCTTTGAACAGTTCAACTTTCACATCTCATACCGCCCAGGGTCCAAGAACACCAAGGCTCACGCACTCTCCCGCCAGCATGAGGCCGATGCTCCCCGGGTGGACCCCGCGCCTGTTGTACCCACCGCTCGAATCATCGCACCTCTCCAGTGGGACCAGTGAATTTACTACAGCTGAGCTGATTTTAGAGCATGTAGTCCGCTTGCATGGGTTCTCCACGGACATCGTCTCGGACAGAGGGCCTCAGTTCACTGCCAGGTTCTGGAAGGCCTTCTGCCGTCTGATCAACTCCACTTGCAGTCTGTCTTCTGGTTATCACCCTCAAACCAACGGTCAGACGGAGCGGACCAACCAACAACTGGAGCGCTACCTGAGATGCTTTGTTGCGGATAGGCAGCGCTCCTGGGCACGCTACCTCATCTGGGCTGAACTTTCCCATAACCTTCACACTTCTTCTGCAACTGGTCTCAGTCCATTCGAGGTATGCAATGGTTTCCAACCTCCGATGTTCGACTATCAAGAGCCGGAGGTTGATGTACCATCGGCCCAACAGTTGGTCCATCGATGCCGAAAGCTCTGGACGCAGGCCCATTCAGCCATCAAAAAGGCTAATCGTCATTATACGGCTCAACATCGCCGTCGGCACCCACCAGGACGATTGTTCCATATAGGTGACAAGGTTTGGCTCTCCACTCAGAATCTTCGCCTCCGCACCGACTCACAAAAACTCACCTCCCGTTTCATTGGGCCGTACCGCATCACCCACCGGCTTAATCCTGTCACCTATCGTCTCCAGCTGCCTGTGACTCTTCGAGTTCATCCAGTTTTTCACATTTCTCAGCTCAAGCCCTTTGTCACTTCCCCTATGGTTCCGCCGTCCCCCGCCCCCCCTCCGCCCCGTATCATTGACGGTGGTCCCGCTTACACTGTGCGCCGGATCCTCGATGCGCGTCCTCGGGCCCGCGGTACTCAGTACCTTGTTGATTGGGAAGGTTACGGTCCCGAGGACCGCTCGTGGGTCCCGGCCCGGTTCATCCTTGATCCTTCCTTGGTGCGGGATTTCCGTCTTCGGGTGTCCTCCCTGCCTGGGCCGTCTGGTGCCGGTCCTGGAGGGGGAGGTACTGTCATGCGCACCGGTCAGGCGATCGCCACTAGGACCCGGAAGTAGGTGATCGCCCGGAAGATAAATAGCGGAACATTTCATTCTCTTGCCGCTCAGTCATTGCGAAATGACCCAAGCCCTTTCTACCTCCATCGCCGGTACTGTGAGTACTTTCTCCGTGTTTGCTACTGGAAATCCTGACAATTATAAGTTGTTCACATCCATTATTTCAAAAAGGGTTGAACAATTTCTCCCTGAGTTAATAGATGAAAATCAGACTGGGTTCATTAAAAGAAGGCAAATAGGAGACAATATTAGGCGTACCTTGCACGTCATAGAACAGGCCAATAAACAATGACTGAGTGCAGCCCTGGTCAGTCTTGACACCGAAAAAGCATTCGATAGGGTTAGCTGGACACTTTTATATGGAGTACTAGAGCGGATGGGTTTTAATGGCCAAATTATTAAATGTATTCAATCTTTATATTGCGACCCGTCAACTAGAATTAAGATTAATGGGCACCTGACCGAGAGTTTTAAACTGCATAGAGGCACACGACAGGGTTTGTTGTCTTAGTCCCACACTTTTCTACAGGCTGAATTAAAAAATGACATTAGACGAGCTAAAAGGAATGTCGAAAGGAAGATCGCATTGGAGGCTAAGGATGACGTTAAAAGTTTCTTCCAGTATTTTAACTCTAAAAGAGCTCTAAAAGCTGAAATTACTAATCTGCAGGATAGTAAGGGTCTTATAATTGAAAACGACATTGACATAGTAAATGAGTTCAATGATAGTTTTGCACGGGTATTCACTGTTGAGGACACTAGTAACTTACCAGTTCTTATTACTAATCCAACATTGTCTATAACTAATATATATATAACTGAAGCTGATGTTTTGCAAAGCCTAGCTAAGCTCAAAATAAATAAATCACAGGGCCCTGGGGGGTATTCCAGAAAGCAGGTTATGTGACATACCCGGGTAAGTTTAAGGGTAAGTTAGTGGATAACCTCAACTTTCGGTTCCAAAAACGGAGGTTAACTTTCTGGGTATGTACGTAACCATAGCAGCTTACTCTCTGAAGATAACCTGCTACTGAGCAGGTTATGTTCCAGGGTAAGTTTGTTGCAGAAGGTTACTGAGCATGGCGTGCCCTTTTGATGACGATCCTATGAACGTGGAGGCATAAATTATACAAGGTTTTTTTCACCGGGAGAGAGTTATAAGACCGCGTATTGATGTCTTGTCATTTCCTAATGATTATTTGAAAAAGCGTTATCAGTTTTCAAAAGAATCGTTCATTTACTTAACATCTCTTGAAACCGCATATTGCAAATGTTACAAACCCAAACCGCGGGTCTGCGCTTAGCACAGAAAACATTCTGTGCATAGCACTTCGGTTTTTTGCGTCAGGGCATTTTTTGTACAATATGGGCGACGCAGAGCATATAGGAAAGGCAACTGTGTGTAGAGCCGTTTGCACAGTATGTCTGGTACTTAACGCTTCTTACACACGTTTATACAGTTCCCTGTCCATAAAGCTCTGCGTGTTATTAAAGAGGAATTCCACAGAGTGGTAGGTTTGTCCTTTATAGTAAAATCTATGATGCATGTTTAATATATAGTCATACTATTTATATCTATAGCCTACATGTATTCATCCTGCACACACACACACTTGATACTTCCCTATATGACTTTCTATTTCAGGGTTTCCAAATGTAATTTGGAATACATGTAATACATGTATAGTGACAATAAAAGGCATTCATTCATTCATTCATAATTGGGTGCATTGATGGCACCTACATTCCTATTAAAGCTCCTTCAATAAATGAGGGAGACTGTTAATAGATAGATAGATAGATAGATAGATAGATAGATAGATGTCTTTATTGTCACTATACAAGTACAGCGAGATAGCGGAGGAAATCTATTCATAGTATCAATGTGCAGGTAACTTGATTTTGTATCCTTAATTTTTTGCCTTGTTAAAATCATCAAACTCATTACTTTTTTCCACTAACTATAGGTAATAATTACAGCACAGTACAATGCTGGTTACCACTGGTTGCCCTCAGATGGGGTGAGGGGAGGTGGTGGTGGGCCCCCGCCAGTTAGACGGGCTTCAGCCTTTTTTCTATTAGCTACATGACAGAAAGAATATACTAAATCGTGTTTAATAAATAGTTAAGTGATCGTGTAATCAATTACCTTTTTGCAGAATGTTTTTGTGTTTCATTTTGACTTGGCTCAAAGTTCTTCTGGCTCCAGAAGGATTACACCTTATTAAATAAGAAACCATATATTCCTAGTCGATACACATTGTTATTTTAACCTAAAGAAATGAATGGCAGGAAAAGTAAATGCTTTCATAGTGATTTAACAGTAAAAAGGATGCGGAAGGGTTACGTGTTTAATTATTTTGCATTATAATAAAAGGGGACACGCATTTACTCTGTCCGTTATTTTTTGCCAAGCCAACTCTTTCTTTAGCCGATGCAGCCGTATTGCTTTGTTTCATTATTATTGTCTTGAATTCCTCATATGCGTGCATTAAAACTTCCAACTCCGCCTCTGTGAAGTATGCCGCTCTCTTTTTTTCACTTTGATTTTCCATTCTGACTCGTGAAATCGGCGATCAATTGAAAACGTCTTTATGTATGCACGGTGCACGCGCATTAACTCTGGGTAACCGATAGGAGGTTGATTGAACTTACTCTTCTCAGGTGTTTTGGAACCGACATACTCATGGTATGCGGGTTTGGGGTATATCAACCCAGAGGTTAAGATTTACCAAATGGTAAGTTAACCAAGCTTTCTGGAATACCCCCCTGATGGCATCTTACCTATAGTGTTAAAAGAGATGAGGGATATTATTTGCCGACCCTTAACATTACTGTTTCAAAAATCCTTATCTGAAGGTGTGGTACCTTCTGATTGGAAGCATGCCAACATAACGCCCATTTTCAAAAAAGGGGATAGAAGTAATTTGTCAAACTATAGGCCAATCAGTCTAACTTGTATAACTGGTAAAGTTATGGAGGCTATAATCAAAGAGAAAATGGTAGATTACCTGGACTCAAATAACATTTTGAGGGATAGCCAGCATGGATTTAGGAGAGGTAGATCCTGTTTAACAAATCTGTTGGAGTTTTTTGAGGAAGCTACTCAGGAAGTTGATGATAAGAAGGCCTATGATGTCATCTACTTAGATTTCCAAAAGGCTTTTGATGTTGTTCCCCACAAGAGGCTCTCACTTAAACTCAAAGGGGTGGTTTCCCGGACAAAGATTAAATTAAGACAGGAGTAGGCCTTCATCTAGAATAGTTAATCATGTTTTAAAAAAAGGCTTTCTGAAACACAGATTAAGTACAGATTACTAACACCTGAACTATGGAGTCCTCAACTAAAATACACTTGATTAATTTAATGCCACCTGTGCAAATCAGGATTAGCTGGATTGAGGTTGGAATGAACCAAGAAAAGGTTAAAATTGTATGCAAATGAGAAGCAAATGGCAATGGAAGTTGAAAAGAGAGTACGATCAAAGAACTTTTCTGAACATGAGAAAAGTCTTTTAAAGCAAATAGTTTCGAGACATCCTGTTATTCGAAGATAAACTACACACATCAGCTGTTGAATCAAAGAAAAGGAATGCCTGGACATCTATTTGTAATGAATTTAATGCAAATGAACACACATCTACAAGAACAATACAACAACTTCAGGTAAGAATCATTAGTTTTATTATGGCTTTTTAAAATCACTGTTGTATTTATAATAGTTATTTAATACAGGTGTTGTGGAAAAATATCAAAATAATCCTCAAAAAAACTGTTGCTGAAGCTCGAAGAGAGAGGTTTAAGACTGGAGGAGGACCTGCAAATAAAGACTGTGATGTGTTGGATGAGTTACTGACAGGAATACTGGAGAATCAGCAACCTTTGGAGAACATACCAGATGATGACCATCTGGACAGTTCAGATGATGGATCACATGCACCTATATTAAGTATTTGAATTTGATTTTGGCTTTTGTTTCTCTCCTCTCAAACTTCTATTTGCTTCTGTCATATGATGTGAAACATTTTCTCATTTAATCTGTATTTATTTGACCATATACGAACTGTTCATGTTTCAAGGAATAGGTCAAAACAGAACTGAAGAATTGGAAAGCAGCTTACCCTCCACATCCTCAGAAGCAAGGGTGGCAATGTCTGCCAGTACTGGTAACCAGAAGAAAAGACTCACTGTTCATGAAAAGTTGGCTAATGATTTTCATGAACATAAATTGAAGTATCTTAAGGAGGAGCATGAAATGAAGATGAAGATACTACAAGTAGAACTGGAGATAAAGATGAAGGAGAGAGAAATGCAACAGGCTCAAATATCACATCAGTACATGAATCTGTGAAATAAATATTGTTTTATTAAGAAAAGATGGATGTTGTGGTGGTTTCAGTAACATACCAGACCAAAAAGTTGTACACTTTTTTCAAATATTTGGTTTTATTATTACATGTATCAGATCTGAACAGAGGGTTGAAAGTTAAATAATGTAAACAGATCTATTTAAAGTGGCACAATGCAAAAGCATCCCTGTATGCAAGTCCTTCTCTGTGGTTTGTTGTAAATGGTGGCACATCTGGTTTGTCATCCTCTTCTATTGGGGGATCTGGGCATCCCTGCTTTTTTAGGTAGTTGTGAAGAACAGCTGTTGCAATGATGACAGTGCAGCATCTACTTGGTTTGAATCTGAGTGTTTTCCTAAGGCACTGAAAACGACTCTTCCAAACACCAAACATGCGCTCGACTAAACCCCTTGTGCGCATATGAGCCTGGTTGTAGCGCAGTTGTTCAGCTGTTGTTGGGTGCAAGTATGGCGTAAACAAGAAATCCTTCTGAGCATACCCACTGTCACCAAGCAAAATTCCATTATGATCTCTTCTTTCAAATTGAGTATACAGAGATGAGTTGAGGAAAATTCGGGAATCATGAGTTGCACCTTTCCACCGTGCAACAATGTTTGAAAACTCTAACTGGGGAGTGCATACACCTTGGACATTTATGGAAAACCAGTTCTTTCGGTTCCTGTATTCCTCAGCATCTGGAGTAGAGGGACGCTTAATGGGAATATGGGTTCCATCTATGCAACCTATGACTCCTGGGAAATTTCCATATTCATAGAATAGTACCTTGTACTTAGCCTGGGTTCTAGCATCAGGGAAGTTTATGTAATGTGCTTTTCATTCACAAATGGCCCTGCACACTCTGTGAATGACTTTACATACTGTTGGTTCACTGACACCACATAAATCCCCAGTTTCTCGATGAAAGGTGCCACATGCCAAGAACCTTAAAGTTCTGAGCACCTGGAGACAAACTGGAATAGGCTGTCCTCTTTGGGTCACAGATGAAAGCCTGGGTTCTAAGAGTGAAATTATCTCCACTGCATTTACTTTATGCATGCGAAAACGATCTCGAAAACTTATTTCATCAAAACGTTGCAATGGGTCACTTCTGTCTGCAAGAACTTGCCTGGCTGGTGGAAATCGCTGATCATCATTGACATAGTCCAAGTAATCCATGTGTCCTCCAAATGAAATTAATCTGAAGTTAAACCTGCCTCCTGGTAGGTTTAATTTAAGCCTCAATTTAGTCCTGAAGTTGCTCTAGTCTTCCTCCAGGAAATTAGCCTATTAAATTCTGGACTAGACTAAGTCTTAGACTTTTTAAAACCATGACAGAGAAAGCACATTTCTGTCTGATTTAAATGGCCATTTTAGTCTAGGACTAGGCTTAATCTTGGTCCGGGAAACCACCCCAAAGCGACAGGTATTTTAGGAACTGTAGCGACCTGGATTGATAACTGGTTAACGGATAGGAAGCAGCGAGTAGTTATAAGAGGCTCAATGTCACAGTGGGCCTGCGTTCATAGTGGGGTACCGCAGGGTTCAATTTTAGGACCACTTTTGTTCCTAATTTACATAAATGATATAGACACCAATATATACAGTAAACTGGTGAAATTTGCAGATGACACCAAGGTGGGTGGTGTAGCAGATACTGAACTAGCGGCTCAGCAGCTACAGCGGGATCTTGATTTAATTAGTGACTGGGCTGACACCTGGCAGATGAAATTTAACATAGACAAATGTAAGGTACTCCATGTAGGGAGCAGAAATATAAAGTACAGGTATTTTATGGGACCTACTGAAATAAAGGTAGCTGATTATGAGAAAGACCTTGGTGTGTATGTTGATGCTTCCATGTCTCATTCTCGCCAGTGCGGGGAAGCAATAAAAAAGGCCAATAGGATGTTGGGGTATATCTCCAGGTGTGTGGAGTTTAAGTCAAGGGAGGTAATGCTAAGATTATACAATTCCTTGGTGAGACCTCACCTAGAATATTGTGTACCGGTTTGGTCACCATATCTTAAAAAGGACATTGCGGCCTTAGAAAAAGTGCAGCGTAGGGCCACAAGAATGATTCCTGGTCTTAGAGGAATGTCATATGAGGAAAGGTTATTTGAGCTAAATCTGTTCAGCCTCAAGCAAAGGAGACTGAGGGGGGACATGATCCAGGTCTATAAGATTCTAACAGGTTTGGATGCTGTTCAACCGAATAGTTACTTCAGCATTAGTTCCAATACAAGAACTCGTGGCCATAGGTGGAAATTAGCGGGAGAACATTTCAAACTGGATTTAAGGAAGCACTTCTTTGTACACGTCAGAGTATGGAATAGTCTTCCTGATAACGTAGTGCAAGCTGAATCCTTGGGTTCCTTTAAATCAGAGCTAGATAAGATTTTAACAACTCTGAGCTATTAGTTAAATTCTCCCCAAGCAAGCTCGATGGGCCGAATGGCCTCCTCTCGTTTGTATAGTTCTTATGTTCTTATGTTCTCAATATATATAGAGCCTTTGGCCTATGCTATTAGACAAAATGAAGAATTTGAAGGAATTAATATAGCAAATGACAATCATAAAATCGGACTCTTAGCAGATGATATAATAGCCTACATCCAGAATCCAGATAATACTCTTCCCAAACTTATGAAGATTTTCGATGATTATGGTCAAATGTCGGGTTATACTATAAACACTACAAAAACACAAGTTCTCCCTATGAATTATACAAGCAAGGAAATCAGGCAGAAATATAAATGGAATTGGGAAATTAAGTCAATAAAACACTTGGGAATCTCCATTACTCAAGATATGAACAAATTATATGAAATAATTTATAACAAAATAAATAACAGGATTCAGCAGGATATAACACAATGGTCAACGTTGATATTGGATTTTAGTTCTAAATTGGACATAGTGAAAATGAATCTGTTGCCAAGGTTATTGTATCTCTTTTTGTCGTTACCAATGCAGATCCCAGACTCTCAGTTCAAGGCTTGAGACAGGTTGATATCCAGGTTCATCTGGACAGGAGCTCGGCCGAGGGTAAAATTTAGGACACTCCAAATCCACAAGGAATATGGCGGGCTAGCACTCCCCAATCTTAGAGAATATTATTATGCCACCCACATCAGATACATTACGTACTGGTGTTCTCCAGAGTATCAGGCAAAATGGAAGCACATTGAAATAAATGTGGACAGACCTCAACCCCAGACTATGTTAAGTGGGATTGACTATCAAAAAGGGGGAAATAGCATAATCAAAGAAACTTTGAATATATGGAAGGAGATTTAAAAAAAATATAATTTGAAAGGAGACATTAAACTTCTGATGTGGCCTTCTCAGACCTCCATGTTTAGTCCCGGAGAACTGGATATTACATATGCTAGATGGAGAGATAAAGTAATTACAGCTATATGTACACTTTTACAGGGCAGATCATTTAAAACCTTTGGAAAACTTAAGAGAGACTTCAGACTGGAAAATAAGGATCTGTTTAGATATCTACAGGTGAGGCATTTCTATGAAGCAGAAATTTAAAAAGGAATTTCAGAAGAAGGTAATGATGTGATCGATGTGTTGACAACGGCATATAAACAGACACCCGTTAAAATAGTCTCTAAATTATACAGGTGTTTACAGAAATGGAAGGGTATAAATACAATGTGCATTAAATTGAAGTGGGAGCAAGAAATGAATATTGTGATACTGGGGGGCGATTGGCATTCTATGTGCAAAACACAGCACCCTTCTACTAGCTCTAAAAGATGGCGGGAATTTGGCTGGAAGACCTTAATTATCTTTTTTATCACCCCTCACATTAAAAGTAAACAATTGGGCGTGCAGCAGCAATGTTGGAGACAATGTGGACACGTGGATGCCAACCACTCTCATGTGTTTTGGTCCCATTCTGGGAAAGAATCCTTCAGTCTTTGGAGGAATTATTTCTCATCAAGGTTCCCAAGGATCCCAGGATATTGCTCCTGGGGCTGGTTCCTAGCACCATGTTTCAACCTGAGGACATTTACCTTTTCAAAATTCTGATACTTGCAAAAAGACAATCACAAGGAACTGGCTGAAATGTGATCCCCCCAGTCAAGAACAGTGGTGGGTCATCATGGAGGAAATACACTGCATGGAAAAATTGACTTACTCCCTCAGGACTAAAGCTGGGACAAGATTATGGTCCAAATGGTTTGTGTACAAGAAGCAGCTTTGCTTGGACTTTCAGTTGTTGTAAAACCAGTCCAATAGGCCTAAGACACACGTAGTAACACCACCCCCCCAATTGTGTGTTATCTCTTCTTTTTCCTCATGTTCATTTTCTTTCTTGTTGTACTTGCAAAAAGCAAAAATAAAGAGTATAAAAAAAAATGGATGTTGTCCAACCTGTGTCGCCATTCCTCAAAGGCTGCTTTGATGGCTTGGAGCTCGCGATTACCGATGTTGCAATTTTGTTGGTGAGCTTTTTGGAGAAGCGGTGCACAGGTGGATCTTACAAGTGGCTGAATTGCATTGGGACAGAATGGCTCTGATGCCGACTTCGGAAGCATCTAGGTCCACTGTAAAGGGGAGTGATGGGTCTGGCAGGTGCAACAGTGGAGTTGAACAAAACAGGTCTTTCAATCTATGGAAAGCGACGGTGGCCTCAGATGGCCAGTGAAGTTTTGACCCTCAGGTATGGAGGAGGTCTGTCAGGGGACTGGCCACAGTGCTGAATACCTTAAAGTGTCGCAAAAAATGTGAAAACCCTAGAAACCGCTGCAATTCCGGGGTTTGGGGTTGGGGCACAGTCCTTACCTTGTCCTCATCCATCTCCATTCCACCCAGGCAGATTTGGAAAACTGAGGAATTTGGTGGTACATTTCTCTCCCTTCACATACAGATGGTTGTCCTGAAGCCATTGGAGCATTGCACAAACATTAGACACATGTTGCTCCAGAGAGTCTGAGTAAACCAGGATATCATCAGCATACACTAAGACAAAACAATGTAGCATATCATCCGAAATCTCTCCCATGAAGGACTGACATCTAGAGGGGTTGTTAGCTAATCCATAAGGCATCACCAGCTATTCATATTGACCAGTTGAGGTAATAAAGGATGTTTTTCATTCATCCCCAGGTCAGATCTGAATCAGGATATATGCACTTTGCAGATCCAGCTGGGTAAATATGCATGTGAACTGCAATTGTTCCAAAGTGGTGGATATGAGCTAAGGGGCTCCCAGAACTTCTTGGATATGGCATTAAGCACCTGATAATCAATTCAGGGACAGAGCCCACTATCAGTTTTATTAACAAAGAAAAACCTGAGGTCAGAGGAGAGGTTGACGGACGGATAATACCTTGTTGAAGGGATTCCTAGATGTATGTCGTCTCCCTGAGATTAGTCAGGATGGTGATCAATATGCAGCCCACATTGCATCAGGAACGCCTTATAGGTGTCCAGGTTACCATCATAACTATTCGACATAGCAACTTGCACCTGGGACGACTTCTGGGGTGGAGTTGCCGGTAGTTGGACAGCAGCCACCATCCCCTGTTGGAGTTGGCCCACCAGATAGGTAAGCGGTGTGATCTGAGATTGGGCTTCCTGAAGTTGGGCTTGTACATAGGAAGGGTCCATGCTTTCTCTGCTGAGGTATACTATATCAGACAGAACTCTGAACACAGACTTGAGAAGCAAGGTTGGGGTACACAGAAGCCAGGAGGTCAAGAGCAGTAGGTCAATCCAGGGATGGAGATGTCACACAGGCATGAGGCACACCAGGGAACTTCAGGGAGAGGATTGGGAGGAGGGAAGTTGGTCTTGGTTCGAGGGCAGATTGGGCAGGGCAAGCAGGGTGGTTCAGAGCTAGACAAAGAACGCAGGTTAGTTTGCTCGGCACGTCTCCTCGAGAAGGATAATACCTCACGTTGATCCACTGATCACGCTGGGTTAAGTAGACTTGTTAATGGTCGCCTGCTATGTCTTTGCATTCTCAACAGGGAAGGGATGGAACAGGTGTGACAATCTAGAAGAGTGGTGCACATACTTTTTATGTGTATGTTCATTTTCTCTGAATCACATATACACTTTTCAGAAATAACATTAGATCAAATGCAGATTTCTACTGAACTTTTTTGTATAAGAGGCCCCAAGAGTACTTGTGTTAGCTGTTATACTTAGCAACTGGTCTACTTCTAGACTGGAGAGTCACACAGTGGTCCTATTCGCAAAACTGAAAATTTGATCTGGTCCTGATCTTCAACCTTACAACATGTCTGCAAAGGTTGAAAAAGATCTGTCAAATACTTTTTGAGTAATTGTGAGATAAAATGTCTGAAACTACCCTCTTTTTGTTCCAACACTATGTGATGCTACAATTTACATCAATCTCAATATCTAAAAATTTGATCACATACAGTTTGTCACTCCTACAATGTGCCTGCACAGTTTGAAGAACGTCTGGAAAATACTTTTAGAGTTACTATCAGGGCCATAGCCAGGGTTTGAAAAATAGTGAGGCTCGGGACCTGGAGGTGGGTCTCTTCAATCACACATTACATGCCAGAGGCCTATTTATATTTGTAAGAAATATATGTAATGTATTTTGCTTTAATCACTTTTACATGTCACTCCTGCTCTGTGTAGCTTGTTTTCCAGGTATAGGCTATGTTTTATATAATAATTTAGGCTACTGCAAGTTATGTGGAACTATTATATGAATATGCCTCATTAAATGAATTTAGGTCTATGTCCATCCATCCATCACCGTAACTGCCTAATCCCTGCCTATCCCAGGAACAATGGGCGCAGGAAGGAACCAACCCTCAGTAGTTGCCAACACACCGCAGGGCATACACACACACACAGGGCCACCTTAGGGTCGCCAATTAACCTATTGTGCACACTTTTGGACTGTGAGAGGAAAACGGAGCCCCCGGTGGAAACCCACATGAAGACGGGGAAAGCATGTGAACTCCACACAGAAAAGTCTGACGCCTGTCCCAGGACCTTCTTGCTGTGAGGCTGCAGTGCTAAGCACTGTGCCACTGTGTCACCCTAGGTCTATGTCATAAGAACATTATAGAGCAGTAAAATATTATAGCTGTGAAGCATGTAATTTAAGTTTGTAACCACATATGAACATAAAAATGTGAGAGAAATGCTTGATGTCAACACACCATTACAAGCTAGCATCAAATACACTTGTTTTCCATCCATCCATTTTCCACTGCTTATCCGGGGTTGAGTGTCACGATGCAGGGCGGAAGCAGGCGAATGAAGCCGTGAATAGGGGAACACAGGGTTTAATCCACAAAAAGCAGGCAACAACACATTGACACTACAATGACCGGACTGGGGAAACAAATGGAAACGCGGACTAAATACAATGGACTAATTGACAACGATCAGGAACAGCTGGTAAACACGGGGAATCCACATGGGGTTAACGAGGGGGCGTGGCACATGAGAGGAGCGGACGATCAGGGCATGACAGACCCCCCCCCCCAAAGACACGCACTCCGGGCGCGCCCCAGGGGAGGCGACGAGACGGGGACACGGGACCTGGAGAGACAAAAACAAGAGCAAAACACATCAATGGGGCACAGGAAACAAGACGGAAACACAGAACAGGCACAGGACAGAAACCGACAAAGAACGAGAAACGCCGACAAACAGACCAGGAAAGGAGACACAGGGGGAACACAAGCAGGCGGAACAAAAGGGCCAGGAGGGAACACAGGACCCACAGGAGGAGGAGGAGCAGAAATAGGAGGGACGAAGGGACGAGGAGCAGACAATGGAGACCAGACAGGCAGGGACGGAGGACAAAAGGGAGCCCGAAGGAGCCCAGGCGGGCGACGGGCAGCGGCCGGGATGCCCAGACCTCCCCCTCACTAGCCACCTCCTTGAGCTTCTCTAGGGGAATACCAAGGTATTCCCAGGCCAGCTGAGAATTCTCTCCAGCGGGTCCTGGGCCTACCCCGGGGCCTCCTACGGTTGGACATACCCGGAACACCTCCCCAGGGAGCCGTCCAGGAGGCATCCTAGAACCACCTCAACTGATTCCTTTCGATGCAAGGGAGGAGCAGCGGCTCTACTTTGAGCCCCTCTCGAATGTCTGACAGGGACTGGACTGTATTCCACTCTGGAGTTGCCCAGGGGGACAGGCGTAAGGCAGGGGTGGGTCTGTTTATAGCCCCCCAGTTTGGTGCCAGTTAGAATTTACACTGGTGGATGAGGGGGCCGCCTCCCTTTGACTTCAAGTCGGGGAATGGGCTCTGACTGTTGTCTGTGCATACACTCTGAACAGCAGTCCAGAGTATCTGGCCTTCTTGGAGACCTTGAAGGGGGAGCTGGAAGGCGCCCCTTCTGGGTACTCCATTGTTCCCTGTTTTTGTATTATTCTGTCTCAATGATGTTGTAATGTATCACAATCCACCCATGTAAAGTTCCTTGGGGTGACTCTGTTGTGAAAGGCGCTATATAAAAATTAATTGAATTGGATTACTTTGTTCATGTTGGCCTCAGCTAGGCCCCAAATAAGCTGGCTTGCCCTAGGCCATCCTCGGAGATGGATCTGCTGGTCATAGACACTTGAATAATGTTGTCACAAATGACCTAGCATATTGACTGTATTTCAAGCAAAACTGAGACTGTATAACAGAGCTGACAGACAGTCTTAAGCCACTTTGACACATGCACTGCCATCTTGGGCAGGGGCTGTATGTGTGAACACAAATGTACAAATCAGTTGTATCAGACACCTGCTACCCTGCTAGCTCCCTAGTACAAATTCTGGATAATTTCCAATTGACTCCCATATATGAATGGAGCAGGGAAAATTTGAGAGAATTCACCACTAAGTGAGTTTGTTGATGATGTCTCTATTATGTGACTTTAGAAATTAGAAAAATACAAACATCCGAGGGTGAAGAAGAATGAACATTTACAGAATGCCCCAACAAACATGGCTGACTGGAGAGACGACGAGATTCAAGAACTTCTGTCAGTAGTCCCCTAAACAAAACACTGATTTCCACAGCGTGTGAACATGGACATTCTCCGTTTGTGTGCCACATCTTTGATAGGGCAACTGTCTGTTCAACTACTCTCTCCTAGTTATTCAGAGGCATGTTTTGGGTGCAGCATGCAATGAACCAATTGGAATGGCGTGTCTTCTCACAGTGGTGAGGCAGCAGTGCATGATCTACGGTGCATTGCAATTTTGTTCAAACAAAACACAACCTAAAGTTTTAAGGTGTTTCAAAATAAATAATAACACAATAGTACAAATAAAAGACAAAAGGGCTGTTATTTTCCTGCTATTCTTGCTATTCTTCTTCGCCCGTGTTGCCACCATGCCTTCTAAAGTCCTGTAATGTGTCTTCATTTATGTCCAGCAGACATCCATCATGCATGGCAGTGTTACGCAACATACAACATGTCACAAAGAATGCTGCAACCTCCTGAGGGCTGTATTGTAATGTTCCAGCTGATCTGCCCAAACACCTGTGCTGTCTATGGTGCAGACAGAGATCCAGCAGCAGACCAGGCCGTTTATGCCTTTTCGAAGGGGGAGACGTGGACACACCAGTTAGGCCAACTGCCCAGTCCTCTCAGTGCCCCTCCATCCTGCAGCCACTTTTGGGGGGTCTCCTATCCTGCAGGCCCCTCAAGGCTCTTGTGTCCTCAAGCTGCAGTCCCCTCTTTGCCCTCCAGCTCCCTTCCTGCTGTTCCTGAGCGTCCATCAGACTGCCCTCCTGCTCCAGACGTGCCACCGATCAGCCCAGCCTCTCATTCACCTAGGCCTGTGGCAATCCACTAACCCAGTCCTTTTGTGACTCATCCTCAGTCTGTTAACCCTTCAGTGTCCCTTCGACCACAGTGTGTTCTTACCATGTCCATTCCTCCCCTGTTCCTGAGCCTGTCACCCCTTCAAGCTCCTTTTCCCCCTTCCCTTCTGGTTCCCCAACTCCTTGTTTCTCCTCCCCATTTGGCCAGCAAGTGTTTCTTCAGCTACCATGTGTTCTTATTCCGCAGTCCACGGCATGATTCAACGGACTGAGTGCGCAGCTCAGATTGAGAACCTGCTAGAGATGGGTTCATGACTGGTTTGGAATCAGTCTCATATGCTATGTTTAATTATTGGTTTTTGTTCCTAGTGTTTATTAGTTCTTTGTTTCCCTGTTTTAATTCACCCTGCTTGTGTCCTATTTGATTCCGGTTTTACTTGTACTTGTTCCTAGTCTTTCTCTAGTTTCATTAGCCCTCTTTGTTTGCTAATGTTCTCTGGTTACAGCTCTTGTTAATCCTAAATTATTCCACCTGTGTCATGTTGTTCTGCTCCTTTTTTGATTGGTTGATTTTTGTCTTGGTCCACACTTGCCCTTTGTTATCTGAGTGTATATTAGTGCCGGCCTTTGTCCTGTTCCCCAGCCAGTCATTGTACTCATGTTACCATGTGTGGTTGTTATAGTTTGTCTTCCAAGTCCTGCTTCCTGTGTTTAGTTACTTTGTGGTTCTATAGTTTGTTCCTTATTTATCTGGTGTGTTTTGAAAACCTTGTGGTCTTTTTGTTTTGGTGTATTTCCCCAGTGTGTTTTTTTCTTTTTTTTTCCATTTGTTTCATTCAATACACCCCTTGTCTCAGAACCGCCAGTGGATCGTCACCCTCATTTGACACTAGTCTGACACTGGTCTTGCATCTCATTCTTAAATTACAAGTCTGAACCATAGACACTGTAATCAGAGACTGATACAAGACTGAATAGAAATGCTTTTAATTTTGAGAAAAAAACGAGTTACTGAAGAATTGAGACCAAGACCATAAGACATGTCCACTAGGCACAATCAAAGGTGCTAAACACAGAAGGAATAGGATGGCCAGTGACACCTGCTGGCCAAATGGGGAAACAATGATCAGAATGGGACAAGAGGGTGACTATCAGTTCCCACCAATCCTTTTAACATTTTGAATTTTATGCTGGAAACCATGTGATGACCACTACTTTGGGAACTACTACTGTATTGTGTCTTTTCATTTTCAACCATCTCAAAAACCAGCACCTTGGAGCATAGCTGTCAAGTCTCCCGTTTTGGCCGGGAAACTATCGTATTTTACCCCTCTTTCCCGCCATCCTCCCGTATTAGTATTTCTCCGTAAATCTCCCGTATTATAATATAATTTTTTTTTTAAATCCTCTGCCTCTCCAAACTGAACTGTCAGTAGCCTCGCGAGAACTGCCACCTGCAGTAGTCTGCAGGTCATTTACAACATTAACCAGGTCATAAATGCGGAGGTTAAAATGGCAATGCTGTGTGCCAAAAACAACGTTACTTTCACCTTCTGTGACAACTTCAACAAGGATACAAAGTCTGCAACAAATCTGTATAATAAATCATTAGTGAATGCCAGAGTGCCACATGAGTGAACATGAGAAATTAAAAGAAAATGTGTAATGCAAATAAAATGTAAATGACAAGTGGTTATTTTAGATTTCTTGTACACCTGTCTTAAAATGTAAGGGATACTGGAGCTTGGTTGGAGTGGTGGGGTGGCTTGCGGTGGGTGCCGGAAAATTTCCCTTATTTTCAAATCCAAAACTTGACAGGTATGCCTTGGAGACCCCCACATGTACATAAAAACAACTATTCAGGAAAACATTATGCTGTTCATTAGGTGGCAACTGCCACATTGCTAATAAAATGCAGCAGATCATAGCGTCTGCATAAAGCTGGAATATAAGATTAAGTCTACATAGTTCAAAACGGGGGCTCCAGCCTTGGCAGAGGAGTAACATATCCATGGGCTCTTGAGCAAGGCCCTTAACCCCCAGCTTCAGAGGTGCTGCACACTGGCTGACCCTGTGCTATGACCCCTAAGATTGCACCTGCATCTGTGTCTCATGGAAAGAAAAACAGGGTAGGTAAAGAGAAGCATTCCAATGTACTTATGCAAATGGAAAATAAAGGATTATTTCAATTAAATGGACCTGATTAGATTATTTAATGGTGGGATTGGAAATCTTATGAAACACTTTTTAAGTGTGTGGTTGCATTATAGATACTCATCTGCTTATGATGACTTAGGTGCTGACATCCATATCTTAAACTGATTTGGTAGAACATTATAAGCATGTACTACCACCAGATATTTCCCTTTCTCTCCTACTTCCCGTTTTTAAACAATGATACCATATCAAGTAAACACACAAACTGTGGACACTTTTGACATCAAAACAATGTAAAAGGTGCCAGATACGGTGTTGTCTGGTTAGACAGTTTAGGCAGCCATGTGACTGAGTGGTTGTTGTTAGACCTAATGGACCAACCACCATAATTTGAAAATAATTAAGACACTAGCTTTCCTTTTATCATTAATCACTTTTTAAATTTTTGTAGCTGTATTTAAATATGGGTGTATCACATATTTTATTTTTTCTTTTGCTAGATGTTTATGGCTACTTGCTGGCTAGTTCTACTGAGACATGAGGGTGCAGGTTCAATGTAACAAACAAATTAACGGTCATTAACGATGCCCAAACATGTTTGCCGCATGCAGTCTGTTCACTCAGTTTTATTTTTATCAACATTTGACCATTTTTACATGCTTTAAGAAAAACAATATAATGCTCTTAATAGCAGCAGTAATTTGTCTGTAATTTTTTCAAGCAATTATCAGCATTGTACAGCTGTGTATTACCAGACCAAACTTAAAAATACATTTATCTGATATCAAGAAATGTCACAAGTTAAATACAAGCTCATGTAAAAAAATATCATAACATACACTACTCCTGTTCATTGATTTTAATATAATTGTATAGCAATTTAGCAGACACCCTTCTCCATGGTAACAAACAGTACATGACCTCAGCAAAGTGTTTTGCTTTTTCTAAGTAAAGTAAAACAATTCATTCAATATAATAGAACAAATAATCACAAAATTGAACAAGCCACCATCATTAAACTCTTGAAATAATAGTTTTTCCAAAGTCCCGCCTTGATGGACTCCCATAGACAGAGTCTTATAGTATAATTACAGTAATTATTTCCTTCTTGTTTATTTATTCATTTGTCTATCCATTTGTGCAAACCACCACATATGTAGACACCATTGCCTTCATTGCTGAAGAAATATGTTAGTATGCTCATATTTATAAAATGACAAAAATAAAGCCCTTAAATCTTATATTATTTCTGAAGCTAAATAAGAAAACAGTTTTTGGTGCTGTGACATTAATTACCATATAACTTGCAATGCTATGGAATGGGCTGAACATCTTCAAGGCAGATTTTTACAAATAAAACAATAAATCAGTACTATGTATTTTACATTCACCTACCAAAATATTTTGGCCATATGTTTTATTATGGTTTCATATATGCAGAAATATAACGCTGCATCTCAATTGTAGTGTACATACTAATTAATGTGAAAAGTGCATGCTTTTCTTATAAATATTTATGTTTCTGTTTTGGGTAACGAATGTTTTTATGTATCATTGGGTATTTGATATTAGTCTAATACGGTAACACAAATAAGTACAAAAGAAACATTGCTATACTTGCTTTATTTAACATGTCTTTTCTGTGAACATCTATATTGGGCACAAATGGTCTTGCATTCTCTATGTTATGTCTACATGACAGTGTACTGTTCAGCAATTTGACACTATTAAATGAAATGGCTATTACTTAAGCATTTCAGTCTTTAACCTTGCAACATAAATAATTTTATTGATATAGGAATTTTACTCTATATATTATACAATAGAGATCAGAATACAGAAGTAATATAAATAATATTATATAAATCATTATTTACATTTTTAACTTAAGCTGCCCAGTATGTTGGACACAAATGCCATCTATTGGTAAAGGGAAAAAAATACCCTAATAATCTATCATATATGTTTGTATTTGGAATACTCAGAAAATGAATTTCTTTTTATCTATAACAGAAAAAAAATAAACACTTGAAACCACAAAATTGTGTTAAAATTTTCTACACTGTAACATAGTGTAACATATAATACTAAATTAATAGCAGTCAATCTCCACAATTTCTAATTTTGCTTGTGTGCTTTGCAAATAAATGATTTTTCATGAATGTATGTGCACTCTATGTGTATTTCAGCATCCATCAAAGTCAGCAACGATACCTCAGATAACCACATGCTTTTTTGCCAGACTTGTGCTAGTTGAATTATTTGCCCCCTCTTACTCTCGGATTTAAATGTATTTGCTGACATCTTGTGGTGAAATCATATATAAGGTAGATTAAAAAAACTCAGTAAGTGGTGCAAAAATGATTTGGAGAAATTTCTTTTAAACGTAGAAACAGTTTAATTGTATTTTACATTCAACATCTTATAACATATTCCATAACTAGAGGGTCATGGTGTACGTATGTATGCCTGTATGTATGTGAATATAGTTGTAACTACAAAAGGCAATTATGAATATTCTCGGCTTCTTTTTATTCATTTCCCTTCCTTGCTCTTTCCCTCCCTACCTCCATCTATGTATATTCTAACGGCTTATCCAGTGGAGAGTCAATGGGGGACCCTATCCCAGGCAACAGGGGACAGTCACGAGTACACCCCAGTTCAGACTCAAACAAAATCACATGCTAACAGAGTTGCCAAAACTCTTAACTGCTGGTTTGTGGACTGCTTTTTTAAATTATAATTTTGACCTAATTTCTATTTTGGCACACTCAATGAATACCAGCCTACACATTTTATTGTAAATAAACAATTGAGGGAGTGTTTTATCCCATTAGCTTTAACTGACACTATAAAAATGTAAAATTCTTAAATATTTCATTTCTAAATTCTAAATATTCTCATCATGACCTGTGGTAGTTCATTTACAGTAAACTGTTTTTAAATAAAGCAGTATGTATCATTCATAAGCATTTCTATATATTTTAAAATATGTATATTTTTTTACATAGCTGCTTGCTACATCACTAATCTTTCATCTTTTTTATTCTGCTTTATTAAATAGAAACTGGAATTATCACTAAAACTACATTACACATATGATTTAAAAACTACTACAAAGTGTAGTGATAAACTACACTAAATAGAATTAAAAATTTAGATGATTGCTTTGTCTAACAGGATTTTAAAGGCATCATTTGCAAAGATGAAGTGATGAGAATACGTAAACTGGTAATTTTATTTTTTAGTCATAAAAAGAGTACGTTATTTGGCCTACTGATTTCATAATTGTAAAAGAATGAAGCGGTATCATTTTTACTGTTAACATATAGCCAAGGTGTTGGAAGAAGGTGCTTTTTCTCACAGGATTGTTGGATCAAGTTCAGGCGTTTCCAGCCCTCTCAGCCCAGATGTCTGTGCTGGTGCACAGCTCAGATTGTGAGGAGTGGAACAGATGGGACTCCAGTTCCTTGCCCTGGTAGAGATGGTGACATCCTGCCATTGCCGACAAGAGGTGTCTGTGATTTTGAAATGGTGGCTCCTGAAAGTGATTAATACATGTGATCTCATTCACAAGTGGGGGGAGGGAACCTTAATGTTTTATGGTGAGGTCTAGATTTAATTTTCACATGCACACTTATGTTTGCTTTCATGCAACTCCTCAGCCTATGTGATACATTCAACATTACCAGAGGTGGGATAAATGCCTGTTTTTCATACAACATCGATGACATATAAACCTGAAAGAAAGTGTTTCCCTAATGACCTAAATACTATTTAAACTGTGGTAAAGAACTACTTTACCAAAATTCTTAATGTCTTATGTCTTTTACTGATTTTGCACTCTCAATCTCTCTCTCTATATATATATATATATGTGTGTGTGTGTGTATATATATATATATATATATATATAAAAAGCTTAATGGAGTTAAAATAAAATATATGGTTTTCATATAGCCTGCTATTTATCAGTATGCATTTGCCTGGCAAAGTGTAGTTTTGGGTATTTTTGAGCTTTCACACTACACTTTCAATTATGACAAAATAAAAATGAGTAGAAAACCTGTCTGGAGCATCTGCATTATTGTCACAGTCTTTGGAGAGTTCAAGGAAACTGTAAGGTGTCTGAGCCTAACAAGATGTTTTTGCATTACAATGAAATCATTCATATGATAATGCAGCATAATAATTTGAATTGATCTGAATGGATTTTCTTTGTTTCATTATTAGAAATGACAGTTCTACTGTTTAAACAATATTGGAATTTCTTATTCGGGGAAAGTCTATTTTACACATATACATAATGAATATTTTTATATTTTGATATATTTTTAAAATACATGATCATAAATTTTGTGCTATTTGCTTTCTGCTTTTTGGAGGAAGGTGGATGACATGATTCATTTTGTTTTGAATGAACTATGAATACTATTACATTCTCATCAAATCTGTATACCACGGTAACTAGTGTTTGTGTGTTTAGTCTGTGGCTTGCTATATAGGTTGCTTTTTAGAAGGGGAGCAACTGCAGAATCTGTGTATAATTATATCTGGGACAAACCTTGACCAACATAATTAGCTGAATTTCGATTTGTTCTCAATTTCCTATTCAATATGCTCAATAGGAAATCATATAATCCATTAGCCATGAACAGCTCTTTAAAAAAGGAGCATTTGTGAAGCACAGATAATAGAAGACTTAAAATCCTGTAATACAGAGGCTCTATCTTTGTTCCTTGATTGCATAATCCTATTTCACATGCATTTCCAATGTGTTCTTTTATTTTTTTTCTCTCTCTTTCCAAGAACCTAAGCATGACTGAATTATGCAAAATGTCTGTCTGCCTAATAACCATGCCATGGGTTTAAAATATAATATTGCACATAGTTATACACTGCTTAATATTAAATTTTCAATTCCGTTAACCTAACTGAGAATAATGGTGTCAGGACATCCCTGTGAATGTGTTGAAAGACAAGTGTTATGTCATAAGTATATGATTGCTGCTACACACTTGCTGGAATACATTATGAGAAAAACATAGATCTGTATTTCCTGTACCAAGTTCAAATCATGGCTGTAAGAAATAAACTGAAATTGAGTCATTCATAAAACTTTGCAAACATTCACAAATACAAAATTCATTAAAATTGTTATATTTATTACTTCAGGGGACTTAACCCAAACTGTGCAATACCTGAGTTAAATTCACAGTTTAATCAGTTATTTTCAGTTTACTTGTAATGGATAGTGATTAACAGATATCTAACCTTAAATACCCTGGCTTTCATAATTTTTGTTTTATTTGGGAAATATTGTTAATATTTTTCCAACCATGAAATGCACTTGTTTCAATCAATTCATTTGATATTTCTTACATATTTTATGTGCATGTAAATGGTCTGCAAAGTCTAAAGGTCTATGGTACATGCCAAAGGGAGTAACATCACAGAAACCACTGTTCTCCAATCTGCCTGAAATTCCAGCCCTTACTTCATCGCATAACAGTCCTTATTGGCTACCTACCTGCAAGGATCTGTCTACAGACTGTAAGACAGGAATGGAGTGTGTAGGGCAAACATAATTCAGGCAAGCTGACCAATCAGAGCATACTGGGCTCATCAGAGGTGAGGCTTAAAGCTCTATCGCATGGTGTTTCTCAATACCAGGAATGCGAAGATTGTACCCGTCATCTTGGCAGAAGTTGTCTTGCTAACTTGATTCCCAAGAATGAACCTGGAGTGTAATGCATCATGGGATTGGTATCGGTTGGTGAGGATGCAACTGATGAATCCTTGATATTTGGGGTGGGGCAAAAACATCTGAGAATTTTGACCATCCTCTGCACTTCTGTATTGAAACTGGAAGATTCTCATTATAAAATTTAGATTTTTTTTTTGTGTATTTCATTCACATGAAATATATTGTGTATTTTTTTTTTTACTTGCACAACAACCACTGACGTGGCTTGTATAACTGTTACTCTATGCATTCTCTTAGCACAGGTGACTCAAAGTATCATTCCTACAAGCTCCTTGTTTCTATATGACCCACAACTTTTAAAACCTTTACTCTGTTGGCGGGCCAGATTTATCTGTATCGACTAATTAATTGAAACTGAGAAGCCTGTTACTTGGTTACTTGCCTAAGGACAACTTACATTTTGCATTGTGGCGTAATGTGATGGAAGGTGTATAAGGTTTGATGTGTTGCCTGTTCTGGTTATTATGAGCATCTCCAAATGCTCTAAAAAGCATATTTTATTGAATTTAAAATGTGTCCATATGACTAAACATGTTCTTTTTGTTGTAGAGTTCACAATACACTACTAACATCACTAGCACCAATCATTAACGTGTTGTCACATCATCATTTAAACCACGATATATAACAGCATAAACTATATAACCATTTTAGATTCTATGTCATGGTATACCATGATACTTTTGACTAAGGGTACAACAGTAATTCCAAAACATCAGCATCCTCTGAACAACCTTACGTATAGCAAAGGATATTCTGAATTCATTTTTTGGAATACTAACCCCACAATAAATGTATTTTCTAGGGGTGTGAAAATGCATTGTGGTGAATTGATTAAGGTGGCGATTCAACTTCATTGATCTGTGACATCACAATGACTGAGGGATCCCACTCTTTTCTACGGATCATTTTCCAGTACATTTTAATTGATGATTTAGGCTAGCCAGTATGACAGACTGGGGTTGTGCCATACACCAATATTTCTCACTGTGGAAGTCTTATTTAAAAGCTGTGCATTCTATGGCTGAAATAACTTCTCTAGGAAATCATCTCAGATATTAAGAATAAAGCAAACAGAAATGTAGAGCATTTAACTTTAATACATCCAAGTCAAAGCAATGTTCTGGGTAACACTTGCTTTCTCTTGTTACATTATGGATGTAACCATAATTCAAGAGGCTGAAACTCAAAGTAATGTAAGTTATCTTTCAAATTCAAATAACCACTGCTGGCTAGTATCAGGTAGTTTTTATTGGTTTTACAGATAGATGTTTAAAATGAAACATGGTATTTGGTATCCTGGTATTTACCTGAGAACAGGTGTGGCTCATCAGAAGCCAGGTAAGATAGAAAACCTACTGGATGGTAACTCTCCAGGACCGGAGCTGGAGACCACTGTTCTTTTTTTTAAATATATACATGAAAAAGGTTAACCATAATCCATGTTTCATTTTAAACATCTATCTGTAAAACCAATAAAAACTACCTGATACTAGCCAGCAGTGGTTATTTGAATTTGAAAGATAACTTACATTACTTTGAGTTTCAGCCTCTTGAATTATGGTAACATCCAGAGAACTCCATAGGGGCTCTGATTGTTACTGTGATGCTCACTTCGCGGTTGCAGCCTCATTCTGGCCGAAAGCAATTCACATATTCAAAACTTCATATGGCAATATTATTCGTTTGCTGGATTATTTTTCTAGGACAGTACAAGATTTTCCAGGACACTTTACTTTTTCTGCTTGCATGTGTCTTCCAAGACTGGAAAATGGGTTGACTTTTTTCCACGTCTTCCGGGACACATGGGAACCCTGTTTTTTGGTCAGAAACTTCAATGCTTACAAGGGTAGATGAAGATGTTGGGGGTAATGAAAGTAGGCACTTCTTATTTTAGGAAAAAGAGGGAACATGGGGTGGAAATTAATTACAGGGAAAATCACCCTTCTCAGCTTTCTTCTACAAGCCAATGTTAACGTGCTGTAGTGGGGACTGGCAAAGTTGAGTTGAGACCACAAAGTTAAGGTTGGAGTAGGTGTGGGCCTTTGACAACACCGACTCTCGAGCAGTTTGATGCCAAGTTACAGGATGAAAACCAGCACCTCCAAACCCAAAACTGTGGAACTCTAGGAAAAAGAGTATAATGTTCCTTTCAGGTAGTGGTGGGGGAGCAGGGGTCTAGCTGTAGTGACTGTGTTTAAGTACTTTCAGATCTCGCTCACCAGTAACAAAGAACATGAGATCATAGCCACTGTGGCCCGCACCAGGTGAAATGCTATGAAGATCCTTGGATCGGTAGATGTGTACAAACTAGGTCAGTGTTACCCAGCACCGTTCTCTGGGACCCCAAGACAATCCACATTTTTGCTCCTGGCCATTTTCCAGCCAATCAAGATTCCCAAATACCTGGCACGAGTGTGTTGGGAACTGGGAAACAGCAAAAACGTGAAATGATTGGGGGTCTCAAAGGACTGGGTTGGGAAATACTGGACTAAACTATTCACAAAATAATTTCATCAGGCCTCTTACAAAGAAGGAAGATTCACTTCAATTTTAAAATTCAGGAAAGATTCTAGTTAATTTTTATCTCAAAACTAAGCTTACATGATATTTATCCATTATCCATTTCCAAACACACAATTTTCATATCAAAAGTTAACCCATTACAATCCAGCAAATCAGATAAAAATATAAAATGAGAATACTTTAAAGTTTAAATACTACACGTGCAAAAAGGATGAGTAAGCAATGGTTACAAAGGAGTCTACCAAAAATTTTACTACTACTAATATTACATTAGATGTAAATTCCATAGTGCAGTAATACAGCAGGAAAAAAAGCACCAACAATGCACTTGCTTTTAACGTTTTGTTTTTAATAATTATTTAAAAATAACTGTTATACTGTGTTCTTACAGTTTCAGCAGCTAGCACTCTTATGCCATTCCCACCCCACTCTAAAATCAGAATAGAGGAAAACTCACTGTAGCTTCTAAACCAGGCATGCAGAACATTCTCCTGAAAAGGAGTAAAATGGTCTAGAGGTTGGAGAGTTAACTTTAAATTACAAACAGATTTACACTAGATGAATTTATATTCGGATGTTAATAGCAAGATTAAAGCAATTAATAAAGTAGCAGGAAGGGGCAAATACTGCAATCCCTAAAGAATTACACTTCCACTAGACCTATACTAGATGGTAGTTTCTTCAGACACTAAGAACAGAGCTGCTACTTCACATGAACGTCTTACAACAGAGCAATGGGAAGCTAGATCACTAAAATTAAAATCAGTCCTCTCAAAACCCTCATATTTAATTAGTATAAAAACACAAAACACTGAGGGATGTGCAGCATTATCAATAAAACAAAGCAAAATTTAAAAAAAATCCACACAGAAACTAACAGCATTATTGCATGCATAATATATGTGAAAAACCATACCTCATATAGCATAAATAAAACAGGCCTAGTAGATATCCTCAGTTTGGATGCAAGTCATCTGTAAAGTGCCATCAGCAGACTGACTAATTGAATGAAACTTTGTCCATTACACCTATTCTCAACAAACTATAGTGTGATATTAAGATAAAAACAAAACAAACTAGCAGTAACACAGATTATCTTTATAAGTCATTTATATTGCATTTCAGAAATATACATTTGCAACCTTCTGGAAAATTATTTGCCCAATAAAACAGAAAAAAACAATGACTAACATTGTAAAAATAATCGGGAAAGACTAGACTGTACATTTCTTGATACCATTTCAATAATCTACAAATATATATCTAACTGGTAATTAATAGAAATTCTACTCAACATGTGGTTATATATATGTAACACTACAATGTAAATGAACACATGTATAAATATACCATACACCCACAAGAATAAAAATCAGGTGATTTTTTTTTTTATATTAAAGCTCAGTGAGTTCGGTGTTTATAGAAATTAATGCTGAAAAAAACAAAGGGCTCGCTGCATGGTCAGTATGAAAATGACTGTATTCCATATCCTTAAGATTGCAGATGAATTAAAAAAAATTGTGAATTCTAACATAGGATGACCCTTCACATTGTTTAGTAACAAAAATATTATAGAGTCTGCATCATCGTAAGCTGACATACTGCATACTCCATGTGTTTCTTAAAGATCTCATACGAGGTGAGCACAGGAAGCACAATGTGGTTGCAGCTAGGGTGGCGTTCAGGAAACACACCTACAGAGATCTGTGGGTGTAGAAATGAAAGACTGGGGGCAGGATTAAATCCTACTGCAGGGACCGCATCTGCTGAAGTAGAAAAAATGAGGATATCCTCTAATGTTGTTGCACACCTGCCCTCTGAAAGACAATAAGTCAACATGGGCTATTAAAAAACAAGACCTTGACATCAAACATACTTGTTTCATACGGGAAGGAGTCATTGAAGGAATTTAAAGGGGCTCCATTATGCTTTTCAGTTTTCCCCTGTCCCCTGTAGTGTGTCAAATAGCTTTATATGCATGTAAATGGTCTGCAGAGTTTTAAGGCCCAAAAGTACATACACCAAAAGGAGTAACTCATCAGAACTACAGAAAACACACTTTTCTAATCTTTTCTAACACTGGGTTCACTGGAGGTGAGGCTAAAAGCTCAAATCTGTATATTTCACTGTTTATAAACAGAGTGAATAGAGATGTACAGTATGAAAAAGAATGATTTGTAATGCTGAAGCATATAAATCTATTCCAGTACACCACAAAATAAAATTATGAACAGTGAAAATTAGTATAATAGGGCCTTGAAATTAGAACATCTAAAACGTTTCATATATCGTACCTTCACATTCATGCAAGTACTGCCTCCAGAAACCCACTACTGTTCTTTCTTTCTTTTTCTTCTCCTCATTAACAGAGAACTGGACAGAGAAAAGGCTATCCATTGTACCAGCTGACATCTTTTCAGGTGAGGAGCAAAACAGATCACAGAACGGTCCAGGGAACATTTGGATTTGTTCAAAGAGACCCAAAGTATTCAGACCCTCACGAAATCTAAAACACAAAATAAAATCGTTAGCATTATGTGAATCAAGCAGCTTCTAGGCTTGGGCAGTATGACAGTATCATGGCTTTGATATTTAGAAATTCAAAGGCATTACTTTTAATACTGTCAAAAATATAGACACTTCTCTTTCTATTAAACAGATACGGAGATGCTATATTGAGACAATGTTTTGTACTGCATGAAATAAAAAATAAAATTAAAAAGTCCAAGAATGCATAAGTAAAGGTTCATACCACAAAAACGAAATATGCCATGTACACACTGTAAACTGTTGGAGTATGTGTGGCATACGTGAAACCTAGTGTGGATGTGGCTGCAAATCGGCCAATGACAGAGGTGTCAAACAATCTTTTCAATTAGTTGTCTCCTCGTTCCCCTAGTGCTCAACTTCCACAATGATGGGCCCATCTAGGCTCTCTTTGACTCTAGAGTTTACAGTAGCCTACATGATTTACATTTTTTCAAAATACAGTCCAATACTGTATACCAGTGTGAAATGTGTAGAAGGTGTGACAATATGTGACGAAAAACAGACACCGCCCAAGCCTAATCGTTTCCTACCTTGAGCACCTCAAAGTTCAAATTCAAAAGAACATCAGCTTCCCAAGAAAACCTTCATCTTGATGAATACAGTGATCGCAGATGAATGGTAACAGGATTAAATTTAAAATCTTCTCATTGTATTTTTACAGATTCACCACCTTCAGTAGTTTTACTCCAAAAAAACATGAAAAAATTCTCAGATGATCTGAATGAATAAAACTGATATTTCTCCATTACAATTAAACACACATTTAGAAAATATCTTTTGTACTAACCTTTGAAGTGGCAATTGCATTCTTGTTATAAAATGAAAGGTCACAATATCATCCACTAGCTGCTGTTTGTCAGAAAGGCAATTCATTTGTCTCAAACATCCAGCTACTTTCAGATATTCTGTTGAGGAACTGACTGCCTCTTTTAATTCCTTTAAAGATCGGGCATCTCTTATCTGGGGAGAAATGTGGACATTTTTAAATAAATTTAAATAAATCACAAGTATGCCGATTTCAAACAGATAAATATCAGAACTGATGCACTGCAGACTTGTTTTGCATACCTTCTTCACTTTTTCTGCTAAAACGTTGTCCACCATGTCTCTCACTGTCAGGGGGCTATCGCTGGGAAAGTTGAAAAGGCATTTGTACAAAGCTCTAGAGAAGAACCTTGGTGGTGGTCCCCCATGGACAAGACTTAGAGCCAGAGTACATCCTGCATCAAAGTACAGGTCATCTCGTAGAGCTGCAGAGAGAATAAGCAAAGCAAAGTTGAACACAACCTATTGAAACAGTCCTCCAAATCTTAGCTAGTCAGAAATGTGACAATCAAATAAATTAGACATAAGCATTCACCCAAAGTGGGGGTGAGCACTGACTAGACCTGAGTTCATCAAATCAGCTTTTCAGATGAATACTGGTCATAACTAACAAGACTGAGCTTGAATGTAAACATGCTTGTTGTACAATTTTATGCACACTAGAAAAGTATTCCTATTGAGTTGAATTGCTGTCAACTCAAAATGCTAAACCAGTATCTTGTTACAGCAGAGATCACCTCTTGTCATAGCTATTAAGCTAGAAACACAAAAATGGTCAATGTGCATCTGAAAAAAAATCCTGACTTGGTTTTTTGTAAAAATAAAATAAAATCCCGTTATAGTGGACTTAATGGAATTTTGCTTATAACAGACAAACAATTTGGTCCTCAGGGCCGCTTTAAGCTGTAGTTTTGTTCAGCTATAATGGACATGCAGGCTCCGCCTACAAGCTGGTGATATCCAGCACAGATACGTAGTCAGGATTATTAATAGTCACACATCTGGTCAGGTAAAGTTGGATTACTATATGTACAATATAATAGTCTATACCACAAATGTGTCTGCTGGGGTGTGGCATGAGTAAATGTGTCCTGTAGTTGTGTTCTGGGCATACAGCAACTCTGAACATAACAGACTGTTTTGCCAGGTCCCTTGAAGCCCGTTATAACGAGATTTTACTGTAGGAATGTCGGAAAAGTGAGTATTGAATATTTGCCATGGTCACTCAATGTACAAGCCATTTCGAGACTTTGGAAAAGCTCATTTGTAAAGTCAGGTGGTAAAGTCTGTTGGAGATCCATGAGCCTGAACCTGCCCCGTATTAAGTAAAATTCTGTAAAAATATTTTCAAAGTCATGAAGAAAAAGCATAAATTAACAAGATGGATTTCAGAATTTCATGAATCATTACTGAATCAGCAAAAACCAGTATTATGATTACTCATGAAATTGATATTGTTCTCTCCCTTAATAAAGACATTAAGTTACTTTTGCCCCCCGCCCCCCCAAAAAAAAGTATAGCAATATTTTACCTTGAGAATCCAAAGCTAAGTTTTTCTTGTTTTCAGGACCCTGAAAGACTGACAAGTTTTGCAAGTCCTGCACCAGAAGCCTTAAAAACCGGCGTAAGTTCCCAGAACCTACATCCTCGCTGTGCAGTTTATCTCCAGGAAAAGTCACAGTCATGGTGTGGTGTGGGTCAAAGTCATTCTGTCTCAAAATCTGTTGGGCAGCCTTTAAAACTCCATCTTTTTTTATCTCAACCAAAGTGAAATTGAGTGGTGATATTTTTTTGGACAGACAGTGCAAGATCTCCTGAGGTGAATTCATCTGAAAAGAGGATCTGTTGGGAGGAAATAAATAAATAAATATACCAAAAAGCATGCTATGCTACTCATACTGCAGACACACATGAAAGCAATACTAAAACATGGGAGTTCTTTTAAAATGAGGCCATACATACTTTTTACAAATTATGGCAGAATGGAGAGAAGATTGTTGTCTTTTCAGCAGTCTTTTCTTCTCCTGTTCCCCTGATGTTGGAGATTTTATATGCTGACAGACAACACCTATAAAAAAAATTTAGAAAAAGAAAAATCACCAAATGTAATTGCAAGGTTTCTCAATCCTATCAGAAGTACGAAATTTCCAAGGTAAAATACTGTAATCAATTATATCACCCAAGATAATGTGATTAATCTTAAGTTTAGAGCCTATTCAAGACCACATATTTCCTATCCTATCCATCCATCCTCTACTTTCCTACATAAAGGTACTCAAGCAATATTTTGAAGATTGATGAGCTTCTACCCTGCAGCTAAAACCATTTTAGACTTGCATCTATATGAATGAAACAAATCCAGTGGTAATCCAAAAATCTTGGAAATCAGACAGGAAATACACTCACCTAAAGGATTATTAGGAACACCATACTAATACGGTGTTTGACCCCCTTTCGCCTTCAGAACTGCCTTAATTCTACGTGGCATTGATTCAACAAGGTGCTGAAAGCATTCTTTAGAAATGTTGGCCCATATTGATAGGATAGCATCTTGCAGTTAATGGAGATTTGTGGGATGCACATCCAGGGCACGAAGCTCCCGTTCCACCACATCCCAAAGATGCTCTATTGGGTTGAGATCTGGTGACTGTGGGGGCCATTTTAGTACAGTGAACTCATTGTCATGTTCAAGAAACCAATTTGAAATGATTCGAGCATTATCCTGCTGGAAGTAGCCGTCAGAGGATGGGTACATGGTGGTCATAAAGGGATGGACATGGTCAGAAACAATGCTCAGGTAGGCCGTGGCATTTAAACGATGCCCAATTGGCACTAAGGGGCCTAAAGTGTGCCAAGAAAACATCCCCCACACCATTACACCACCACCACCAGCCTGCACAGTGGTAACAAGGCATGATGGATCCATGTTCTCATTCTGTTTACGCCAAATTCTGACTCTACCATTTGAATGTCTCAACAGAAATCGAGACTCATCAGACCAGGCAACATTTTTCCAGTCTTCAACTGTCCAATTTTGGTGAGCTCGTGCAAATTGTAGCCTCTTTTTCCTATTTGTAGTGGAGATGAGTGGTACCCGGTGGGATCTTCCGCTGTTGTAGCCCATCCGCCTCAAGGTTGTGCGTGTTGTGGCTTCACAAATGCTTTGCTGCATACCTCGGTTGTAACGAGTGGTTATTTCAGTCAAAGTTGCTCTTCTATCAGCTTGAATCAGTCGGCCCATTCTCCTCTGACCTCTAGCATCAACAAGGCATTTTCGCCCACAGGACTGCCGCATACTGGATGTTTTTCCCTTTGCACACCATTCTTTGTAAACCCTAGAAATGGTTGTGCGTGAAAATCCCAGTAACTGAGCAGATTGTGAAATACGCAGACCGGCCCATCTGGCACCAACAACCATGCCACGCTCAAAATTGCTTAAATCACCTTTCTTTCCCATTCTGACATTCAGTTTGGAGTTCAGGAGATTGTCTTGACCAGGACCACACCCCTAAATGCATTGAAGCAACTGCCATGTGATTGGTTGATTAGATAATTGCATTAATGAGAAATTGAACAGGTCTTCCTAATATGACTTTGGTGATGGTCAACCATTTCTACATTGCAGGGGTTAGGACAGCAGGGCCCCAACAATCTAGAAAAACTGTGTAAATTCTTTGGCCCCCTTGGAGAGTGAAGAATTTTGAATTTTAGTACAGTTTATGGTACAAAAAGTTACGAGAACCACAACATACAAAGATCACTGCGAGATATCGCAAGAGGCTGCTGTAAACACACTTGGTGTCCTCCAAACTAGCACTGTACATACTTTTTATGCATTTATGAGTTATAGTCTGCTTGCCTTCATGTCCCATCTGCATCTTTTGCAAAACTTCCATAAACTCCCTAAAATAACTTAATTTATGCCAACCCCGCCATATATCAATACTGCAACGGGAAAAGTCAAGATGGAGAGTCGACTATAGTTAATGTAGCCAATGACATTGCCCATCATATGAGATGTGCCATGTGCCAGTAAATCTAAGGGTAAGGGAGTGTGTTTCATGATGAACAATACATGGTATAACCCCAAGAATGTTACATACATCTTTCACTCCTGTTCCCCTTGCTTGGAATATCTCTCGATTGTGTATCACCCTTTCCATTTTGAAAATGCACTTTTGCACACATTTCTCTGCGCTGCACACTACCATTGATGACAATGAAAAATGGATACAAACACATTCCAAAGTGTTTTTACTACCTCTTTTTACCCACAAACACTAGGGACAATCATAAATCATACTCATGCCTCACATTGAGTCGTGTGCACTTTCGCAAATTCATTATCAAGTGACAATGACAATAAAGATTATCTTATCTTAAACAGATAATACAACACAACATTAAAAACGTATAAAGGCAAACAAGAATGTGGACAAACTTTAGATGAAAATGCATGCGAAAACATGAAAAAACACAGTACAACGCATTGTGCTTTTCGGTTTCCCAAGTGTGAACATACTCTCAATGGAGATTCAATTTTATGGCTTTAATGATGAGTGTATTTAGCAGCTACAAGAACAAAAGATATTAAAAAGCTCTCCATACTACTGGAAATTTAATAAACATGAATAGACAAAATGGTGGTTTTGCGTATTCTGGTGGTTTAGAATAACGCCTGTGTGTTCTCTTCTACTAGCATTGTGCTAGTACCACCATGGTATACCATTGCACTTTGCAGTGTAAAACCACCATTTTGTTTCGTGATAATTTGAACTATTCCCATAGTTATGTGGTGATATTAAAGCAGAACATTTATTATAATGAATTGAAGTGTTTTAGAAATCATAAAGGTAGTTTTCTTAAAAGAAACTATGCGTCGATTTAAAATATTGATGTTGACCCATTTTCAGCGCTGACATCGACTAATCGCAGCAGCCCTACAACTTTTACTGTTTACTACTCTTCTCCAATTTCAGGAACCTGGGCCTGAATGCACCCCTCTGTGATAAGGTCCTAGGTCAGGGGTGGCCAATCTTATCCACAAAGGGCCGGGTGTGTATGCAGGTTTTTGGAATAACCTGTTGGTCAGCTGTTCAAACCCAGATATGAGGACTCTTCAGCCAATCAGTCCTCTAATTAGTAATCCAATTAGAGAGTTGCAGCGAAAACCCGCATACACACCAGCCCTTTGCGGATAAGATTGACCACCCCTGTCCTAGATCTTCTCATAGACAGACCCCAAGTGGTGAAGATGGGATCCTGTACTTCAGGTCCCATCACCCTCAATATCGGTGCCCCCCCAGTTTGCTTAATTTACTTTTACAATTCCTCTGTATCAAAATATTAATTGCTGCAAAAATAAATGGTAACCTTATCATTTAACCACATCATCTGAGATAACATAGTACATATTAACCATATAATATAGATTTTTTTGTGAAAATATTGTGCGTTCTGTGTAGGGCTGAGGGATATTTGACGTTTTTGCAACGTTTAAGAGTTGAAAATTATATAGCCAAACAGATCTTATCTAACAAAGTACGTCAAATAAGTTGGTGGTATGCCATTAGTTGTGCCAGCAGACACAAAGCAGTGCCGGCAATCACTTGCTTTGCTCAATACTGCTTCTGTGAAATAGAAAATATTTCCATACAGTGGAAGACTAATTTCTTTTCATGATCAGTTTGTTTTTCGCCTCTTCGCTAATTTTTGTTTAATATCTCATGACCACCACACGGCCAATGTCTGAGCCAAACAGCTAGAATGAATAGAATGATTGATTGAGGAAGAACATGGAGAGCTAATTTTTAAAATAAAAAATACTAGATAATACTAGATAATTATGAAAAGGAACCATTATTAGAATTCCAAAGCTTGCTAAATTTTCTTTCCTTTGACTGACCAAAAATGTTTTAGCGTAATATATTGTTTTGAACCCAGTACACTATTGTGGTCCTTGCGACATAATTGCATGTACATGAAATGCAATGTCAACATTGAATAAGCCTGTTAGGAGTGCAGTGGGTAGCACTGTTCCTGCACACCGCTGCTTTGTGTGTGTATAACCTAATTCATACTAAACTTTTCTACATGCACTTTTTGGCTGAGCATCTTCCACTCTGCAGCTTGAATTCATACTACATTTGACTGTGGATGGTCGCAGTCAGTACATGCATTTAGCAGTGACATTCCACCAGACCAGGAGACAGCAAATGTATTGCAACAAAGAAATACAAATGTGTGACCCTGCAATGGTTGGTTGGTTCCTGCTAAGCACCAAATGCGATGAATGTCTATTATAAATGATTACTCGATAAATCATTAGATTAAAATTGGTAGATTACTCAATTATTAATGCAATTAAGACAGCCCTAGTTGATATGCTTCTTCAGAAGACAATCAATATAAAAGTAACAATCATGTCATAATTAGGAATACAACCTTTAATTGACAGATATAAAAATGTTTAAATCCACATAGATTAAGATCAAGAATCAGGTATTTGTGTGTAAGTTCACATAAGCAGATTTCTACAGGAATGGCATCTAAAACAAAACCATAAAAGTAGTGATGCACTGATAAGGAAATTGCTGGCTGATACTGATTTTAAAAACACCCAGATACCGATTTTTTGGGAGGTTCTGTTAAACAAGGGAGATTCCACCAAAATAAAGTAAAAGATAAATTGTATTCCAAAAATATGAAAAGTATTCTTTGGTAAGAAAACACCAACTCTGGCATACAAGAGTCTCAGAGCATTACAATTGTATATACAGTGGTACCTTGGAATTAGAGGTCGACTGATGTATCGGTTTTGCCGATTAATCGGCACCGATAGTTGATTCCCGGAACTATCGGTTATCTGCAAAAATCCACGCCGATAGTTTTTCCGGGTTGCGTCAGAGCTGAAGCGGCTGAGAACAGTCCGTTGTCCTTATACAGTGCGAGAGCCAACATATATATCTATGGCAAGAGCCGCCTCTATAGGCGAAAATCGCTGTAAAGCACATGCTTTTGTTTTGACACGTGATACTGTTAGTTGCAAGGAGAGCGCAAGCTGCCTGGAGAGAGCGCGGTGCACGGACAACGCTGACACTTCAAATGCACGTTTAAAACACAGACAGCGAAAAGGTATGTATACAGTACACTACAGTACATGTTTTCATCTCAATATAAAGTAATTCATTTGTTGATTAGATTCTGCATTGGAGAAAGAACAGCAGTATGTTTGTCGACAAGGCTGAGAGGACGCTAACATTAGCAATACATCAAGCAGTTAAAATAATGTGGCAAAAATACACGCAAGTCCGACCCAAATGTTTAATGTCATGATTGTTACCATCAGGAATGCGTTCGATTTCAGTTCTTTTTATCTTCAGGCACAGGGTGCGAAACTTCGAAACAGTGAATCTTTTTGCGACGCAGTGTTTTACTGATTCGGAGTTTCATAAAAGCTCTGTTGATACTTTGCTCACCTTCTCTATGTAAGATATTTGTTGTTTGAAATGAAATCATCACTATTATAGGCCTAACTTACGATGTTTTTATTAAATTTGTTATCACGTAATACAGCTCCCTTCGTATTAAAACCATTTCTTGACGTGACACTCATTATCTGGTTCTTGCCTAAAAAGACGGGTATATAATGAGCGTTAACAGATTACACAAACAGTTTGGTCAACCTCTGCCTATGGAGAGAGAAAAAAGTTTTCAAAATAGAAGCAAATATAGTGGGAGACTACACATATAATATACATTTATAAAATTATGTAACATTCATTTAATACTCTGACATTTAAAGATGACCACTTTAGGCATGACTTTGGATTTATGTGAAATGGTTAATGTCTTACAGTGACATTACATTTAACTGAGGTTAATAAATGCTTTAGATGTATTGTTTATTGTTTGTTAATTTCAACATTTACTAATATATTTTTAAATTAAGTTTTGATCATTTTCATTTTATTAACATTTCATCTTCAATATTTTAATGTTTACCTTATTTTCAGATGGCAAAGGCTTTGAAGAAAGTGCCAGTGTGGGAGTATTTCACTGAAGTATCACCAGGGAAAGCACAGTGCAATATCTGTGACAAAATCATCAGCATGGGGGCATCAACGTCCACAAGTAAAAATACCACAAACATGTGGTCTCATCTAAAGCACGTCCATCCAGAAGTCAGCGAAGAAGCAAAGAAAAAAAGGGACAAGAAAGATCCTTCTCAGCCATTAGTGTCTCAACTTTTTGAACACAAGACAGGGTGGAAGGACACAGATCCAAGGTCTCTTAAAATTGATGTAGCAATCATTGAAATGATTGCCATTGACAACCAACCATTTTCTGTGGTTTCAGATGTTGGATTCAAGAGACTCATGTTCCTTATGGAACCCAGGTACAGAATTAACAGAACAAAAATGCTTGAAGACACCTACTCAAGGGTTTTGACAAAAATCAGAAGTGAAGTGATGAAGGACAAGGCCCCATTTATGGCGTTCACAACTGACTGTTGGTCTGGAGCTACAGAGTCCCTGATGAGCCTAACTGGGCATTTCATTTCTGAGGACTGGTCGAGAAGGCAAGTGGTGCTAAATGTCAAGCCTATGACTGGATCTCACACAGCCAGTTATATTCAAGAAACCTTCCTTAACATGTTAGGAGACAAGAACTAGTAGGTCTTTAACAGGACTAGTTAAGTTTCTCCTGTTTCACAAGTTCAAATTTGTTATTTGGAGTGCGTTTTATTATTCATTTTGTATGCAACTTTTTTTTATTTATTTGGAGTGTTACTTTTTGTTTCAGTTTGAAAGCATGTCTTTAATTTACCTCAATATTTATTAATATATTCATATTTATTTCATATAGCACATTTTCATGATTCAGTACTTTTTTTTGTTTGTTTTTTGTAATAAATTTTAGTTAGGGCTGGTCCGAATACCATTTTTTGAGCTTCGAGTATTCGGTAGTGATCAACATCGAATATTCGAAGCTTCGGTGGGAGGGGGCTGAATATATTCTTATCTCTAATAAAGGCAGGAATCTCTGTGTGTGTGTGTCTGTCTGTTGCATTTTTATGTCGAGAACCGTTCATCCAACTGCTGCGGACGCAAGGGAGTGCAAAGTCGCATTTTTGTGTAATATGGATACAGGCAAGTCGCGACACTTTCAGAATGAATAAAATTTTAATAAATGACAGAACAGCACGAGCCGAAAGCCGGGTGCTACATGCGGCCCGGGCAGGGTTTATATTATTTAAGAATGAACACTGCACTATAATACAAAATAAGAGGTCTGTTAGAGCAATACTTTAAATAAGGTAGCCCAACATTTATCAATTAACGAAGTTCAACGAATTTAATAAATAAAGAACACGCCAGCAGCATACTTTCAATAAAATCACACATTTTAATTAACGAACAGTTTAAATAAAATTAAATGAATTCCCTTAATAAAAACAGAAAACAACTTGTTGTGCTGTAGTGGTAGGCGAGTTTCAAATCGCATATTTGATACACTGCCTTTGTTTTGTCTTCAGTCAATATTAAAGTACTCCCACACAACTGAGGTCTTCGGCATTTTTGTCTTCTCTCTGAGATAAAATAAATCCATGGGCGTAAATCCCGGGGGGGACGGAGGGGACATGTCCCCCCCTATCCGAGGGTTGTCCCCCCAAAAAAAATTATAAAAAAAAAATAAATAAAAATCGCACTATTGTGAAAAATATATGTATGTATACCTAAAATAATTCTGTAAGTAGAAAAAAAAACAAACGCAAAAAAATGCATTTAGAAACAGTTGAGTTCCCCCTCCCCTTCCTCACAGTGGTTTGGCCAACTGCCTGCTTTCCCAGGTCATCTCACCTACTCTACACACACGAATCAGGTGTGTGGCTGCGGCTCAATTAATGTTGAACTCCAGTAAGTAGGGTATTTTATTCATTTTAAATAAAGCGATTCTCTTTAATGTAGTTGATGCAGACTCATTCATAAATTAATTGCGGCAAAAATGCTGATTACCGATGTAATTTTCCATGAATCTGCTATATTAGCGATTAAAATATTACTTATCTAGTTAACGTTTACAATACAAAATTGTTTACAATAGCTTGTTGCATATAGTGCACTGCAACTAACACGCCAAAGCCGTTTCCCATGCATTGTTTTATTTGTGACGACTTGGCATAATGTTAACTTAACATTAACGGCCACAATTAGCATATTGTTTAGCTGCGCATTTACTAAATGAGCACTGTGCTACGTCCGAACTGACCCCACTGTATTTTTTTTGTATAATCAATATCTATTATGCATTTAAACAGTCATGTTTAAATTTTATTGTATGTTGATGGCTTGACTGTAAACAACATAAACAATGCAATAAATAGTTTTGAAGAAAAATCTGCTTTGTCATTGAACCTGAGAAAAACTTTGAAAATAACCATAATGACGCAGTCTCCATGCTACAATAATAATGATAGAAGCAAAGTTTTTCATTGTGGGGACATATCTTTATAAGTACAATTTGACTGTATTATTTGTGTCCCCTTCAAAAATTGCTCATGAGAAATTTTATATTTATTGTCCCCCCCTACTGTTAAATGAAATTTACGCCCATGAGTAAATCACGATGTTGGCGTTGCCGCAACGGCTAGTCATTTAAGCGCGAATGAGAACCGTTTCGCAGGGATCGATGTCACGTGTTTTTTTTTTTTTCCCCCCCGAATATTCGAATCTCAAAATGAAAACTCAAATGCCATCCCTCCAATCGAATATTCTGGTCCAGCCCTAATTTTAGTACTATTTTACATGGAGTGTTGTGTTTTTATTTAGTTTTTTTTTTTATCCAGTATCCATTTTAAAAACTATCGGTAAATAGCAATCTAAAAAATAAACTAATAAAATAAATAAATAAAATGAATGTGTGCATGAAAAAAATCACACATCCAAAAGCAATATACGTGAAATAAATTGCAATCCTATACTCCGAAGTGAAAGCAGACACACATGCACCACCTTCAAGTCTCACTATAATTTCCTCTAAGTTCTAGAGTTTACGCTCACTACTTTCCTCTTTGGTTTGCTGCTATCACTGCTCACCTTTTAGGGGCCATGATTACTGTATCACTAAATGTACTGTAGATAAAGCACAAAAAAAAAAAATTCACACCGAATACAGGAACACAGCTTTCCATCCATCCATCCATTATCTACCGCTATTCTGGGTTGGGTCACAGGGGCAGCAGTCTAAGCAGGAAAACCCAGACTTTCCTCTCCCCGGCCACTTCATCCAGCTCCTCTGGGAGACATAGTCTATCCAGCATGTCCTGCGTCTTCCCCGGGGCCTCCTTCTAGTGGGACATGCCCGGAGCACCTCACCAGGGAGGCATCCAGGAGGCATCCTGACCAAATGCCTGAGCCACCTCATCTGGCTCCTCTCATTGCAGAGGAACAGTGGCTCTACTCCGAGTCCCTCCCGAATGACCAAGTTTCTCACCCTATCTCTAAGGGAGAGCCCAGCCACCCTGCGGAGGAAACCCATTTCGGCCGCTTGTATTCGCGACCTCCCTCTTTTGGTCACTATCCACAGCTCATGATCATAGGTGAGGGTATGAACGTAGATCGACTGGTAAATCGAGAGCTTTGCCTTTTGGCTCAGCTCTTTCTTCACCATGGCAGACCGATGCAGCGCCCGCATCACTGCTGATGCCGCACCGATCCACCTGTCGATCTCCCGCTCCATCCTTCCTTCACTCATGAATAAGACCCCGAGATACTTAAACTCCTCCACTTGGGGAAGGACCCCCTCCCCGACCTGGAGAGAGCACTCAACCCTTTTCCGGCTGAGGACCATGGTCTCAGATTTGGAGGTACTGATTTTCATCCCAGCCGCTTCACACTCGGCTGCGAACTGCTCCAGTGAGAGCCGAAGGTCACAGTCTGATGAGGCCAACAGAACCACATCATCTGCAAAAAGCAGAGACCTAATCCTGAGGTCACCAAATCGGACACCCTCAACGCCCTGTCTGCACCTAGAAATTCTGTCCATAAAAGTTATGAACAGAATCGGTGATAAAGGGCAGTCCTGGCGGAGTTCAACCCTCACTGGAAACGAGTCCGACTTACTGCCGACAATGCAGACCAAGCTCTGACACCGGTTGTACAGGGACTGAACAGCCCTTATAAGGTAGCCTGGCACCCCGGACTCCCCGAGGGACGCGGTCGAATGCCTTCTCCAAGTCCACAAAGCACAAGTAGACTGGTTGGGTAAACTCCCACGCTCCCTCCAGGACCTTGCTGAGAGTATGGAGCTGGTCCACTATTCCACAGCCAGGGTGAAAACCACACTGCTCCTCCTGAATCCGAGGTTCGACTATCTGACGGACCCTCCTCTCTAGCACCCCTGAATAGACCTTACCAGGGAGGCTGAGGAGTGTGATCCCCCTATAGTTGGAACAAACCCTCAGGTCCCCCATCTTGAAGAGGGGGATCACCACCCCAGTCTGCCAATCCAGAGGCACAGCCCCAAATGTCCACGCGATGCTGCAGATGCGTGTCAACCAAGACAGCCAAGCAACATCCAGAGCCATGAGGAACTCCAGAAGGTCTGTTTGCCTGTGTGCCAGCCCATCAGAGATGTGACTCGATCTGATCAGTACATCTCTAATGAAAATTATTAGTTTTAAACACACACATACAGGCATGTCTATATAGTGGTTTAAACAATCAAGGTTATTCATGATAATGAATGATAACGATCAATTCAGGTGGAGGGTTTACCTGTCCTTAAGTATAAAAACCCACACAATTTTGGTTTGCTTCTTTTAATACTTTAAGTGCAATATGGGACAATCAAAATATTTCAAGAGCTGGAAAAGCTCACAAGACTGGAAATGATTACAAAAGGATTTCTGAAGACTTGAACCTCCAACAGTCCACATTCTGATAGTTTACAAATTGAAGAAATTCAGTCTTTGCTACTCTCCATACAACGCTTAAAAAATCACTAGCCCAACATCCCAGGAAAGGTTTCTTGTGGGACTACCAAAATGTTGTACCCTGCCTGAAGGGCTATCAAAAATCGTCCACCCAAGAAAAATAAAACTGCCTCCTTAATTTGCCTTTTTTGGTCGTTCGGATCTGCTATTTAGAGGATAATTTTGACCACTGAACAAACAAGCTGTCATGGTGGTCAGTCCAATAGGAAGTACACTCACCTAAAGGATTATTAGGAACACCTGTTCAATTTCTCATTAATGCAATTATCTAATCAACCAATCACATGGCAGTTGCTTCAATGCATTTAGGGGTGTGGTCCTGGTCAAGACAATCTCCTGAACTCCAAACTGAATGTCAGAATGGGAAAGAAAGGTGATTTAAGCAATTTAAGCGGTCCGAGTATTTCACAATCTGCTCAGTTACTGGGATTTTCACGCACAACCATTTCTAGGGTTTACAAAGAATGGTGTGCAAAGGGAAAAACATCCAGTATGCGGCAATCCTGTGGGTGAAAATGCCTTGTTGATGCTAGAGGTCAGAGGAGAATGGGCCGCCTGATTCAAGCTGATAGAAGAGCAACTTTGACTGAAATAACCACTCGTTACAACCGAGGTATGCAGCAAAGCATTTGTGAAGCCACAACACGCACAACCTTGAGGCGGATGGGCTACAACAGCAGAAGACCCCACCGGATACCACTCATCTCCACTACAAATAGGAAAAAGAGGCTACAATTTGCACGAGCTCACCAAAATTGGACAGTTGAAGACTGGAAAAATGTTGCCTGGTCTGATGAGTCTCGATTTCTGTTGAGACATTCAAATGGTAGAGTCAGAATTTGGCGTAAACAGAATGAGAACATGGATCCATCATGCCTTGTTACCACTGTGCAGGCTGGTGGTGGTGGTGTAATGGTGTGGGGGATGTTTTCTTGGCACACTTTAGGCCCCTTAGTGCCAATTGGGCATCGTTTAAATGCCACGGCCTACCTGAGCATTGTTTCTGACCATGTCCATCCCTTTATGACCACCATGTACCCATCCTCTGACGGCTACTTCCAGCAGGATAATGCTCGAATCATTTCAAATTGGTTTCTTGAACATGACAATGAGTTCACTGTACTAAAATGGCCCCCACAGTCACCAGATCTCAACCCAATAGAGCATCTTTGGGATGTGGTGGAACGGGAGCTTCATGCCCTTGATATGAACCCCACAAATCTCCATCAACTGCAAGATGCTATCCTATCAATATGGGCCAACATTTCTAAAGAATGCTTTCAGCACCTTGTTGAATCAATGGCACGTAGAATTAAGGCAGTTCTGAAGGCGAAAGGGGGTCAAACACCGTATTAGTATGGTGTTCCTAATAATCCTTTAGGTGAGTGTATATGGTCTTTCTATATCACGGATTTTCACCTATCGCTAATGGGTCTGGAACGTGACTTCCGCGATAGGCGGGCATCCAGACCCATTAGCGATAGGTGAAAATCCGCAATATAGAAAGACCATATACATAAACTTTTTTATAGTTTAAGCCTTAAAATACCATTCATGTTCTCATTCTGTTTATGCCAAATTCTGACTCTACCATTTGAATGTCTCAACAGAAATAGAGACACCAGGCAACATTTTTCCAGTCTTCAACTGTCCAATTTTGGTGAGCTCGTGCAAATTGTAGTCTCTTTTTCCTATTTGTAGTGGAGATGAGTGGTACCCGGTGGGGTCTTCTGCTGTTGTAGCCCATCCGCCTCAAGGTTGTGCGTGTTGTGGCTTCACATAAACTTAATTATAGTTATAGTAAAATACATAAACTTTTTTATAGTTTAAGCCTTAAAATATATAGTCAGGGTTCCCGCTGCCGCTCGTCACTTTCGTCATTGACGAAAACGGAACCCATGGTGGCGAAGAAAAATGGCATCAAATCGTCACTCTGGCGAATTCAATTTTCAAATGACGAATTTTGAATTTTTGAAAAGTCGAATTTCATTTTTTCCCAATTTTCTACCGTAGCACCCGTAGCGCCTAATCAAAACTGTCCCGGCGCCCCGGACACACGATCGTCGATCATCCATGTCAAATGAGCATGGGCCGTTCTAAAAGTAGCAAATGTTATCGATCGGTGTGGGGACAATCTAAAACGCTTAATGTGAAAACGCTTAATGTGGTTTAATGTACCAAAATAGCGACCAATAATCACCAAATTTCGCACACACACACACACACCTGGTCATAAAGACTTTCACCTGACAAAAAATCAAAACCGAAATACAAGGATATGGACTTTATTTTACGTTAAGCGTTTTCCCCTCCATTGACGCCCATTATAAGGAAAAGTACCAAGACAGCCACCAAAAATTACTATATTTCTCACACATATATCTGGTCATAAACACTTTCACCTGACAAGAAATCTAAACCGAAATGCTAAGAATAAGGACATTATACTACGTTAAGCGTTTTCCCCTCCATTGATGCCCATTATAAGGAAAAGGCTTAATGTAAAATAAAGTCCATATTCCTTGTATTTCGGTTTAGATTTTTTGACAGGTGAAAGTGTTTATGACCAGATATATGTGTGAGAAATTTGGTGATTTTTGGTGGCTGTCTTGGTACTTTAAGTTACATTAAGCATTTTCCTTATAATGGGCGTCAATGGAGGGGAAAACGCTTAACGTAAAATAAAATCCATATTCCTTGTATTTCGGTTTTGATTTTTTGTCAGGTGAAAGTCTTTATGATGACCAGATGTGTGTGTGCGAAATTTGGTGATTATTGGTCGCTATTTTGGTACATTAAACCACATTAAGCGTTTTCACATTAAGCATTTTAGAATGTCCCTCTCAAAGGTACTATGAAACACCGGGAAAGTATTAGCTTACCTTATATATATAGTAATTAGAACATAATTTCCGAAATGCGTACTATACAACATGTTTTCAGCACGCCAGCACGCAAATTTTTACACAGTATTCACGATTCTCCCAACCTTATCAAGTAGACTCGTGACTTGCCCATGCCGTTAGTTGACCAATCACAGTGTGATTGTCAGAAGAGATGTATATTCAGTGAGTTTAATGATTAATTTATTAAGAAGCGGTGAGAGAGTGACTAAAAAAAACGGATGCTGAAAAAAAGTGAAGAATTTGATTAGTGGAAGCAAAAATACAAAGAAAAGTGAAGAATTGAAATCAAACTCCAGGGGGAACCCTGTATAGTGATCCCCCACCTATCGCGAAAGTTATGTTCCAGACCCATCAGCGATAGGTGAAAATCCGCGATATAGAAAGACCATATACATAAACTTTTTTATAATTTAAGCCTTAAAATATATAGTGATCCCCGCCTATCGCGGAAGTTACGTTCCAGACCCATCAGCGATAGGTGAAAATCTGCGATATAGAAAGACCGTATACATAAACTATAATTGCAATTCTGTGTTATTAATAATCGTATATCAGAACTGTAATACGTAATACACCTTACATATGCCATGAGGTACCAAACTGTTTAATAAAAGCTGGATGGAACTTGAGAAAAAAATAATTGTGCTCTTTTTCCGAATTAACGAGATACGGTTTTCATGTAAAAAAAAAAATATATGCATGGTCTGTTTTTCTGAATTAACCTCAAAAACTCTCATTTCGCCTACTTTAGAGCTCAATTTCACTGCAACAATATCACACCTTAGATTAATCCAGTTTTATTTTGGTCTGAGTTAGAAACACTGGGAAATACTCGCAGCTTTAAGTAACATAGATGGCATTGTTATTAGTTTGTCGACTTTGGGCAGGTTTTGCGGTTGTTCAGATGGAAAGCCCATTCTGATCTGCAGAACATTGTAGTGTTTCTCCAGAATCAGTTGGAACAATATGGCATGCTTCACGGATACAAGATGATGTATCTGAAATGCATTCAGGCTGGCCATGTGGTGAGTCAAGAGACAATCAGACCATGTATTGTTTTAATGAAAACTGTATCTGTGTCTGCACTGTGACACACCCCCATTCGCCATTTTGAGTGTATCGCGGATGTTTCCACATTTGGTTAACAAACTTACTGTTTCATATTCAGTGTTTTTTTCTCTACAAAAATGTAACGTTTTATGGAACTTTATCAGTAATTTTAGTTAATAATTTTCATTACCAAAACACACCAGCCATTTAGGTGTTTAAGAATGGAAAAAACACCACAAAAATGTCATTGGACATAACTTTATTGGTAATGTTTAAAATAAAATATAAGCGGCAAGCAGGACACAGGCTCGGTATACAACGAGTTTATATAGATCCTTCCAGGCGTCATGTAAAACGTTAGAAACCGTACTTGCAAATATTTCTATACTTAAACAATAGTTGAGCATTGGTTTTACAGGGCACAGCACACAGTGACAACCTTATCCAGCATTGCGGCTTATAATCAGTGTTGGGTGTAATATTACATTTTTCAGTAACTAGTAGTGTAAGGCATTACTCGTCTAAAAATGGTAATATTATTACAGTTTTCCCGAGCTAGTTACTTGCGTTACATTTGCCAGTAGCACCTTCATCACACACAAGGCACACAACACAGAGAATAGAAGGGAATGGAACAGTGATTGGTCTGGGTTTGGCACGAGGTATCATTTACCATCACCGATTGATCGACACCCGGCAGCCGGCAGCAGAGCGGCACCCGCAAAGACAGATGGGGAAAAATGGAAGCGTCAACAACGGCAAGCTCTTTTTCAGAGGAAGATTCCCAGCAACAGAAAGCTAGTTTCGACGGGTGGAGATTGTCATTATTTTGAATATGTTCAACGGAAGGAAAATAACTTGACGGTGAAGTGCACACTCTGCCCGGGGAGAAAGCTGCTCTCCACCGCTTGTAACTCTACCTCCAACTTGAAGAAGCACCTGGCGACAGCACAGACACATCAAGCTCGTTGCGAAGCGACAGAGTGACATGAACGAGCAGCCCCACAAGCAGCAAAAACTTTCATTTGAACATAAAGTACTACCAACATCAAAATCCGAGATAAATAAGCTTGTTGCCTCGTACGTAGTAGAAGAAATGTTACCTCTTTCTACCGTCGAATCGCTGTCTTTTCGAAAGATAATCTGAAAAATACCGATAGCAGGGACAGACCAGCCGTTTTCCGACAGGAAAACCTTCACAATGTACCTAGATAAATGTTACTAAATGTAACTAGTAATATAACTAGTTACTTTCTCCAGGGAGTAATAAAGTAAAGTAAGGCATTACTATTTTTGAGAGTAATATGTAATATGTAATATATTACTTTTTTGAGTAACTAGCCCCAACACTGCTTATAATCCATGCACACGAATATACATGTACATGCACTGATACACGTATCATTACAGTTTTGCTGTTTACTTGTCTTTAAAAAGCATTCACTCTGTAACACTACTTTAACGCGAGCATATTAATCTATTTCTGCTGCCCTCCTTGCTAGCGTAGGTTAACCAATGTGAAAATACCCACTTTAGAACACAAAAAATGCAAATTGAGTAATATTACTCAAACAAAAAAGAACATCTTAATTGCCTTTATGAAAATGCCGAGAGCAAACACGCATGAAGAGAGATATCGTGTTGAAAGTGATCTCCTTCCGTCTCATTGCTGCAACCAAGGCCACCTGACACCTCTTCGTTACCTCCTGTACCTGCTGTCCATATCCTGTTTTCCAAGTGGGAAACCAAAAAAATCGCATGTTGTAGTCCACCTTTTTGCCATTTCTACCATGTGACTTAGTATGACAGCCTTTCACATAGTGTCCCATTTTACAAGAAATAATGCCGGACGCAAATGCTCACTCTTGCGTTGTATACAAGCAAAATGGCGATTTGACCCACAAAGCACTGCGGCTATAGCGAGTGTGACGTCGGCTGACAAAGACCAATTCAGAAAAACGGAGCATTTTTATTTTTACGTGAAAACAGTATCTCGTTAATTCATAAAAACAGAGCTTTTTTTTTTTTTTTTTTTTTTACATGAAAACAGTACCTCGTTAATTCATAAAAACAGCAGAATTATTTTCTCAAGTGAACGCATTACACTTCCGTAAGAAACAGCTGATAAACACTGGGGATCCACACGGGAGGAGTGGACGAGCGGGGTAGGACATACTGCACTTTTAATCAGATTTTTTTAGATTTTCTAAGCAATTTTTATTCAAATAAGTTTTTTTCATCTCTATATTGCTTTTTTTGTCTTGGTTGAACTTTTTTAAAATCTTGTTTTTATAAAGCACATTAAAAAAACCCTGTGTATGATAATAAAAACTTGCCTTGCCTTACCATAAGGAGACCGAGAAACGTTCTCCTCAAGACCACATGAACAAGTAAAAACTATAGACATTAGGGGTGGCACGGTTCACAAAACCCACGGTTCGGTTTGTATCACGGTTTTAGGGTCACGGTTTTCGGTTCTGTACGGTTCTTGTTATTTTTTCTTTTAATCTTTAACACTCCAGAAATGTACTTCAGCATATGATATATAGCTTAATTATTCACAATTTAGGATACAGTATTAAAAAAAGTTATATCATGTAATCATGCATAAACTGAATTTGACTTGACTTAAAGCACATTATTAAAATTATTAAACATTATTAATCCCAGAACAGTAATAAAATAAAAGTCTTGCCTTAACATAAATGCTAAAACAATAGATCGCTTTAATCGCTATTACAGTTGGGTATGGGCACGCGGTCTTATTTAGAAAACATACAAAAAGAAAGGCATATAATGTTTAATCATTCGTTTTGTATTTGTCCGGTCCACGGGGTTAATTTAATTGGGGATCGTTAAAATGATAGATCACCTATCTTGATTAAGCCTGATTCGGTTCGTTTTATATATATATATATATATATAACGAACCGAAATGAAAAAAATTGGTATTAATTATATTGAATGTTCTTGAGTAATCGATAAAATCAGTTTCTGTGTATGTACAAGACATCAACCTGTAATAGTGCAAAATATGTCCAGTTGATATGTCTAGTATGATGATCTGGCAATAGCCTAGCTGTAGGTCTGTGTGGTCAGACACTGTGCAATAAACAGAATTTTTAGGAACATGGCAAATGTTCACATTGCAGCATGGAAGCAGGCTCACTGTTACAACGCTGACCGGGGAAGCAGAGGCGAGGAGACCTAGGATCGGGGGAATGCGGGGTTTAATGAGCAAAAGGAACACAGACGAGCGGTAAAGCAGAATTACAATATAATGACCGGACTGGAGAAAGAAACGGAAACGCGGACTAAATACAATGGAGTAATGACAAATTTGACAACAATCAGGAACAGCTGGTAAACACGGGGAATCCACACAGGGTTAACGAGGGGGCGTGGCACACGGAAAGCGCGGACAATCGAGGCATGACACTCACTGGAGTGCTTTGTCACAGATAACTTAATTTTCTTTAACAAAGTGCCTAACCTCACATTAAATAAAGTCACACAACAAAGGCGCATAACAGTGTTCAGATGTTGTGTTATCGGTTGGCTGAAATTTAAACGTTTTCTTCAGAGACAGGGTGGTAACGCCGAAAACACGAGCTAAACGCAGCAAACGAAAGGCTACCGGAAATTACTTAGCTGGCTGAACTTTTACCGGAACTACGTCACACCGCTCTGTGCATATAGCCTATTCTTTCGCGCGAAAGCGAAACATACTGACGTCACATACGGGGCACGAGGCTACATTGCGCATGTCATGAACCGTCGAACCGTGCCACGCATGCATGCTCCGAACCGAGACAAGCGAACCGAACGGTTCGGTTTTTTTTCATGAACCGTGCCATCCCTAATAGACATTCACAAGGTAACTCCATGAAAAGCTCTGTAAAAGTAGAAATGTGTTTATTTTATAAGATAACGTGAGCCAACTGGCTAGTAGTTGCCTTTTAACTGAAAAAATTCACTCCAGTCACCAGAGAAAAAAAGTTACTAACGCACTACATCAAAACATTTACATTGCAATAATGTATGGCATGAAATAAACTTAACTATATCATTCAGTAATACAAATAATAAAACAACATACCGTTCACATTGGCCTCAAGAACTAAGTTAGCGCTTGATTCCCCTGCACTTCCTGTTGTGGCTGAGCATGCACCTGACGCCAGTGACTGAAAGTGCACGTTCTGCAGCCAGACCCTTCTCAAACTGTTTGCCTAGCTGCAGTGATCATGCAATGGGATTTGTAGTTTTATTACCACGCAGACACCGGTGCAGACCAGAAAACACAACCAATGGATTAGTTTTACAGCGTTTTACTATTTTATTTTCCGCGGATAATGCTTTTTGGGAATGAACGTAAGAATGAGGTAAGAATTTTAAGACTTGGGTAAATTAAATTTAAGACCTAGGATGAAAATCTGGGCATTTTAAATACATTTTAAGGCCTTAAATTTAACTTTATGAATTTTAGACTTTTTAAGACCCCGCGGGAAACCTGTAACTACACTGATGTTGAGATGTATAACACTACACACTCTTGGCTAATACAACAGAATTTAAACAGGGAACATGGGTTAACAGAATAGATTTAGAGACTCAATGATTTTGAACACATCTTGCATTTACTTAACTTCTTGAATAAAAAATGATACATTATGAAAAAGTATTCAAAGTCCCGTTTCCCTCGCTCGGACTAGGGTCACCGGGGCCCCACCCTGAAGCCAGGCCTGGAGGAGGGGCCCATTGGCGAGCGCCTGGTGGCCGGGCCTTGGCCCGTGGGGCCCGGCCGGGCACAGCCCGAAAGAGGCACGCGGGACTGTCCCCAGGTGGGCCCACCACCCGCAGGGGGAATGTCATGGGTTTGGTGCTTTGTGGATCGGGTGGCGGCCAAGGGAGGCCCTGGCGGTCCGATCCCCGGCTGACAAAACTGGCTTTCGGGACATGGAATGTCACCTCTCTGGTGGGGAAGGAGCCTGAGCTTGTGCGTGAGGTTGAGAGGTATCGACTAGATATAGTCGGGCTCACCTCAACACATAGCTTGGGTTCTGGAACCAATCTCCTGGAGAGGGGCTGGACGCTCTCTTATTCTGGAATTGCGGCGGGTGAGCGACGCCGGGCTGGGGATATTGTTGGCCCCACAGCTCGGTGCATTAACAACGGAGTTTACCCCGGTGAACGAGAGGGCTGTTTCCCTGCGCCTTCGGGTCGGGGATAGGTCTCTGACTGTCATCTGCGATTATGCGCCGAATGTCAGGTCAGAGTACCCGGCCTTCTTGGATTCCCTTAGCGGTATGCTATTTGGCGTGCCGCGGGGGGATTCCATCGTTTTGCTGGGGGACTTCAACGCTAACGTGGGCAATGACAGTGTGACCTGGAAGGGGGTGATTGGGAGGAACGGCCTCCCTGATCTGAATCCGAGTGGTGTTCTGTTATTGGACTTCTATGCAATGCATGGTTTGTCCATAACGAACACCATGTTCGAGTATAAGGGTGTCCATAAGTGGACATGGTACGAACATGCCCGGGGCTACAGGTCGATGATCGATTTCATAATCGTATCATCTGATCTGCGGCCTTCTGTCTTGGACACTCGGGTAAAGAGAGGGGCAGAGCTGTCAACTGATCACCACCTGGTGATGAGTTGGCTTAGGTGGCGGGTGAGGAAGCCAGTCAGACCTGGTAGGCCCAAGCGCATAGTAAGGGTCTGCTGGGAACGTCTGGCAGAGGCTCCTGTTCGCCAGAGCTTTAACTCGTGCCTCCGGCAGAATTCCAACTGCATACCGGGGGAGGTTGGGGACATTGAGTCTGAATGGACACTGTTCCGGACCTCCATTGTGGAAGCGGCCGTACGGAGCTGTGGCTGCAGGGTGGTCGGTGCCAGTCGTGGCGGTAACCCCCGTAGCCAATAAGAACAATACAAACGAGAGGAGGCCATTCGGCCCATTGAGCTCGCTTGGGGAGAACTTAACTAATAGCTCAGAGTTGTTAAAATCTTATCTAGCTCTGATTTAAAGGAACCCAAGGATTCAGCTTGCACTACGTTATCAGGAAGACTATTCCATACTCTGACTACACGCTGTGTAAAGAAGTGCTTCCTTAAATCCAGTTTGAAATGTTCTCCCGCTAATTTCCACCTATGGCCACGAGTTCTTGTATTTGAACTAATGCTGAAGTAACTATTCGGTTGAACAGCATCCAAACCTGTTAGAATCTTATAGACCTGGATCATGTCCCCCCTCAGTCTCCTTTGCTTGAGGCTGAACAGATTTAGCTCAAATAACCTTTCCTCGTATGACATTCCTCTAAGACCAGGAATCATTCTTGTGGCCCTACGCTGCACCTTTTCTAAGGCCGCAATGTCCTTTTTAAGATATGGTGACCAAACCTGCACACAATATTCTAGGTGAGGTCTCACCAAGGAATTGTATAATCTTAGCATTACCTCCCTTGACTTAAACTCCACACACCTGGAGATATACCCCAACATCCTATTGGCCTTTTTAATTGCTTCCCCGCACTGGCGAGAATGAGACATGGAAGCATCAACATACACACCAAGGTCTTTCTCATAATCAGCTACCTTTATTTCAGTAGGTCCCATAAAATACCTGTACTTCATATTTCTGCTTCCTACATGGAGTACCTTACATTTGTCTATGTTAAATTTCATCTGCCAGGTGTCAGCCCAGTCACTAATTAAACACCAGAGGTGAGGGGGGCCGTGAAGCTGAAGGAGGCTTACCGGGAATTATTAGCCTGGTGGTCTTCAGAGGCAGCTGACGGGTACCGGCAGGCCAGGTGGAACGCAGCACGGGCGGTCGCAGAAGCAAAAACCCGGGCGTGGGAGAAGTTCGGTAAGGCCATGGAAAGTGACTTTCGGTCGGCCTCAAAAAGGTTCTGGCAAACCATCCGGAGTATCAGGAGGGGGAAGCAGCTCCTGGTTCCTACTATTTATAGTGGAAGGGGGGGGGGTGCTGTTGACCTCAGCTGGGGACATCACCCAGAGGTGGAAGGAATACTTTGAGGAGCTCCTCAACCCTGCCTCAGATACATCTGCGCACACTGCCTTTGAGACATCTGAGGGCACAGAGCCCGAGGGTGCTGGGGGGGCTTGCACATCACTGGGGCTGAGGTGGCCAGGGTGGTTAAAGAGCTCCGTGGTGGCCGGGCCCCAGGGGTGGACGAGATCCGGCCAGAGTACCTGAAGGCTCTGGATGTTGTGGGGCTGTTGTGGCTGACACGCCTTCTCAACAGTGCGTGGAGGTCAGGGACAGTGCCGCTGGATTGACAGACCGGGGTGGTGGTCCCCTTATTTAAGAAGGGGGACCGGAGGGTGTGTTCCAACTACAGGGGGATCACACTTCTAAGCCTCCCTGGGAAAGTCAATTCCGGTGTACTGGAGAGGAGGGTGAGATCGATAGTCGAATCTCGGATTCAGGAGGAACAATGTGGTTTTTGTCCTGGCCGTGGAACACTGGACCAGCTTTATACCCTTGCAAGAGTACTGGAGGGGGCCTGGGAGTTTACCTATCCAGTCTACATGTGTTTTGTGGATTTGGAAAAGGCTTACGACCGGGTTCCCCGAGGTGCTCTGTGGGGGGTGCTTCGGGAGTATGGGGTCCAGGGTCCGCTGTTGTGGGCGATTCGGTCCCTGTATGAACGGAGCAGAAGCTTGGTCCGCATTGCCGGTAATAAGTCGGACGTGTTCCCAGTGCGGGTTGGGCTCCGCCAGGGCTGCCCTTTGTCATCGGTCCTGTTTATAATATTTATGCACAGGATTTCTAGGCGCAGCCAGGGTGTTGAGGGTGTCCAGTTTGGTGGCCTCAGGATTGCCTCGCTGCTTTTTGCAGATGATGTCGTCCTGTTGGCTTCATCTGCTGGGGATCTCCAGCATGCACTGGGGCGGTTCGCAGCCGAGTGCGAAGCGGCAGGGATGAGGATTAGCACCTCCAAGTCCGAGACCATGGTTCTCGGCCGGAAACGGGTGGTTTGCCCTCTTCGGGTCAGGGAAGACGTACTGCCTCAAGTGGAGGAGTTCAAGTATCTCGGGGTCATGTTCACGAGTGAGGGTAGGCGACATCGGGAGCTGGATAGACGAATCGGAGCTGCGTTTACAGTTTTGCAGGCGCTTAACCGGTCCATCGTGGCTAAGAAAGAACTGAGTCGAAAAGCAAAGCTCTCGATCTATTGGTCCATCTTCGTCCCTACCCTCACCTATGGTCATGAGCAATGGGTAATGACTGAAAGAATGAGATCGTGAATACAGGCGGCCGAAATGAGGTTTCTCCACAGGGTGTCTGGGCTTTCCCTTAGGGATAGGGTGAGAAGTTCAGATATCCGGGAGGGCCTCAGAGTAGAACCGCTGCTTCTTCACGTCGAAAGGAGCCAGTTGAGGTGGTTTGGACATCTGGTGCGAATGCCTCCTGGGCGGCTACCCGGAGAGGTTTTCCATGCATGTCCTACAGGGAGGAGGCCCCGGGGCAGACCCAGGACTCGCTGGAGGGATTATATCTCTCAGCTAGCCTGGGAACGCCTCAGTGTCCTCCCCGAGGAGCTGGTAGAGGTAGCTGGGGAGGGGGAGGTCTGGGTGTCTCTCCTGAAGCTGCTACCCCCCGCGACCGGAACCCTGGATAAGCGGCAGATAATGGATGGATGGACGAACGGACATTATATAAAATGTTCAATAAAAGAATAAAAGTTACAACAAAGTGGCATTCACTACATGAACTGGTGATGCCATTACAACCAGTGGATGGACTTGAACCTGTGATAGCAATGCAATATCAAGGCAAGTGCCTTAATTGTGTGGCTTTTTCTTCAATGAGTTTGTCTATTTGCACCAGTTCCTCTTTTTTATTCCTTTATGCTTCCTCCTGAGGGTGTTCGATTTTGTAATTAGCTGGGCCATTTTTGACCCAGTCTTCCCAGCCAACTTCTCAGCAACATTTTCAAGGATGGTACAAACATCGCTCAGGCCATTGCATTACTTTCCGAGTTCCTCCAGCTCATCCTCAGCTGCCTCTCTCTTTAGCACCTGTGCAAAACTCCCTTTTTTCCTTGCTTGCTCAAGATATAGCCTGTACTGGGACCTCACAGAGGCTGCAGAGGTGAGGAGCTCCTTGGTTAAAGACACCTTGAGAACACCACCACAGCCACTGACCTTATTACAAATCAACCTCAGTGCCTCCAGCGATTTGTCTAGGAGGTTACAAATTTCCACATCCTTGTTCACGGAGAAGCCTCTCTCCACAATGGCTTGTCCATGGGGCCGGAGTAAAAGGCTCTGGCAGAACCTTAACAGGTCACGGTAGGACGTGCTGAGCGTTGACTGCAGAAACACATCCACATGCTGCTTCAGAGGCTGAAAGGAGGGGAAGCGTTCATCTTTGCCCTTGAATGGTCACATCATCATTGATAGAGAAATGAAGATAGTAATTATTCAGGTCGTTTAAATTCATTCCAGTCAATTGCTTAACCATCCATTTGACAAAATACACAGTCATAAAAAAATTAGGACACTCATTAAATATTTAGGACTTTAAGAAATACCAACATATCAATATTTAATCTTCTTTCAAATTATATTTGTAGATAAAGGTGATGTAATTGCATCACCTATGCAAAAACAAGAAACAAATTCACTTATTTAACAAAATAAATTAACTAAGATGCCAGTTCCTACTGAGGAAAAGGTTAGGACACCCTATGCCCTAATAGCTAGTATGTCCCCCCTTGGCTGAAATAACCTCAATAAGATGTTTCCGAAACCATATATCAATCTCTGAAATCACTGGCAGAAAGTTTTCCCCACTCTTCAATGCAGAATTCCTTAAGTTGTGTGATGTTTGAAAGGTGTCTTGCGTGCACGGCCCGTTTCCAATTACCCCACAGCATCGCAATAAGATTCAGATCCGGGCTTTGACTTGGCTATTCCAGAACTCTTTCTTTCTTCTAAGCCTTTTCTTGGTAGATTTACTGGAATGTTTTGGGTCATTGTCATGTTGCATGGTCCACTCCCACTTCAGCTTCAACTTCTGGACAGATGATTTCACATTGTCCTCAAGCACCCTCTGATATGATAAAGAATTCATAGTGGATTATATGATGGTGAGCTGGCCAGGTCTTGCTGCAGCAAAGCAGCCCCAACCGTGACATTTCCACACCCACGCTTCACAGCTAGTATGAGGTTCTCTTGCTCAAAACCTGTCTTTGGTTTACATCAAACATGTCCTCTGTTACTGTGTCCAAAAATTCAATTTTAGAATCATCTGTCCAAAGCACATTGTTCCTCGGCTGCAGGGGGCGGTGCCTCTGGATTGGCAGACCGGGGTGATGGTCCCCCTCTTCAAGAAGGGGGACCAGAGAGTGTGTTCCAACTATAGGGGGAACACACTTCTCAGCCTCCCTGGTAAGACCATGGTCCTCAGCCGGAAAAGGGTGGAGTGCTCTGTCCGGGTCAGGGAGGAGGTCCTTCCCCAAGTGGAGGAGTTTAAGTATCTCGGGTCTTGTTCACGAGTGAGGGAAAGATGGAGCGGGAGATCGACAGGCGGATCGGTGCGGCGTCAGCAGTGATGCGGGCACTGCATCGGTCTGTCGTGGTGAAGAAGGAGCTGAGCCAAAAGGCAAAGCTCTCGATTTACCAGTCGATCTACGTTCCTACCCTCACCTATGGTCATGAGCAATGGGTAGTGACCGAAAGAACGAGATCGCGAGTACAAGCGGCCGAAATGAGTTTTCTCCGCAGGGTGAGGAGCTAGAGATACGGTGAGGAGCTCGGTCATTCGGGAGAGACTCGGAGTAGAGCCGCTGCTCCTCCGCATTGAGAGAAGCCAGATGAGGTGGCTCGGGCATCTGGTCAGGATGCCTCCCTGATGAGGTCTTCCGGGCATGTCCCACTGGGAGGAGACCCCGGGGAAGACCCAGGACACGCTGGAGGGACTATGTCTCTCGGCTGGCCTGGGAACGCCTCGGGATTCCCCCAGAGGAGCTGGATGAAGTGGCCGGGGAGAGGGAAGTCTGGGTTTCCCTGCTGAGACTGCTGCCCCCGCGACCCGACCTCGGATCCAGCGGAAGATGATGGATGGATGGATGGACTACCATTGCTTTCTGCTATAATGTTAACAATACAGTGCTGTGCCTGTAGTTATTACAACAAATTTGGTTTGATCACACATAAATGAACGTGTTTTAAAAGCAAATTGTTGATTATTTTATTCTTGGAAGTGTGGCTGCCAGGACTGTCTGAGGAGGACTTATTTTTGCTTCCCTCACTTGAAGTCAGTGATGCTGACAGACTGCTGTATCACTGCTGGTGCCCAGTTAATGTTGCCTCTCAAACAAAGTGGCTGGTTTGCCTAATGTGAGAGGATAAGAATGGCCTTTAAAATACAATGTTGAATTCCTAAATGTTTATTGCTTTCCCGAGTATATATAGACATTTCATTAATTTTGGGCTACAAACATCTGAAGAATGCCTGCCTGAAGGGCTACCAAGGATTTAGAAATTTTGAGTACCCTTCCATTAGGGTATCCTACGTTTTGGAATCAACAAGAGAAACCTCATTCCAACTGTGAAACAAGGTGGAAAGCAAGTAACAGACATACACTGACATTATTCTGCATAGGGGAATAGGCGAAAGCATCACCAAATCAATGGTACCAAAGGCATTTGATTATGGTTATAGCCAATATTCATTTCCAATAAAGAACATTCCACAAGTTGTTCAATGTGTTTCACACACATTTTACACCAATCAATCTTATTTAATCCATTCCTTAGAAAACAGCAAAATAAATGCAAATATGTATTGAATAAAACATAACGTGGATGAAGATCAGATCATTTCAGAAGTCTTTCGTGCTTATATCAAGATCATTTCCAAAGGTTCACAAACTGTCAATCGTATGTGTTTATGCAAACTTTTAAGTTGTTTCTTGTGTGCAAGGTAACACAACTGGGTAATTCCACTGTGACTCGCGTTACATTTTAGTCCACTTTTCTAACTTGCAGCTGCTGTCATAGCCACAGCAGTGGTCCAAGAAACTTTTATCTACTGCATATGTGATTATTATAGCATAAATAACAAAATTATAAAAATTATTTTTTAAAGAATTTTAATTGAAATTTTAATTACAAATTGATTACAGCGTGACTCGCGTTACAAAAAAAGGAAAACCTTTTAAGTTCAAATGATAATAGCATGGTTTCTCCTCAAACTAAAAACATTGGACTCCATTGAATACCATAAAGATGCTCTCTACATTGCATAGTTCTGAATAGGCTAGAATGGAATTTTAACTTTTTGATTGTTACAGAGAAAATGTTACATAATATGCGTGACTCGCGTTACCTCAAAAGCAGCACTAACTACAAAATGCTCACACTTACAGAATTAAAACATGGACAGGATTTTCTTCCTGATTTTGGTAGTTGGTATGGTGAACACCTGATAACAAAAAAAAAATCTAGCCTACATGTACATATTTGATTACATTGATTAAGTGATTAACCCCATCATGGAAAGAGGTGAATTTCAATAATTGCATTTGATTAACCAAATATAGAATTTTAGCAGTAAAGTTCTCTTCTTTCATAAACATCTTAAGTAAGCCTTTTCATTTAAAGACTGGCAAAGCTGTAATGCTCACGTGAATTCACAAGGATGGGTGGCAGTAATTTTCGCACCATTTTATCAATTGTGTAGAAAATCTCATCTGGGGTATTTGGCCACTTTCAATTTTTCCCAGCGGCCACCATGACCTTCACCTGGTATTCACCTTTTTCTATTTTCTGGACTTCACCAGGGAATATATCTCCCCTTCATAACTCACAGCCCACCATTCACCAACAACTGGAACTTGGGAGGCTCCAGGCTCTTGCATCTCATTATTCTGATCAGACATGTCAAAGGTCAAGAGGAAAGTGGCAATGTTGCCATCAACCATTTTCATGCAATGGATGTCACTAATGCCTGCAATTGCTGGGGCATTTTTGAAGACTTGTTCTAGGCACAATGATTCATTGATGGCTTCTATCTCAGAGGGTTTGATTTCAAGAACCCTAACATTGCTAGATGCTGCTGCTTCTGTAAATGTTGATGTATTATTTACTATGTATTTTCTACACCTAATCCCATTCCAAACCAATCTTTTTACACTGCCACCAATACCATCAACTGGGCCTTTGCCATGGCAGGTGGCAAAAAAATTCCAGGTGATTTCAACATGGTGTTTTGCCTGCAGTGTTCTAAGACAGCAGCAATGAATCGATTTTTAAACTGTGAAGCAGGACCATCTGACCACACGGACAGTTTCTGAACATGATCAGGAAGTTGTGAAAGGATACAATCCATATAAGCCACAATTGTGTCCTTGGAGTGAGTTAAATTGTCACAGGGGTCAGGCTTCAAAACAAAAGGAAGTGAGCAGGATTCTGGGTAATTAGGCAAGAGTGACCTCTATTGGGATCCTTAGAAACTGATTATCCTTTTGTCTCAAAGAAATAATTATAAAAGATAACACTCAGATGTAACAGACAAGATGTTTTATTTTGTGACTCGTGTTACAGTACCCAAGATTTTGTGACTCACGTTACAAGTGACTCGCGTTACATTTTTCTGAGCTAAATTTCTAAAGGAAATAAGGAGACATGGGTCTTATGCCCCCTTGTTTATGTTCTTTATACCTTAAAGGAGGAGATTTATAGATGACAGTTCAGTTCTCACAAGGAGCTGTTAATAACACTAACTTCAGTATGTTGGTGTGACTCGCGTTACACTGCTGGCACACTCCACTTTTAACACAACTGCCTGATGAATAGCTCCAAAACTGGCAAATTTTCACTGTCATTATTGTTTGTGCATGGACAAGGGATATAATTACCAAATACAGAATCAAAATCTAACAAGAAATTGATCTTACAATGTATATCATAAAATTCATGTAAAAATAGGAAAAAATTGATTTTATCCCAATGCTAACTTCTGAGGAAGAATTTTCTAATAAATAGGCTTGTCAGTGCAAGAGTAACCATTTGTTTAGACCCTTAGGGGTGTCCCCTGCAATAAAACCCAAATATTTCACACCAGTGCAGTAAATGAAAAATCAATCCATTTTCCCTTTTAGTGTGGAATTACCCAACTGCAAGTTAACACTCATTCCTAATATACAGAATTCCCATCAACAAAAAAACTTTCAGACTGCTACAAGACTACAAAAGATTCTGATCACCTATCTTGCTTTTCCCAGCCAGGTTCAAATTTAAAAAAATAAACAGAAAACCATTTAATCATTTTAAAGAAATTTAAGGATTAACATTGCACACAAAATTACACTGGATTGGATTACAGGAACCAACAACACATATGTTACGTTGCGAAAACAAGGCACATAATGCTCAACACTATTTATCAGCTATTAGTGGTGCACGGACGTGGAAATTTTAGCTTATACTGATAATAGACACTGATTACTGTGGTAACAAACTGATAACCAGCTAAGCTAGATGTTCAACATGGAAAACACTATGCTAACTGTGACCAAGTTGGTTAAGGCTAAGGGTAATACCACATTTTCTTTAATAGTGTCTGTGCCCAGCCCAGTAGCATTGACTTTGGGAGACTTCAGCAAAGTCTTATGTGGTGAGTGAACTGACAAAACCACTCAATCGCCACTAGAGAAAATGGCTGACTGTCCAATGCAATCATCTTGATCATTTAAATTATGTTTTTAGATCTGGTGAAACTAACATTGAATATTGATTGACTAAAGACGAAATATCAGGCAGCATATCATCGAAAATTGCCACACTGGACCAATAACAATGTCTTAATTTTTAAGGAACATCGCCCAATACTGGTATATGTTGTGCAACTTAATCAGCTATCACTTTCTACTTTGGTTTAGAAAATAGGTATAGAGTTCATTTTGAGTTTCAGACACCCACAAAACCCTTAAAAGGAAAAGAACCACTATGAATCTGGTTTTCAAGGACACTTTATCCTCTATCCCAGTCATCACATGGCCATGATGGAGAACACGGAACCCCACAAAGACCCTTACCATTTTTATTCACTACAGGCCGGCAGTCACTGCAAATCCAGTCACGCTGGAAGGGCTTCAAGGAAGAGCATAGCCGATGAGTTCCCCTGGAGCCACAGAACTTACAGCGTATAATCACCCACTTCCTGGAAAAAAGTGATAAAGAAATTTTGTACACCTGAAGAAAAAAGAAACTGTATACTGCAATGTCACAGTGGCTATCCTTCACTTTTCAAGATTTACATAAAAACCTCATACTTTATAAGATGAAAAAAATATCCTTGATAAACATTTAAATAGCAAACAATCACAAACCTAGCACAGCAGGAACAGCACAATCATTGTTGACAGTATAAAAAGTAAGGTGCATCTGGGGGGTGTTACTTTAAAGGGGCGGTCCCATAAATATATTTTGTCAAATGTGATCGACAGATTGGCCACAAAGGAAATAAAGCATTATCAATCTCACAATCATGGGCTTGGGCACCCCTGCATTAAGGCAAGCAGTCCCAGTGGGTCAAGTGGTGTAATAATGCAATAACTGCTTTAACTGTTTAATAACTGCACACTTTAGGAATAGAACTTATTTGTACTCTTTTGTAACACCAATAATCACAAGACGATATTGTGCAGACATGAAGTGGATGACAGTAGTCTGGGTAAAAAAGTCTGTGTTCTGTTTGCCTTAAGTCTTGGTAAATGCACATAAACATTTTTTTAGAAAATTATTACAGAAAGGTAGTTTCTTTGGTTTCAGTCAACTGGTAAATATCCCCAAGGGGCTCACTCAGGTACTGGAGCATTTGGGGGCCACCACCCCAAGTAAAAGGAGATGAAGGCAGCGTAGAAGCACGAGGAAAAGCAAGAGAAGAGAACTGGGACACAAGCCAGACAATGGAGTGCATTCTACAAAGCCCAGTCAATAATTAATAAAATGGATCAAATTCAACTATGAATAATATCGCAGGAAATGAATAACTGAATAACTTTGCTATGACCATGAAGACCGGTGTGAAGGGTAACATCTTGGATGCCATGATTGACACGGCTCACCACTCAGAACAGCGGGCTCCAGGAAAACCAATGGTGAAGAGCGTGTATTAATACAATGAGCGACAATACAGATATTGTCAAGAAACACTGCTTTGATTACATAATGCTGAAATGCAAACTACTATTTATTGAGGGAATTTACAATGGAAATTCTGGTCACTGTCTACATACTGCTGCAAGCTAATAAGCTAGCACATGGATTAAAGTTTTCTGTTGCTATGACGGATTTCCATCAACTGAGTGCACTAAAAGTTAATGAGATTTATGCAGATTCGAAGAAGAAAAATGGGAGGGGGGCTGGAAAGGCTGTATTTCTTTTGTTTAATTACGATTTAATTATTCTTCCTAAAAATAAAAATAAACATTATGGTTTCGGCAGTTCGCTTAAACATTAATGGCTGCGGAGTAGCCTACAGGCTGCAAGCCATTTCCCGACGCGTGTTTAAGATGCCAAACTTCATAATAAGGAGAAAATAATTCCCCGGCATTTAGTGCCACATCAGTCTCAAAGGCTTTTAAAGTCCCAAAACAAAGACAAGATCTGCAAAAGGGTGAATGGCACGGGCTTCTTGTTGCCTGGCGTATGCAATAATAATAACAACAATAATAGTAACAATAACAGCAGCAGCAGCAATAGGGCATAATAGGCTAGTAGTAGTATATTTTACATTTTCAAAAAAAGATCGGAATAGAATGTATTATGTTTGGAAGGCAGTGGTGTGTCATGAAGTGTCTCATTCGCTAATAGTAGCTAAAAAAAGGTCGGGAAACGGAGAAAACCCATTGCTTAAATAGATAAAGAAGCCAAAACTTCTTTATCTATTTAAAAAAGCTCAAGATTCAGGACAGTGGCTCCAATGTCGCAAGTGCTGCAAGAGCTTATGCTCTGTTAAATATAAATAGCAGCAGTTTTGAAGTCCGTTTTCTTGCTGTTAACAGAGGAATGGCAATGGGAAGCTGCTCTAAATTTCCCGTATTTTGGGTCGGGATCTTGGGATTTTTCAGCCTGCTTTAAAATGAGTTTTTATTTGTAAACATAGGCTATATAAATAGCTGATATGACAAGAAATTACTGTGCATTTTAACCTCTATACCGCAAATGAAGTACGAATTAGCATATACAGGTTAAAATGCATGATAATTTCTTGTCATATCAGTGCAAATGCACATAAAATATGTACCGTATTTTTTGGACGATAAGACGCACTTTTTCTCCCCCAAAAGTGGGGAGAAAAAGTCACTGCGTCTTATGGTCCGAATATTGCTCTGCTCACATGCTTTAACCTTCTGGAGTCGAGTGCATAGTCGGCGACGCAGCGTACTTTTCGCATCTATTTTAGTTTACATCTCGCTGAAATCTTAATGTAGAATCATGAAAAAACGCTGGCTAAATCCGTAATCTGTCTTCTTTGAAAAATTAGATTAAATCATTAGCATTAGCGCGTATTCAAATCGCATTCGCATGGTAATTTGCTGAACAACGCAGCGGTGAAACGCGATCCAGATACATCCCCATCAGCGCCATAAAAGAGAGGAGGGATGTGGCTAGGTAAGGATGGTTGACATAAAATATTTTAGGACACTATTTGGTTCAGAATCTTTTTTCTTCATTTCCCTCCTCTGAAAATAGGTGCGTCTTATTATCCGGTGCGTCTTATGGTCCGAAAAATACGGTACGCATTTGCACTGTCACAGCAATGGATTGCTGCACTTATCGCTTTTAAAGGTGAATGCGTACTTGCGTGCCAGTTATATGCAGCCATGATTATAACAAAGATTGTATCAGAAATTCGGTTTGGTATCGGCACTGATCCAGACCTATTTGACGGATCGGGTATCGGCCATGTGTGACCAATCCACATCCTATACTTACTTATTTCGTTTTTGGCAATCTCTAAAAAGATAGATTTAACACGAAATAGGAGCTATTTGCACAATTAATCGCACAACAGCTCTTTCCCATTTTACATGTGTTTTTTTGTGGCATTCAAGTCAAACAATAACCTCATGCTAAATGTAAAAGTTGGTAGCTAAATAGGAGCCATTTTATAATTATGCAATTTATAATCCGTTTAGTAGACTAATCATTTTAATAGTCGATGACTAGTTGACTGTCAAAATAGTCATTAGTTGCAGCCCTAGTGTTTACTAATTTGATTGCACAGCACTGTTTCAACTGTACCCGTGTGCTTTGGAAATAATCTGAACTTCAACTTTATGCAGAGATAAATCAAATTCACTAGTTCGCTGGAACTACATGCTACACAACATGATGGGTGCAATTCTAACATAGAGTATGACTGCATTTCAGCATTGCTTTGGACATATGTCCAAGGTTGTGATCGACAGTTGGTGCATCATGACATTGGCTGGAATGGCTGCTTGTAAACTAAGAAAGCCTAAAATATACACTATTTAAATGGATTGGATTTGCCTGGGAATATAGCATTAGTGATGTTAAATCCCCAGTTTCAGGTTTCTTTGAGTACACATCAGCTCTGTGATGGAGTAGGCAGGGACAAGGTCGTTCAGAATGCTGGGTCTTAAACTTTTCAAAGGGGTCACAAAGTAAACAAGTGTGTAGCTGATCTTAGTGCCGACTACCAATAGGATATAATTTGTTAAAGCACACGTAATTACGTTAATAACACTAACGTTAGAAATATATAACGTTAAAAGTTACCTATTATTCACATTGTTTTGCATGCTACAGCACCAAAAATAGTATGCGATTTCCTTTTTTTCCACAAAAATAAATTATGCACTTCACCAACTCATCTGGAACACCAATAATTTCAAACACCTTGCTTAGTCTATGCCTATTTTTATACTGACATCCACAAGTAATGTAATTTAATGTAATCCACGATGCAAGTAATTTTATGCTGCCTAAACACGGGCATTTTTACCATGGCTCGAGGGTAAAATGCCATGTGCAGACGTATTCTCTCTCACAATTTGTAGCCCAGTAGTGTTCCATACAGGTCCTCTTCCATTATGCTTGAGAACTATTTGGTCAGAACAAAAAGTTTACATGGTTGCGTTCCATGGAACTTTCTTTAGTGGAGCAACTCTGTATTGCGACTTTTTTGCCGCTGAACCTCATTGTAGGTCATATCACCATAAAGCTGACCAGGTTTCAACTTTATTTTGACACTCTCACCGCCCAAATTGCAACACACTAGTGGTGGGCTATACATTGATTTTATCGATTAATTCAAATTTACAGTTCAGAACGATGTGTTTTTATGAAAATCGATTTTATTACTTATTTTACACACAAGTGACAAAAGCGGAATTAATGCGACGCACCATTCTTCACAGGTAAATTAGCGCAACGCACCAAAACACTGTAGCAGATTCACAAATAACATGGCAACGATAGGGGAAAAGTTGGAGCTTGTGCCCAAGAAAGGTGTTGCTACATCTGTAACATGGAATTGGTTCGGTTCACAGACCAAACAAGTCCTCGTTGCAAAGTCTGTTTAAAAAATGTTGCAACCAAAGGAAGCAGCATGACAAAATATTCCAGCACCTAAAGCAGAGGCACCGAGCAGAGTGGGAGAAGTGCAGCTCCCAGGGAAATGAAAACACCCGCAGCACCAGCACAACATCCAAAGTTAAGCAAGCAACCGTCCCTGATACGTTTTCAAATTGTGTGCCATATAATAAGAATGGGGCACGGTGGAAGGCGATAAACGCTGTCGCGATGTATATTGCAAAAGACATGGTGCCCATACATACTGTGGAAAAGCCAGGATTCATTAACATGATAAAAGTTTTTACACGTTTCTAAAAGTGTTTACAATGGCGTGGTCTGCCATCTCACAAGCATCTTTTTTGGCTCGTCAGATTGCACTTTATTTTGTTTTTTTTTTTATTTTAGCGTTAAAGTTAAAAAAAAATTTTTTTTGGAACCATTTATTTGTCATCTGTAGTTTGATTTGGAGTAGGGGAGGGGAAAATCAATTAAAATTGAAAATCGGATTTATTGTGAAAAAAATCAGATTTTATTTTTAGGCCATATCGCCCAGCTCTACAACACACTGCACCTCACTGCCTGGCAACGCACCCTCCAATAGGAGTATGAATGACTTCCAGGCACTTTGATGTTCTCGCAGCTGAACTAGTGGACACCAAAAACGTTAAGATAAAGTGCATAAGAATGAAAATAAGAAATTAAAGTGCCCAGTCAGTTCTTAGGCTGGTGTGGTGCTTGTAGAGGACTGAGCATATAAACAGTTCTTATGATGAAAATAGAACAGTATGATTACAGCTGGGCGGTATGACCAAAAATTTATATCACAGTATTTTTCAGTTATATCGGTTTCACGGTATACGACTATTTTTTCTAAAAAAGTATGATTGGGCGTTTACCACATTTTACAGGACACATTTTTGTTATATAAGAACATAAGAACATAAGAAATTTACAAACGAGAGGAGGCCATTCGGCCCATCAAGCTCGTTTGGGGAGAACTTAACTAATAACTCAGAGTTGTTAAAATCTTATCTAGCTCTGATTTAAAGGAACCCATGGTTTTAGCTTCCACTACACTAGCAGGAAGACTATTCCATACTCTAACTACACGCTGTGTAAAGAAGTGCTTCCTCAAATTTGTTTTAAAATGTTCTCCCGCTAATTTCCACTTATGGCCACGAGTTCTAGTATTTAGACTAATATTGAAATAGTAATTTGGCTGAACAGCATCCAGACCCGTTAGAATCTTATAGACCTGAATCATATCCCCCCTTAGTCTCCTTTGCTCAAGGCTAAACAGATTCAGTTCCGCTAACCTCTCCTCATAAGACATTCCTCTAAGACCAGGAATCATTCTCGTAGCTCTTCGTTGCACCTTTTCTAAGGCAGCAATGTCCTTCTTGAGGTATGGTGACCAAACCGATATGTTTTTGCATTGTTCCCACATTATATTACTTTACTTGCCATTGCGCCTATCCGCTACCTTAATGATAACATCCGGCTAACGTGTTTGTTGGCTAACTGCTTATAGATAAAATAGCTAATGTTAAGGTGTGAGCCGGCCAAGTTAACATTTTTAATGAGTGTTTAATAGCTCATTGTTGCTGGAACACGAGCTTTACTGACCTCGCAAAATTTCTTATAAAGACCGGGATGTCTTTAAGATGCTTCCCCAAGTTCAACGTGCTACTTGACTTCGTCGCCACATCTTTGTAGCACTGTTTGCTTAGAGGCATACTGACATCCTTAGGCTTTCCATGCTCCTCTGCAAAATAATTACAAACGGCACTTTTTTTTTTTTTAATAAAGCAGCTTGCGAAGTGCCTTCAATTGCAGCATATGCCATGATCGGGCAACTCGGTATGTGTATGTTAACCAGCGCGAGCGCGTTCAGTGGCTATTGAGAGGCGCCTGCGCTGTAGTGGTGCTGTGTGAAGTGTGGCGAATGAGGCGAAAACTGCACTGTTGGTATCAATAATGGTGAAAATGAGTATCCAATCAGATACTTATATTTAATATCGATTAGTATCTGAGAATCTATTTTTTTTGCCAACTCCAGTGTCAGCTATATTTTGTGTTTCTGATCTTTCGCTGTACATTTTTAGCGGTGCAGCAGTGAAAAAGGTACCCCTTTCAACAAAACATGGGAAATCAGTTGCCAATCCGCATTAACGTGGTGCGAGGGGATTGTACCGTAAGATTCAGTGGCTTGTGAAGTCCAGCAATTGCACATAAGTGCCACTCTTGCTGCAGAAAGAAGAGATTTTTTTACAACTTGCGTTACCTCCTCGCACATCCTGGGCACAGCTACGTCTGTAATGTTTGCGCGTTGGAATCACATAGCGTGATTCCAGGGTGTTCCCAAAATGTCTGGTTGTATTTTGCATGATTCTCCCCCTCGGAAATATCGATTTTTGGAGCTAGGAATCGATATAGTATATCATGAAAGGAAATATCAGGATATATTGATGGATCGATTTTTTTGCACAGCCCTAGTTAAATAGGCAAAAAAGTAAACCACTTTTCTTTGTTTTACCTGCACCGGGGGTGGTTGAGTCTTTAAAACAGGACAGTGGATGTGTACTCCTCTATGTCTTGTTGTGCAAAAAGGTCCCAGTATGTGTGCTCAAAACAGTCCTGGAGTTGAATCCTAGGTGGGGAAGGGTAGAGACTCTGTATCCATCCCTAATGTTACTGTACACATTATCCAATGTGTTTGGGCCTCTTGTTGGACACGTCACATGCTGGTAGAATTTAGGAAGGACTATTTTAATGTTTCCTCAACTATGAAAAATCTCTGCAGGGTGAGCAGTCTGCACTTTGATGTTAGCAGGGTGTTTAATGCTGTATTTGTGTTAGCACTTGGTGGAATATACATCGTCGCAACAATGACCGTGAACTAGCGTGGCAGATTTATATATTTAAAAAAAAAAAAAAAAACAACATATTACCATCATGTACTCAATCTGACAGGCAGAGTTTGTCTGTGATGGTTACGCTATTGCATCACATACACTAATTGCCAAAAGTATTGGGACACCCCTCCAAATGATTAAATTCAGGTGTTCCAATCATTTCCATAACCACAGGTGTATAATATGAAGCAGCTAGGCATGCAGACTGCTTCTACAAACATTTACGAAAGAATGGGTCACTCAGGAGCTCATTGAATTCAAGCGTAGTACCATGATAGGATGCCACCTCTGCAATAAGTCCATTCCTGAAATTTCCTCACTACTAAATATTCCATGATCAGCTGTTGGTGGTATAACAAAGCAAAAGCAATTGGGAACAACAGGCCATGTAAAATCACAGAGGGGGGACAACGCATACTGAGGCGCACAGTGTGCAGAAGTTGCCAACTGTCTGCAGAGTCAATAGCTACAGACCTCCAAACTTCGTGCGACCTTCAGATTAGAGAACTTCATAGAATGGGGTTCCATGACCGAGCAGCTGCATCCAAGCCTTACATACAAGTTCAATGCAAAGCGTCTGATGCAATGGTGTAAAACACACCATCACTGGATTCTAGAGCAGTGGAGACTTGTTCTCTGGAGTAGAGACCTGCACTCCCGCGGGAGTACCACGGGACCTGCGGGACCCAACGCACCGAGTGCGGCGCGGGACAAGATTTGATGGGTGAATGCGGGTGCGGGCGGTAAGGTCCTCATGTATGTGCAGGTTGCGGGAGAATAGAATTAATCGCGGGACTGCCACAAAATGTAATTATCTTAAAATTAATTTATTAAAAACAAATAGCCCTACTCATTTATCTACCGCACAAAAGCAACAAGAACGACTAAATTAAAATAATAATTTACAGGCGAATCGTCTACAGAAACTACAATTGCCGCGCTCTGAGTGCCGGGGGATGTAACCAGACACCCCAAGAAGGAATCAGCCTGGTGCTTGGACAGGATGGCATGTTCTGAAAAGCTCCTCGTTCGTGTCCATGTTCATCATTCCATTTAATTAAACTAAAATAAAACGAAACATATTTGTTTATTTTCTGTTTCTTTTTTATATATACTCAAAAGGGAAGTAAGTGAAACAAATAACAGAGTAGCAGGAAGAAGCGGTAAAAATAAAACTACTTATATGTTTACCTGCGGGATTTTGCGGGCGGGAGAGGGACAAAACTTGAATACTGCAGGCGGGAGCGGGAAAAAATAATATATATTTTTTGCGGGAGCAGGACAGAATCTTGCAGGAGCGGGACTGAAAAATCCGTCCCGCGCAGGTCTCTACTCTGGAGTGACAAATCATGCTTCTCTGTCTGGCAATCCGATTGCCGAGTCTGGGTTTGGCGGTTGCCAGGAGAATGGTACTTGCCTGACTGCATTGTGCCAAGTGTAAAGTTTGGTGGTGCGGGGATTATGGTGTAGGGTTGTTTTTCAGGGTTTGGGCTTGGCCCCTTAGTTCCAGTGAAAGGAACTCTTAATGCTGCAACATTCAAAGCCATTTTCAACAATTTCATGTTCCCAACTTTGTGGGAACAGTTTGGGGATGGCCCCTTCCTGTTCCAACATGACTGTGCACCAGTGCACAAAGCAAGATCCATAAGGACAAGGATGAGTAAGTCTGGTGTGGAGAAACTTGACTGGCCTGCACAGAACTCTGACAACCCTCAGCACTACTCAAAAAATATTTAAATTAAAGGAACACATTTAAAAAAAACATGAGATCTCAATGGTAAAAAAAAAACTGGATAATGTGTTCCGAACAAAAGGATGGCACATCATTTAATGAAAATGTTCAAAGACACCCCGAAAATCTAAGTAAAATAATGATGCAGCAGGCTAGTCCATTTTGCCGTATTTTCATTGCAGCAACTCAAAATCATACTCAGTAGTTTGTATGGCCCCCACGTGCTTGTTTGCCTGCCTAACAACGCTGGGGCATGCTCCTAATGAGACGATGGATGGTGTCCTGGGGGATCTCCTTCCAGATCCGTACCAGGGAATCACTGCGCTCCTGGACAGTCTGAGGTGCAACCTGACGCTGTCGGATGGACCGAAACATAACGTCCCTGTGTTGTTCTATTGGATTTAGGTCATGCAAACGTGGGGGCCCGTCAATGGTATCAATTCCTTCATGTTCCAGGAAGTGCCTGCATACTCTCGCCATATGAGGCTGGGCATTGTCGTGCACCAGGAGGAACCCAGGACCCACTGCACCAGCATAGGGTCTGACAATGGGTCCAAGGATTTCATCCTGATACCTAATGGCAGTCAAGGTGCCGTTGTCTAGCCTGTAGGGGTCTGTGTGTCCCTCCATGGATATGCCTCCCCAGACCATTACTGACCCCCCACCAAACCGGTCATGCTGAACAATGTTACAGGCAGCATAATGTTCTCCGCAGCTTATCCAGACCTTTTCACTTCTGTCACATGTGCTCAGGGTGAATCTGCTGTCATCTGTGCAAGGCACAGGGTGCCAGTGACGGACCTGCCAATTCTGGTATTCTATGGCAAATGCCAATCGAGCTCCACGGTGCCGGGCAGTGAGCACAGTGCCCACTAGAGGATGTCGGGCACTCAGGCCACCCTCATGAAGTCTGTTTCTGATTGTTTGGTCAGAGACATGCACACCAGTGGCCTGCTGGAGGTCATTTTGTAGAGCTCTGGCAGTGTTCATCCTGTTCCTCATTACCCAAAGGAGCAGATACCAGTCCTATTGATGGGTTAAGGACCTTCTATGGCCCTGTCCATCTCTCCTAGAGTAACTGCCTGTCTCATGGAATCTCCTCCATGCCCTTGAGACTGTGCTGGGAGACACAGCAAAACTTTTGGCAATGACACATCAATATGCGCCATCCTGGAGGAGTCAGACTGCCTGTGTAACCTCTGTAGGGTCCAGGTATCGCCTGATGCTACCAGTAGTGACACTGACCGTAGCCAAATGCAATACTAGTGAAAAAACAGTCAGAAGAGATTAGGACGGAAAAATTTCAGTGGCCTCCACCTGTTAAACCATTCCTGTTTGGGGGGTCTTCATTGTTGCCCCTCTAGTACACCTGTTGTTAATTTCATTAACACCAAAGCAGCTGAAACTGATTAACAACCCCCTCTGCTACTTAACTGACCAGATGAATATCTAAGAAGTTTAGTTTACTCGATGCTATACTCTGATTTCCTTTAATTTTTTTGAGCAGTGTGTGAGTGTTTACATATGCTACAGTAAGTAGCCACAACAGTTTAATACTGTGGCGTCGAGCAGACCGAGGCAGACACTCATTCACCGGGAAACATATTCTCTAAAAAAAGAGCCAGCCTAAGTCCAGAACATGTGGACATGTTGACATTCTTACACTATAACACAGAAGTCTGACCATCAGATGGATACGGTTGTCTCTTGCACTGTAAATGTGTTGCACTTTAACTTTTTTGCTTTGAAAAAGTGTTTCGTGAAATTTTGGATGTTAGTTGGAGTTGCGCTGCTGATGTTAAAATAAGTGCTCTTATTTGTTTATTTGTTGTTTGCATTTCTTACTGGAGGAGTAAAGGGATATAAAAGAAACATCTTTTTCCAGTTAGAGATGCACTCCTTGCAGAAATGAGCCCTCTTTATTTGTTTGCAGTTATTGATGTTCAAAATATGCTGAATATAGAGCTGAAGACTTTTTCAAAAATATTATTTACAGAAACTTTCTTAAAACCTGCACAATACTGTGAAAGACAAGACTTTTGTTATTTTTTGTGATACTGGAGTGCATAGTGCAATTGTTAAAATATTGAAAATTTAAATAAAATTGCAGATGTTTTATTTTTGGAGAAAAAAAACAATCATTTAGACTAATCGATTAATCGATAAATTTGTCAATAGATTAATCGAAATAAGTCGATAGTGGCAGCTCTAATACACACACACAGTCAGGTAAAAAAAGGTCTTGTATCGTTATCTGCAGTCCTACATCGGAAATGAAAAAATGTGGATTGGCCCATCCATATTAGAAAGTGTTAGGGTTCAGTGAAGAGGTATACTCATTGAATAGACGTTTACATTTCACACACTTGCAGTTAGTTGTGGCTTTAAATTGCACACTCCTTCATTAAAGCATCATGACAAAAACTCAGGCATGTCAGTCCCTTAATATCAGGCTTTTTGCAACTCACAGAAATATTAAAATCGCCACCTTGAAGAATAGTGATTTGTAACAGAATCGGTCCCCCCACCACCCCTATATCCTGGATATGATCTATTAAGCCTTTTGCCAAAAGGTAAAAGACAGGACTATACATGCCCACTCAGCAAGACTCAGAAACAGCTCCTGCTCCATACATGTTACCAGGCTGAACTCAATCTGCATCTGCTAGGCCCATCCACTACTGAGGGTGCGCTACCTCACTCCCCTTTTAACACTGAATGCTGCTGAGACTGACTGATCCTTCTAAACTTTTCACTTCACTTACTGCTTGAGATTCTTGAGATACCTTGAGATTCTTACACTACAATGTAAATTTTCATGTTTGTATAAATCATGCTTTACATGTTACTTCACTACAATGCAATGTATAGTTACTTAAATTATCTAAAATCCCACATATATCCCTTTATCCTACTTTGTATCGTAGTTATTTAGTGCTAGGTAGATTATGTATAAATACAGGGATGCACATAACTTGTACTCATACGTATTCGCGATATAAAGCAATACACGTGGCAGTCTGTCAAAACAGCGTATATGCATACTTATTTTATGTGCATATCTTCTGCTAAGACAAGAAATTACCTATATAAATGTTAAAATGCCTGGTAATTTCTAACATATATGCATGTACACTCACCTAAAGGATTATTAGGAACACCTGTTCAATTTCTCATTAATGCAATTATCTAATCAACCAATCACATGGCAGTTGCTTCAATGCATTTAAGGGTGTGATCCTGATCAAGACAATCTCCTGAACTCCAAACTGAATGTCAGAATGGGAAAGAAAGGTGATTTAAGCAATTTTGAGCGTGGCATGGTTGTTGGTGCCAGACGGGCCGGTATGAGTATTTCACAATCTGCTCAGTTACTGGAATTTTCACTCACAACCATTTCTAGGGTTTACAAAGAATGGTGTGCAAAGGGAAAAACATCCAGTATGCGACAGTCCTGTGGGCGAAAATGCCTTGTTGATGCTAGAGGTCAGAGGAGAATGGGCCGACTGATTCAAGCTGATAGAAGAGCAACTTTGACTGAAATAACCACTCGTTACAACTGAGGTATGCAGCAAAGCATTTGTGAAGCCACAACACGCACAACCTTGAGGCGGATGGGCTACAACAGCAGAAGACCCCACCGGGTACCACTCATCTCCACTACAAATAGGAAAAAGAGGCTACAATTTGCACGAGCTCACCAAAATTGGACAGTTGAAGACTGGAAAAATGTTGCCTGGTCTGATGAGTCTCGATTTCTGTTGAGACTTCAAATGGTAGAGTCAGAATTTGGCGTAAACAGAATGAGAACATGGATCCATCATGCCTTGTTACCACTGTGCAGGCTGGTGGTGGTAGTGTAATGGTGTGGGGGATGTTTTCTTGGCACACTTTAGGCCCCTTAGTGCCAATTGGGCATCGTTTAAATGCCACGGCCTACCTGAGCATTGTTTCTGACCATGTCCATCCCTTTATGACCACCATGTACCCATCCTCTGATGGCTACTTCCAGCAGGATAATGCACCATGTCACAAAGCTCGAATCATTTCAAATTGGTTTCTTGAACATGACAATGAGTTCACTGTACTAAAATGGCCCCCACAGTCACCAGATCTCAACCCAATAGAGCATCTTTGGGATGTGGTTGAACGGGAGCTTCGTGCCCTGGATGTGCATCCCACAAATCTCCATCAACTGCAAGATGCTATCCTATCAATATGGGCCAACATTGCTAAAGAATGCTTTCAGCACCTTGTTGAATCAATGCCACGTAGAATTAAGGCAGTTCTGAGGGCGAAAGGGGTCAAACACCGTATTAGTATGGTGTTCCTAATAATCCTTTAGGTGAGTGTATATTTGTATGTATACCATTCATGCTATGTACTTACAAAGGCAACTACTAAATTTCATTGTATTTGCATAATCTCACTTGCACAAAGACAAAAATTAATCTCGTATCAGTTAGCATTATCTCCACAATGTAAAATAAAGCACAGAAGCAAGCTAATTCAACCTTACCCATCGTTTGCACTGTACCCTCGGCCATTATCACATCTGCACTTGAGAGCATCACAGTGCTGGTACACCTGCAGTAACTCCCCATATGCATTTTCCTCAAGTTCCCATGATGCATCTCTGTATAAAAAGGGCACACAGTACCAAAGTCAATACCATGTCTGTGTCAGTAACTTTAGAACGAAAAAAAAAACAAACTTGAAAACAAAATTGAATTACCTTTCTGGTATGTGAATTCCCATCCGGAGCATTTCCTGTTGAAATTTATCCTTATTGTTGCAAATTGTACACCTGAAGAAGAACATGGCAGCACTGTTTGCTTGGCGCTGAAAGTAAAAAGGCCAAATGATTCTCAGATTAGTTTTTTACACTCAGCATAAGCTTATAGATTTGCTTGAAATCATAAAGGTTTAAAATTTGTGTTTTAGAATGTCAGAAAAAAAACCCACACTAAAAACATCAAAACAGAAAAAAAATATCTGCCCCCTAGTCCTTGTAGTCAGTAATGAATTGACAAGAAAAAAAATGGCTGAATATTGCAATATTTATTAAACAAAGAGGGGCATATTAGTCCTATACAGTGCTCATATACTCATCCCTGTGACAATATAGCCAATACCACATGATAATGTATCCCCGATATCATTAATGACCAAATTATACAGAACCACAAAATAAAAATGCTAATCCACTTTTTCCCCATTTAAATTAAACAAACAATACTATGCCCGCTTGATGTTAAGAAAGTGTCAGATTCAAGATGCAATTGCTTCTTGAGATTTTGGTTATTTGCGAGACGGCAATGAACAGTTAAATAGAAATATTTTTGGAGCTAGCTCGAGCCAAAAATATAAATACAGTGGTACCTCAGAACTCAAACTTAATCTGTTCAGAACTCCAGATCGAATCTGAAAAAGTTCGAATTGTGAGATTTAGATCGAGCTCTAGGTAATTTTTTTTCTAACTGCTTGGTTCGACTTCAGAAATTTGAGTTCTAATGAGTTCGAGAACTGAGGTACCACTGTACTGAGAATGATTTGGATCACATGAAATCATATAATAAATATTGGTGATATTTAATTTGTGCATACTGCATTTAAGTTATTTTTAGGTTCCAAGGTTTTTGTCTAGGATACGCCGCATATCTGTCTCAGCAACCAACCTGTCATGAGTTAGCTGCCCCTGTGACTGTGTGACTTTTCTCGCAGTAACTTAAAATTTTTCAGTGTCATTAATTTTGCATTTTTAAATATGAACCCAAGTATTATTAGCAAATTTTCACATTTGTGGGTGATCTTCTGCCCCCAACTGTCACATATGTGAAAGGGTGCCCATACAATATAGTAACATATTAAATGGGGATATAGATTGCTACTTTTAATATGAATTGGGTTACAAGGCACAAGTCCAGTGTTCCCCCTACCATTATAATGGGGGGGGGGGGGAATATTATATACACATTGTATTAAGCAATATGTAAGGGCATAAGTCAAGAAGGAGCTCATCAGCATTAAAACTTCACCACAGCATGTTTATGGGTGGGGGGGAAACTGGAGAACCCAGAAGAAACCCTAAGATGAAAAGAACATGCAAACTTCACACATGTGATCAGAGCAGAGATTCAAAACGCAGGGGTGTTAGGCAACAGTGCTAACCACTGCTGTACCATGCCACCTCTAGACAATTGATAATGTTATAAATAAGCTAAATAGCTGTACCAGTAATAAATGCATTGTGTTTGAGATGCCTGTTCATCTGTAATAATGATAAACCATCATAATAAACCAGTTTGTAAATTGCATTGAAACTAAGCCTCAGATCAAACTTGCTGAATAAACACGGGATAAAAACAAAGAACATAAAACATTTACCTGTAAACAATCCCGGTGAAACCAGCCACTATGACAACACGGACATTTGAGCACTGTGTAGGACAGGACAGGCTCTACAGATTCTAAGCACACAGAGCAACAGAGTGGGTTGCTGGTGTACGATGACAGGGGCTGGATTTGAACAGGACGATGGTCTTTACAGAAAGATCTATCGAGAGAAAACAGATTACTCAATCATTGTATCATGAATACATATACTACTACTTGCGTATATTAAGCCTGTTTTATACCCACTGCTGACACACACACACTTTAGCGTACCAGAGTGCCTCTTGCTACCACGTACTTTGATGCCAGGGTTGGGGTGGTGCTGTAGGGTAAAGCTGCTGTTAAGCCCATGTTTATGAACTGTGGTATGGATGTTTTATTTAATTATAAGAGTATTTTGCCAAAATTAACATTTCATTATGTGCTTATACAGCAGAGCATGTGAGCGGAGCAGAGCGGTCGGAATTTAGTCAGAGCGCGGAGTGGTTTTTTTTAATTAAGGCTGGAGCGGTCGCTGTGTCTCGCTCCAATTTCGCTCCGATACCGCTGATTCTGAAGCGTGCCCAAATCTACCCAGAATTCATCTGTACAATTATCAAGACTATTACAGAAATTGGCCGAGAAGGAATTCGCAAAGTATTTCACAAAGGAAACTGATAGATCATACAAGTGTAATATTCTTATCAAACGTATAGATGACAATAATGTAGAGCAAGAATAACAAGGTGGTGAAACTGTTTCAGTGAGTAGATTCACTTTGGAATCATTTTTCTCAGAAACACGAGAGTGTTTTATGCGAACAGCCGGAAGCCAGAGCAAAAAGTGAGCAAGTTTTATATGGTTGTAGTATAAGTCTATAAATTAAAGTATAAAAGCCTATATTGGTAAATATTGGTAATCAAATAAATTTGTTTTGCCATTCAAAGTAGGTCTAATAGGATTTTTTAAATTTCACGTAATGCTGTTAGTGAAATTTTATTTTATAGAGACGCAGCAACAGCATCAACAGAAAAAATTGAGGAATTTAAAACGTAGATGCTTAGCCTATATATTCTTTAGACTATTAAGACCATTGATTCCTTTATTTTTAAGCCTATTTTTGTGTGGAATGCCATTGCCAAACGTGTCCGTTGTTGCCTATATATGTTGCTTAAAAATCAATATTTTCTGAGTGGCAATGTTGCCATTGCTCATATTTCTTTATGATACAAGGCTTCGGTTTAAGGTGACATTTGTTAGGCATGCAGATTATTTGTCCCTCTTTTAAATTGGAGCGAGTGTGGAGCGATTTCACTGGAGCGGGAGGAAATTTTAATGGAGCGAGGAGCGGTGTTGAGCGGAGCGGCGTAGTGCGAATTAGAACGGAGGAGTGGGCGGAGCCAACAGCCTAGTGAGCGAGGAGCGGAAATTCTCACCGTTCCACTCCGCTCACATGCTCTGTTATACAGTAAAATCCACTCATAACGGACTTCAAGGGACCTGGCAAAACAGTCCGTTATATCCAAAGTCCATTATATCCAGAGTTGCTGTATGCCCAGAACACAAATACAGGACACGATTTACTCATGCCACACCCCAGCAGATATACTTGTGGTGTAGATTATTATATTGTACATGCAGTAATCCAACTTTACCTGACCAAATGCGTAACTATTAATAATCCCAACTACGTATCTGCACTAGATATCACTGGCACGCCCATGCGCCTTGTAGGCGAAGCCTGCATGTTCATTACAGCCGGACAAAACTACAGCTAAATCAGCCATGGGAACCAAATTGTTTGTCCATTATAAGTGAAATTCCATTATATGCGAGTCTGCTATATCCGATGCTTTTTCTGCATGTTCTTAAAGGTACACAGCCAGGACCAGCAGACCTCGTCCGTTATAGACGATGTTCCATTATAAGAGAGTCCACTATAACAGGATTTTACTGTAGTTTTTAAGAACACGGACAACTATATTACACTGAAGTTTCCAACACATATTTTATTTTAGTTTGCAGCCATCTGAGATTCTTCGTAATCCTGAAGCAAGGAATCACATAAATGCTGGCATTTTCAGACATCCATAGCCATTATTCAACTCAAATTGCCACATTTCTCTGATCGGAGAGGGTAGAAAGTGTCTATATTCAATTTTTGGTCCAATCTCTCTGATTTCCTGCAAAATTTCCCCCAAGCCAATGAATGATCAAGGTGTGTCTATTTCACAGAATGGCCCATTGTCCACATTGTTTTGATTTCCAATTGATAGGTGCTAAGCCTGAGTAACATAACGATATTAATTTATTAACGATATCAGGCAAATATCCTACTGTTGATATCTGACAGTGACCAACCAGCAATTATCCCCTATGTCCAAAAAGTAGGCTAGGACTACACACAAAGTAAGAATGATGTATGATTTGGGTTTCAGTTGAGCTCTGTGCTAGAACTGTTTTATGATCCCTTCTGCTCCCGCTAGGGTTTTTACTTCTGCTGCTAAAGAAAACTGTGAGTGCACCCAGATAACATTGTAGGCACAATAGAATATGTAAAATTTTGAAGGGGCAATTCACCACAAAACTGAAAAAGGTGTATTTTAGAGGATCATTAGTGCTAGCAAGCCATGTAGGTTGTTCTGCCTGCAGTTGCTTAGTTTTGGAGATACTGGATGTAGAAATGTCAGTCAGCCTTTTCTGGAATATAATGGGACTGAATGACATTTGTCTGACGGACGGACGGACTCCACACACCAATCGGCAGCATCTTCTGCACAGTGAAACATTTGGTATGGGGAGTTCGGTACAGGAAAATGGTTCCTATGTTAAACTGCTCACTACAAAGTGAATTATCTTGAGTAACCAGGTCATGATTTCAGGCAAGAGGCATTACTGCTTAACTTTTCAAACGTATTTTTTGGTGCTTTCATCACCACAGAAAGAATGCCACACATTCCCATTATATTTGAGAGAAAACCTTTCTACAGCCGGTATTTCTCCAAAACTAGGCAACTCCTAACAGAACCAAGATATACTGATAGCACGAAAGCCCCTCTAAAACATCTTTTTTTCAGTTTTGGGATGAAGTGCAACATTAAACAAGTTCTACTAACATTCCAGGCTTCTTGCTGTGCAAAATCAGTTAAAATCAAATCATCAACTTAATGTTAAACTAGTGGTTTGCTCAGGTCAACAATAATTGGTATTGGCTTTGAAAAAATTTATATTGGCCAATCCCTAATAATAATTATAAATAAGGATAGATTACAACTCTGCTACTGGATTAAGGCTTAGTTTTACATTTCTGTATTCACAACTGTTATTCTATGGAAAAACACTGTTCTTCACCGATAAGTTATAATTCATATAGCCCTAACAAAACTTAATGGCAGAAATCAACCTATTTTTTTTATATAAAGGAAAATTGCTACATGTCAATGTGAAAGACATACTTACGGAAACTGTCCAGTGAACTGGAATATAAACTCTTGTTGGATTCCACATGGCAAATGGACCACCTTTCTGCAGCTTTTAATGTTGCAGCCAACCGAGGCCCCCTTCTTCTTGCAAGCGTTACAGGTCTAGACAGAGTCAGATAGTTAGCCTAATGAGAAAATCTAGGCCTAAAAACTAAACCAGATTACGACAACTCTGATAAATTTCAAATGACAACAGAAATTGTTTATATATTCACAATATAAAACGGCCGCCTTATCCGTGTGGAATATGTTCCGAGACCCCCAGCTGGTGCCTGAAATGGAGGATAGGCCTAAACCCTATAAATACAATTTTTTCCCTATACATGCATACCTATGATCATTTAATTTATAAATCAGGGACAATAAGAAACTTACAACAGAACATTTTTAACAATATACTGTAATAAGTTATGTGAATGTGGTCTCTAAAAATATCTTACTGTACGGTACTCACCCTTCTTCACAAGCAATGGTTTTTAAATGAAGTTGATTTAAAAGAAAAAATAACAAAATGGTCACTTGAACATACCGCTGCCATACAATGACAGTTGATCTGATATCGACTACTAAATGATTAATGGGAGGGTAATGTATAAAGCATGGATACACTGAACAAAGGGATGAATGACATCCTGGACTGTGCGAGACTTCATCAGGCTACTCAGAAAGGCACACGATTTAAAATTTAATTACTTCTGAAATTTTCCATTTAATATTTTCAGACCACAGGTAACTGAAATGGCAGAAAGCAAAACCACGGATAAGAGGGGACCACTGCGAATGTTTACAACCTCAAAAAAATTAAGACCAAGTAAACTTAAATTTAAGACTTTAGAAGACTATTTAAGGCCTTAATTGGTTCAACCCCAATTCAATACGTTTTAAGACATTTTTATGCCCTGCTTGTTGATAAATGAAACTGAGGGTGTAATGTGATCTGCGAAACTGATCAATGGCGTGCCTGGACCTCATCTTGTAAAAAAGTCTTTGAAAAGTGCCCCAAAACACTTTAGGTTACACTTTATACTATGATTATTAAAGAAGCAGATTAAATACACAAGATTACTCTATTGAAAGTTGTCCTACAAAATAACCCTCCTCTTCTCCTCTCTCGTGTCCCTCACACCATCCACGATTCATTTCAAAGGTAACGTGCAGGTTAATTTGTTTTATGTATTTTTACTTTATATTTTGTATTAACCATTTTTATATCAACATTTTTGGTTTGTGGAACGAATCATCTGAGTTTCCATTATTTCTTATGGGAAAATTCGCTTTGATATACGAGTGCTTTGGATTACGAGCATGTTTCCGGAACGAATTATGCTCGGCAAACCAAGGTACCACTGTACTACACTGTAAAAAAAAAAAAAAAGAGGTAATTTTACAGAAAATAACCGTCATTTTTTACAGTAGCTTCTCTTTTGTAAAAGCTGTCTGCAAAACTCTGTAAAATTACAGAAATTATCCCTGAATTAAAAAACCAACCTTTATTTTACGCATAATGCAAGTAATGAAAAATTACACGTATTTCACATTTTTAAAAGGAAAAATACTGTTTTTCTCAAATTACGTACAAATTTATGTAAAATCACAACATTTAATTGTAATTTAAAAAGAAATTCATAATTTAAAGATTTATGACCATACTAGAAATTGAGCATTTCTCTTTGTAATTTTGAGGTAAATCCTATTCGTTTTACATTACTTTGACATTTAACTTCTAAGTCCAATGTTTTTTTAAATTACTTTTAAAAAGATTATCCAGAATGGAATTGCACAGGTGAGGCAGCAGTAGCCCCTCATGCTTATGTAGATCAGCTCCATGTCTTCCAAAATCATGAATTAGTACATTTAGAGGACTGATATACTCAGCATCCATGCATGTGTTAGTCCACCCCCCCACAATCTAAAAAAATGAGACCACATCATCACTATTTTTTCTTTTAATAACTTTTGCATATTGTGGGTGTGTCTATGTAAAATGTATAGGTTGCTTTATATGCACTAAAGAGAGGTATTACATAATATTGCCATAAAAAAACCTTAGTTGAAACCGGCAAAAAGTATGAACGTGAGTTTATTTTGTTTTTCTGGATGAACTGAACTTTTAATTAGTTAACATGAAGTGTGAACTTGCACTCATTATTGCTTAAAACACTATCAGGCTATCATAGCTCTGGGTCAGTGCTTCAAAATCTAAGCCAACCATCTGCGCGCATGCGCACAGCAGCCCAACCGCTTCTAGCTCAGTGCACAGCCCGCAGCCTTGGCACAATTTTCAAATCGCGCCACTGATCTTCATTTTGAACAGACGCTCCTCTTAAGCATTTGACGGCGAGTAACGTACACTGCCAACCTGGACCAACAGCATTTCCATGGTAAGAACTTCAGTGCCTTTTAATGAAAATTGAAAACGTGAATTCAGTACAAATTCCTCTAACACTCACCTAAAGGATTATTAGGAACTCCTGTTCAATTTCTCATTAATGCAATTATCTAATCAACCAATCACATGGCAGTTGCTTCAATGCATTTAGGGGTGTGGTCCTGGTCAAGACAATCTCCTGAACTCCAAACTGAATGTCAGAATGGGAAAGAAAGGTGATTTAAGCAATTTTGAGTGTGGCATGGTTGTTGGTGCCAGACGGGCCGGTCTGAGTATTTCACAATCTGCTCAGTTACTGGGATTTTCACGCACAACCATTTCTAGGGTTTGCAAAGAATGGTGTGCAAAGGGAAAAACCATCTAGTATGCGGCAGTCCTGTGGGCGAAAATGCCTTGTTGATGCTAGAGGTCAGAGGAGAATGGGCCGACTGATTCAAGCTGATAGAAGAGCAACTTTGACTGAAATAACCACTCGTTACAACCGAGGTATGCAGCAAAGCATTTGTGAAGCCACAACACGCACAACCTTGACGCAGATGGGCTACAACAGCAGAAGACCCCACCGGGTACCACTCATCTCAACTACAAATAGGAAAAAGAGGCTACAATTTGCACGAGCTCACCAAAATTGGACAGTTGAAGACTGGAAAAATGTTGCCTGGTCTGATGAGTCTCGATTTCTGTTGAGACTTCAAATGGTAGAGTCAGAATTTGGCGTAAACAGAATGAGAACATGGATCCATCATGCCTTGTTACCACTGTGCAGGCTGGTGGTGGTGGTGTAATGGTGTGGGGGATGTTTTCTTGGCACACTTTAGGCCCCTTAGTGCCAATTGGGCATCGTTTAAATGCCACGGCCTACCTGAGCATTGTTTCTGACCATGTCTATCCCTTTATGACCACCATGTACCCATCCTCTGATGGCTACTTCCAGCAGGATAATGCACCATGTCACAAAGCTCAAATCATTTCAAATTGGTTTCTTGAACATGACAATGAGTTCACTGTACTAAAATGGCCCCCACAGTCACCAGATCTCAACCCAATAGAGCATCTTTGGAATGTGGTGGAACGGGAGCTTCGTGCCCTGGATGTGCATCCCACAAATCTCCATCAACTGCAAGATGCTATCCTATCAATATGGGCCAACATTTCTAAAGAATGCTTTCAGCACCTAGTTGAATCAATGCCATGTAGAATTAAGGCAGTTCTGAAGGCGAAAGGGGGTCAAACACTGTATTAGTATGGCGTTCCTAATAATCCTTTAGGTGAGTGTATGTTGTGTATAGTTAAATGCACAAACTGTACTAAAATGTTCACATTTTGTAAATGCACGAAAGTATTCACATGATTCTGTTACCTCACACAGCAGAGAAGACGTAGGGACTATAACTTCTTCCCCTTTGCATGTTCGCAATTGTATTCAGGTGCGTATCTCACTTATATGATCACAGGATGTTATTATTATTTTTTTTAAATCAATTTATTATTGTTTTTATTGTATAAGATTGTACAGAACACACTGGAGAATTTAAGTATACTCAGTATGGAGAACTGAAGCCCTGACTACTATATATTATTTGCTTAACTATTTTTGTCATGTTGAATGTTTAACGTATATTTGCGCTCTGAAGGTGGCGTGATGCCTCTGACTATATCCCCTTTGCATGTTCACAACTGTATACAGCCAGAATAAAGCAGTGGACTAAGAGGGTGGACCAAATGCAGACTCCTGTGTAGAGATCGACCGATATATCGATTTACCGATATTTTTCCTGATATTTAAGCATTTTACCATAATCGGTTATCAGTTTTGTAATATCGGGTTCACCGATAAACGCCGCCATCTTGTGGGTGTTTCGAGAATTACGCGCATGATCGCCATTGCAGCACGGCGTCTGAGGGGAAACAACAACTGCGTGCACAGGTAAAGTATACTTACTTGCTTTGCTATATTTAGTAAACTTTATTTAACATAACAGCTATTAATGCACAAATTAGATGTGTTACATAAATGACTGATATGTAGTTTATGCAGCTTGGCTCTAAGAAATAAAGACGAACTCACAGAGTCACATAAGATAATCCGTCAAATCCTGTCACAATAAAGACGTAACTTTGCCTGAATTAAATAATATACAGCCATTAATAAGCACATGTTGTAAATAAAAGCGCTGAATTTAATTCTCTCTCATATTGTCTATATGCTCACCATTAGTAAATTAACATTATCCAGCAAATTATTCTTCACTCTTTAGCCTATAAACAGCTTTATAAACCTAATAAAAACTGTAGTTTAAAATGAAGTTACATTTCTGCAAAGTTGATATGACTCCTATGCTTGAAAACAGACATTCTATATTTATTTTGCTTATTGGTAATGTTAGTGTTGCTGCTCATGCTTTTCTCTGTAGACTCTGTTTTCTACACTACAACCTCGTTCTGCTCAACTGGGAGTATTAAGCTGCATTAAAACAGCAACGTAATTTTTTTTCCAAGTGGCTAAGAATGTTACATGTTTTTTTTTTTTTTTTTTAACTCATTGAAGATTTTATTTTTGAACAAAAACACTTCAGTAACAGTGCACTTCTTGTATTTTTTGCACTTTCAGACCCCTCTTATTGGTGTATAAATAAGAGTTTTGATTTGTATGCAAGGAGGGAGTGATTGTTATAAATAAAACAGTTTGTTCAGTGGTGTTGTAATCATTGTGTGAAAAACAGAAGTATAATAATAAATAAATATCTGTTCTGAATATCGGTTATCGGGCACATAAACATGCAAATAATTGGTATCAGTATCGGTAATAAAAAATCAATATCGGTCGATCACTACTGTCCTTAATCTTCATATATATTTACGCTGACTGGTCATCTCCATGTGCTGTTCAGCTGGGACTGTGGAAATTCCACCAGTACAAAGGGGCGTCCATCACAACAGCTCGGTCAGTATTGAACCATTTCTTTTCTTTTTTATTATTATTTTTTGGCTACAGATGATGCACAAAGACTTCTAAAAACAAGGCTATAGGTTTCATCATGTCAGAGTTCCCTTTAAGACTGTGTACACAGCCAGCTATTTAAAAAAAATATATATTTTTTAATAATTCTGGCCTCATAGATGTGCATATAGTTACACTCTGGAGCCCTGTCTGATTGCTTAACCATTTAAATCCTATGGAAGCAGCAAGGGTGTGCTTCCAAGTCTTATCCATTTTGGCTTTGTGTTTATTTTTTTTTAATAAATAATTAATGGTGGAATCTACATTTTTGTGCACTTGTGGTTAGATATATTTTAGAACCAGGTAAGCACCAGATGATTTTTATCATGTCCTGACATGTATTAGGTGAGACCAGAGATGGAGATTTCAGGTCCAAAGAGTACAAATCCAGACCAAGATTTCATTTCCAATACCCAGTTGAGTATAAAAAGTCTCAGTCACAGAGTACTCAACCTCTGGGTGAGACCCATCTCTTCACCTCAAAATAGAAACACTTTCTACTGTTTTTTTTTTTTTTTTTTAACCTTTGAAATGTCGGTTTCCACTGGCGTAAAAAATGGTACCGGCGCCAAAAGACATCATCAGTTACTGCCCCTGACTGACAGCCCAAAATTAAAACTAACAGTTGAGGCTGGAAAATGCGGTTTATTGTTATGTCAGCTTCTATCACAGTATAAGATTCAGTAAAATCCAAATCATGCTGCCCTCAATTACGTTTACGTAGGTACACTTACTTTGGCTAAGCCGATCAAAGCAGTAAGAATTAGCTTACTGCTAATTCAGTCTTTTGAAAGCAAACAAATTATTTAACTATGTTTTTTGATTTTCAAGCGGCATTGTTCGGTGTTTCGCGTGTGCCCCATTTCTTCCAAGCGGCTTGGTATTACGGTGTTCCGGGCAATTAAGTTTCCCTATATTTCTCCTGTCTATCAGGAAATAATGTTTCCCCTAATATTAAAGCAAAGAGGTATGTGAAATGTCTGAAAATCACTCAGGTACATTATTACATGTGAATACAGTAGATCGTACTTATACTTGTACTTATATGCACAATATAGTCTTATAAGCAATACTAGAGGTCGATTTGCCGATTAATCGGCACCGATAGTTGATTCCCGGAACTATCGGTTATCTGCAAAAATCCACGCCGATAGTTTTTCCGGGTTGCGTCAGAGCTGAAGCGGCTGAGAACGGTCCGTTGTCCTTATACAGTGCGAGAGCCAACATATATATCTATACGTGATACTGTTAGTTGCAAGGAGAGCGCAAGCTGCCTGGAGAGAGCGCGGTGCACGGACAACGCTGACACTTCAAATGCACGTTTAAAACACAGACAGCGAAAAGGTATGTATACAGTACACTACAGTACATGTTTTCATCTCAATATAAAGTAATTCATTTGTTGATTAGATTCTGCATTGGAGAAAGAACAGCAGTATGTTTGTCGACAAGGCTGAGAGGACGCTAACATTAGCAGTACATCAAGCGGTTAAAATAATGTGGCAAAAATACACGCAAGTCCGACCCAAATGTTTAATGTCATGATTGTTACCATCAGGAATGCATTCGATTTCAGTTCTTTTTATCTTCAGGCACAGTGTGCGAATTGCCGGGGGGATGGGGGGATCCGACTGGAGCGCTTCGAAACAGTGAATCTTTTTGCGACGCAGTGTTTTACTGATTCAGAGTTTCAAAAAGCTCTGTTGATACTTTGCTCACCTTCTCTATATAATATATTTGTTGTTTGAAATGAAATCATTACTATTATAGGCCTAACTTTTTTGTTTTTATTAAATTTGTTATCACGTAATACAGCTCCCTTCGTATTAAAACCATTTCTTGACGTGACACTCATTATCTGGTTCTTGCCTAAAAAGACGGGTATATAATGAGCGTTGTTAACAGATTACACAAACAGTTTGGTCAACCTCTGCCTATGGAGAGAGAAAAAAGTTTTCAAAATAGAAGCAAATATAGTGGGAGACTACACATATAATATACATTTATATAATTAATATTATATATAATTATAATATTATATAATTATATAATTATTATTATAATTCATTTTGTATGTAACTTTTTTTTATTTATTTGGAGTGTTATGCTTTCAAACTGAACGAAAAAGTGTCTTTAATTTACCTCAATATTTATTAATATATTCATATTTATTTCATATAGCACATTTTCATGATTCAGTACTGTTTTTTTGTTTGGTTTTTGTAATAAAGTTTAGTACTATTTTACATGTAGTGTTGTGTTTTAATTTAGTTTTTTTTTTTAAATCCAGTATCCATTTTAAAAACTATCGGTTAATTAATCGGTTATCGGCAAGTACGGACCAACCTAGCTATCAGTATCGGTAAAATTCAATATCGGTCGACCTCTAAGCAATACTATACCGTTTTCATCAAGAAATACCTCTATCCAGCGAATTTAATTTATTATCTGTAAAAACAAAAAACATAGAAAAGGCATGTGATGTTTCAAAATTAATATATGGCTGGTTTACCTCGTAAAAAGACATGAAAACAACAGCGAAACCGTGTACAAATCAGCGCGCGACAGGGGAAACATAGGGAAACTGAACTGCTCGGAACGGCAAAAACTTTTTTATTTCGAGTCGTGCCATCCAAATCCCACTGGATCTGTTCATCCGACCATATGGCGATTAAAGCCTGTGTTTCCTCGTTTGTCCATCCTTCCATTTTACTTTTTTATATTTTTGTTTCTACTGCTTTTTATTTTGTTTCTCGCTGTGTATTTCAAAAGATGGCGGTTGTATTTTGTGTTTCAGCGGCAGGCTATTTGCATAACCAATCGACAGCAAATACGTTTGCAAGTCCCACCCCAAAGTACCGAAGTACCAAAGAAGTACCCCAACTGGTTTGGCACTTTCGGTACTCGAGATTTCGGTACTGGTACTCGACCGGAAGTCAATGGTAAAGCGAAAGTACCGTACCGAAAGTACCATACTTTGTGCGGTGGAAAAGCGCCCCTAGTTAACCTGTTCTTTTGAATGTTAAATTTTAATGTTCTTGTCTTCTCTCTCCCACCCCACCCCTCCTTGATGCACCAAGGATCCAGTGGACTACTGCCAGTTTAGAAGAGGATAACTCTTTATGGGGTACAATGTATTGTCACCTTTCACGATTTCACTGTATGTTTGGTTAGGAGGGCTTGCAATATTATTTAAAAAAAAAATTGTGCAAGCTACACCTATGCAACATAGTCCCGGACTTGTATTGCATTTTGGTGGTCCAACTGACAGGGAGGTAAGAAGCAAACTTTAAACTTTTAAACTTTGAATAATGTTGCGGGAGGCATTTGCAGTGGACCCTCCCAACCACTCCCACACTTGATCACCATGTTTAAAAACTATAGGTCTATACCATACTGTAGGCCTAATTCTACAAAACTGAATCTTTGCATTGTATTTAGTGCCATAGGCATACTTGTATTGCACTGTTATAATTCTCTATGGTTTTATCGGTTTCGTCTTCTAAAATAAGTGCTTAGTCTTAAGCTTAAAGGAAAACACCAGCTTTTTGATTTGTTCATTTGTAGTCAACCCCAGAGTTACATAAGACGGTGCATATGCTTCTCTTCTCTCTTTTTGCAATGCCCAGTCTGACACCATTTGCCTAGCATAATTCAATAGAAATGGATGCCATCCTTTTTAGGAGTTGTAGGCTATAGCTAGACATCTACTCCCAGTGAATTACGCTAAACTAGATTAACAGTGTCAGACTGGGCATTACAAGCACAGCTAAGAGAAGGGTATGCACCCTCTTATCTAACTCTGAGGTTGACTGCAAATTGCCTAATTTTTTTTTTAAAAACATGCCATTTTCCTTTAACACTTCATTTAATTTAAGTTTTTTCACTTAATTCGAATTACTATATTTTACTTTAATTTTATGGTTTTTGTTTGGCAGCCATTGCTGCCAGTCATCTGATATTTTTTACAGATATTTTTTTGCTTTATTTTTTGGAATTGCCCTTTTAATTAAGGTATTTGATCATAATAAGAAAAACTAAAATAACAGTGTTTTTATGTATAAGAATAACGGACATTTTTTGTAAATTTAATGTTTTTGCACTTCATTTGAAATAAAACATTTTACTGTAATTTTACAGTTTTTGTTTGGCAGCCGCTGCTGCCAGTCATTTTACCTTTTTTTTACGAGATTATTTTTTACAGTGTAGGACTACATGCTGTGATTTTGTTATATAGTGATTTGATTTTGCCATTACAAATGTTTATAAAATGTTTATAAAACAAAGAGTTCATAAATATTTCACGAACCCATCTAGGAGTGATTTCAACAGCAAGGATGCAAATGATTGATTGTCTCGGAGAATGTATGCAGCGCACATTCAAAAGTAACGGAAGTAAACTTTAAGCTGATTTTTAAACATATTAGATAATCTATAAAAGGAATAATTAAAATTGTAAAGCTAGCTAAAGTTTTTTTTCTGACAGGATAAAAATGTTGTAGTGAAACTTTAACTCCCTGCACTATAATGTCCGTACAGAATTAACACTAAGAAAGCTGATCTTTAATCTGACTATCGATCTGAGAATTGCATATGTATAACATGCAATGTTGGTATTAATATTGCACATCATCCAGCCCTATAACACACTACAGCCATTTTTCGAATTCAGTGCAAAACACCCCACCTCACGCTGTGATATTATTCAGCATCAGTACCAGTTTCTACGCCAGTGGAAAACCAACACCTTGAAGTCTCATACTTTTGGTACTCTCAAATTTCACAAAAATTCTTTCTTGTCTAGATAGAAAATCTCATGCCAGCCAGCTGGCCAAAGTTAGCAAAAGCTGTGTACATTTGTACCATGCTGACGTGGTATAAAAGTGCATATTACCACCAGTTTTTAAATGCAAATTGTAACATAAATGCTCCGTAGGAAACTACCATGCCTCAACATATTGAGTAGAAAAATGTTTTGTCAAGAGAGGGAAAAAATGCAGTGTCGAAACGTATTTTCTCGGGGTTTTTTTGGCCCAAAGGCCTTCCATACTCCTGTGCTGACGTGTAAAGTATAATCAAGATATCTCTTGAGAGAGATGGAGTTATATTGCGAATGTTGATTTAAAAAAAAAAACATAGTTCTCAAAAACCCCATGATTTTTCCAATACTTTCTGGTATTTTTTTTTTCCCCATAACCTTTCCAGGTCTGGAAAATATGATTTCTTGATTCCATGATTTTTTCCAGGATATTGATGACAGTACAAACCCTGATATGTACATGACAATGGTCAATATAACCTTAATCCCACCACATCTATCTGTATACCAATAAAAATTACTGTTTACCAGCCAGCTGTAGCTAATACATGTATTCGAAAAATAAAATTACTTGGGGCTCTATTTTCCACCTGTGCAAAAAGCAACTCAGAAGCGATTTTGGTAGTTTCATACCAGCACATTGCTTATTTTCACACCATGTGCACACGTCTTCAAAATGGTAAATGATTTTTTCTGCTTGTCGGAGTGCTGTTTTTTTAAATGAAGGCCAGGCGCAAAACTATTTTAAGCCAACGCATGTCATTGCGTTTTTTATCAACAACTACAAAAAAGCACGTCTGAAGTCCCTGGCACATTGTTAAATGGTATTTAAGCAGTGCCTTTTAGAAACGTGTGGGTGCCTTGTGCTCATTACGGACACAGGTATGACCTTGAGGTGCACTAATGGTTTTTTGTTTTATTTTATTTCACTTAATTTCATTAATATTGTAAAAAGTCTTGAATTCATTATCAGAATTAAGCATGTACTGTAAATGAAAGGACATCTGGATTGCTGAAAAGGCATTTCAGATATTTAGATAAGTCAGGTGGAACATTACAATATAGCCCTCAGAAGGTTGCAGCATTCTTTGTGGCATGCTGTATGTTGCGTGACATTGTCATGCACGATGGATGTCTGTTGGACTTAAATGAGAAAACATTAGAACTGTAGAAGTTGTAATGTTGAACTGCATGTGTCGATGCCAAAGGCAGCAGCACGGGCAAGGAGGGAACTGCTGGCAGAAGACCTGAATCGTCTGTAACCTGGTAAAAAATCTAAATTGTGAGTTGTAGAAAAATAACAGCCCTATTACCTTTTGTTTGAACATTCTAAAAAACCTAAAAAAATTTAGATTGAGGTTTGTATGAACAGAGATTGCACTTTTATTTTGCGAACTGCAGACCCACGTTTAAAATAAACACACAAGCATAAGCAACTCCCCATTCCCTGCCGCTGCTCTCATTCAGCAGTGACTTCAAAAAGTTACCAAAAGTACAGAACTTGAAGGTGTTGGTTTTCCACTGGTGTAAAAATTGGTACCAGGGCCAAATGACATAACTCGAGGCAGGGTATTTTGTACTGAAATCGGAAAAATGGCTGTAGCAAGACTGGACGATGTGCAATATTAAGACCAGTGTTTCCCCTACCATTATATTAGGGTTGTGCCGCCCCCCAATGGCACCTCCTGCCCCCTTAGAAGGTCAAGTTAATTTTATTTTATTAAATTTTCTATATAGCGCCAGATCACAACATAAGTAATTTAAGGTTACCTTTCCTATAGAACAGGTCTATAAATTGTCCTTTTATTAAACAAACTAAATAGCTTTATGTTATTTATCTTATTTACACACAGCTTGTCATTTTTGTCTCTACACGGTCGCGTGTTTACAATTCTCCTCTGCTCTCTGTATTGCGCATAGCGGAGTTCCGCCCCGATGCACGTGCACAGACACATGTGCACAGACACATGTGCGCACACAGGTGAGCACACAGGTGAGCACACTCCCACCAGCGGACAGAGAGCGCGTGTCAGAAAATATGTTGCGTCAACCACCTGAAAAGCAGACAAAAATATCTGCATTTTTTTAATGCAGTCATTAAAAGAAACACATGAACACCATGAATCCTGTCGGTATCCGTCTGCCATCCCCACCCCCCCCCCCCCAAAGCTGTAAATCTAGAGGAAACACTGAAGACCAACAGTGCATGTTATGCACATCCAATTGTTACATTACCAGTCAGCTAGATTAAGGTCAGGCTTTTTCTTACCTTCAACTTGGTACAGATATTATAGTGCAGGGAGTTTAAGTCTCCCTAAAACATTTTCATTCTCATTGGGGGGGGAAAAAAATCTAGCAAGTTTTTTTTTTATTTTAATGATTATTCCTTTTCAAGATTATCTACTATATGTTTAAGAATCAGTTTAAAGTTTACCTGCTTTTGCATGAGCATGCAGGCGTTCTCTGAGACAATCAATCATTTTCATCCATGCTGTTTAAATTACTCCTAGAGAGGTTCATGAGAAATTTATGTTGAATCCCTTTGTTTCATAAATAGAGTGGTACCTCGGTTGTCGAACTTAATCCATTCGAGTTCTGATCGAATTTTCCCATAAGAAATAATGGAAAACCAATTAATTGATTCCTGGTCCCCCAAAATTACACCTAAATATGGTTTTGTTTTTCTTTTTTTAGCATATAAACACAAAATGAACAGGATAAAACAAGAAGAGCATTTTTTTCTTAATGGCTTCCAAAACGATAAAGATTACCCCTGTCCTGCCCCGATCGTCCGCTCCTTCCGTGTGCCACGCCCTCTCATTAACCTCATGTGGGATCCCCATGTGATCAGCTGATTCTGGTTGTTGTCATTAGTCCTTTGTATTAAGTCCACGTTTCAGTTTGTTTCCCCAGTCCGGTCATTGGGTGCTGGCACGCTCGGTGTGGATAACCCCAGCCCCAGTCATACCAACCGTAGCAAAAAGGAGTCCACCGATTATGATGACGACAGCAACCTTTCTGCAGGTTAGTAGTAGGCTAATGTAATGTTAAATTAACATTACATAGGTGGCTTATGTTTTGTTGTTGTTTTTTGTATTTACATATATATTCATATATACTTTAAACTTTTAATATATTGTTCAATTTTAAGCATTCAATTTTTTGTTCAATAAAAATTTATTCTTGAGTCATCCACCATCATCTTGTGGCTTTTGTAAAGTATCGGTTCAGGCACCGGTACCATTTTAAAAGTATCGATTTGGCACCGGTATCGAAAAAACCCCAAACGATACCCAACCCTAGATGCACATAACTGGTACGCAAGTACGCATTCACTTTTATAAGCGATACTTGTGGCAATCAATTGTTGTAACAGCTCAAATGTGTTTGTGTTTTAAATGCATTTGCTCAGCTATGACAAGAAATCATAAAGTAAAAATTGGTATATATAAAGGGTAAAATGCAGGATAATTTCTTGTCCAATCAATGCAAATGCACATAAAATATATATGCATTTGCACTGTTACAACAACTGGTTTTCGCATGTATCGCTTTTAAAGTTATGTGCATCCCTGAACATTCACAACAATTCTTAAAAGCTGTTAAGTTAAACTAATAAAAATTAAACAATTCCACAAAAAAAAATAGGGATCCTGCCGCTAACGTTGCTTGGGCCACTAATAATAGGACCTTTCTGTAAACAATCTGTGACCATGAAATAGGTAGGTAATTCAATTATAGCTCAACAGCGGAATCAGGGTTCCCGCTGCCGCTCGTCACTCTCGCCATTGACGAAAACGGAACCCATGGTGACGAAGAAAAACGGCATCAAATCGTCACTCTGGCGAATTCAATTTTCAAATGACGAATTTTGAATTTTTGAAAAGTCGAATTTCATTTTTTCCCAATTTTCAACCGTAGCACACGTAGGGCATAATCAAAACTGGCCCGGCGCCCCGGACACACGAACGTCAATCATCCATGTCAAATGAGCATGGGCCATTTTAAAAGTAGCAAATGTTATCGATCAGTGTGGGGACATTCTAAAACGCTTAATGTGAAAATGCTTAATGTGGTTTAATGTACCAAGACAGCCACCAAAAATCACTATATTTCTCACACATATATCTGGTCATAAACACTTTCACCTGACAAGAAATCTAAACCGAAATGCTAAGAATAAGGACTTTATACTACGTTAAGCGGTTTCCCCTCCATTGACGCCCATTATAAGGAAAAGGTTTAATGATTAATTTATTAAGAAGCGGCGAGAGAGTGACTAAAAAAAACGGATGCTGAAAAAAAGTGAAGAATTTGATTAGTAGAAGCAAAAATACAAAGAAAAGTGAAGAATTGAAATCAAACTCCAGGGGGAACCCTGCGGAATCAATAATTTTTTTCACAAGGGAATGTAACATTTCCCTTGGCTTTCACGTATTTGCCGTTTGTGGGCGTATCCGCAATAGCAAAGGGCCACTTCTGTTTGGTGAGAATGATTAGTACACAAGGTGGATGGTGTGAATTTGAAAAACTATTCTCACAAGTTTTAAACCGTGAATTATACATGCTGTATAATGCAAGCCCTAAATCACAGCCTATGCGATTTGCTAATCACGTTGTTTCAAATAGCAATTTCGATTTCAAAACGATAAATCATTCAGCCCTACTCTCCAAGGTCATAAACAGATACCTCAGCATGTTTTGAAAGAGTAGGGGTGATACCCTGATGTCGTGGCTAGAATTTCCCCACTGCTGGCCCTTTCAAATCTAGCCTCTTAACCATATATTTGTGGCATGTTGCATAACCATATTTCATATATGGTGAGCATACTGACACAGAATGGCTGCAGTCGCATCATCCAGGTACGTGCTACATATAGGTGGGGGTTGAAGTGGTTCCCCTTTGGTTCGTTATGTGTCTTGAAAAAAACAACATAAATGTAACATTCATTCATTCAAGTCTTGCATGTCTCAGAGGTGCACTGATCTGGCCACAATTTTCTCAATTTCAAGTTTACCTAATTTAGCTTAGAAAAATAGAAGTGACAGACTCACCAATCTCGAAGACCTGCGTATCTCTTGTTTGATGTCCTCCACTAAAAAGCCATAGATTCCTTCATCTTCCTCTCCACGCTGATACACTCCACTGGCCATAAGCTGGTATAGAATAATTTTAGTGTGTAAAGTAGGCCTGAACAATGTGTGAATGTCGACGACGACGGGGGGGGGGGGGGGGGGGGGGTGTCACAATAGTTTACATACGTACTGCGATATGTAAATTACCATAAACGTAAATTACGTAAAGGTGCTGTGTAGACCATTCATGTACAACGCTCACCAAGCAAAAGTAGTGTACAGTAAGGTTGTGGTTCTCCAGCGTGATCTTCTCTCCATACTTGTTTGGACAGTCATCAGCAAGCTTACAGAGTTCACAACCTCGAGACGAGTAAAGTTACAACAATTATAAACACACTTTTGCACATGTTAAAAACATTTGGCAAGCTGCCGATAATTAGCTACTCGTTAAGCCGCATTTTATTGGCATGGCCATAAGAATAATACGTTCATGATTATGAAACTTTCAGACGAAAACTCCGGCAAAACCACCTAGCTGCTAAAATCTATTTAAAAAGGAAGGCAGCTCGTTACTCACGTTCCTTGGATTTTGATTCGACCACTTCAGAATGCATAGTCTTTAGCATCTTCTAGACGTACTAAACACCACAAGAGTGTACCTTAAAGACTTTGTATCATTACCAACGAAAATAAAATAAAACATTAAATGCGAACTTATTACAAGCTTATACTAAGTCTACAACAATGGTATATTATAGAGATCCTTCACTCAATATATATATATATATCAACTATATATATATAGTTTTAATAAGCATAAGACATTGTAACCCGCTGAACTAACGGGTACAAAAACAAAGCAAGTATTCACGCACTGAGCTGTAAGAAACAAAGGCGTGATCTAAAATCTTACGAAAACAACGAACGGGTACATCAAAAACTAACTCAGCAGAAAAAAATATCGCAGCCAAGACTAAAACACTAAAAATATATAGGTGTTTGGTGTCACGTTAATAATATTCATAAATAAAGCGCAAGCAGTCTCTTCTCTCCAGTTCCAGCTTCTAACGACCGAAGTCTCTTGAACTTCCCTCTGGAACAAAAATTCAAATGAACACATCCGGAAACCTAGAGGAGGCGCTTACTGCGCGTCATTTTTTCCCCCAAACTCGTTCGGCGTAAATCACGCCTCGCAAGCATAACCACGCGGGCAACCATGACAAACCACGCCCGCACGTCTGACGAAACCTCAAGATTGATTTCATTGGCTAACAGTAAAAGAACTCTGGTCCGAACTGTCCCTTTCATCTTTGATGGGAGGTAAAGCTTCCTATCCGCCCAACAATGGTTATTCTGGCCAAGAATAACTCGATTTAATGAACGGCAAATATTAATTTGGCTCAAATATTCTTAGCTATTAAAGATAGGGGCTAACCCATTATTTAAATTGGGATTTGTTATGTTATGATCACTCCAGACTAGGTACCCTTAAGCTGGACGCCTTATATCATCACTCCCAGAGCAAACGTCTTCTTCTCAAAGATGTTATTGGTCCAAAGAGACCATTTTGTAATGAAACCCACATTTATTTATTCGATGAACCATTTATAATTTTGACATTCTCGTCAAAGTAAAGCCCAGCGACTCGAAGCAGGGAAGCTTCTTTCATTTACACGTATATGTAATATCACGTGAATGATACACCCGATGCGTCCTGGAGTGCTCTGGTCTGAGGTATCGAATCTCGTCAGCCCTTCGAAACTTATAAAAGCGAGGTGAAACCTTTGGGTGTCGTTCTTTTTTTTCGGTTGGAGAGACTGCTATACAGTTTGGATTATATACAGCATCGTTTGATGCAATAGTGAAAGTGGCTCGTATGTTTGGGAAAATGTTGAGTTGATGTCTCAATGAATTTTAACATGGCAAAATGCGAAATTATTATTAATTAATTATTATATTAATTTAATCTGCCAAATTAATACATGTAAATTATTATATTCGTATTGTTAATCATTATTGTATTGATTAGGTTTGCATTGCTTCAAACATCTGCGTATGACAATGGGTCACACTCGCTATAGCCGCAGTGTATTGTGGGTCGAATCGCCATTTTGGATGTATCCGACTCAAATGCGAGCATTTGCGTGCGATATTATCTTTGGTAAGATGGGATACTCGTGCTGTGTGAAAGGCGGTCATACTAAGTCACATGGTAGAAATGGCAGAAAGGTAGGGTGACCAGATAATCCATGTCAGGGAGGACACTTTGAGCTACTTCGGGTTTTACAAACTACTTCCAAATTAAAAGGCTCCTGTGCTCGGCTAAAGAGTTCAGCTCTTCTTGTGCTTTGACTGGTTTGTTTCCTTGACTGAAAGACTCATCCAGCTGTTTTACATTAGCATTAGTGACACATGCATGCTTATAGGAGACTGACCAATCAACACACAGCAAGAACTCGGTGCTCAAGTGAAATCCAAGTCCGTTTAATTGAAATGGTAATTTACAATTCCTGTCCTAGCTCAGAGTGTCCTCCCTGACATGGATTATCTGGTCACCCTACAGAAAGGTGGACAACAACATGAGATTTTTTCGGTTTCCCACTTGGAAAAGAGGATATGGACAGGATATGGCGTCGAATGGCCTGGGTCACAGCAGTGAGACGGAAGGAGATCACTTTCAGCACGATATCTCCCTTCGTGCGTGTTTGCTCTCGGCATTTTCATAAAGGCAAGCAAAATGTTTTTTATTTAAGTAATATTACTGAATATGCATTATTTTGTCTTCTAAAGTTGGTATTTTCACATTAGTTAACCTACGCTAGCCTTACTAGGGAGGGTAGTAGAAATGTGTTAACGTGTTCGTGTTAAACTAGTGTTACAAAGTGAATGCTTTTTAAAGACAAAAGTAAACAGCAAAACTGTAATGACATGTTTATCAATGCATGTATGTGGATAAGGTTGTCATTGTGTGCTGTTCCCTGACAAACCGATGCCCAACTATGGTTTAAGTTCAGAAACATTTGCAAGTACGGTTTCTAACGTTTCACATAATGTCTGGAAGGATCTGTATAAACTCATTGTATACTGACCCTGTATTCTGCTTGCCACTTATATTTTATTTGAAATATGACCAATAAATTTATGTCCAATGACATTTTTGTGGTGTTCTTTACTCTCTTCCTTTCTTAAACACCTAAATGACTAGTGTGTTTTGATAATGAGAATTGCTTATTACTGATTACATAAAACATTACATTTTTGTGGAGAAAAAACACAATATGAAATATTAAGTTTGTGAACCAAATGTGTTTACATCCGCGATACACTCAAAATGGCGAATGGGGGCGTGTCACACACTGCAGACATGTGACTGACAAAGACCACATCCTCATCTCTGGAGCCCCCCACAGAAAACACATGGTGACCATGAATGAGAACCCCTCCCCAAAGCATCCCCACATTCTTTCTATCAAGGCCCCCATCTCCCCAATTAAAAAACCCAACAGGTGACAGTCACACGCAAGAAATTAGTTCACAATAGCACCTACTTGGCAACAATTGAACAACAATGAATTCGTCCCGGATCCATCAGAATATTTCCTTGTAAATACATAATGATTTAGATGCATATAATAAAACTGAAACACGTAGCATTTTTAAGATTATAGTTAACATAACGCAATTAGAGCCTGCTGTCATACCAGCAACATTTTTCATTTAATTCAAAAGCTGAGATGTCATTCTCAGAAAATTAGTAGATGTCTCCCTATGTTTGGAAAAAATGTACATAGCCCTGAAACACTTTCCGGCACAATATGTGGAACGCCAACCTCAAAAGCTTCGTGAAACTTTATTGGCCCATCACTAATTTTATCTTTGATACACTGGGGGCACTATTAAAATACAAAGGTGTAATCATTGGGGGGATGAATTAATCCAAATTAAATATTAGGGTGTCATTCATCGGTTCTGTGCTGTTAACCAATGTATTGTACGACAGTGACGATATGTTGCACATTGACGGCTTCGGTTCTCCCCTGAGACTTGACCAAGACACTGAGCTCACCAGCAAACAACATGGCAGCAGTGTCTGCCTTTATGTAACCAAACACTGTTGCTCAACGATCATCGTCCGGGAGGAGCTGTGCAACAAAGACATTGAACTTCTGGCAGTCTCCCTCTACCCTTTTGACCTTCCCAGAGAGTTCCCTCAGCTCTTTTTCATCCTGGTCTACATCCACCCCAGAGGAAATACAACAGCAGCCACAAAGCACATCAAAAAAACCCTGGATAATCTGGAACTCATCTCCCCTGATTCTCCTAAATTCATCCTGGGAGACATTAACCACTGCTCCTCTGACAAGTGCCTTAAAGGATATCAGCAGTACGTCACCTGCACCACCTGTAAGGGGGAGACACTGGGTAAGTGCTATGGATCAGTTCCTGGTGCATACAGATCCATCGCCCTCCCCCCTCTCGGCTCTGCTGATCACCACATCATCCTGCTAGCACCAGCCTACACCCCGTTCATAAAGAGGACAGAGAAGGTTGTCAAAAACTTCTAGCAGTGGACTAGTGACAGCATTGCATTGCTGCAATATCTTCAACCGCACTGGTGCCTCCAACACCGAGGACATTCTAAGGAGATGACAGCAGCAGCAATATCTCCTAAGGAAGCTCAACAGCTTTGGGGTCAACAAGGTCATAATCAGAACCTTTTACTACTCCTTCATTGAGAGTGTCCTCTGTTTTTCCATCACCTACTTGTATCACTCCACCAGCCTGAAGCACAGGACCCACCTGCACAGCACAGTGAAAGTCTGGTCTAAGATCATCGGAGTCCTGGTCAGAGCACTTTCATCCCTGAGTGAGCAGCAAACTCTAAGAACAGCGTCCCAGCTGCAGGACACAGAGGAGGAGAGTGAACTTTGTTCCTAGGGCCATTCAACTCCTCAATTCACAGACTTGAGTGCCTTCCTGCACTGGAACCCGTCATTCATTCTGCACTTTAGTCCCCCCATGCCCACTAACAATCCCTCCCTTTACATATCTATTCAGTTCTTATGTACCTGACTGACTGCAATTTTGCAAGGCATCTATTTGCATTTGCTGCCATCAATCTAACCTGCTGCTCCACCTGCCGATACTTCCACCCTTCATAAGAACATAAGAAATTTACAAATGAGAGGGGGCCATTCGGCCCATCAAGCTCGTTTGGGGAGAACTTAACTAATAGCTCAGAGTTGTTAAAATCTTATCTAGCTCTGACTTAAAGGAACCCAGGGTTTTAGCTTCTGCTACACTAGCAGGAAGATTATTCCATACTCTAACTACATGCTGTGTAAAGAAGTGCTTCTTCAAATTTGTTTTAAAATGTTCTCCTGCTAATTTCCACTTATGGCCACGAGTTCTAGTTTTTAAACTAATATTGAAATAGTAATTTGGCTGAACAGCATCCAGACCCGTTAGAATCTTATAGACCTGGATCATGTCCCTCCTTAGTCTCATTTGCTCAAGGCTAAACAGATTCAGCTCAGCTAACCTCTTCTCATAAAACATTCCTCTAAGACCTGGAATCATTCTTGTAGCCCTCCGTTGCAGCTTTTCACTGCCCCCCCCCCAAAGGGGTTATCCATCCCGGAACCCCCACAAACGTCCGGAAGCATTCCGGGCAGCGCTCTCTGTGGTTGTGGGCTCTCCAGTCCCCCACCTTCCTGATCAGTCCCTGCTGCCAGGGTACTCACCACCAGTCCTGGTGATGGCTGCTCCGAGTAGGCCAGGGGCTGGTACGGCGTCAAGCAGTCACGGTGCAATAAGACAGTCCTGTGCTGCTCAGGCATCTGTCCACGCGAAACCACTTCCCTTCTCTGTAAGACTGTGCAGCGGTTTGTCCCTGGTGGCAAAAATGTCCTGGAACAAGTCCAATAAAGCCTTAAGCTTGTCCCGCTGCTCCGCCGTCAGGTCCCGGGTGCTGTACTGCCACACTTCCTGTACAGCTTGCACTGTCTCAGGAGACACCCCAACTGTGATGTTACTGTGGTCTGAGATTGGGGCATTGTGTGGGGCTGTGTCGCTGGTGCTCTTTCCCCAGGTGCTGTGGGCTGCTCCCTTCCCACAGCAAGTGGTCTTCTTCCCTCTCTGCCACCAGTCGCTGCTGTCACACTGGAGGGCCACCACATCTCCACCAAGGTGGAGAGCTGCTACCATCTCCCAGTTGAGTCAGGAGATCCAGACTGATGATGCAGGGTTTGGTAATGTCAGCGGGTCAGACTTCTTGCACCACTGTATGTCTGGCCAGCTGGATGCGCAGCTGCCTCTTTCCTTTCATAGCCATGCACACGGCAGTCACCGACAACAACTGCCAACTGGCTGGCACAGCTCCGATGGTACTCGGTAGCACACCCAGTGAATCAGAGTGATGGTGGACGCCGTGTCCACCAGGGCTTGATGGTGTCTTGGTGACCAGGCAGTCGAGGTACAAACCCGTGGCCTTGCTGAGCCAGCCCACTCTAGGTGCAGCTGTTGGGGTTAGACTGGCATACATTGCAGCTGGCACCTCCCTCACAGCGCCACCCACCCAGCATTTCCCGGTTGCTGTTCGTATATTCGTATATAGTTTTGCAGTCACGTCTCAAATAACCATTACCTTAGACAATCAGGGCGTGTTTTGTTGCATCATTGTCCTCTGAACTAGGGATGTTAACCGATGACCGTTTGACCGGTGGTTGACCGTATCAACGTTAACCGGTCAAAGTTGTCGGTAGTCGGTTAAAAAAAAAAGTGATATCTAAATTAGGCTATTATAGACAGTGGACTATACGCTACTACAGTTAGCCATCTCATTCCTCATCTTTTTGTGTTAAGTGAACAAATTATCCCTCACACTCAATTTTTCATAACTCGCCTGTTTGTACTTAATAAACCAATAAAAACATTTGGCGCGAGGTCACAGCGTTTGGGTTCGCGCGCTCACAAGGTTTGCGAAAAGTAAAGGGAATCATCTTTCTTTATTATGGTTAGCACTACCTCAACTAAAGCGGCGTCTCTTCGGAGCTGTCATTTTCTTAAATGAGCCGTGGCAATGTTTCAAATGAGCTTCTAACCTAGACAAACGCCTTTATTTTCAAAGCGATCACCTTGTACCCAAACCATTTGAAACTAAGGAGCCATTTGTCCTACGATTACATACAACAAGCTCTTCGGCGCCGCGTTTGCGGGACTCATGTTTCGCGCTGTAGGGGATTTTAAAAAAGTGACGTGAGTGGCAGTGTGTGTGTGTGTGTGTGCGGGAGGCAGAGCGGCAGAGAGATGCGACAGAGTTGCGAAATTGCAGGCGCGGCTCGAAATGGCTGTTATTTCAAATAGCGTACCATATTTTAAACTAATCGGTTAACCGGTTTCAACCGGCTACTGAGGCTCGGTGGTCGGTCAAGAATTTTTTTAGTTTTCGCCATCCCTACTCTGAACTCTGTAGCATTGTCCTCTGAGCTGCAGCAGAAAGCTGCAAAATAAGATGTAATCGTAACATGTGACGTGTCTCAAGTACTCAAAAACTATTAACATGTCTGCAAGAGCAAAACAGAGCTTACATCAGCATCAAGTATGACAATATCCTTGGGCTCTTTAAAGTACACCATCAAGAGGAGGAGGGCACAGCTTCTTGCCTGAAGCTTCTGGTTTGAAATTTGTACCCTTATATCTAATTTTTCATGCTGTCTAGACAGTATATAGGTGTATACAGTGTTTTAAAAAGCAGCACTATTACCATATTTTGAAATGCTGACGATAAATTTTGCTGAGTGTGGGGAGGGGAGGGGTCATGGATAATTTTGTCACAAGGATTTCAAAAGGCTGCTCTAGGCCTTATTACCGTAATCCTGGTCAAGCCTTGATGAATAATTTAAAAATTGTTTGTAAAACTGTCCCATTTCACTACACTGCTTGTATTTGTTGCAGTATATCTGCCCTCTCTTCCATTCATGCACCAACCATAACCAACCACATCCACAGCCAAATGTAGCATAAACACAAGCTGCTGTGCATACGTTTGCAACCTGAAAGAGCACAAAAGTGCATGCAGAAAAGTGAAGTATGAATTGGCCTTTAGAGAGATAAAAGAAGCAACACAAAAGGTCAAGACACTGGTGGATCTGAGGACCATCATATTAAAGAGCTGGGACAATGGTAAGCCTGACACACCAGAGGGGCTTAGACAGTACCATTCAATGAGAGATGAGTTGACTATCCAAGATGGCATCCTCTTTTGGACCGAGTGATTATTCCAGCTTCACTGTGAAAGGATATTATGCAACATCTACATTCATCTCATATAGACAATGAAAGCTGACTGTTTTTCAAACTTTTGGGATATAGACTACTTGCCTGATACCACATGCATGACAGTAATTCATAAGCTGAAAGCGCACTTTACAAGGTATAGTAGATCTTGTTGTTTCTGACAATGGCCCACAATACATATCAGGACATCAGGCTCTGACATCTGGAAATGACCCCTATCTTGACATGTTGGATCCTTGTAATACCCCATCTCAGGGATTGGGCACCATTCTGACTCAATGCCTGATAAATTGCAGGGCACTTTGATATCATCAAAGCTGCTGCAGCCACAAACCCACTACCAGCTCTGCACAGAAATCAATAGAGAATGGCACATTACAATGACAAGTCAACCAAGGACAGCCAAGGAGTGCTCTTCATGCAGGTGATTGTGTGAGGGTGCAACCTATACTACCCAGCACAATCTGGAAGAAAGATACAGTCCACCAGCCTTTGGGAATGCATACAAAACCAGGTTGAAGTGGAGAGCGGTGAAGTTGTACCACAGAATCACAGATACCTCAGACGTGCAACTGATCTGATGTTCCAGCAACAAAAATGACATCAGAAAGGTGCTGCCAACAGTGGGGGACCCAGTGTCACAGCGCACGCTAGTGGACCCAGGGCAGACTCACCTGCAAGAGTAGTTGAAGGGTTGCGAGACCGAGTTACTTACAGGACTGTGCGTGCCGTGAAAATATGTAAATAGCTGTTTGACTGTGTTATGGGACATAGGATGGAGTTGAGTTTAGTAATGTAGAATAAGGATATGTGTGCAAGTATAATAAATTGGAGTTTAAGTTTGGAAATTGTTGGAGTCACTACTGAGAAACTGAATTGATACAAAAAGTGGAAAATGAGCCACAAAGAAAGTGAAAAATGAAGACTGATGTCAAGACCAAAACTGAACTTGAATACTACAATACCATATTTTAGTACCATACATGTACAGTTCATAAAAAATCAGGCTTATTTTTAAGGTATTAAAATAACTAAAGAAGAAAATTGAAGGCTGTTGGCATTTGGCATGAGCAGTGACTGAAAGTCAGACGTAGATGCTTTGAATAGCATTTCACATGTCAACAGTTTCCAAGTGATGTTTGAAACTGAAGTTGCTGATTAAAAGCTGTAATAATAACTAAAAGATGGAAGAACTTGTAAGGTACATTATACTCATTAACGCTGTCTGAATGTCAATATATGCAGAATTGGTTCTCTGTTCTTATTCAGGTGGATTTGCAAAAGTTGTCATGTAGAATAAAATCCCATTTTAAAATATAACAAAAAGTCTTATTACAAAAAGTTCTAAATACAACAAAGTACCAAACTACTTTGGAAGAGTTGGGGAATATATTTTGATTTGATGTGTTTTGAAAAACTAATTATTAGCTGTACTTTACCTACTGTGTTTTTCAAAAAAATAAAAACCATCAAAGATGCCCATGTTTACATGCTGTCCCTGTATTTGCATTGGCCTACTTCAGGAACCCTAATTTAGTTCTACAGTCCAAACACTAGCAGCTTAGATGAATTGACATGTGTGCCTTGTGATGGACTGGCATTTCATCCAGGGTGTCCCCTGCCTCATATCCTGTACTATCCATATCCAGCTTCACCAAGACTCTTTTCTGGTTAAACAGTTGTGGATGATTGATGAAGGGAGGCATGAAAAGCAATTTTAGTACCCAATGCATAGACATTATACACTCACCTAAAGGATTATTAGGAACACCATACTAATACGGTGTTTGACCCCCTTTCGCCTTCAGAACTGCCTTAATTCTACGTGGCATTGATTCAACAAGGTGCTGAAAGCATTCTTTAGAAATGTTGGCCCATATTGATAGGATAGCATCTTGCAGTTGATGGAGATTTGTGGGATGCACATCCAGGGCACGAAGCTCCCGTTCCACCACATCCCAAAGATGCTCTATTGGGTTGAGATCTGGTGACTGTGGGGGCCATTGTAGTACAGTGAACTCATTGTCATGTTCAAGAAACCAATTTGAAATGATTCGAGCTTTGTGACATGGTGCATTATCCTGCTGGAAGTAATCATCAGAGGATGGGTACATGGTGGTCATAAAGGGATGGACATGGTCAGAAACAATGCTCAGGTAGGCCGTGGCATTTAAACGATGCCCAATTGGCACTAAGGGGCCTAAAGTGTGCCAAGAAAACATCCCCCACACCATTACACCACCACCACCAGCCTGCACAGTGGTAACAAGGCATGATGGATCCATGTTCTCATTCTGTTTACGCCAAATTCTGACTACCATTTGAATGTCTCAACAGAAATCGAGACTCATCAGACCAGGCAACATTTTTCCAGTCTTCAACTGTCCAATTTTGGTGAGCTCGTGCAAATTGTAGCCTCTTTTTCCTATTTGTAGTGGAGATGAGTGGTACCCGGTGGGGTCTTCTGCTGTTGTAGCCCATCCGCCTCAAGGTTGTGCGTGTTGTGGCTTCACAATTGCTTTGCTGCATACCTCGGTTGTAATGAGTGGTTATTTCAGTCAAAGTTGCTCTTCTATCAGCTTGAATCAGTCGGCCCATTCTCCTCTGACCTCTAGCATCAACAAGGCATTTTCGGCCACAGGACTGCCGCATACTGGATGTTTTTCCCTTTGCACACCATTCTTTGTAAACCCTAGAAATGGTTGTGCGTGAAAATCCCAGTAACTGAGCAGATTGTGAAATACTCAGACCGGCCCGTCTGGCACCAACAACCATGCCACGCTCAAAATTGCTTAAATCACCTTTCTTTCCCATTCTGACATTCAGTTTGGAGTTCAGGAGATTGTCTTGATCAGGACCACACTGTTGAAATAGTTATAGCTAGATAATTGCATTAATGAGAAATTGAACAGGTGTTCCTAATAATCCTTTAGGTGAGTGTATGTCATATGACATATGTCCTGCAAAGAACAAGCATCCTCTACATGATGTATCCCCACCTTGGGCCCTATGCTTCTTGTTGTACGGTCCAGACCCCCCTGACATTGTGCGGGAGCTGAAGTAGCTGGAAAATGGATTAAGGAATCTGATCATAATTATACTATAACATATTTTAATTAAAAATGAACATCAATGAATGTTTGTAATAATTCAATGTCATTTGTACAACACCTTATGATGGTTATTCAAGAGAAATTCCTTCGACAGATGAATTTTATGAATATACAAATATGCTTGTAGCACATGACATTGATAGCAAAAAAAATGGTGTGGGCTAATTTGAGACGCATGGAAGTATTACAATGGACATACGAAGATGCAATGTTCAGCCATGCAGAAATCTAACTATATGTAACACAAAATTTAGTGTATTAAAAAACTGCAAATGACTGATGCTAGATGTTAAAGTTCATAGTGAGCTCCGAGTGCCACGTCATCGCCGGTGTCACCGTCATTTACCAGCAAAGATGGCTACCTCCATCAGGGAGAAACAAACAGGTCTGGTAGTATTTTAACTGCGAAATCATATTTTCCTACAGATATTGTGTAGTGATTGTACACCTTTATAGGAAAATTACTGAACTGGTGCTCTGAAAGATATTTTAATGTAAATATTGATTCAGTTTTCTTGTGAAAAACCGTTTAGACGCCTTTCCAACAGTTTAGTATGCTAATATGTAGCTGAAGTTACTGTACGTTGTACAATGCCGATTAATAGCCCTATCAAATAACCAAAAGTGAAATTAACCAAAAGGTCACCTTTTTCGTGCTATGTCCACGTCCTTGCCCGAGAAACGGAGTTTAGAGCTAGGAGCGACGAGTTGAAAGGATTGGTACTCGTTAAAACTACTAAGAAAGACGGGAAACCTGCCTTGGGATTTCGCTATATATATACATTTTATATATACATATAAAATGTGTGTGTGTTATTTTTGCTATTACCTATAATCATAATCGCGTAACGTTCTCTTAATCTAGGTAATGGTATGAGTTCCGGTGGTGTTTTCGCGATTATTCTGATATGACGTGAACGCGAGACGAATTTGTAGTGGAGGTAATTTGTATTAAAAATAGTGTTGTTAGTATAAGTGTACATGAGCTACAAAACATTTGTGTACATAATGGGTAATATGGTAATGAGCGGGATCAAATCTGTTTCATTATATATGTACAATGACTGCTACATCAGGGTAAACGACCCCCTTCAGTGGCAGAAGTAGTATCATTTGGTTACGTTATCCCATTTACAATAAGTTAAAGACGCTTTCGTGTCAAGAGTGCATAGGCATAATTACCTGGAGTAGGTCCGTAAAACCGGAAAACAACTATGCAGTACCATTTGTATGAGACCTGGAAAGCACAACAAAAGGCATACAATATTAAGATTTAAATGGTAAACGTCCACATTCTTTTAAATTACACCAGAGCACATGTGGTCTAAAGGTGATTTTCCATCGTTTTCTTGATCGATGCCCCTATCCTTATTAGTCAATAGAGACCCTTGAATACTGTCCGAAAACATGTTTTGCTCTAAAATCGATCTTATCCAGGACGGGTCATTTTATTTTTCAGAACTGCTCAAATGATATTGTATGCCATTTGGTACACTTTAATGGGACTACTGCAACAAACAAGCATATGCATGTCTTGATAATCCCTGAAAGGATGAGTGACTTGGTATGTAAGTGGGCAGTGAATAATGCAAATCGTATTAATAAATAAAGTGATCAACAAATGACAGGGAAATCCGACCAATCAGATATTTACAACTGAAAATTTCATAGAATTTGGAAGGACTACTGCGTCATAATAACGTTGGCCTCACTAAATGTTTAAATTTAAATCAAATTTGATTTCATTTAATGTAATTCTGTTTTATGTGATTTGTTTTTTTGTAGTTTCAAACATATGTACTTTTCTGAATAAATGATAAAAGAAGGCCTTTATGACAGTAAAACTCCCTGAAAACTGATTTCCCCCCCCCTCCCCCTATTTTAAATGTTTCATCTTCATTTGATCTTTTATCTTTATTTGTCGGCATTTAAAGTATTACTTTGAAATAAATGCTAGGTACATTTTAAAGCAGTTACCACATTTTTTTGGTTGTACATCTATTAATAATTCTGTGCACGATTACATTTTCAGTATGTGCTTTGTTTTGCATGCAAAAGAAATATTCGCTGTCAGTGCCTGTTGATAGGTAGTTATTACATTTATCCTTCAATTGCTAATTTGAAATAGTTATAGCTAACAGGAAGGCTACAGGTGAAAAGATAACAGCTCAGTCCTGCAGTGGTTTACAGAAAGGAATTCTCACACCACTAATTTACCCTTAAGGCAGTTCTAGAAGCAAAATGGGTCCTATCCCATACTAGCTGGGTGTTTCTAATGAAGTGCCCTCTGCTTGTCAGTATTCAGGACTAACGTACACCCTATCCTGCCTTTTACTTATTATTTATAGTGACTTTTCTATGTGACACATTTACATATTTTAAAGTAGTATAGCAGTATACCAAATAAGTATGCCTTTGCAAGTGTCACATACCCTACCCATTGAAGAGTATTCTGTAAAGACTGGTGAGATGGTGTCATAGCTTAATAATTTTCTCTGTTATCCTACAGCCGCCTTGAGGCGAATGCTGAACTTCAATGTCCCTCCACTGAAGAATACAGTTACTGAACCAGTATGGAAGGTAACACATTTTAATCTTTTTTTTTTTAATGAAATAGGATTGTGTTTTCCAACCTAGTCTGTGCATATTCGTTTCCTTTCACGTTTAGTTGTGTTTCTGGTATGTCTCCCAGGTACTGATATACGACAGGTTTGGTCAGGACATCATTTCTCCTCTGCTCGCAGTAAAAGAGTTGCGAGATATGGGCATTACTTTACACCTGTAAGTAGCTGAAAACTGTTACTAAGAAATGAAATATCTACAAAATAATAAGCAGTTACAAGAAATAATAGGATAATTACTAATAGCAACATGTAATACAGATGCTCCTCTACTTACGAACTTTCAACTTACGAACTTTCAGACATACGAACATCGAGGACTGTAAGTCAAAATTGTGTTCATTGGGCTCCTGTTTCCTGTCTGCAACATCAGTTTTTTTTTCTGCGTGCCAATTCCGGGTAGTACAACTTCTGGCCGCTATTCCTGCCCTGCAGCAGCGTAGCGTGCGTACTCCCAGCATCCTAGTTCTTTGTACTTGCGTATACGCTTAAAATGATGTTGAATAATGACTTACAAACATTTCAAGTTACGTACGGCTGTTTGGAATGTATCTCATTCGTAAGTAAAGGAGTGTCTGTACTTTTAATATGTGCTTTATTCTGGTATATGTTTATATCCTTATGTTAATTTATTGAGAATGATCCTTATTTATATTTGTTAAAATAAGAAATGGTGTTGTTTAGCTTGCTACATTCAGATCGAGATTCTATCCCAGATGTTCCAGCCATATACTTCGTCATGCCTACTGAGGAGAACATTGACAGGATATGTCAAGTAAGCCATAGTTTTGAGTGTATGTTCTGTTTTTTAATTTGATTTGAGTGTAAAGAGTATAGTAGTCCAGTCACACACATTTATGAAATATACTTGTGCAATTATTATTTGTTTTTTAGGACCTTCGTAACCAGCTCTACGAGTCTTACTATTTGAACTTTATCTCAGCGATTTCCAGAAGCAAACTAGAAGACATTGCCAGTGCAGCTCTTGGGGCTAATGCAGTGACCCAAGTCACAAAGGTTAGATGCTGAACCTTTTTAGTTTATCAGGTGTATTCTAAATGAAGCTTGTTATTGATATCATAGCTCATTGCTCTGCAATCTTTGTCTCTACAGGTGTTTGATCAGTATTTGAACTTCATTACCCTAGAAGATGACATGTTCGTCTTGTGCAATCAAAATAAAGAATTAATTTCCTACCATGGTATATTTCTCTATCAAAATGCTTTGTTCTCGATTCACTAAAAATGCTTATTCAACCCAACTAGCAAAAGTGTGCAGGGTGGACCAAAGTAGGTATGCAGTTTTGATTTTACAAAGTAAAGGTTCTCTTTTACAAAGTTATTTTTAGAAGTAGGTATACAGTTTTTATTTTTCAGTACTGATTGGGTCACATTTAGTCTCTCAGGTGTTCAAAATGTTAATACATTCCTGGAGCCTGTCCCTGACACTGTGACACACTTTAGCACACAAATCCCAGTTAACATCAGTGTCCACAAATGCTTGCAAGATGAACTCTTTCAGTTCATCCACCGTGTGGGGCTTCCTCTCAAAAACCTTCTCCTTTATTATGCCCAAAAAAAAGTCCATGGGTGTCAGGTCAGATGAACGTGTTGTCCAGTCAATGCTGCCACTTTGCCCAATCCAACGCTGTGGAAAGATCTAGTCAAAACTATATACCTACTTTTAAAAATAACGTTAATTTGATAACTTTACTTTGTAACATAGAACCTTTACTTTGTAAAATAAAAAAACTTTATACATTCTTTTGGCCCACCCTGTATTTTAATGAAAGTACTGTAAAGTAATGTAACAGAACAAAATAAATTAAGCAACAATATATGTGTTTTTAGGGTGGTTCAGTGAATAGCTCCAATACCTTACATTTCTAGGGTTTCAAATTCCATCTCCAGTTTGTGTGTATTTGTCAAGTGCATACAACATATGTAGTTGTGGGTCATTTCTAAATGGTTTCAATCTATTTCATCACATTAAATGGTTGTAACCCTCTTCTTATGTTTATCTAAATTCCATTTTACAGCAATAAACAAACCGGACATAATGGACACAGATATGGAGGCGATCATGGACACTATAGTAGACAGCCTTTTCTGCTTCTTTGTCACATTGGGTGAGTTTTTTATGGTAATATTGATTAAAACAACTTAATTCATTGATAATGCATTGTATTGGAAAACTACATTCTGCATGGGGTTGTAATCTATGAAATTAATTTTATACTGTTGATATCCACTAGATGGTAGTGTTTCACCAGTTCGTTTAAATTGTGGTGCTTCGTAACTTCGTGCTAGTGATGATCAATAACTTGCAGCACTATAATGGTATATATGTATCTATGCTTTTGCATTCTCAATATCTTTAAATGAGATTTAGACAGGACTGAATAAATATGTTTGTCCTGGGAAAGTTAAGACGCTAATTTCAGAAACAGGTAGAGCAGCACATAATTGCTGGTACACTGAGATTAAGAATTTAGTATTTGGGACCATTTTTTGTTTGATTCTAATGTTCTACCATTCACAATTGTTTTTGTGTACCAATGTTATATATTTATATAAAGTATATTTATTTTTTTACATAGCAAAAGTTTTTTTTAATAAATCTCCCAAAATTTGGGCTCTGCTGTAAGGTAAAGCTTTTAAAATATATGAATTCTTCTGCACTGGGATTTACAGTTTTATTAATTGATGTGCTATTTTTGACTGGCTTTTGTCTAGCAAGAAACTTGTTCCGCGCTAAAGGCGGCTCTTAACCAGAACAAATAATGAGACTGCATAGAATATCATAACAACCACCACAGTTTGATTTATTATGGGATTTTACAGACTACATCAATGCAGATACATTACAAATCTTTTTTTGTTTGTTTATAAATGTGTATGGCTTTGTTCTGTGGTATGAATCAAGTCCCCAAATGATTGATTACTTTTGAACTACAGACATGAGTCATATTTTTATTTTTATATTTCTTTGAACATTGCGCCTTAATTTAATTTGAGTAACTTTCCTTTGGCTGCTTGTGATTATACAGAAGATAAACACATCTGTATCTTTTTTATCATTTTTTTTCGAGCCATGGCAGAGTTATTTTACTTTTGGCATGCTGATGCATGTGCTCTAACTTTGGTCTTATAAAAAGTTTACATCACTGTGTAGTAATCCAGTAAGTTTCTGTGGTTTTTAGCAGTAGATTAGCTGAGTCGATCTCTACAAAACCCAACTGATGGGGCAAGGTATCTCATTCAATCTGGCAATTATATTGTAGTGATTGAAAATATCAGCTGCACTGTTAAATATATTATTTAAATTTAATAAAAATGAATCCTGTAATGTTAATTTAGCTGTCTCTTCCAATTTAAACAATTTTGCATATTAATCAAATTTGGGCATGGGTAAGCATTCAGTTCAGGCTGCGCTGGGGCATCTGACCCAAACTATAAAACAAGATGCTGTCCTCAGATTCCAATGTATCTTCTGTGAAAACCATCAGTGCTCTCCATGAGTGAATTATATTTTTATTTGTATCAGGTGCTGTCCCGATTATTCGCTGCCCAAGAGGAAATGCAGCAGAGATGGTGGCTGTGGTAAGAATTACATTTCATTGTAAATGCTGTAATAGAAACTCTCTGCCATGGTATAATTGAGGGAACATTACACTGGGTCCTTTGTGAGGTCTTTTTTATTTTTAACCTTTGTCGCATTTTTCTTGTATTTAACTTAATTTAGTGTATATGTGTTAAAGTTATACTTATTTACAGGGGGTTCTAAAAAGAAAGATCCTAGCTTAGAGAAGTCATTATTAGTAGATTACAATGTAGTAAGCATTATTAATTATGTCACTGTGCATGACATGGAGATCCAGGGCCTAGTTGGGGATTTGATGCACTGGTGTAGACTGTTCACTCTTTGTTTCTTGCCTTTTGTGATCTTCATAAAGTCTGAGTCGTATTCACCACTCACCAAGTATTAGGGCTCTGTGCCATAAGCTTGAGAGATGTGGCTGAGTACAGTTCTCTGATTGTTACAGAAATTGGACAAGAAACTGCGGGAGAATCTTAGAGATGCCAGGAACAGCCTGTTCACTGGGGACACCATGGGAGCAGGCCAGTTCAGGTGGGTCACTTTAACTATCATGCATAATGTCATACATAATTGCAATTGTTATGTAACTGAAGGATGGCGTTCCTTAAACCAGATGCTCATTCACTCGGAAAGCAATCTCAGTTGTGAACTTAGACTAACTGAACAACAGAGAGAAAAACAGATGTGTTGTTCAGAATGCCATATTGTTCTCAATGGTAAAACAATTGTATACTTTTCTCAAGATTTATGTGCAATGATCCTGTAAAAATTAATACTCCCGCTTGTGTCTGTTCAGCTTCCAGAGGCCACTGATTGTCCTTGCAGATCGAAACCTTGATTTAGCAACCCCACTGCACCACTCATGGACCTACCAGGCTCTCATTCATGATGTTCTGGTGAGGAATGGAGTAAAAACACTATTCCCTGGCAACTTCTCTGTGTAGATTTAATTCATATTTTTGTGCAGTGATATTTTTCTTGAGGGAGTAAGTGAGAACTTTATGTGATACCAGTCAGTGGTTTATTAACATAAGGTTTTGTAAAGCAGACACTACTATACTCTGAAGAACTTTAATATCTCCAGCTATAAGTCACCCCCTCACTGCAAAGTGTTGAAGGTGTGCAAGTCATATCAGCCAGAGTCGACCTCTACTATAGTGCTATAGTTAACGTGCCTCATTGGCCCATACTTCAGGAAATATGTGGCTTAATGGCATTTCTTGCATATGCATTCCTGCCCCCATTCTTACTGAATTTTGCACCATTTTGAATTTGAAAATATGTTGCATTTTGAAAAATTCATATTGGCTGTCATTTTGTTTCTTCCTCACATTAAGTACACAAGTACTTGGAAAAAGCTTCATTGTCAGAAAGTCAAAAATGGGTATAATTAAATTAAGAGCATGTCTTCATATCTCTTGAAAATGCAGCTGAGAATTTTTGCATTGTTGCAAACACTGAAAATGCCTAAAACTAGCTGAAATTTTGATGTCAAGTTGTGCAAATTGAGTATCTATCCTGCAGTCCATGCTTGACTTCAAATTGTAGTTTAGATGTCATACATCCAAACAAGCCATGATTTGAAATGGAATAGCTAACTTGAAACCATAAAGTGCATTTATATTTAATAATAGCAATTAACCCAGTTCTCATCTGTAATAGTTCTGTTGGTGTCCTGAATCACACCTGATGAACTTACACAGGAACTGGTGAAAACTGTAAATTTAGTTTGGAAAATGATGAGCAAATAGAAAACAAATCCTATGAAAGTAGGATGATAGTAGGTAGTTATAGTAGATAGTTCTATACTGAAATATATTCTGTATTGTACACTTTAATCTGTAGTATGAACTATTTTTAATTTGTGTAAGCATTTGTGCCTCATTTGCATTGAGAATCCTGCAGATAAGTGACATGTTGCCACGTCAGGCCTAGTTGCTCTGTCCTGTTGTTTGTCTTTGTTGCTCTTCCTTGGATGGAATATGTAGAATTATAAGCTTCCCAAGTAGAGCAATTCAGATTTGTTCCTCCTGAATAGATTCTGTATTTTTCATTTGCGAATGTCCCATAACCATAAAGTAATAATATTAGTAAAAATTTGTTGTTTCTGACTTAAATATTTTGTTCCTGGTAACTTATTTGTAATATATAATGTAGTATATTCCTGTAAATGTTAATTATATGAACTTATCTGTCAATCCATATCCATCAGTATGCGTTCAAAACTCACTATCATGAAAATTGTCACTTTGAGCTAAATTACTAAACGGGTATTATTTACTTTGTTTCTTGACGGCACATTTTGAGTTGCATCAGCATATTCCTTTGCAGCTATAATGGGAGGATGGCTCTCAGACACCAAATAAAATCTGCAATGACACGCGATTAATTTTAGCTGCACAGTTATGACAGTTGTGTGTTTCCTCCAAATTCTGTGTTAATGTAAAGAACATGCACCATTCTGACAGGCCAATCTTGAGAGAATATCTTTCCATGGCTGGAACCAACAGATAAGCCCACACAAGGACAGAGGGAAGTTTGTTTTCTAGGTTTCTGGTTATTGAGACGGGTGCTTCGAGACATCAGACCCATCAGCCTCCCGTCTCCCCCACCAAACTTTAGCTTTCCTAGAACTTGGTGGTGAAAAGTTTGATGTTCGCTAACAAATACAATATCAGTTTACTTATGATTTATGGTATGATTATCACAGTGGTTACTTATGACTTTTCCCTGTGAGAATACAGCAGTAGCAATTGCAGTGAAATGCCTTGAGACTGCTAGCACTATAAATTTGGTATACTTTAGGACTGCAAGCTTAAGGTCATGATATTTTTATCTAATTAGATGACCATAGATATCTTCTCTGAAGAAATAAGTAGACATTTGGTTGAGTAGTAGAATTGTATTCTTTCCCAGATTTGTGGAAAATTGTTGCTTTCTGTGGCATTCTATACTTTATCCTGGAGTATGCCAGAAAAAACAGTAATTTTTTTTCATTTCATGAGATCATGAAATTCTCGACCATGTCATACTTTGTTGTGGCTAGACACTTTTCTACAATTTTCTGAAATTAATTTGCTTTCTCCAGTGGGCTTACTACCTGTACGAGGGGCCAAAGGGGTCGGGTGCAATGTGAGTTGGGCAGTGGCCGAAGGCGTGGACCTTGGCGGTCCGATCCTTGGCTGCAGAAGCTGGCTCTAGGGACATGGAAAGTCACCTCTCTGATGGGGAAGGAGCCTGAGCTGGTGCGCGAGGTTGTGACACTCCGACTAGATATAGTCGGGCTCACCTCGACGCACGGCTTGGGCTCTGAACTCTCTTCGAGGGGGTTGGACCCTCTTCCACTCATGTTGCTCGCGTGGAGAGGCGCCGAACAGGGGTGGTCATACTTATTGCCCCCTGGCTGGGCGCCTGTACATTGGGGTTTACCACGGTGGACGAGAGGGTAGCCTTCCTTCGCCTTCGGGTGGGAGGACAGGTCCTGACTGTTGTTTGCGCTTATTCGCCAAATGGCAGTTCAGAATACCCACCCTTTTTGGAGTGCTTGGAAGGGGTGTTGGAGAGCACTCCTCCTGGGGACACTCTTGTTCTGCTGGGGGACTTCAATGCTCTTGTGGGCAATGACAGTGAGACCTGGAGGGGCGTGATTCGGAGGAATGGCCCCCCTGATCTGAACCCGAGCAGTGGTTTGTTATTGGACTTCTATGCTCATCATGTATTGGCCACTCGGGTGAGGAGAGGGGCGGAGCTGTCAACCAATCACCACCTGGTGGTGGGTTGGCTTCGCTGGTGGGGGAGGAAGCCGGTCAGGCCTGGCAGGCCCAAACGTATAGTGAGAGTGCTGGGAACGTCTGGCGGAATTCCCTGTGCGAAGGAGCTTCAACTCCTACCTCCGGCAGAACTTCACCCATGTCCCAGGGGAGGCGGGGGACATTGAGTCCGAATGGGCCATGTTCCGCGCTTCCATTGTGGCGGCTGACCGGAGCTGTGGCCAAAAGATGGCCGGTGCCTGTCGTGGCGGCAATCCCCGAACCCGCTGGTCGACACCGGCGGTGAGGGATGCCATCAAGCTGAAGAAGGAGTCCTGTTGGGCCTTTTTGGCCTGTGGGACTCCAGACTCGGGTATGGGAGGAGTTTGGCGAGGCCATGGAGAACGACTTCCAGATGGCTTCGAGGAGATTCTGGTCCAGCATCTGGCGGCTCAGGGCGGCTCTGGATGTTGCAGGGCTGTCCTGGTTGACACGCATCACGTGGACATCTGGAGCAGTGCCTCTGGACTAGCAGACCAGGGTGATGGTCTCCCTCTTCACGAAAGGGGATTGGAGGGTGTGTTACAACTATAGGGGAATCACACTCCTCAGCCTCTCTGGTAAGGTCTATTCGGGGGTCCTGGAGAGAAGGGTCCGCCAGATTGTCGAACCTCGGATTCAAGAGGAGCAGTGTGGTTTTCGCCCTGGCTGTGGAACAGTGGACCAGCTCTGTACTCCCGGCAGGGTCCTGGAGGATGCATGGGAGTTTGCCCAACTAGTCTACATGTGTTTTGTGGACTTGGAGAGGGCATTCAACCGTGTCCATCGGGGGGGGGGGTCCTGTGGGGAGTGCTCTGGGAGTATGGGGTGCCGGGCTTCCTTATAAGGGCTGTTCAGTCCCTGTACGACCGGTGTCAGAGCTTGGTCTGCATTGTTGGCAGTAAGTCGGACTCATTTCCGGTGAGGCTTGGACTGAGGCTGCCCATAACCTTTATGGACAGAATTTCTAGGTGCAGCCAGGGCATTGAGGGTGTCCGGTTTGGTGGCCTCAGGATTAGGTCTCTGCTTTTTGCAGATGATGTGGTTCTGTTGACTTCATCAGACCGTGACCTTCGGCTCTCACTGGAGCAGTTTGCAGCCGAGTGTGAAGCGGCTAGGATGAGAATCAGCACCTCCAAATCCAAGACTATGGTCCTCAGCCGGAGATGGGTGGAATGCTCTCTCTGGGTCAGGGAGGGGGTCCTTCCCCAAGTAGAGAAGTTTAAGTATCTTGGGGTCTTGTTCATGACTGAGAGAAAGATGGAACGGGAGATTGACAGGCAGATCAGTGTGGCGTCAGCAGTGATGCGGGCACTGCATCATAAGAACATAAGAACATAAGAAATTTACAAACGAGAGGAGGCCATTCGGCCCATCAAGCTCGTTTGGGGAGAACTTAACTAATAGCTCAGAGTTGTTAAAATCTTATCTAGCTCTGATTTAAAGGAACCCAGGGTTTTAGCTTCCACTACACTAGCAGGAAGACTATTCCATACTCTAACTACACGCTGTGTAAAGAAGTGCTTCCTCAAATTTGTTTTAAAATGTTCTCCCGCTAATTTCCACTTATGGCCACGAGTTCTAGTATTTAGACTAATATTGAAATAGTCATTTGGCTGAACAGCATCCAGACCTGTTAGAATCTTATAGACCTGAATCATATCCCCCCTTAGTCTCCTTTGCTCAAGGCTAAACAGATTCAGTTCCGCTAACCTCTCCTCATAAGACATTCCTCTAAGACCAGGAATCATTCTCGTAGCTCTTCGTTGCACCTTTTCTAAGGCAGCAATGTCCTTCTTGAGGTATGGTGACCAAACCTGCACACAGTATTCTAGGTGGGGTCTTACCAAGGAATTATATAAGTGTAACATCACCTCCCTTGACTTAAACTCCACACACCTAGAGATATAACATCGGTCTGTTATGGTGAAGAAGGAGCTGAGCCAAAAGGCAAAGCTCTTGATTTACCAGTCGATCTATGTTCCTACCCTCACCTATGGTCATGAGCTGTGGGTAGTGACCGAAAGAACGAGATTGCGAGTACAAGTGGCCGAAATGAGTTTCCTCTGCAGGGTGGCTGGCCTCTCCTTTAGAGAGAGGGTGAGGAGCTCAGTCATTCGGGAGAGACTCAGAGTAGAGCCGCTGCTCCTCTGCATCGAGAGGAGCCAGATGAGGTGGCTCAGGCATCTGGTCAGGATGCCTCTTGGACGCCTCCCTGGTGAGGTGTTTTGGGTATGTCCCACTGGGAGGAGGCCCCGGGGAAGACCCAGGACACTTTGGAGAGACTATGTCTCTTAGCTGGCCTGGGAACACATCGGAATTCCCCCGGATGAGCTGGATGAATTGGCTGGGGAGATGGAAGTCTGGGTTTCCCTGCTTAGACTGCTGCCCCGTGACCCGACCCAGAAAAGCGGTAGGAGATGGATGGATGGGTTTGCCATTTATGATTTACTAAGTTGCCTGCCTTTGGTTATGTCCACACCACTACTTATTGTTTACAACGGAGATTTCAAATAACAGTGATCTCCATCTACAGAGGGGTTTTCACCTCATTTACAAAATTATTTTCATACACATATGACATAGTTATTAGCCTGCATTGAGCATCTGCGCATCAATACAGTAATCAGTAAATTAGTTTCTTTTGTGCAACTATGCAGCAGTCACACTGTTTTTAATATGCTATTTATATGCACACAGTCCGGCAACAGGAAAATCTCTATTGAAAGCATTTCCTCCATATCAGAATACTGTTTACTTCCATGTAGGATGACCAAGTGACCAATCAGATAATGACCGGGATCAAATTGTGGGTGGCCCATATGCTGAGTAGAGACCAATTAGGGCATTTTTACAGTCTGTTTTTTCAAAAGTCTTCATTTTCATCCCTTCATCCACACTGCAACACTAAAACAGAGTTTTCAGAAGAATACGGCTGTGAAACAGCTGTTTTTGGGGGCTGAATTTTGGACAAAATATGAAAATGGAAACCCATGTCTGTGTTTTTAAACAAAAAATGTAGCAGGATGGACTTAGCCTTAGTGATACAGTATTCATGACTGAAATATTAAAAGTGAAATTAATAACACTATTTTCTGAGCTGAATGGTTTCCCTCTTCCTGAATCGTGGACATTGTGTAGTTTTCTGAAGTATTTTGCGAATATGCAAGTGTACTATTTAAACACTTCTCACAATGGAATGAATTTTTACCAAACCGACACCGAGAGTTTAAATTGTATAATGTGCATTTGATTTTGCCATTGTTCGGGACCAGGGGTGGCCATGCCAGTGAGTACTTTTGTGAGAAGGGGAACATGTTTAACAAATATTTTCAATAAAGTATTTCGACAAACACAGGCAGGTTGCGGAGCCCAGTGTGTCATTTGCTGTACCCCTAACAGATGTATTTATGTTTCAGGACTTCCACTTGAACAGGGTGACTCTGGAGGAGGGTGCTGGGTCTGAGGCCCTTCCTGCAGGTGCCCGACCAAAGAAGAAGAACAAAAGGATCTATGATCTCACAGCTGCTGACAAGTTCTGGCAGAAACACAAGGGCAGGTGAGCATCTTTAATTACCTGTGGATGGAATTCTAATGTAAATAATCCCCTTTAACATTATAAGAGAATTATTATTTTTCTCAGATTTTTAAATAACAAACTTGGTCCAAGAATGAACAATGAAATTTCTGTGCAAAGTCATTTCTGTGTCACTCATTTAGGTCTATGGATTTACTATAGTTATGGTACTACAGAAGGACATTTTGTCATAGGGCCTATTTCATTTGATTGCTCTGGCTCATGCTACTCTTGATAATACTCTCACTGCTTCAAGTAATGTTTTTCAAAAATATTTTTTGAAGTAATGTTTTCGAAAGCACATTGTCTTCCAGAAGCTACCATTTCTGGTGTTGTGTGTTACATGTGCTGTAATATCCATTTGAATTGAATCTGAATTCATCTGAATTTGTGATTATTTTTGAGGGAAAAAACGTGTTTTGTTTTACAGACATTGACCCAGAAGTAGTTGTTAGAGGTGTATTTTATGTTATAGCATTAGTATGTACATACTTACAGATTCTTCTAAGGATGATTTGCAGGTACAGTTAGGGAAATAATTATTTGACCCCCTGTGGAATTACTAACTAGACCCATTTATAAAAAAATGAGAAGTAATTCCACTTGTAGGTTTATTTTAACGCCAGAAGAGAGATTTTCAACAAAGCGAACAAGAAAAAAATCATTATGTAACAGGTACAAATCAATTTGTTATTTATCTAGGGAAATAATTATTTGATCCCCTACAAGCCAGCAAGAAATTAGGTCAAGTACATGTGCACTAACACAACACAAGTAGTACTTAATTAAGTATTAACAGATACTAAACCAGCATTGTCATTTAATGGCATTACTTTGTTAAACAGTATTCTTGGGTCACCAACCTGTCTACATCTTCAACCTTATTACCATGGGAAATAACAAAGAGCTGTCTAAGGACATCAGAGACTGTTGACCTTCACAAATATGGAATGAGCTACATGACCATCAGCAAGCAGCTTGGTGAGAAAGTGACAACTGTTGTTGCAATTATTCACAAATGGAAGAAAGATAGAATAACTGTCGATTACCCTCGGTCTGGGGCTCCAAGGATGATCTCATCTCATGTGGCATCAATGATCTTAAGAACAGTGAAAGCTAACCCAGAACTACACGGGAGGAGCTCGCTAATGATCTCAAAGCAGCAGGGACCACAGACAACAAGAAAACCGTCAGTAACACATCATGCCGTTACGATTTTAAATCCTGCATTGTTTGCAAAGTACCCCTGTTCAAGAGGGGCCCATGTTCAGGCCTGTCTGAAGTATGCCAGTGAACACCTGAATAATTCCAGTGAGGCTTGGAAGAATGTGATGTGGTCAGATGAGACCAAAATCGAGCTTTTTGCCATCAACTCTACTCTCCGTGTTTGGAGGGAAAAGAATGCTGACTGTAACCCCAGGAACACCATCCCTACCATCAAACACAGAGGTGGAAGCATTATGCTTTGGCGGTGTTTTTCTGCCACAGGACGGCTGCACCGCATCGAAAGATAGATGGATGGGGCCATGTACCGTAAAATCTTGGATGAGAACCTTCTTCTTTCAGCCACCCCTTCAGCAGGTGGGTCTTCCAGCAAGACAATGACCCTAAGCATACGGCCAAGGCAATAAAGGAGTGATTCAAGAAGAAGCACATTAAGGTCATGGAGTACCCTAGCCAGTCTCCGGGCCTTAATCCCATAGAAAACCTATGGAGGGAACTCAAGCTTCGTCTATCCAAGTGACAGCCTAAAAACCTTAAAGATTTGGAGGAGGTCTGCAAAGAGGAGTGGATAAAAATTCCTGATGATCGCCGTGCAATCCTGGTGACCAACTACAAGAAACGTTTGACAGCTGTGCTTCCAAACAATGGTTATTCCACCAAGTACTAAAGCATGTGTTACAAGGGATTAAATACTTATTTCCTGATATGAATGACTAATTGGTTTGTAACTCTTACATGATGATATTTTCTTGCTTGTTTTGTTTATAATCTATCTTTTGCTGCTAAAATAAACCTACCAGTGAAATTATAGACTTCTCATTTATTTATTAATGGGTCAATTTAAGAATTCAGTTAGGGGTCAAATAATTATTTCCCTCACTGTAGCTTTCTTAATGTATTGCAGCCCATTTCCTGAGGTGGCTGAGTCTGTGCAGCAGGAGTTAGACACATACCGGGCCCAGGAGGATGAGGTCAAACGACTCAAAAGCATCATGGTAAATTTAATCAGTTTTAATGTTGCTGTGTTTTTACGACCTTAAAGAGTCATCCTATGTATTTATACATACTCAGGCACACATTCCATGGGTCATTCATCCTTCCATTGATAAAAACCTTCCCCTTGGTCCTAAATTTAATAAATTAGAATGACCCTTTCATCATTGAACCCACCCACCTCTTTTGCTAACCAGAAATGGCAGCTCTCAGCCTCACAGCAAAATCTGTGATAATAGATAGCATACACCTCCCTATGCAGCCAGTGTTACCACATTTGCTATTATGATTGGAATGAAAACAGTGACAGGGTCTGATTTATTCATTCTTTTCCCCTTGGGGAATATCAGTGGTTTTCTTCCGGTCCTACAGATATATGGATCATAACAAGGAAAACTGAATCCAAAATCCATCTGCTATTTTCTTTTTCCCCATCTCATCTCTGGGAACAGTTATGTAACTAATATCCCGCTGGTCTGCCATGCAGTAAATTTGAGTGCGTTTCAACTGGCAATCTTGTCGATAAAATGATCTAGCTGTTATTTAACTTTTTAGGTAGAAACATACATTTTATTATTGGTGCGATTTAATTCTATAATAATTAACTATACTTTAAAAGTGCAAAGGAGCTTGCATAAATTTACTTTATGCAAATTGTGTTGATAATTTAGTCCATAAAAATTCCAGATTTTAACTTAATTTTGTAGAAAATATTATAGGTGAAATGCTTTATTTGTATTTCTTGCAACATTCCATGCCTGCTTGGTGTTACACATGGTGAAAGTTATACATTACGCATTTATCCTCTGCTTTACTGGATTTCTGCATAGAACTTTGATTATGATGTTCAGATGTATCCTAATTTAAAAACGAAGTACTTCTAACATTACCCATGATAGCAGCAATATGTCTGTTGCCCAGCAACAGTGTGTTTCTGTATTTTCAAAATTAGCTTAGACTATTCACAAATTAAATACAGTTTTCCAGGAAAGTCTTGGCGACATTTCCTAACATTTAATCCTCAAGGGTCAGGGTATTATTTTGCATCTTTCCCACATAATCTGGTGTCTGTCATAAAATAATGTTATATATAAAATTTATGTTTATTTTAGTAACTATAGGTGCTTTTCCCCAATCAAAGGGCTTAGAAGGAGAGGATGAGGGAGCCATCAGCATGTTGTCAGACAATACAGCCAAACTGACTTCAGCTGTCAGGTAAAATACTGCTGTTAAGTTGTAACACCATAATTGACAACATAAGACAAAATAATCCTTTGGCCATATTGTGTGAATATTGCAGGTTTTTTTAAAATTGACCAAAGATAGGTGCCTTTTAGAAAATGCTGGATTTAGGGGTCAGATTTCACTGGCACTGTCCACATTAGGGATATGCATGCCACATTAGAAGTACTAACCCCCCATTCAGTTGAAAAATCCAAGCTACGGTGGATGCACCGACTTGGCTGTTAACCATTATATCTTTGTTTAATTCTGATATTCCTTTGTACCTGCAACAATGCCAGTTAGTTGACTTTGCCACAAAACCCTTTGCCTCAAGCAGGTGATGCCACAGTTAGTAATTGTTTAAATTATTACTGCCTTGCCTTGGATGAAACATTTCAGTGATTGAGCAAGATAATTGTCTTTGTCTTGACAATTGAGCATAATTAAACATTCTCCTGATCAGTTCATTACCAGAGCTGCTGGAAAAGAAAAGATTGATCGACCTTCATACCAATGTAGCTACTGCTGTGCTGGACCACATTAAGGTTGGAGAGCAAAACTCTTCATTCTCTTTTAATAGTCCAATATGCTGTCTTTACGTGTGTGTGTGTGTGTGTGTGTGTGTGTGTGTGTGAGAGAGAGAGAGAGTGAGTGTGCGCGCACCATTGAATCACCATTCAAGTATAGCAACCTTTTTAACAATGCTTGGTTATAAAGTCATTTGTCAACTAATCAACCTTGTTCAATATTTTTTGTCAATTAAAAGTCTAACAGTGTGTAGCTGGCAGACCTTTTGGTTTGCATCCAGTTTTGTTCTGTTAATGGATTTTTTACTGTGTGCCTTGGTTGACAGAATGCAGATGTCATCAGTGTTTTCTTTTGTGGAAAATATGTTGGCCTCAGAAAACCGAGTAAATACTATAATGACATGAGAAATATTGTAGTGATTGACATTGTGTTAGTGTCTCACGTTATTCTCAGCAGTGCGTTCTATATACTACTGCTGTAATGTACCAGTTTAAATACTGGTTTCATGTGGGTTTCTTTAATACTGGTTCCCAGGTATGCCTGGGAACCCTCTGGAAAACCTACAACCTTCATATAGTTCAGTAATATTTATGCATATAAGTAACTCATATTTGGATTTTTCAAAACACTCACAGACCCGTAAACTGGACTTATACTTTGAATACGAAGAGAAACTCATGAGCAAGTCTACCTTAGACAAGTCTCTTTTGGATATCATCAGCGACCCTGACGGTAAGCATGCAATATAATGCATCCATTTTCAAGTGGGTGGAAGAAGAAACTTTCTTCTTCTTAGGAAAGAATAAAAGTAGCATGCTAAAACAGATAATTATATACAAGTAACTGTAGATCAGGGGTCTCCAACTCCAGTCCTGGAGAGCTACTATCCAGTCGGTTTTCAATCCTACCTGGCTTCTGATGAGCCACACCTGGTCTCAGAAAATACCCGGGCCAGTTGTGGCTCATCAGAAGCCAAGTAGGATAGAAAACCTACTGGATAGTAGCTTTCCAGGACCGGAGTTGGAGATCCCTGCTGTAGATGCTTCCAGTGTATTTCATGTGATGTTTATTCTTTTTGGCTTTAATTTTCTTCCGCAATATTAATATTTTTTGTAATGTTTAAAATATATCTTTATTGTGTGAATGTATCATTTTCATCAGAGCTATGTATGTGCTCTAAAGTAAATGGGAACAGTAGTGGTGGCAAATTATGTATAATATATTTATAATTAAAATGTGCATATATGGTGAGTTTGTTAAACATACAAGCAAAGTAATGTCTTAATTCATCACTGAAGTCTTTAGGTAACTCTAAAATAAGTCATACTTGCCTTTTTGTCTGTGCATGGCAAATCTAATGACTTTGATCATTATCTTACCAAAAAGTAACATTTATGCTACACAAACGTGAGATTCACATAAACACTTTCAAGTCTCAGTTCCAGCTGTTGAGCACTTGTATCTTTTGGTGACTCAAATTAACACACATGAGCATGCACTCTTTCACTAGTGTTATCTGAGCACAGGGGATGTTGTGGACAGCTCAATACTGGATAGAACTGGGAATTACTAAATGTGGAGTGGGAGGCATTTCCCAGAAAAAAGAAAATTTAATAACCTCTTGATACGATTCAGTGATGCCTTTTATCCTGAAGGGCAAACGTTTCTTCCTTGACTGGCTAATAATAAAAATGTTAAGTTTATTTTTCCATGTATTATTTTATCTGTCACTTTATTATTGGCTTTACACCTTTTACCTGCCAAATACTTCATAAATAGTAAGTTTCAGCCCCAGAGTAAAATAGTTTTTTTCCCTTCATTTTAAGTCATGTCTATGCCTCTTGAATGTGTTCCAATTTCTCCCCCTATTAGTTTGTGTAAATAGTATCATCTTTGCACATGTATAATCTTCTAGCGTGTGTACATTATTGCCCTCTTCATGTTAATGGAATGGAAATGTGTGTTTTAATAAATATCAGGAAATGTGTAAATCATTCTTTTTACTAAGATGACAATCTTTGTAATGTATATCCTTAAGATGAGAAATATACATAAAATTTGGGGCAGATTAGTGAAATGCCAGAGAAAACTTTGTGTGTCTATAAAGATTTTAAATGTGAATTTTCTAAGTAAATTATTTTTCTTTCAGCGGGAACACCAGAGGACAAGATTAGGCTTTTTCTGATCTTCTACATTACATCACAACAGCCGCCTTCAGAGGTGAGAGTATTAGATGCTATATCATGAAAACGTATAACTTGTAATGTATAAAATAACTCCTATTACTCTAGAAACTACGGAGCCCCTAAAGCAGAGGTCACTAACAGGCGGACCGCGGTCCGGGTCCGGACCCAGAAGCTGTCCTATACGGACCCGGACCGATAGCCAAAACATTAAGTTATTTAAAACCTGACGTTTCTATTTTATCCGGCGTAGCTTTTGTGGTCTTTTCGGTAGTGGTTTAGCAGTAGAACCGCCGTTTCCCACGCCAATGAACGTCAAACACCTCTAACCGCCAAGCTAGACGTAGTTCGGCTCGTGCAGCCCTTTGTCTGCGCTAATGTGCCATTAGTGTTAATAGCAGCAGAGAAGCTAAAACCCGCAACCAAAAATTCGTAATGTTCCTAAAAGAGTGACTGGTCTGTCCTGAAATCATACAGCTGAAAAGTTTTTAAATACAGTATGTATTATATAACATGTTGGATAAATCGACGTAGTTTATTGTTGATTTCATGTTCGTTGAAGTTTCTGCTTTTTAACGTATGTATAGAATAATGTTATCTGTTATATAAATAAACTCAGGTGAAACAAAAAATGTACGTTTTCATGGCTGCCAAATCTCAAGCATCTGGCATGACACTCACGCTGGAAATCTTACGGCAAATCTATATTATTCCATTATAAAACCTAAAATTAGCTACGTCAAGGGTGTATTTACACGGTTAAATACAAAAGCAGACTATTTACAAGGTAAGAACTGTTATGTGTGTGTGCAGACATCTCGAATTGACCATCTCCAGCCAGCTGGCCGAAGTTCTGTGTCACGTGACAATAAATATTAGCAAAACGTTTTTGAATTGTACTGAATGAATTTGATTTGACAGTCAGGTACTGATTAAATGCAATGCTGATGCAACTAATAGGCTACTTAAGTAGATATCACACTATTAAATAGTTAGACATTATGATCTTCCGGACCTTTGTTTCAAGAAATTTTCTCTAACTGGACCTCTTTAAATTTTAGTTGAATATCCCTGCCCTAAAGGGACAAAGGAGGAGAAAAAAAAACTGGCAGAAGTAAAAATAAATAAATAAATAAAAGTCATGTGTTTTGCGTTATAACCCAAAACTTTTCCGTAGTAATGCAACAATAAAATCAGGTGACTAGTGTACCTTTGGTCATTCAAGTGCAACTTCCAAAGCTGCTGTTTTCATGATATGGTTGATCCCCACTTCGCTTATTAATCTAATTTAACGGTTAAAAAAAACTTTAGAGTTCAGTGTGGTAAGATTCGATTTGTTTAATTCATAATTAGTAATTTGTAAAGCAAGCCTTGGTAAAGTTTCAGTAACATTGCTATAATGCTAATCTGTTGAGGTTGATTTAAGCCTAAAGAATTGTTCATTTTTTGTTGTTTTGTATTTATAATAAATTAATATAATATAAATCAAACGCACATCCTCTTTTCTCACATGAAGTCCATTTATTCTGCATTTTGCGTACATCCATCAATAACCATGAAGGTGCCCAGAGTTATTTTGTATTTCCAAAGATCTCTGGATTACAAAGTACTTGGATATGCTATTGTTGAAAATAAGTCAGTGGGGAAAAGCCAAAATAATTTGCTTAGACATAATTTTATGTAAATGCTCACATCCTGCAGTGTGTGTTCACAGCTTTATGACAAAATGTATTATATTTAAATTTAGAACATCCCTACAGAACAATCAAATGATGGATTACAAATGGGAAACTATCAAAATTGCTATTTTAAATGATCACAGTTTCTGTTTGGATTGCCTTTTCATCTGTACATGGGCAATACAGAATGCACACAGTTTAATTCAACAGATCAAGAATAAAACTGGAAAGCATTGATCAAAATAAAAAGTCAAACATTATAGGTCACTGTCAACTTAATATTCAAAAATATTTAGATAATGAACAAGGAATGGTTTGAATACTTACAGACAATATTCAAAAGCTTCATTGTTCCATGGAACAAACATAGTTTTTATTTCAGAAACTTCTGATGTCATTGCCAAGTATCATAATGTTTGAAGTCAGATAATGCATCATTGTTCTAAGGATGTCAGGACCTTTCATTGAATGTTATCCACCTAGCCACAATTTTTCTGTTGATTGTATTGCATAACTCAAGTGACTTGGGAGTATGAAATATGGATGACCCTTAAATTTGTGCTTTTGTACACTGCTTTGCCACCTCCTCTGTGACCACAATCCTCTATGGAGACTTAAATCCATTCTCATCAAGGCTGTCTCTTTGATGAGCTGTTGGTAGTACACCAAATAGGGATCATCCCATTCCTAACTGTCACGGTGATCAATGGGGTCATTTCTCTTCTGTTTTGGGTCAGGCTTTGACAGTGGGAGTTGGGGGGGATTGTTCCAAATGTTGTTCTTTTTTTTCTTTCATCTATTTCCTGGCCTGATTACTCCACACTAAAATTTCTACTCTTTGGAAAAGTGTAATTTATCATACATGGCTGAAGTTTATGCATGTTGTGTTAAGTGCTTTAAACAATTTGCACTGTTAAAGAACTCTACCATTGAGGGAGCCATTTTTTATTTAGAAAATCTTGTTTTTAATATATATTTTTTGCAATTAAACATCTGTTTGCAGTCATAAGAAATGTCATTATAACCTGCAGGGCTGTGGTCCCCAAAAACCAGTGTAGGATATACATACTGCCTTTATAGCAATTAACATAATTTGTGTAAATGACTAGATATTCCCATATTTCAGGCTGACTTAGATCAGTATAAGAAGGCTTTGATGGATGCTGGCTGTGATCTGAGTCCTTTGAGCTACATAAAACAGTGGAAGTGAGTTATCGTTTTGTTTATATTTTTTCATTCAAATTTGCTGAGTTGTCTTTTATTGCATGTTTTATATGTCACTCATTACAAGTTGCATGTTACTCTTACATTTGAATGGCACACCACAGTACAGTGGTACCTTGGTTTGCGAACATAATTCGTTCTGGAAACGTGCTTGTAATCCAAAGCACTCAAATATCAAAGCGAATTTTCCCATAAGAAATAATGGAAACTCAGATGATTTGTTCCACAACCCAAAAATATTCATATAAAAATGAGTAATACAAAATATAAAGTAAAAATACATACAACAAATTAACCTGCACTTTACCTTTGAAAAGAATCGAGGATGGTGTGAGGGAGACGAGAGAGAGAGAGGAAGAGGAGGGTTATTTTGTAGGATGACTTTCACTATAACTAACGGAATCCCTATCTGTTGGCTCACTGGAATCTTTTTCTTTTTGTGCAACTAACAAGGAACCTAGACAATGACAGTTGTTTTTGCCTCCTTTTCGATTTCGCAGAAATGTGACATTGCTTTGTCGTTAAGCAGATTCATCGCTCGCACTGCTACTGCCTTATTCGGGTGGTGCTTTTCTACTATATTTTGACTATACCAGTGAGGCACTCAGACCAAGACTGTGCATGGGAAATGATTACCCATAATCACACAGCGAGAAAGAGAGAGCAGAACCGTCGGCTGAGGTCCCGTGACGCTAGGCAGACAAAGCGTATACGTAATACTCGTATTGCAAGACCTCGCTCGTTTATCAAGTTATAATTTATTAAAAAATTTTGCTTGTCTTGCAAAACACTCGCAGACCAAGTTACTCGCAATCCAAGGTTTTACTGTAGTTCCGTTCTAGTCAACTTCAGTAATAGTAAAGAAAAAACAATCCAACAGTGCCAGGTCCAGAACAAAATCACTAAAGGTGCATCTGAAATTAGTGAGAGAGCACGATCCTTACAACCATGTCACAGTCTTAGACTGATTGAATTCCACCTGAACATGCAAATTGCTAATTTGAGGGTGCTATGCCCAATTGCAAACCCAGGTCTGCACACCGATGAGATATGAAAAGTGATTTATTGGGAAGGTAGTAACCACTGTATTTTTTCTTTTCTTAAACACCCCAGAGCATTCACCAAGATGGCTGCCACACCAGCTAACTATGGGAACAGTGGGGTGAAGCCAATGGGGTAAAAAGTTACTTAAATTCCATCACCTTTAGCAACTAACATAGGAGTTGGCAATTACAGGCCTTGTGGTATGTTGGTTTTTGTTCCCACTGTGCACTTTAATTAATTAGCCTTCAGTTGTTTGTTGAATTAATTATTGCATAGAAATAAAAGGCATCCAGGTAAAAGACATTACTTGAAGCTGCCATTTAAAAAGTAAAAAGCCAAAAACCACCTAAGATTAATAATAAGATTAATAAGGGTTTTTTCCCAAACCTTCCAACCATCACTGGCTGGCGACACCAAATCCTGGTCTAATAAAAAATTCTTGCATTGCACAAGTGAAAAAGATTTTTCTTAGTGTTGTCGTCCCTTTGATGAATTCATATTTTCTCATCCAACACCACTCTTACTAATAAATCTTGCATATATTAAATATATATTTTATTATAGCCTAGGTATATAAGGAGGGATTCTGAAGTACTCAAAATATTATTATATTACCTTGTTTATTGTTCCATATATTAATCACAATTTACACGTCATCACTATCTGTGACATGTAAAAATAAAGTGAAATACCAAAGTGGCATGACACATTCAAGCACAAAAATAACACTGTGGCCTATTCCAATATGGCTGGAGAATGGCCATTTGTATTAAGCTTTTTCTTATTGTTCCCTCCACCCAAGCAGGTTCTTAGCTCTTTATCTATTGTATCTCTCCTACTGGGCCTCCCACTAAGTACTCTCTCTTAAAATCAAAGATTCCTAACTCATCCTGAATAGTGAAATAAATGTACACAAAGCATGTATAGAGCTACTTTGTTCTCCCAGCAGCCTCTTCTCCATGGTTATGAACACAGGCTCCCAGTTTGTGATGGAGGGCGTAAAGAACTTAGTGCTGAAGCAGCATGTAAGTATATCTGTCCACACAGTATCTTCATCATCTGTGTAGAATTAAGTGTGCAGTTAGAACATTATATAAGGTCACCCAACCCCCTGTAGCAGTAAACTAAGTTAAATCTGGAAAGTGAGTGAATGATGTCATGAAGCACAGGCTGTTGGATAACTTTGTTCAAAAAAAAAAGTTAGCTTTGTGTATTTTTTGTTAAATACATTTGTTTTCCTACTTGTTTGCTTTTAACAGAATCTGCCTGTTACACGCATTCTGGACAACCTGATGGACATGAAATCCAACCCGGTGAGTGTGTGTGCTCCTCCACACAGTGTGCCTTTGTGCCCAGGAAGGCTGATCAGTGGGGGTGCTGATAGCCTGTAGGGAAATGTGTCACTGATACTAGACGTCAAACTCAATACAGTCCTTAAAATTTCACTGTAACATCAATCTCAAGTCAGTTTTTCCCTAGAAGCATAATATTTTCTTACTACAGTGACATTTTTAATTGTGTTCCTGTGAGGTTGCCAAATAAACTGCTTTAAACGAAAAAAACAGATTAGTTCAAACAAAAGTTCAAATAAACTTACAGAATCTCTAGCAGACCAAAGCAGGATAATTTCACATCTAGACTGAAGAGGTGAGACACTCAGCATTTCGTTTATATGTAGCTAGGCAATTTAAACCCTGAGATTAAATGCACTTCTGTCTTGATTGCTATTTTACACTGTTAAATGCATCAATCTATGGAGTAACTCTTTGTTTTCAATGCAGTGTCTTTGCTATTATATGATAACAAATTACCTGATGGAAAATACTGCAAGGCTGATAACTGCTTTTTCCCCCATTTTTTAAAATCATGGTTTGGTGTTTCTGCTCATGGCATGTGATGCCAACAGAAAGGAAGGCTGACCTTTGGTGGGAGACTTGAGTGGGGGTAGCATGGGGTAGCATCAGCATCGTACTGTAGAAGTGACAGACGCCATGTAGGTCAATGAATAATAAATTTGGTGAACAAATAACTAATTTATTGAAAAGAAAGAGTTAAGAATAAAGTGCACTTTATTGATCCTAGGGAGAAAGCAGCAGGAATGTGGTTCACAGACAAACATAGTTATACTGCCAAACAAACAAGGTACAAAGACAGAACACATACGACAAAAAGATTTAAAGAGCACACACCACATAAATAAAATATTGTGAGAATATCGTGATACTACAGAATTAAATATTTAAAGATAATAATAATAAATTAGTGATAGCATATGTGCTTAATGAACAGATAGCACCGGCCGTTTACCTTGTGATAGGTGACTTCCTGATGTGTTCTCTCTGAGGGTGGGGGGTGGCACTTTGGGAGGAGGCATTGTGGTGTCTGATGGCAGCAGACAGGAAAGATCCCCAGCAGTGTTTTTTAGCATATCATAATGGAATGAGATGGTGGCTAAATGTGCTCCCGGACAGCCCCCCTGAAGCGGGTGGGCAGAACTTTTCATAATATTGCTAAATTTTGCCAAAATCCTCCAGTTGTAGCCTTGTGCTTAATGCACTTATCAACAGTTAAATAACGCTCTGGAAAAAATTCTGCACCATATTTAAAAAAAAAAAAAAAAATCAGCATTTTTGAATCCTGGTTTAATGCTGGTTCTGCTGACAGAAAGTTATGTTGAGCAGCAGGTTGCATGTAGACTGAACATTTCTAAGACGGCAATACACAAGAACAAGGTGAAGCGGGAGACACTGGGAACAAACTTTTTGTACTGGAACGCGGTTAACTTGAGTGTGACATCATTCCCAGCTCCAAGATAAATGGAACGCAGCATCCCTCATCCACTTTGCAGTTGACTTTAGCACAAGATTTGCTGTTTGCTATCGCAAACATCAAGCCAATGCACTGTTATTGGCTATGCCCAGATACCAGTCATCTCCTCCCACTGCTGTTACACGGCTGTGGCAGCACACCTGTCTATTGACACTAGGTTAATGTTTCAGTCCTGATCTCTCACTGCTCCTGCTAGTTCAGCTAGCAGAGGCATTTCTTATCAAGATATTTCTTATCAAGTAAAGCAATAGCAAGAAATTTAGGACTCAGTATCAAGTGGTAGGGAGATGACAAATGGACTGATGTTACAGACAACAAATTTTATAACATTCTTATTCTCAGTTGACAGAAACCCATTTCTGTTGCTTGGAGCAAACTGTTAAAGGAAGTAATGCTTCAAAGTATATTTGGATTGTTTTTTGCTGAGGGAACTTTTAATCTGGAACTTTTTGCTGTGAGGGTGTTTTAAGATGATATGGAACTTAGCATTGTGTTTGTATTAAGTTATAGGAAATGTAGTTATTTCAGGTAGTTAAATTCTTTCCACTTATACAATGTGCTCACAAGAATAGGATTTTTTTAATGCTGCATATTATACAAGCAGTAAGCCTGCAAACTTAGAGGTTCCTATAGCATTAACAGGATGTTTTCAATTTAGAAGATCAAGACATGTTGCATTTCTTTCAATATGTCTACAAGCTCCATTTTCTAAAATGAACAAATCAAAAATGTATTTTAAATTTTTCTGATTTTCAAAAATGCAGCTCCTTCTCTGTCCTGACCCAGCCCTGAGACTTGAAGAAGCAGAATGAAAATTCTTCTTTGACTTTAGCTTGTATAACATTTTACTGTAATGTGCCTTTCATCTGGATTTTGTTAATTTGTCCTTTGCAGTAACTTTTTTTAGAGTGCTGAATACTGCAAACATTACATACTGGATTATGTGTAGTTATATACAGACTAGAACTCTAAACTGATTAGTAAAATTTACAAATCAAATCGCACAGTCTTCTATAATTAATTGTGATTCATCGCACCTAATATTAAAACTTACAATCATAAATATTTAGACATTAAATACCTTAATTAATGTACAATGAACACAAAGGGAAGTATATTGTGTTTAAAAATAAATCCTTTTTTTTTTACCTCGTTATTCCAAACAATTCTGTAAACAAGCAAATATGCCTAACCAACAGATATGGTTAAAATGTTAGTATTAGTAGCACAGACTGAAATGCATTGCTGATAATAATAATAATAAAATAATAATCCGATCAACTGCATTGTCTTAACAAGCTAATACACTACTTAAACTTAAGTGCATGGGAGAATTGACCCCTATAAAACTAAATGAGATAAAGTATGGTTTAAGCAATGGACTATGCACACCACTTGATTTTTAGATTTTGTATTTCTATACATCTTTTTTAATAATTGCAGTGTCCATTCATCACCAGTGAGTATAAATGAGAAACAACTGTTGAACATGAAGTGCATATGGAAATACTGGAATATTTGTTCAAATTTGCCACAAATATAATCTGGAAAACCAGAGGGTGTGAGAGAGTTGCTATCAACTCAAAAGAGATTGCCTCTTGTAGATATTAAGAGGATGAAGATGATTTAGCACACATAATGAAAGGGCTCAAAATACAAAAATGATTGGTGTGCATCTCTGCCTGTGGACATCGTATTTCTGTGAGTAAAAATTGCCTGACTTGCGTTTTAGGAAAGATATTTTAGCCAGAAAACCGAATGTTGAATATGTTTAACTTAACTGCGGTCACAGGATTCTCGTGGACATGCCATTTTCAGAGTTTGGGAAATCCCATAATAAAATTCAATAAAATAAAACAAATACTGCGAATTACAATATTCAATAGGGAGGTTAGTTAAGTATGTAACTGGGGGGAAATGGAAAGCCCCAAAAAATCATATAAGTGGGCACCATAATAGGCCTACCCTTTGTTGTCTGTATTTAAACGCCAGGAGTATTAGGAATAAAATTCATGATTTAGAGGCTCTTATCTCATCTGACTCTTATGATATTATAGCAATAACTGAAACGTGGTTGAGAGAAAAGGATGGACAAGAATATAATATGGATGGTTACACGTTGTTCCGTAAAGACCGTAAAGGTAAGAAGGGAGGTGGTGTTGCAGTATATGTAAAGGAAAACTTGCAGGCAAGGGAGCTTACTGATATAAGTAAAACTACGGAAGCTATATGGGTAAAATTAGATGCTAAAAACTCAAATAGCCTAATTGTCGGTGTTTGTTACAGAGCACCTAATGTAGCTGCCAAGGAAAGCAGATTGTTATACAGTGATATTAGGATTATGAGCAATAAAAATGATGTGGTAGTTATGGGTGATTTTAATCTACCGGGGATACAGTGGGACATTGTTGCTGGCTCTTCTGAAAATTAACTGGAGATGGTGGAATTAGTACAGGATTGTTTTTTTACTCAGTTTGTTAACACCCCTACCAGGGGAGATGCCATTCTTGATCTTGTTTTCTCTAATAACCAGGACAGGATTGGTAAATTAGACATTTTAGAACCACTTGACAGTAGCAATCATAACATGGTTAAATTTGAGGTTAAGTTTAGTGCCCGAAGAGCAAAGTCCAAATCAAAAAGATATAATGTTAGGAAGGCTAACTTCAATTGTATGAGATTAAAACTAGAAACTATGAACTGGATGGAGTTAAATAACAAAACTGTTGGGAATTTTTTAAAAGCACATTATTGCAAGTGCAAGAGGACTTCATACCTGTTTCCAGCAAGAATAAATTTAGGAAATTGCAACCTAGGTGGTTTACTATGGAAATAAAGTATAAAGTAAGGAGGAAAAGGGCTTTGTTCCAGAAATGGAAAATAACTGAGGATGACAGAATAAAGCAAGAGTATCTAAATCTACAGGCTGAGTTAAAAAATGACATTAGACGAGCTAAAAGGAATGTCGAAAGGAAGATCGCATTGGAGGCTAAGGATGACGTTAAAAGTTTCTTTCAGTATTTTAACTCTAAAAGAGCTCTAAATGCTGAAATTACTAATCTGCAGGATAGTAAGGGTCTTATAATTGAAAACGACATTGATATAGTAAATGAGTTCAATGATAGTTTTACACGGGTATTCACTGTTGAGGACACTAGTAACTTACCAGTTCTTATTACTAGTCCGGCATCGTCTATAACTAACATATATATAACTGAAGCTGATGTTTTGCAAAGCCTAGCTAAACTCAAAATAAATAAATCACAGGGCCCTGATGGCATCTTACCTATAGTGTTAAAAGAGATGAGGGATATTATTTGCCGACCCTTAACTTTCCTGTTTCAAAAATCCTTATCTGAAGGTGTGGTACCTTCTGATTGGAAGCATGCCAACATAACACCCATTTTCAAAAAAGGGGATAGAAGTAATTTGTCAAACTATAGGCCAATCAGTCTAACTTGTATAACTGGTAAAGTTATGGAGGCTATAATCAAAGAGAAAATGGTAGATTTCCTGGACTCAAATAACATTTTGAGGGATAGCCAGCATGGATTTAGGAGAGGTAGATCCTGTTTAAGAAATCTGTTGGAGTTTTTTGAGGAAGCTACTCAGGAAGTTGATGATAAGAAGGCCTATGATGTCATCTACTTAGATTTCCAAAATGCTTTTGATGTTGTCCCCCACAAGAGGCTCTTACTTAAACTCAAAGCGACAGGTATTTTAGGAACTGTAGCGACCTGGATTAATAACTGATTAACAGATAGAAGCAGCGAGTAGTTATAAGAGGCACAATGTCACAGTGGGCCTACGTTCATAGTGGGGTACCGCAGGGTTTAATTTTAGGACCACTATTGTTTCTAATTTACATAAATGATATAGGCATCAATATATACAGTAAACTGGTGAAATTTGCAGATGACACCAAGGTGGGTGGTGTAGCAGATACTGAACTAGCGGCTCAGCAGCTACAGCGGGATCTTGATTTAATTAGCCGACACCTGGCAGATGAAATTTAACATAGACAAATGTAAGGTACTCCATGTAGGGAGCAGAAATATAAAGTACAGGTATTTCATGGGACCTACTGAAATAAAGGTAGCTGATTATGAGAAAGACCTTGGTGTGTATGTTGATGCTTCCATGTCTCATTCTCGCCAGTGCGGGGAAGCAATAAAAAAGGCCAATAGGATGTTGGGGTATATCTCCAGGTGTGTGGAGTTTAAGTCAAGGGAGGTAATGCTAAGATTATACAATTCCTTGGTGAGACCTCACCTAGAATATTGTGTGCAGGTTTGGTCACCATATCTTAAAAAGGACATTGCGGCCACAAGAATGATTCCTGGTCTTAGAGGAATGTCATACGAGAAAAGGTTAGTTGAGCTAAATCTGTTCAGCCTCAAGCAAAGGAGACTGAGGGGGGACATGATCCAGGTCTATAAGATTCTAACAGGTTTGGATGCTGTTCAACCAAATAGTTACTTCAGCATTAGTTCAAATACAAGAACTCGTGGCCATAGGTGGAAATTAGCGGGAGAACATTTCAAACTGGATTTAAGGAAGCACTTCTTTACACAGCGTGTAGTCAGAGTATGGAATAGTCTTCCTGATAATGTAGTGCAAGCTGAATCCTTGGGTTCCTTTAAATCAGAGCTAGATAAGATTTTAACAACTCTGAGCTATTAGTTAAGTTCTCCCCAAGCGAGCTCGATGGGCCGAATGGCCTCCTCTCGTTTGTATAGTTCTTATGTTCTTATTTTTATTGTATGTAAAAATGACATAAACCAGGTAACATCTGCTTCTCCATGAGACGTTAACTGAATATTTAGATTTTATCGTTGAATTCTGGGATTCTGTGCATTGTCAAAACCTAAACTCTTGTGTTGTTTACAACAAGGAAAGAATATTATAGGTCTTTATTAAAAATCTTTGCTTATACTATTCTCCCATTTGGGTATCACAATGTTGCATGCAATAATTTGATCAAAGAAATAATAAAGTGTTATGACTTTAAGATTGACGCTATGCATTAAAGGGGACCAATTAAGCTTTTCCATACAGAGATGGGGGCTCGAATCCCCTAACACCAGAGGCGTGAAGCAACAGGGCTACCCACTGAAGCACCATGCTGTCTCTGATGGGCTTGCAGTATTTTATAATTAAATGTGGTCACCATAGCAGTCGTATGACTTCATTAACCAGGATGTACTTTGTGCATTATGTCTAGTTGTATATTTGCTCCTGTTTGCTGTCTTCAACAGGAGACCGATGATTACCGCTACTTTGATCCGAAGATGCTTCGTGGAAGTGAGAGGTGGGAAAATTCACAGTGATACAAGGAACTGATTGATCAGAAGCCTTTCAGATTTTAGCATCAAATGGAAACTGTAAAAGTTATCTGCAATTAAGTAGACTAATATAGCTAATAAAGCTTAATGTCAAGCTGTATGTTTACAACTAGTTAAATTTATATAAAAGGTTTGTATAAAGTTCTACTTTAATTAAACTTTCAAGTATTTGAAATGCCATGTTATAGGATGTTAGTATAGGATTTATGTAGGGAGTAATTATAACTGTTAACAGAATTTAGCCAGTGTAGTGCATACCTTGCTGCCCGCTGCTGACAACGTTTTTTGTTATAGTTCCATCCCAAGAAACAAGAACCCCTTTCAGGAGGTGGGTCTCACTATAATTACTATTATACTGCTGTTCAGACCTTTTGCAGTGTTCATTCCTGCATTTCCAGGAATTGTTTATATAAAGTACAATCCTTTGTGAAATTCATAGGGTTACAAAGACTCATATTTAATTCAAAATGAACAGGAGTGAGGCTCCTGTTAACAACACTGGTTAGCCTTTATTATGTCATTTTAATATATTTACAAAACAAAAGACTAAGTTCACATACAAAAGCCTTTAACTTATCTATCATGCCAGTATGAAAAAATATAGCCATACCTATATAATCAAGTATTGAATAATCATCCATTAGAAATTATGTTCTGATGCCGTTGCGTGATGATAATTTGCATATCCTGTTCATATATTTGCAAAGAACATGCTTTATACACTTATCTACAGCTTCAGTAGTCTAGTATTGCCTGTATAAAAGAATGCATAGCATTTCTGGGTAAAAAAAAATTATAATAATCTCCCCCCCCATTTCTTAGGCTATTGTTTTTGTGGTTGGAGGAGGCAATTATATAGAATATCAAAACCTAGTAGACTACGCAAAGGTAAGTAACATTCTGAAATTGATTTTCTGAGGTATAAATAAAACTGTCTAGAATCAGTAACATTCCAATGAATTGTATTGTAAATAGAAAAGATGTGCTAAACAATTTCTGAACTCTTTGTTTTCCATACAGTGTATTTAGTCTTTTACTGATTAAAAGCCTCCACCTAACAATCAAGAAAGCTTGTGTAGCATGTAGTATCCACTCCATTTAGGAAAAGCAGCAGGCCTCACCCTTTAAACAAAAATAACTACTTTAAACTTTCTTTTTTTGTACTGCAGGCAAAACAGGGGAAAAGAGTGCTTTACGGGTGCAGTGAGCTGTTCAATGCTGCTCAGTTCGTCAAACAGGTGATGCTAATTTCGGTGAAGGCAAACAGCAGGGACCAGCAATACAGCCATGGCCAGAACTTTTGAGAATGACACAAATATTGATTTTCACATAACCTGCTGCCTCATTTTTTATGATGTCAATTTGCATATTCTCCAGAATGTTTTGCAGTGTGAGCAGATGAATTGCAGTTAATTGCAAAGCCATGAAAATTAACTTAATCCAAAATAACCCATTTCCACTGCATTTCAGCCCTGCCACAAAAGAACCTGTTGACATCATTTCAGTGATTCTCTCGTTAACATAGGTGAGAGTGTTGATGAGGATAAGGCTGGAGATCATTCTGTCATACTGATTGAGTTAGAATAGCAGACTGGATGCTTTAAAAGGAGGGTGGGGTTTGAAATCATTGATCTTCCTCTGTTAGCCATGGTTACTTGCAAGGAAACACGTGCAGTCATCATCGTTTTGCACAAAAAGGGCCCCACAGGCAAGAATATTGCTGCTAGTAAGATTGCACTTAAATCAACCATTTATCATCAAGAACTTCAAGGAGAGAGGTTCAATTGTTGTGAAGAAGGCTTCAGGGCACCCAAGAAAGTCCAGCAAGTGCCATAACCATCTCCTAAAGTTGATTCAGCTGTGGGACTGGGGCACCGCCATTGCAGAGCTTGCTCAGGAATGTCAGCAGGCAGATGTGAGTGCATCTGCATGCACATTAAGGTGAAGACTTTTTAGGATGGCCTGGTGTCAAGAGGGATAGCAAAGAAGCCACTTCTCTCCAAGAAAAACATCAGAAACTGATGGGGGATTGATATTCTGCAAAAGGTACAGGGATTGGGCTGATTAGGACTGGGGTAAAGTAATTTTGTCTGATGAATCCCCTTTCCGATTGTTTGGGGCATCCAGAATAAAGAACACAGCCATGAATAAAGAGGGGTACCAAAACATCCTCCGAAAGCAACTTCTCGCAACCATCCAAGAACAGTTTGGTGACGAACCAGCATGATGGAGCATTGTGCCATAAGGCAAAAGTGATAACTAAGTGACTCGGGGAACAAAACATCGACATTTTGGGTCCATGGCCAGGAAACTAACCCAGACCTTAATCCCATTGAGAACTTATGGTCAATCCTCAAGAGGCATGTGGACAAACAAAAACCCAGAAATTCTGACAAACTCCAAGCATTGATTATGCAAGAATGGGCTGGCAGTCAGGATTTGGCCCAGAAGTTGATTTGACAGCATGCCAAGGCGAATTGCAGAGGTCTTGAAAAAGAAGGGCCAACACTGCAAATATTCACTCTTTGCATAAACTTAATGTAACTGTCAATAAAAGCCTTTGATATACTTCAGTATACCATAGAAACATTTGACAAAATGATCTACAAACACTGAAGCAGCAAACATTGTGAAAACCAATATTTGTCATTCTCAAAACTTTTCGCCACAACTGTAGTGATATAACAATAAACAGAACTATGAAGTGGGTGAAAAACAAACATTAATTTACTTGTTTTGAATATGCTTAATGCCCTAAAGGAATGAGAAACTGATGTGGCATTTTCCATTATTATTGTAGTTCACTGATTGGTATTTTCTTTTAATTCTGTTTATTCTTGTCATTTTACAGCTTTCACAGCTGGGTCAGAAATAGACAACATTTTTTTCCCTGGACACCATAGTGAAAATTTTATCTCCAATCAAGACTCCAATCAGTAATTCTATAACAATCTTGCAGCTCCTGAATTTCTAAAATTCCACATCTTTGATAATGTTTACTAAACCAAATAAACTGTGTTAAAAATGTTTACCTATGTTTTCTTAATTCTGTGGTTATGTAGAAGTAAAGGGTAAAAATTGTATGCAAGCTTTAAATAAACTAAAATGTCAGCTTTTGTCAAACCAGATTGACCAATGTATCTTGTAACTGCATGTGGTCAAGAATAATCTATGAAAAACTTTGTTGTTGTGCAAGCTTTGTGGTGCTCATCTTTATTGTATTCACTTGGACGGGGAATACATGGGTGCTTTTCCACCGCGCTTTTGGTATGGTATTTTCGCTTTTCCATTGACTTCCGGTTGAGTACCAGTACCGAAAGTGCCAAACCAGCTGGGGTACTTTGGTACTTCGGTACTTTGGGGTGGGACTTGCAAATGTATTTGCTGTCAATTGGTTATGCAAATAGCCTGCCGCTGAAACACAAAATACAACCGCCATCTTTTGAAACACAGTGAACAGCAAGAAACAAAATAAAAAGCAGTAGAAACAAAAATATAAAAAAAGTAAAATGGAAGGATGGACAAACAAGGAAACACAGGCTTTAATCGCCATATGGTCGGATGAACAGATCCAGTGGGATTTGGATAGCATGACTCGAAATAAAAAATAGCCGTAATAGCAAGCCGCTTGGAAGAAATGGGGCACACGCGAATCACTGAACAATGCCGCTTGAAAATCAAAAAACTTAAGCAGAACTACAGGAAAGTGAAGGATCATAATAACATGTTTGAATTCAGCGAAAGAAATACCGCACTATGCTTTGTGATGATGCCATTTGGTGCCGGTACCAGTTTTTACGCCAGTGGAAAACCAACATAAAAGAAGTACCATACTTTTGGTACTTTATGTGTTATGATCCCCAGTCTAGGGTTACTTTTGGTACTTTATGTGTTACGATCCCCAGTCTAGGGTTGGAGATCGCCAGAAAGGTAAGGGAAAGGGGAGAGGGGAAGACGAGACAAGCGGGGAATAGGGAAAGGGAACACGGGAAACGAGGGATCTTTTTTTTTTATTTTTCACAAACACCAGGTGTAACAGACTTTGGGAGTGACAATGGCCAACACAACAAACAAAACGCAGCTACCGAACGAAACCCAATCTAAGCTAACCCTGCGTGAGAAAACAAATTACAAACAAAACAACAATACTAACACCTAGCTCCCTAACCAAACCAACAATAAGCACCACGTCTCGCAAAAAACAAAAAGGTAGTCATTCCTTACACACCTGGTATGAACATACAGCAAGCACACAAAACACAAGCGACGATACTGAAGGGAGAAGGTAAAGAGTGGTCGAAAACAACCGAGAGATCAAAGAAACAGGAAAACAAATCAAATCAAAGCGAAAGTACCGAAGGTCGAGGCGAGAAATCAAAATCCGAAAACCAAAACCGTCATACACAAATAAGCAAAAACCAATAAGTAAACCAAATACAATCCAACAATGAGCAGAGCTCCCTAGGGCCCAATACCAAACCGGTCCCTACACACTCTGCCTCACCACTTCGCCTTTGTTTGCGCGTTCCCGAAACCCGTCGCCATGTTGAAGTGTGTCTCAAAGCAGCAAGGGCTAAGGGGAATTGGTCGATTATGCCCTCCTGAAGCGAGTCAGCAACGATGGTGGCTCGCACGATTCCTCTACCACTTCCATCCATCCATTATCTGCCGCTTATCCGGGGTTCGGGTTGCGGGGGTAGCAGCTTCAGGAGAGACACCCAGACCTCCCTCTCCCCAGCTACCTCTACCAGCTCCTCGGGGAGGACACCGAGGCGTTCCCAGGCTAGCCGAGAGATATAATCCCTCCAGCGAGTCCTGGGTCTGCCCTAGGACCTCCTCCCTTTTAGGACATGCACGGAAAACCTCTCCGGGTAGCCACCCAGGAGGCATCCGCACCAGATGTCCAAACCACCTCAACTGGCTCCTTTCGACGTGAAGAAGCAGCGGTTCTACTGTGAGGCCCTCCCGGATATCCGAACTTCTCACCCTATCCCTAAGGGAGAGCCCAGACAACCTGCGGAGAAACCTCATTTCGGCCGCCTGTATTCGCGATCTCATTCTTTCGGTCATTACCCATAGTTCATGACCATAGGTGAGGGTAGGGACGAAGATGGACCAATAGATCGAGAGTTTTGCTTTTCGGCTCAGTTCTTTCTTAGCCACGATGGACCGGTTAAGCGCCTGCAAAACTGTAGATGCCGCTCCGATTCATCTATCCAGCTCCCGATCTCGCCTACCCTCACTCGTGAACAAGACCCCGAGATACTTAAACTCCTCCACTTGAGGCAGTACGTCTTCCCCGACCCGAAGAGGGCAAACCACCCGTTTCCGGCTGAGAACCATGGTCTCGGACTTGGAGGTGCTAATCCTCATCCCTGCCGCTCCGCACTCGGCTGCGAACCGCCCCAGTGCATGCTGGAGATCCCCAGCAGATGAAGCCAACAGGACGACATCGTCTGCAAAAAGCAGCGAGGCAATCCTGAGGCCACCAAACTGGACACCCTCAACACCCTGGCTGTGTCTAGAAATCCTGTCCATAAATATAAACAGGACCGATGACAAAGGGCAGCCCTGGCGGAGCCCAACCCGCACTGGGAACACGTCCAACTTATTACCGGCAATGCGGACCAAGCTTCTGCTCCGTTCATACAGGGACCAAATCGCCCAACAACGGACCCTGGACCCCATACTCCCGAAGCACCCCCCACAGAGCACCTCGGGGAACCCGGTCGTAAGCCTTTTCCAAATCCACAAAACACATGTAGACTGGATAGGCAAACTCCCAGGCCCCCTCCAGTACCCTTGCAAGGGTATAAAGCTGGTCCAGTGTTCCATGGCCAGGACGAAAACCGCATTGTTCCTCCTGAATCCGAGATTCGACTATCGATTTCACCCTCCTCTCCAGTACCCTGGAATAGACTTTCCCAGGGAGGCTGAGAAGTGTGATCCCCCTGTAGTTGGAACACACCCTCCGGTCCCCCTTCTTAAATAAGGGGACCACCACCCCGGTCTGCCAATCCAGCGGCACTGTCCCTGACCTCCACGCACTGTTGAGAAGGCGTGTCAGCCACGACAGCCCAACAACATCCAGAGCCTTCAGGTACTCCGGGCGGATCTCGTCCACCCCCCAATAGCCCCACCCCAGCCCGGCGTCGCTCACCCGCCGCAACTCCAGAATAAAAGAGCGTCCAGCTCCTCTCCAGGAGATTGGTTCCAGAACCCAAGCTATGTGTTGAGTTGAGCCCGACTATATCTAGTCCATACCTCTCAACCTCACACACAAGCTCAGGCTCCTTCCCCACCAGAGGGGTGACATTCCATGTCCCGAAAGCCAGTTTTGTCAGCCGGGGATCGGACCGCCAGGACCTCCCTTGGCCGCCACCCGATCCACAAAGCACCGAACCCCTGACATTCCCCCTGCGGGTGGTGGGCCCACCTGGGGACAGTCCCGCGTGCCTCTTTCGGGCTGTGCCTGGCCGGGCCCCACGGGCTAAGGCTCGGCCACCAGGCTTTCACCAACGGGCCCCTCCCCCAGGCCTGGCTCCAGGGTGGGGCCCCGGTGACCCTAGTCTGGGCGAGGGAAACGGGATTTTGTGTGGATACTTTTTCATAGGGTTCTTTTGGATTGCTCTTTGTCTGGCCCCTGCCCTGGGACCTTTTTGCCTTGGGAGACCCTACCAGGGGCTATTGCCCCTGACAACATAGCCCCCAGGGTCACTGAGGCACGCAAACCCCTCCACCACGATAAGGTGGCAATCCAAGGAGGAGCTCTACCACTTCCATATCCCACAATTCCTAGCGCACAGGAAACAGAACAGCGCGAAAAAATAAAAAAATACACAATGTCATGTTCTTGATAATTTAACAATTGGATTCTAACAGCACTGTGAAATACACATAGAAAGTATGTTACGTGTTATAATTCAGCAATAACAATTTGTTTCATATTTGACTGTTTTTTCCTCTACAGATCTGATCTGGTATTTGGTACAGAAGTAATGCGTAATATTTTCCACTAAGTTAGCTATGGTAGAAATTGTACAATCGTCAATATGACACGTGTACATCAAATTGCTCAGTCAGTGCAATAAGACGACGTAGCCGTCGTCTTCTCGCATTAGATAAACTTGGTGCTTTTTTAAATAACTGATATGTCATTAAAGAAAATACAATACAGCGTTTTCTTTTTGTCAAATCACTACGTAATGCATTTCCTCTTTCCGGTAAAGAAGACTTTAAAAAGGCGCTGCGAGGGCAAGTCTTTCTCAAATGTTTCTTTTGACAATTTCCTTCAGTTTAAGTGTATACAGCGTGTTGTGAAAGTGACTCAGTGGGAGTGTGACTCAATGAAGGCTTGAGTGTCGAGGGTATAGTTTGGGATTGGGCCCAAGTGTGCGAGCTGTGGCCTTTCCTTCGCAGGACCCGGAAATGACAAGCGGCGCATTGGAGGAGTAGTGGGCGGGGTCTGAACGAGAAGGCAGAGCAAAGATGCATGGTGGACAAGCTGCCGACGACAAGGCCTGTGGGCGGAGCTGAAGACGCAGCCAGCGAATGGCGACGAGGGCGGGAAGTCCGAAGAATCTGCCAGGACCTCCTGCAAACACTTACAGCACGTAACATATAGAAGTACCGACAGTACAGTACCTGGTGCGGTGGAAAAGTGCCCCATATGGTTTTTGGAGCCAGTCCACTGCTACCACCGCAGACACTTGTTAGCATAATAACGCGAAAACTTTTTATGGGTCTTTTTCTACTTGCTTTTCTTAGAGCGATACCTGAAAAAGCATTTGAAGGATCTGTTTCAAACTTTCTCGATATAATGTATTGATGAAGAACTGGGTGTGAATGATTTAAAGACAATTACCCTGTAAGTGAAGCAATGCCACTTGGTGGGTGAAACTGGATTACATTTGACCTTGTGAATGTGATGTCAAAAATATTTCATGAACCCTACTAATCTCAGAATAAAATACAATGTGTCTGTTTACATAATAGGTTCTTATACATATACACTCACCTAAAGGATTATTAGGAACACCTGTTCAATTTCTCATTAATGCAATTATCTAATCAACCAATGACATGGCAGTTGCTTCAATGCATTTAGGGGTGTGGTCCTGGTCAAGACAATCTCCTGAACTCCAAACTGAATGTCAGAATGGCAAAGAAAGGTGATTTAAGCAATTTTGAGCGTGGCATGGTTGTTGGTGCCAGACGGGCCGGTCTGAGTATTTCACAATCTCTGCTCAGTTACTGGGATTTTCACGCATAACCATTTCTAGGGTTTACAAAAAATGGTGTGCAAAGGGAAAAACATCCAGCATGCGGCAGTCCTGTGGGCGAAAATGCCTTGTTGATGCTAGAGGTCAGAGGAGAATGGCCCGACTGATTCAAGCTGATAGAAGAGCAACTTTGACCACTCGTTACAACCGAGGTATGCAGCAAAGCATTTGTGAAGCCACAACACGCACAACCTTGAGGCGGATGGGCTACAACAGCAGAAGACCCAACCGGGTACCACTCATCTCCACTACAAATAGGAAAAAGAGGTTACAATTTGCACGAGCTCACCAAAATTGGACAGTTGAAGACTGGAAAAATGTTGCCTGGTCTGATGAGTCTCGATTTCTGTTGAGACATTCAAATTCAAGTCAGAATTTGGCGTAAACAGAATGAGAACATGGATCCATCATGCCTTGTTACCACTGTGCAGGCTGGTGGTGGTGGTGTAATGGTGTGGGGGATGTTTTCTTGGCACACTTAAGGCCCCTTAGTGCCAATTGGGCATCGTTTAAATGCCACGGCCTACCTGAGCATTGTTTCTGACCATGTCCATCCCTTTATGAGCACCATGTACCCATCCTCTGATGGCTACTTCCAGCAGGATAATGCACCATGTCACAAAGCTCGAATCATTTCAAATTGGTTTCTTGAACATGACAATGAGTTCACTGTACTACAATGGCCCCCACAGTCACCAGATCTCAACCCAATAGAGCATCTTTGGGATGTGGTGGAACGGGAGCTTCGTGCCCTGGATGTGCATCCCACAAATCTCCATCAACTGCAAGATGCTATCCTATCAATATGGGCCAACATTTCTAAAGAATGCTTTCAGCACCTTGTTGAATCAATGCCACGTAGAATTAAGGCAGTTCTGAAGGCGAAAGGGGGTCAAACACCGTATTAGTATGGTGTTCCTAATAATCCTTTAGGTGAGTGTATATAGAAGGGTCAGGGACATTTTAAAATTTTGTGTACACAATGTACTAAACAGTAACAGTTTAGTTTATTGTGCCCACAAAACACTAAATTGAACTCACAAAATCTCTAAAATGGGGGGCATAATTTTTTTGCACGCTCAGTTTGTTAGTTTGAGCTCTCAAATTGAGCTCATGTTTTGGTTGTGTTTCTACCTAGGGAGTGGGCTTGGTGGTGCAGTGGTTAGTACTGTTGCCTTACATCTCTGGGACTTGGGTTCAATTGTGCTCCAGGCTTCCATGTGTGTGGCGTTTGCCTGTTATCATGGGGTTTCCTCCAGGTGGGTTACAATTGGTCTGGTGGAAACGTGGAATAAATTAACAGGTGTAGTTTCAGAGTTATGTGTCACAACTAGGACTCAAAGCATTCAGTTAAAACCCAGTTATTAACTTTCACATTTCCAGTTGATCCATCCAGTGTACAATTTCCTTCTAGAAATTGTAGAGGATGGTATGTGTGCAAGAATTATGGAGTAAATTGGGGGGCAGGGGTGACAGGGCTGTCTGACAGTAACTATTCTAGTAGTATCTTATTTCTAAGTCTATTGAGAGAATCAGCTTAAAAACAGCCAAAAGACAGCACAATATAACAGAATTATTACCTACTTTTCATGTTTTCCATTTAAAGTATTTCATATATTCTGTGAAGATAACTAACATGTGTTAGGTGGATTAGGGGAGACCACCTCAGACCTTGTCACTTATTGGATACCTTTTAAATGCCAGAACCTGAGCTGCATTATAGACTATTTTATTGCAGGCAAAGGAGTTCCATCCATCCATCCATCCATTAGCTTCCGCTTATCCGAGGTCGGGTCGCGGGGGCAGCAGTCTCAGTAGGGAAACCCAGACTTCCCTCTCCCCGGCCACTTCTTCCAGCTCCTCTGGGGGAATCCCGAGGCATTCCCAGGCCAGCCGAGAGATATAATCCCTCCAGCGAGTCCTGGGTCTGCCCTAGGACCTCCTCCCTTTTAGGACATGCACGGAAAACCTCTCCGGGTAGCCGCCCAGGAGGCATCCGCACCAGATGTCCAAACCACCTCAACTGGCTCCTTTCGACGTGAAGAAGCAGCGGTTCTACTGTGAGGCCCTCCCGGATATCCGAACTTCTCACCCTATCCCTAAGGGAGAGCCCAGACAACCTGTGGAGAAACCTCATTTCGGCCGCCTGTATTCGCGATCTCATTCTTTCGGTCATTACCAAAAGAATGTCCTGGGTCTTCCCCGGGGCCTCCTCCCAGAGGGACATGCCCGGAACACCTCACCAGGGAGGCGTCCAGGAGGCATCCTAAGCAGATGCCCGAGCCACCTCATCTGGCTCCTCTCAATACAGACGAGCAGTGGAGTCCCTCCCAAGTGACCAAGCTCCTCACCCTATCTCTAAGGGAGAGCCCAGCCACCCTGCGGAGAAAACTCATTTCGGCCACTTGCACTCGCGATCTCGTTCTTTCGGTCACTACCCACAGCTCGTGACCATAGATGAGGGTAGGAATGTAGATCGACTGGTAAATCGAGAGCTTTGCCTTTTGGCTCAGCTCCTTCTTCACCACGACAGACCGATGCAGCGCCCGCATCACTGCTGACGCCGCACCGATCCGCCTGTCGATCTCCCGTTCCATCCTTCCCTCACTCGTGAACAAGACCCCAAGATACTTAAACTCCTCCACTTGGGGAAGGACCTCCTCCCTGACCCGGAGAGAGCACTCCACCCTTTTCCGGCTGAGGACCATGGTCTCGGATTTGGAGGTGCTGATTCTCATCCCAGCCGCTTCACACTCGGCTGCGAACTGTCCAACTGAGAGCTTAAGGTCACGGTCTGATGATATGGAGTCAGAATAGTGCCATATGTACTTGTATGTGTACTTTCCAATTTGCACCCATAAAAAGAAATTTGCTCGCACTGAACACAATTTTCATTCGCAAAAAAAGATATTTTGCAAATGCAAGTCAATATTTTTTGTAAATGCGAAACCAAACATCTTCATAAAAATATTTTTTACAAAGATAGAATGGTTTTCAAGTGCAAATCCAAGTCTTCTTGCAAATACCAACCTGCGAGTGCAAATTCACAGTTGCGCACATAAATAATTTTGGCACTAATTTGCCTAGCGCTTTGCAGATAAATATTTGCTCACATAGCCACCAATCAAATTAATTCATATTCTAGCCAATCATAAAGCTGCAGGTAAGGTAAAAACCAATCCTGGCCTTCCAGTAAAATTAAAAGAAGGGAATGAAAAAAGAAACAACTCACAGTCCCTCCCAGTGCACCCCTAGTGGTCTAGCGCCCCTGACAAATTCTAGGGGTGTGTGTGTGTGTGTGTGTGTATGTATATATATATATATATATATATATATATATATTAGGGCTGTCTAAATTAACGGGTTAACGCAGATTAATCCATTATCATGATTAATCTGATTAAAAAAATGTACGCAATTAACCCATCTGCAACGCAAAATGACTCAAAATGTCTCTGTCAACCCATTTTGGGCAGTTTTGGTGCGTTCCGTTTGCCCTGGGAACTTGTATTCCTAGTCGGATTCCAGAGTTTAGAAGCCGGAAGTGACGGCATGTGCGCTCCCGTTTCTCGGAGATCTCAGAGCAGCACAGAGGATCCTGAGTTCAGAATCCAAGATGGCTGCGCCTTTTATCAACAGAAGGGAAAGTTGTAGTTTTATACTGTTTAAGCACTACTTCTCATTTGTGGCTGATTAAATCGATCGCACACACTATACCGTCCAACTTATCTGTGTACGTGTTGCTACAGAGTTTTATACGTAAAGCACCACGCGTAATGTGTTATCAAGTGATATTGCTAACAATGGCAATTAACCGGGCTAGAATTGTATTTCATGATTAGTCGGATTATTTGTCAGATTTACGGTAGTTCGGGCTATTTGTAAGTGCCCATGGTAGTAGACTTTGGAACGAAAACGACGATGCAACCGATGATCAGCATGGCTTCCGATGGAGGAACAGCACTGGCAGGACATAAGTTGCAGAGCTGCATCTGTGGCTGGAAAAAGATAACATCAGAGAAGGGTCTCAAGATTCATCAAGGCAGGATGAAGTGCCTGAAAGAACTTACCAGAGGACCTCGCATTGACCACTACTTCCTTAGAGGTAGGGCAAATCAGTTGATTGAAGCCCAGTAGCAGGAAACTCACTACAGTCCACAGGGTATCAAAACCCCAGATGAAGCTCAGCCAGGCACAGCTCCATCAATGGACGCGAGCCCAGACCCCAGCCAGCAACAGTCAGCAGTTGAGAGGAAGATGGATGGACGAAAATCTCAAATTCTGTGACCTTGTACATCTCAGAAGGTCTGAAAGGGGGCGTCAAAAGAAAACTAGACAAGATGGGAGAAATTATCTACAGCTACGGTGCTGACAGATTCGGAGAGAAAAGCAAGAGCTTTGGAGCTCAGAAGAAACTATCAGGCCATATGAAGTCCAGGAGGCAGCAAGACATGGAGCGACTTGTGAACGTAAGAAGGTGCCTGAGAAAATAGTGGAAGAAGGCCTCGGTAGAGGAATGGAAAGGATTAGAGGCACTACAGGGCTACATCAAGCAGCGTTCTGTAAAGCTGCGAAGAGCAGAGCGCTTGAGAAAAAAACATAAGAAGAAAGAGCGAACAAGAACTGCCTTCTACAGAGATTCCTACAAGTTCGCCAAAGACCTCTTTGCCAAGGAGAAAACTGGGACCCTTAAAGTACCTGTGAGGGAAATAGAGAGTCACCTGAGCAAGACCTACTCCGACTACCAGAGGCATGAGCCAGTCACCATCCCAGAGGACATGCCACAAATCCAACCACCTGAGCACCAGTTGGACACAAGACCCCCTACATGGAGGGAAGTTGAGACCACAGTAAAAAGGGCAAGAACAGCATCAGCCCCTGGGCCCAATGGCATTCCGTATAAGTTCTATAAGAACACGCCAGGCGTCTTGAAGTACCTCTGGAAACTGATGAAAGTGGCATGGGAAAAAGGCATTATACCTAGGGCATGGCGAAGGACAGACGGGATTCTGATTCCTAAACAGAAGAACTCCTCAACCATACATCAATTCCACCAGATCAGCTTACTGAATGTAGAGGGAAAGATTTTCTTCAGTGTTGTGGCTTAAAGACTCTCAGTGTTCCTGCAAAAGAACAACTATGTTGACATCTCGGTACAGAAGGCAGGGATAAGGGGTTTCTCAGGATGCATTGAACATGCGAATATCATCTGGCATCAGGTACAAATGGCCAAGAAGGAAAAGAAAGAACTGCATGTGGTTTTCTTAGACCTGGCTAATGCCTTCGGGTCAGTGCCTCATGAGCTGCTGTGGGCAGCTTTCAACTTTTTCAAAGTCCCAGAGGCCATCACAAGGCTAGTCAAAGCCTATTTCCAGGACCTTCAGTTTTGCATAACAATCCAGGATAATACAACTGCCTGGCAGCACCTGGAGATTGGCATAATGGCGGGTTGCACCATCTCCCCACTGGCCTTTACCATGGCGATGGAGTTAATTATTCGAGCTTCTCGATGGGTGGTTGGAAGTGAACGCCTGAAGAGCCGGCTGCGTCTTCCCCCAATTAGGGCGTTTATGGATGACATGACGACTATAACATCGACTAAGGCATGCACCAGACGCCTGCTGGACAAACTCCAGGGTAACATCAAGTGGGCATGAATGGAGATTAAACCAGACAAATCCTGAAGTATCTCCATTGTCAAGGGCCAGCTCACCAACATGAGGTTCCATATTAATGATGTGCCGATACCAACGATTCAGGAAAATCCCATCAAAAGCCTTGGAAGATGGTACAATGCAGAGCTTAAAGACTCCGAATAGGTGGAACAACTCAGGAAGGACACCATCAGTGGCCTAAAGCAAATAAACAACACTGCTCTCCCAGGGAAGCTGAAGCTCTGGTGCTTTCAGTTTGGACTGTTGCCTCGCCTCATGTGGCCAGTTTCCATCTATGAGGTCACCTTATCCCATGCCAAGCAGCTAGAGATGCTAGTGAATGCCCAGGTGCGGAACTGGCTTGGACTACCCAGATGCCTCAGTAGCATAGGCCTGTACGGCAATGTAGCTCTCTCTCTCCCAATCTCAAGCCTGGTGGAAAAGTATAAATGCTCCAAAGCAAGGCTTGAAATGACCCGTATAGAATCCCGGGATCCTTTGGTTAGAGGTGCTGCCCCCAGTCTGGCAACAGGGAGGAAGTGGAGGCCAGGAGTAGCCGTGGCAAAGGCAAAGACCATCCTGAGACATCGGGACATAGTAGGCCAAGTCCAAATTGGCACAGGGGGCCTAGGACTGGGAACAACACCCACATGGCAGAAGTCTACACCAGCAGAACGCCAGCGCCTGGTGATAGAGGAGGTGCGACACCAGGAGGAAGTAGGCAGGTGTGCTAGGGCCGTGTCCCAAGCCAAGCAAGGCCGCTGGATGAAGTGGGATGGTGTGGAGAGGAGGATTTTAACACCTAGTCCTAGTAAACATATCAAGGACATCTGCTCCTGGAAAAATTCACTATTTTACCAAACTTTCCCTATTTTGAAAGTATGGAGCCAATGGTAGTTCAGTGCAGTCCCAGATGCTTAAATATTATTTTCTAATCTTTTGCAGAGGTCTTGGCATAGTTCTAGAACCAGTGTGCTAGTAACTCTTCTCTGAAAGATTTGTACTGGGTTAGGTTGGACTTAATCTAACTTTGTTTTAAATTTTCTCTTTATTTGGATTAACTAGGCAAGCTTGCATGCACACCAAACAAGTGAAAGCACCATCAGTTTTTTCAACTATTATACTAATAATTTGTGGACTGACCACAATTATTCAGTGTCAAAAACTTCACCTGACTCCCAGTGGTAATGTATTTAATTCCAATACTTCTATAGATCACTTAACTTTGGATGACTACAGTATATTGATATGTAATATTGCAGGCAAAATTGCTGAAATGCAAGTCTGTCCAAGCCACCTTTGGTCTCACAGAATAATTGTATCCCCTGGACTTTGGGGAATACATACTGTATGGCTTTAGCACCAGTCCACCGCTGCTGCCGCCACTACAGATACTTTGGAAAGCAAGGTGATTTTATGGATCTTTTTCAAACTGCACCACCATTATATGGATGAGGAAGTAAAACTGATTACAGTTTGAGACGGATCACCCCATATTTGGAGCAATGCTACATAATGATACCTAAAAAGGGTAGTTTCAGACATTTGATCCTGTTAGCATAATAACTCAAAAAGTATTTGACAAATCTTTTTCAAGCTTTGCAGACGTCCTAAGTTTTAAGATCTAAACCTGCCCGAATTCTGACACAGATCACACCAAAACTGAATTTTCCCCGCATAGGCTTATCCTTGTGAACAGGATCAATCTATTTGTGATCGTTGATGAATCTAGTTACTTCTTCACAAAGATATATGGATGAAAATCTGCACCTAAAAATGTACACATGATCAGATTTCACATCACCTAAAACTGCAATGACAGAGAAAAAGCGAGAGAGCCAAGAGCCACCGTTTTGTGAAAACAGGCAGATCCTCTTGGGATTTATTTCATGTATCGTCTTGCAAACTTCCCAGGAATATTGTAGAAGTAATTGTAAAACTGTGACGCGCAAGATGATTTTCTGAATATTCAAAAATATTTTTTTTTTTTTTTTTTTTTTTTATTCCCTCCTCCACCCCCCCTCTGCGGGGGACTGTATCTATTTTTTTTTTTTTTTTTTTTTTTTTTTAATTATTATTTATTTATTTATTTTTAATTTTATTTTATATTTTTATTTACTTCCTCAAAAGAAGGAGAGGGAGGGGGGGGGACAAAGGAGAAGGAGGGAAGAGAGAGAGAGGGAGAGAGAGGAATGGAAAGAAAACAGAAAAAAAAAAAAAAAAAACCAAGAAAAAAACAAAACAGATAATCTGCTTCCATGTCTGTTGAAAAGAGAAAGACAACATACAACATCTGTACTAATCACAACGACCATCAAACGTTAAATGTTGTTGAACAGCACACACAACCAGCCTTACAACCCATGCCCAGAAACAACAGCCGATCAAGACAGTGTGTGTCCGTGAGCACGTGTCCGTGAGCACCTGTGTGCACACCTGTGTGTCAGCGCGCTGGTGTTCCTAAGGTTTCTCCAAGTAATTGTCTAGTAGTGTGTGTGGGGAGCCACAGCCCCGCCCACCCAGGACATGAAGTCGACACGGGGGAGACCCGGGCCCCAGATATCCAGAGGCCCCCCAGGGCACGGGAACCCCAGGAGGACCAACGCAGGGACAATTGCAGCCCCCACCGAGAAAAGGGCAGAGGAGCGCTCCGGAGGGGGGCCATCCGGCAGCCACATCACAGGAGCCCCAGGGGGCCGTGGCGACGAGCACGCAGGCCCCGCCGGCGGCCGGCCACACCAGGGCAGACCGGACCCCGGGCCCAGAGATCCAAGGGACCCCCCACCCCCCAGCCAGGGCCCCGACAGAGCCGGAAGGGCCAGGCCCCGGCAGGCAACCGCCGAGAGTGAGCCAGCACACACCAGAGCATCCAGCCCCAGACATCGAGAACCACCAACGCATCGGCGGCCGGGGGCCTCATCCACCAGCAGGGAGTGTGGCGGGGGGTAATAGAGCCTGAGATGTTATTTCAGGTGGAGTCTAAGACCCAACCTGACACATACGTATAGACAGACAGGCACACACATACACAAGCATACGTTCCCACCCTCATGCACACATAAACAAATATTCACCCATTCGCCCAACATGAAGACACAGAAATGAACGCCGTACACACACTCACACTCCCCATATATACTCTATACTCCGAGATCTAGGCACCACCGCCCCCAGAGGGGCAATCCGCCACCAGACCTCGGAGATGGATCCCTTTTTTCCTCTGGCATGGGGACAAGAAGACCACCCCGGACCCCACAGCAGCCGAGAAGCCCACCAGCCCAGACCCCGACCGGACGGCCAGCTCCTCCCAGCCCCCGGCCCCAGATGGTGAACAGAGAACGGGGGTGTGAAAAGACCCCATGCTTCCCTCCGCCCGCTCATATGTGGTGTTGGTGCGTGTTGTTCTAAAGTGCTTTAAAACAGGGGAAGGGCATGGTGCTAACCACCCTCTGCCAATCAGCAGCTGGTGTCAGCTCGGCCCCTCCCCAGAACCCTCAATGTCTATATGCAACTTAAAATTGAGAAGTGGGCACTGGCACCAGAGGTAAGGTTGAATGAACAGACCGCCCTCTGGACGCCATTCCTTGTGCCCACCCCCAAGGCCCTAAATGTATGTGTCATGAGAGAGTAAGTAATGAGAGTGTCTAAGTTGTGATGTGTGATTGAGACACAGGTGGCCACGGGGGGACAGAGGAGGAATACCTCCCCTGCATCCCAGCGACGCACCTGCACCTCAAAGCCCTATATGTGTGTTGGGGTGACGGAGCGGGAGGAGGGAAGCATTTAGGGATGGGGAGGAAAGGATCGGGGGGGGCAAAGTACCCCCCCTCTGGAGCCAGCCCCCCCGCTGACCCCCATAAGCACCCCCGTTCCCCGAAATCCACCCAGGGCGGGAGAGCCGAGGCCCATCCAGTCCGGGGGCCCAGAGCAGCGGCACCACCGGGCACCACAGAGCCCGGGGCAGCCAACCAGACCCCACCACAGAGGGAAAAACTACACCCACCCCACCATTCAGTCAACTCCCAGACTACATAAGACAACAGACACCCAGGTTTGGTCCATTCTCCTACTCTATTGGATTCCCCCCCACCCCCGCAGAGTGGATACCCCTAAGGCAGGGACCACCTGCGGGCAGATGGTAACAACCTCCCCACCAGCTAAAGAGGCCCCCAGCCCCTCCAATGCGCCGAAGGTCCCCGCGCCGGGGCCGGGCCCCAGTGCACGCGCCAGCCCACACCCCGGCGACCCACCCACCAGGACCCAAGCCCCCCAGCCCAGCCGGAACCCCAGCCCGGAGGCAGAGCGCCCCCAGAACCCCAAGCCCGCCCCGGACCCACCCAGGAGCAGCACGGCCGCCAGGCTGGTACCCTACGTCCGCCGGCACAGGCTACCCCAGCAGCGCTGCATGCAGCCACCAGAAAGACGCCACCCAAGAGCCACCAAAGCCCCATCCAGGCCAGGACCGCAGTCCCAGCGCCGAACCCCCCCAGAAACCCCCCCCCCCCCAGGGAACCCCCAGACACCCCAAGCCCATAGGCCCCCCCCCACACCAACAACAAAGACCGAAGCGGGACAAACCTGCGACCCCCCACCGCCACTAGGTGATGGAGCTGATCAAAGGAGCCCAGAGAGATTGGTCTAATGTGGCGGCAGAAGCTGTATCAAGACTAATATGGTCCAGCAAACTCTCTCTATATTGGTTGATATTAAGGTTATTTTTATTTTTCCAGTTCATGAGGACAGTCTTCTTAGCAATGCATAAAGCGGTGAAAGCCATGTGGGTTGTGTTAATCTCGGTAGTGACACCATCTAAGTCACCCAACAAGCAGACTGAAGGAGAGGCTGGAATGGTACATTTCAGACACTTTGATAAGTCCTCACAAATCCTGCGCCAAAACATCTGAACAGGTGGACAGAACCAAAGAGCATGGATGTAATTGTCAGGTGTATCCCCTTGACAGTGTGAGCAGTTGTTAGAAGATGTAAAACCCATCCTGAACATCCGATGTTCAGGATGGGTTTTACACCCCATGAGGGTTTATTGTACCCCATGAGGGGGGGTACAATATTATTTTTTGATGTTAGCCTCACCATCAGGAAAGATAAAGCCATTTGCTCACCAGAATTCCTTGTTGTTTTGTAGATAAGAAATTAGTATACTCTAAGTGAAAGGGCCAAGAGTAAAAAATACTTTGATTTGTAAATACTGTTTTTGTTGATTGTAGCTAATCCTTTGTATATACTGTAAATAAACTGAATACAAATGAATGTTAATTTTTATTGTGCAAAAAGAACATGTTTGTGTAGCTGTGCAATTAAGTCCCATATACTGTATTACATGATCACCCCACAATGATAAAAAAAAATATGTCAGCCATAGATACTTTCTGTGGTGCTGTAGAGTAAGAGTATTCAGCCATCCATTTTTCATGCTTCTTATCTGCTACAGGGTCATGGTAAGCCTGGAATTGGTGTCGGGAAACACAGGGAAAAGCGGACACCCTGAACAGGATGTCAGTCCATTGCAGGGCTCTCATGCCAAGGGAGTAAGGGAGTAAAATAAAGTAGCTGGAGCAAACTCAGACATACAAGGCAAGAAAATTGAAACTTGACGGCATTGTCCGTTTATCATACTGCCTGGTGGTGGAATATAACAAATTTATAGAAGAGGTAAAGCTACTCAAGAATGAATTTGACAATTGCTGATTATAACCATTGAAATCAGTTATATGAGGAGAGGTAAGGAGCGTGCATTGATACAGCACATTGCCACACCCACCACATGACAATCTACCTCAGGGACAAGACCTGAGTGCAGCACCTCAGCACCACACTAGTTAAAATGAAATAGAACAGTGTGAAGTTTTAGGTGGCTGAAGTGCCAATTTTGCCACCAACCTCCCTGGAAGTTGAAGGGCCTGCTTTCAGGGCTGGATGTAGGTTAACATCATACCTAGCACAAAGCAATTGCAGGTTAGGGGCCTTGCTCAAGGACCCAAAGAGACCAAATCACTGCAGGCAATTCAATTTAGTAGAAGTTAATCATCATATGTGATTTCTGAAGACCCTGGAAAAAAATGTTGTTAGTACCCAGGCTGGAAAGGATAACAAAGCTAATTTGAAATATTCTGGCTTTCAGTCCTGAGAGAGGTAATATTACTCTTACCAGGAATGGTCATTTAACAAATTTCAGTCCCTGAGCAAGTTTTACAGTTTATTCGGAGATTACAAGGAATGCTAGGGCAACAACTATGGAGGTTTATGCCTCTTTAGTATTGCATAAAGTCATTGTTTATCAGACTACTTCAGAAAAACACTGAGCAAGACTGGTGTGCATGGGAGGATACTAAGGAGGAAACCATTGCTCGCCAAAAAGAATATTGCAGCCTGTCTCAGATTTGCCAAAGACCACCTGCATTATCCTGAATTGGAAGAATGTTATATGCACAGATGAGATGAAAGTGGCATAAATGAGAAATGTTATGTTTGGAAAAAATGACAAACTGAACTCCAAAAAAGAACATCATCTCAACTTTGAAGTCTGGAGGCCAGAGTATTGTGGTTTAGCACTAGTTTTTAGCCTAGAGACCACAGCAGCTCGCAATGACTGAAGGAACAACGAGTTCTGGATCATACCAACAAATTCCACAATGGAACATCAAGGCGTGAGGGATTGAGCTATGAATTAAATGAACTGCATCAGACTGTACAAAATGACTCTAAACACAACAGAATGCTGCAGCAGAAGAATCTTGGAATCCTGATTTAAATGCACCATTTAATGAAAATGTACTGGGGTTTTAATCCCACCTCTGATCTGTGAGTGTTGAGTTTGCCTTTTCTCCCTGTGTTATGTGGGTGCAATTAAGATAACTGGTGTCTTTAAATTACCTGTAGTGTTTGTGTGTTCTATTATAGTCTGGTGTCCTATTTAGGGTATACGCCTGTCTTGTTCCCCATGCTATGTGTGATGGGCACCAGCCCCCCTGTGACTCTGCACAGGATTAGCATTACAAAGAACATAACACTATCAAATGAAAGAGCACATATCAGTAATTTCTAAAATTTATTTTTACAGATTATCCTAGCATTACAAAAAGGGATTAACTGCTAAATTAAATTCTAAAACTTTATAGCATATGATATCAACACTGAATTTTCATATGTATAAGTTGCCACTCTTGCTGAAATTTTCCTGTTTCTAAGCTGTCTTCTGACAGATTTCTGGAAATGACTGCAGGTACTGTATAATTATCCTGTAATATTCCCTGGCCAGTTCCCCTAGTTTCTACTTTTTTGGTCAATGCTGTAATGTGGTATTACTCCAGCAGCTTGGCAGGTAGTACCCAACATCTTTATCGAAAAAGGTTTCATGTCTTCAGCAGGTGGATGGATTCCTAGCCCTGCTCTTTGGTCTCATCTGTATCAACACACTGACAGTCATCAGAGTCAAATCCAGTACATCAAAGGATGCCAACTTCTCCATGGTATGCCAATTTTCTGGCAAGCTAATTCCAGGTGCAAAATAGGCAGCATTCTTATACATCACCACTTCCTAGGAAGCCTATTTCCACTCATAGGCCCAGTTGTACACAACAAAATCGTATTGTGACACCATGAGGGTTTATCGGGACTAATTATGCAGTTAACGGGATGTTTTGCACTGTAAAATATGTAAATAGCATAAACTGATATATGTATTTCTGTTATAAATGGTAAATGTTGTAATTGTGTAATGTTTGCCATAGAATGTGTGTGTTTACATTAGCATGTAACTACAGTATGAGTGAGAGTATTGTGTAAGCTGTTGGTTTCCATGTGCCATTACTAGCTTAGACTACTGGTGAGTGATCATTAAAGACTGATTCTTCCTTATAAAAGAGCAGTTGCCTCCTTATATTAAAATGAACCACACACTCACTAATTTAGTGCCAGAAGTGGAAGGCCAGGTCTTTGATGAAATCTGCAATCTAATCTGATGACTGTGGCAACTGCAGAGTTTGGAACTGCACAGGGAGGAAGTAGTGGCAGACTAAAAGGGAGACCCTTCATGGGGTGATCTCATGGACCTAATGCACTGCACTACTAATACCAGATGTTGCAGGGAGCTGCGGCTCTGCAACAAAAAGCACCACCAAATTTGAAAGCAATGGACAGTGGGATGAAGATTGTCATGAAGTTCCTCTGCTGTAGTGGAGAGGGGTTCCTGGAGCCCTACTTCGCCTAAATATGCCCAGTGGCATGGCACCACAACTGCTCCTCCGCGGAAACTGCAGTCCACCTAGCACTGGCACTGCAAGGGGAAGCACTCCAAGCCCTCATCTGCCTTTCCCTGGAAAGAAGATGGATTACACCACTCCAGTGCTGGAGCAGCAGACCTGCTGGAAGCCATTGGCAGAGATCATGAGGGATAAGCTAGCAAATTGGCAGAGACGGGGTATTGAGACTGTCTGCATGTGCCACAGACCTCTGCAGTTATGCACAGTGGGGTTACTCATGTTTTCCCCATGGCGTGCATGAAGAGCACCACGCCAACCATCAGCCATGCCATATTGCCTACTACAAAGCTATACTTGTGACACTGGGACAATCATGAAAGAGTCCCTGCCCACAAATGAGCCCCTACCCCCCTGCCATACAGTGGACTGGGTGTGCCATGAGTGGGGCCTCCAGTTGGATTGCATAGTGGAAGGAACCCATTGCCAGGCCTTGATGGACACAGGATCAATCATCACCCTCATCTGCCCAAGCATATACTGACTTGTCGTCCCCACCAGGGTGGGAGGCAACCCAGATCCAACTTGCATCCATCACAGACATGTGTGCACCGCAGCTGGGACAGACCACAGAGCAGGAGGTGTGACTCGTAAACATCCAGAATCCCTGCATCATCGGGCTAGACCTGTTATGCCAATTGGGGGTGCACACAGATGAGCCCACAGCCACTCACTACCTAGGTGGTGACTTTCCAGCAAGATGGTAGCTGGAAGTGGAACCAATGGACACGGCTAAGGGGACCATCACTCCCTCACAGAGCAGTGTGGGCCTGACAGCAGTGCTGGCTGAGGATACTGCTAGATAGATACATGGCCATCTTCACAGTCCAGGACAATGAGTGCAGATCACTTGGACGACACTGGATTAACTCCAGAGATCCCCAGCCCTTCTGTCTGCGTTAGACAGCAGAGCAAAAAATCCAGGAAATGATGGCAGCAGGAGTCAATGAACCTTCCAACAGTCCTTGGGCTGTGCTGGCAGTCCTGGTTAAGAAAGATGAGTCATGGTGATTTAGTGTGGACATCCAGCATCAGAATGCTTTGACATGTGCCAGCTGCCCTTGGATCTTTCACTTAGAGTATAACCACTCCTTGACTACAAGACAACAAGGAATATTGGCAAATAAGGGACTTTCTCTTGCTTGATGGCTGAACTCAGTTTATCAGTGGTGAATTGTGGTAATCGCCCTCCTTTAATCCAGTGACTATGGAGCATTTTATGTGATAAATTGAAAATACTGCAGTCTAATGAAAATATTATTACAAGCCTACCTTATACACCCTTCGCACGTCTCCAAAAAAAGTGATACGATTAAATCACCCACAATAAATGTTGCAGAGTTCTGCATGATACATTTCACCAACTGGCTACCTGACTGCTATGGATACAATTTGAAGAACAGGGAGGCTAGTGATCAAAAATCAATATATCTTTATTATACAATGTTCAGAAAATCAACTCTTGCCCTACAGTTTTAATATCACTTATCACATTCACAAGGTTAAATGTCATTTGTTTTCACCATTTACTGCCACTAAGTAGTGTCACTTCAGCTTTTGAATGTTTGAAAAAGATCTGTCAAATGGTTTTTGAGTTCTCAGCTCACATACCAAAGCATCTGCAGTGGGGATGGCAGTGGCAGACTGATGCTAAAACCATAAAACTCGTATTCCCTGAAGTCTGGAGAATGCAATTACAGTTAGGTCCATAAGTATTTGGACACTGATGCAATATTTGTAATTTTCTCTCTGTATACCCCCACAATGGATTAGAAATTTAGCAGTGTAGGTTTTCAGCTTTAAGGGGCTTAACAAAGGTATTGCATTAAGCTTTCAGAAATTACAGCCATTTTTCCCTCAATTTTCAGAGGCTCAAAAGAAATTGGACAAAGTAATACAATGTAAAATATGTATTGTTTTAATACTCAAACGAAAATCCTTTGCAGTCAATAACTGCCTGAAGTCTGGAGCCCACAGACATCAAATGCTGAATTTCCTCCCATGAGATGTTTTGCCAGACCTTTACTTCTGCCAACTTCAGTTGCTGTTGGTTTGATTGCCTTCAGTTTTGTCTTCAGTAACTGAAAAGCATGCTCTGTTGGGTTGAAATCAGGTGATTGACTTGTGGCCATCTTGAGAAACTCTTAGGTTGCTTTCACAGTATGTTTTGACACATTATCCATTTGCACTGTAAATTGCCTTCCAATCAGTTTTGCAGGATTTGGCTGAATCTGAGCAGAGAGACTATGCCTATACACTTCAGAATTCATCCTGCTACTTGTATCAGCAATCACATCATCCATAGTTTCACTGGCAACCATACAGTACATGTCCATACCATAACGCTGCCTCCACCATGTTTGACAGACAATGTGGTATACATGAGCTGTCCTTATCTTTCTTCGTTATTTTCTCTTCCAAAGAACCTTATTCCAGAACTGAGCAGGCTTTTTAGATGTTTTCTTGCAAAGTCTAATCTAGCCTACCTGTTCTTCAGTGTTACCAGTTTGCATCTAGAGGTAAACCCTCTGTATTTACATTCATGAAAACATCTCTGCATTCCTTCTTTTTAAGAATGTACCAAATTGTTAATTTAGGTACTCTTCAATTTTAAATGTCTCTCTGATAGGTTCATTTTGGGGTTTTTCTCAGCCTAATGATCCTCCTTCACTTGCATTAATACCTCTTTGGACTTCATGTTGAGTTCCAGTGAACAGCTACCAAATGCAAGTTTGGTGCTTCAAATCAACCCCTGACCTTTTATTAATTTGTTTTGGAGTAATGAGGGTAACGAGGCCACACCTGGCCATGAAACTGCTTGTCAATTAGTCCAATTAGTTTTGAGCCTCTGAAAATGGAAAATGGCTGTAATTTCTGAAAGCTAAATGTAAAATCTTTATTAAACCTCTTGAATTAAAGCTGAAAGTCTATACTTCCATCATATATTGATTGCTTAATTTCAGAAACATTGTGGTGGTATAGAAAGAAAGGTACAAAAATTGCATCCAAATACTTCATCCAAATGTTCAAATACTTATTAAATTAACTATGATAATTAGTGTGTTTTTTTCCTGACTTCATGGCCAGCAATAACAACAAGCTAAATTGTTTCCTTTTAGAGTGCATGCCACTTGGATGATTTAAATGATTAGATGCATAACATGTTCTTCAGAGCAGGGAGTGGTAATTTATTTTTTGTTGATGCATTAATCAGTCCATTCAGTATTTGTATTTACAAGCTTTTCTTAGCTTATTTTTGATAAACATAGGAGCTGGTCACATTTATTCATCTTAAGTTAATATGATGAGCTTCACACCAAATGCCATTACATTACAGGTACTAAATACATAGTTGGAAGACCTGAAAAAATGCCACGAATTGCAAATCCCCATGAGTGGTAGATCAATAGTTAATTCAGTAGTTAATTAAATTCACTTGAATTGAATTGAACATACGTTAAAGGAAAATGCAAGGCAGTGTGTGGCTCAGCAGGTTAAACCTCTTTACCCTTGAGCCTACGTTTGGACAGTTGCTGGTTACATTTCTGATGGCCAGTGAGCAAGGCCCTTAACCCCCAAAAGTGCTATAGGGGCACCCTAGGCTTGGACCTGAAGCCTCACTCTCAGCTGTGTATGTATGTCCTAAAGGAAAACAAGATTGAATACACAGAGAGAAGCATTCCAAAGTACTTGGGCAAATGGCAAATAAAGGATCATTTAATTACATGACAGGGTAACTAGGTGTTTCTTGTCAACCAGTACAAAAAAGCAGCTTCATTTATGAGTATAATTAATTAAAATTTGTGAAGTTTGTTCCCTAGGCTAACCTCAACCAAAATTCATTATTTTTGTTCTTCACAGAGTAGGAATCCAAAGGTTTAGCCAAAAAGACATGACACTGGAGAAACATATAATGAAAAAGGTTATATAAAGTACTTCATGGAAAAGTTCTACATTAAGTGAAAAAATGCTTGAGCTCTGAGCTGGTCCTTCCAATAGCTGATACAGTCAGCTGCCAAGAGCACCAACTACTGAGGGACCACCAGCTTCACTTATGCACAGTACGCAGGTCTGAGTCCAAATTAAACTGGCACTGCAGTGAAAGCTTTCTCATGTTACAGGTACTTCGCCAACTCCAGAGGGTTAAGTTTAAGTAATGGTTTTTAGATACACCTATAAAGCAGAGTGATATATCTAATGTGAATTGAGTGTGGTCATACTCTAATAACAGCGCTCATAGAACACCTCTTGTCCAGATTTCTTGGTCAGAACTATCTGTTGTATAATCTGCTTTGAACTGCCACAACTAACAAACAATACATATGCAGCCACTATTCTCAAACAAGGCAGTCATGGTCAAATTAGATGCAGATGTTCTTGCTTGGCAAAGACAATCCTCTCTTGCTTAGAGCTTCTGTTTCTGCTGGATGATAAAGGATATCCAGAAGACAAGTGGATACTGTTTCAAGGGTGAGATTGAGGAAAGTGGGCATGATAACTAAAAACAGTTGTTCTGGTTGAAACATAATAATGGACCTCACCCACAGCAAACCTTCATATATGATGATCCAGCATAAAGCACATTTGTTGAAATTGCTGAAAAACTAACATCCAGAAAGAAAAAATATAAGCTTATGATTTGATTCAGAAACTTCTGTGCAGTGTCAGTGATTGTGAAATACTGTATATGAAAATATATTGCAGCAAGTGGAGAATTGTCATGATGAGTGTTGTGTTGTGTACACTTCACCCAGATCCAGTACGTTATTGAATATAATCAATTTTATATTATATTAGATCATTGATCAAGCGTTACTGTGATTGGTCACTCAAAAATCAAAAGTCAAAATGGTTGCAAGTGGACGGGAGTAGTAGAAATAGGCGGGCAAGTCTCTCTGACCTTAGTGACAAGGGCAGATATTCCGAGAGCGACCTATTGAATGGGGAAATAATTATTTATCATTAAAAATGATCACTTATAATTTCTATTATTATAGACATTTTCTATAACATAGAAACGTGCGTTTGACTGAGATTTAGTTGAGCTCAACAGTTGCAAGGTAAGTTGAAGCTGTTCACTTCAGCAGCTAATGTTAGTGCCATCATGTCTAGCTAACACATAGTGAAATTGGATTTGGCAACATTTTCCATTTGAACTGAGGACAGACAGAACCATTAAAAAATGGTTCTAAATTCCACGCCAGATATGAGTAGCCTTTCCACCCCATCATTTGATCATGTCTATTTTCTCACCCCGCCCAACGCTGTCCTGCTTATTTTCTAGTCGTTTAGCCTCTGTCTCTGTCAAGGGTACTTGTTATAAGACATATTATATACAGTATGGTGCTCATTATAGTACTGGAACATTTTTCCTGTGACTCCATTGATTGTATTCTGTAATTGTCAGGATTCAGCAAAGGTTAATTAAATGGTTTTCTTTGTCATTGAAGCTGCTGTCAAAAAATGGGACTGCAGTTCCACCAACTATCCTGTGCCGTGGCAGACCACCTAAAGCATGCTCCTGGGCGTTCCGGTGGTGGAGTATACTGTACCTCACAAAAAGACATCATTTTTAAATAATTTTTTAAATCAAGTTTGTTTTTTCCATTCAATAACATGACCCTGAGATGTCCAATAAATAAATGTTTTATTGGTACTCTTTTGTTTGATTTATTTTGTGAGTTTTATATTATTAACATAATATGATATAATGAAAATAATATGTAAAATATATATACAGTATTCATATTTTACCATAATAATAAATTAATAAAACTATGCAACCTAGACCAAAGGACGTCTTTTTTATAGATATTCATTTTCTGACCCGAAAAAGAATGGGCAAAAATTCCCACAGACTTCCCAGAAAAGTGGCAGCTATTATAGCTGCAAAGGGGGGACCAACTCCATATCGATGCCTATGGATTTAGAATGGGATATCATAAAAGTTCCTGTGAGTGTGATGGCCAGATGTCCCAATACTTCTGTCCAAATAATGTATCTTCTCTGCCACTAACACTAAAAGCCATAAACAGCACCCTTCCCGAGCATGTCAGCGCCGCAAATCAGAATCAGAATCTCTTTGAGTCTCCCGCTCAAGTGTTTACTGCCCCCTTGCATAGCCATGTTCACACACTCCAACCCAACCCAGTATAATTAGTCCTGTTCAGTCTTTTATCTCATGTTCAGTTCCTCAGTATTGTATGGATCTTTTTCAAACTTTCAAACTTTGCAGGCACATTATAAGGGTGACAAACTGGAACTGATCAATTTTTGAGATAGATTACCCCAAAATTGAAGCAGCACCGTGACAGCAAAGTGATAACAAAGGACAGTTCAGACACTTGATTATTTTCAGTGTCATAACTCAAAAATTGTTTGTTTGATATTTTCCAAACTTTGCAAGCACATTATATGAGACAAGTTGACCCAATATTGAAGCAATAATGCTTAATGACAGCAAGGAGAAGGATGAGATGACTAGAGGCTTATCTTTGTGAACTGGATCTATGTCATCATTTACTCTATGTACCCTATTTGATTTTTGATTGATCTTATTACCACTTCACAAAAACATTATATGGATGAAAATAAGAAATTGTACACATAATGTACACTTGATCAAATCCAAAATTGGAACTGCCAGTAGAGGGCAGCCAAGAGCAAAAATAGAGCCTGCGGCTGCCATCTTGTAAACACAGATCTGCCATCTAAACTTATTCTGTGTATCTTTGTACAGATGAGTAATTTTAAATCTGTGGGGTGTGAGATGATTTTCTGAATATTCTATAGTATAGTTTATGTTGATTGTTGGTCGATAGCCTCCCTGTTTTATCTGTAGCAGTGCGATAGCTGGTCAGCATGGATAAAGGCTTTACTTGGACCCCAAGTTTCACTGTCAACTGTGTGTGTGTGTGTGTGTGTGTGTGTGTCTTTATTTTTATTTTATGATTTTCTGAATATTCAATATTCAAAATTTATTGTGGGAGAATTTAATTGTGTCACTTCTATTGAAGACGTGGAGAGAGTGTGTAAGGTAGGCTTGTAATAATTTTTTTTATACTATCCATCCATCCATCCAGTATCATTACGACTTAATCTCCACTGGGGTCGTAGGGGGCCCGGCACAGGCGGGAACCAACCCTGGGCGGGTGCCAACACACTGCAAGGTGTTTTTATACTATAATGTTTTAATTTGAATAAATTTGTCATACGGCATGCTGACCTGACCTGATGTTCCAGGATCACTGGATAAATGGCATTACCATGCCTTTGGATCCCAAGCTTCGCTCTCATCATTGTATGTGGGTCTTGTAATTTCTGGTGTACTGCAGACGGGGAGAAGTAAGTGGACAGGCATGTGGCTGGATGTCTTTCTCAGAAATTTGTCTGAAGCCATCCTTTTGATATACCTACGACAAGCATTGCATGTAAGTATTTGTTTAGCAGTCATTTTGGATATATTAATGAATATTAACACATTCACCAACTTGTACAATTTCTAGAAGTACTGGATGGATCATCTGGCAATGTAAAAGTTAATAGATATATTTTTACCTGAATGCTATTTTAGCCTCTGAGTTCTTGTTGTGATATGTAGGTCTGAACGTGTACTTATTCATTTATTGCACATTTATATGACAATTTGCAGAATCTTTCCCCACCAACCTTTGTGTATGTTTTAATGTCCATGTTTGAAAATGCAAAGGTGGATCCTATGACAGTACTATCGTTAAATTCACTCACCTCTTTAGGATGACCCATTCTTTCACATACGTTTGTAAACCTGACTGCATAGCTAGGTGCTTGATTTTATACACCTGTGGAAGTGGGCCTAAAGGAAACACCTGAATTCAGTGATCGAGAGATGTTTCCTAATACTTTAGCCCTCGTAGTGTATTTAATTGACACTTTTACTTAAAAAGGCTTACAGTAAAAAAAGGAAGTTCTTCAGACCTATGCATCTGTTGAACTACAGGAAAACTGCTGATGCAGTACTAAATCGTGCTTTAGCATTTTATTTTTCAGTATGGTGCAATCGTACAATATACAGGACAAAAGCCAAACAAAAAAATGAACATTCTTCTTTACCTTATATACAAGCGATTAGCTACAATCAACACGAACAGTATGTACAAATCAAAGTATTTTTTAACTCTTGGCCCTTGCGCTTAGAAAGAACTCACGTTCTGAATGGTTAAACGTGGTTAATCACTCTCCCTTTGAGACTTACAAACGGTCACACCCCACATGCGGACCTAATCAGTTATCACACCTGCTCTCCCCAATTTATCCTTACCAGCCTAAACACTCAGTGTGACGTACTGTCATGCTTCATGCTGCATATTGAGCATATACACTCTGTGTTGCGTCCTGCCCTTGCCATTCCTTCCTAGCTCCTGATCTCCTTCACCCAATCCCCCTTTGTACCTCCCTAATGTTCTTACTTCCTGTCCTCCCAATACTTGAAGGACTGACTTACCCAGCTGTGCGTCGATTCACAGTCTGTTTTGCTGGTTCCCCAAAATAATTCCCTGCTAACCGCAATTGGGTTTTTGAGTTTCTGTTGGCACACACACACACGCACACACTATGTCACTATATATATATACACACACATGCTATATCACTATATATGTACACACATAATGTGTGGATTATGTTTATATCACATTGTGGGGACCAAATGTTCCCCATAATGTAATAAAAACTTGTTGTGGGGATCATTTCTCAGGTCCCCACATAGATCTGTGAATGCAGTCAAAAAACTAAAAATGCCAAAAGTCTCGTATTCTGTTTGGTTACTTATGGTTAAGGCTGGGTAGGGGTTAAGGTCGTTCTGTTGGGACTAGAGTTAACTCCATATAAATGAATGGAGAGTCCCCACAAAGATGTAATTACAAACCTGGGTGTGTGTGTGTATACATATTACCATTCAAAAGTTTGGGGTAACAGACATTTCCTTGTTTTCGAAAGAAAAGCATTTATTTTGTTTAAAATAACATCAGAAATACAGTGTAGGTAGCTGGAAACAGCTGACTTTTCATGTAATATCTACATTGGTGTACAGAGGTCCATTACCAGCAGCCATCAGTCCTGTTTTGCCATGGCACGTTGTGTGTGCTAATCCAAATGTATCTTTTTAAAAGGTAAATTTGAACATTAGAAATTCCTTTTGAAATTATATTAGCACATCTAAAAACTGTTGTGCTAATTCAAGAAGCAATATGGCTCTCCCTTTTGTCGTTGAGTAGCTGGAGTATCAGCAATTGTGGGTTTGATTGAAGATCAGAAACAAAGAACTTTCTTCTGAGACTTATCAGTTTGTTCTGGCAAATGAAGGTTATTCCATGAAAAATTCACCCCAAACTTTTAATGATAATGTCAAGTCAAGTAGGTATTTAATGTCATTTTTAACCATACAGTTAGTACAGTACACAGATAAAAATGAAACAATGTTTCTCTTGGACCAAGGTGCAACATAAAACATATTAATGTGCAGAAACTGTGCAAACATTACAGGATCATCCAAAGGGACAGGACAACTGACACCAACAAATTTAAACAGCACAGTAAACCCTATACTGATAAGGTGCAGTTTGGTTGTGCAATGAGGTAACAATAAATAAATAAATAAATAAAAGTAATTGTAAACATGGTTACAGTAAGATAGTAAATAGCAGCTAAATAATAGAGTTAACAAGTGTGTGTGTGTCTGTATGTTTGTGTGTTATCAGATAAGACACCGAGAGTTCAGTAGTATGACAGCATGGAGGAAGGGTCTGGTTGTGCAGGCCTGAATGCTCCGGTACCATTTTCCAAGCAGTAAGGGGGGTGATAAGATAATGTGAGGGGTGGGTGGGGTCATGTACAATGTTTGTGGCTTCGTGTATACAGCACGTGGTGTAAGTCTGTGATGGAGGGGAGAGAGACTCCAATGATCTTCTCAGCTGTCCTCACTATCCGCTGCCGTGTGTGTGTGTGTATATATATATATATATATATCCATCCATTCATTTACTTCCGCTTATCCGAGGTCAGGTCGTGGGGGCAGCAGTCTCAGCAGGGAAACCCAGACTTCCCTCTCCCCGGCCACTTCCTCCAGCTCCTCTGGGGAGATCCCGAGGTGTTCCCAGGCCAGCCGAGAGACATAGTCCCTCCACCGTGTCCTGGGTCTTCCCCGGGGCCTCCTCTCAGTGGGACATGCCCGGAATACCTCACCAGGGAGGCGTCCAGGAGGCATCCTAAGCAGATGCCCGAGCCACCTCATCTGGCTCCTCTCAATGCGGAGGAGCAGCGGCTCTACTCTGAGTCTCTCCCGAATGACCGAGCTCCTCACCCTATCTCTAAGGGAGAGCCCAGCCACCCTGCGGAGAAAACTCATTTCGGCCCCTTGCACTCACGATCTCGTTCTTTCGGTCACTATCCACAGCTCGTGACCATAGCTGAGGGTAGGAACGTAGATCGACTGGTAAATCGAGAGCTTTGCCTTTTGGCTCAGCTCCTTCTTCACCACGACAGACCGATGCAGCGCCCCGCATCACTGCTGACGCCACACCGATCCGCCTGTCGATCTCCCGCTCCATCCTTCCCTCACTCGTGAACAAGACCCCGAGATACTTAAACTCCTCCACTTGGGGAAGGACCTCCTCCCTGACCTGGAGAGAGCACTCCACCCTTTTCCGGCTGAGGACCATGGTCTCGGATTTGGAGGTGCTGATTTTCATTCCAGCTGCTTCACACTCGACTGCTTCACACCAGTGAGATACCGAAGGTCACGGTCTGATGAGGCCAACAGAACCATATCATCTGCAAAAAGCAGAGACCTAATCCTGAGGTCACCAAACCGGACACCCTCAACTCCCTGGCTGCACCTAGAAATTCTGTCCATAAAGGTTATGAACAGAATCGGTGATAAAGGGCAGCCCTGGCGGGGTCCAACCCTCACCGGGAACGAGTCCGACTTACTGCCGGCAATGCGGACCAAGCTCTGACACCGGTCGTACAGGGACCGAACAGCCCTTATAAGGCAGTCCGGCACCCCGTACTCCCGGAGCACTCCCCGAGGGACACGGTCGAATGCCTTCTCCAAGTCCACAAAGCACATGTAGACTGGTTGGGCAAACTCCCACGCACCCTCCAGGACCCTGCCGAGAGTATAGAGCTGGTCCACTGTTCCACGGCCAGGACGAAAACCACACTGCTCCTCCTGAATCCGAGGTTCAACTATCCGACGGACCCTCCTCTCCAGCACCCCTGAATAGACCTTACCAGGGAGGCTGAGGAGTGTGATCCCCCTATAGTTGGAACACACTCTCCGGTCTCCCTTCTTAAAGAACATAAGAACTATACAAACGAGAGGAGGCCATTCGGCCCATCGAGCTCGCTTGGGGAGAACTTAACTAATAGCTCAGAGTTGTTAAAATCTTATCTAGCTCTGATTTAAAGGAACCCAAGGATTCAGCTTGCACTACATTATCAGGAAGACTATTCCATACTCTGACTACACGCTGTGTAAAGAAGTGCTTCCTTAAATCCAGTTTGAAATGTTCTCCCGCTAATTTCCACCTATGGCCACGAGGTCTTGTATTTGAACTAATGCTGAAGTAACTATTCGGTTGAACAGCATCCAAACCTGTTAGAATCTTATAGACCTGGATCATGTCCCCCCTCAGTCTCCTTTGCTTGAGGCTGAACAGATTTAGCTCAACTAACCTTTCCTCGTATGACATTCCTCTAAGACCAGGAATGTCCTTTTTAAGATATGGTGACCAAACCTGCACACAATATTCTAGGTGAGGTCTCACCAAGGAATTGTATAATCTTAGCATTACCTCCCTTGACTTAAACTCCACACACCTGGAGATATACCCCAACATCCTATTGGCCTTTTTTATTGCTTCCCCGCACTGGCGAGAATGAGACATGGAAGCATCAACATACACACCAAGGTCTTTCTCATAATCAGCTACTGTACCTTTATTTCAGTAGGTCCCATAAAATACCTGTACTTTATATTTCTGCTCCCTACATGGAGTACCTTACATTTGTCTATGTTAAATTTCATCTGCCAGATGTCGGCCTAGTCACTAATTAAATTAAGATCCTACTGTAGCTGCTGAGCCGCTAGTTCAGTATCTGCTACACCACCCACCTTGGTGTCATCTGCAAATTACACCAGTTTACTGTATATATTGGTGTCTATATCATTTATGTAAATTAGGAACAATAGTGGTCCTAAAATTGAACCCTGCGGTACCCCACTATGAACGCAGGCCCACTGTGACATTGTGCCTCTTATAACTACTCGCTGCTTCCTATCCGTTAACCAGTTATCAATCCAGGTCGCTACAGTTCCTAAAATACCTGTCGCTTTGAGTTTAAGTGAGAGCCTCTTGTGGGAGCCTCTTGTTTTTGGAAATCTAAGTAGATGACATCATAGGCCTTCTTATCATCAACTTCCTGAGTAGCTTCCTCAAAAAACTCCAACAGCTTTGTTAAACAGGATCTACCGTTCCACACCTTCAGATAAGGATTTTTGAAACAGTAAAGTTAAGGTTCGGCAAATAATATCCCTCATCTCTTTTAACACTATAGGTAAGATGCCATCAGGGCCCTGTGATTTATTTATTTTGAGCTTAGCTAGGCTTTGCAAAACATCAGCTTCAGTTATATATATATTAGTTATAGACGATGTTGGATTAGTAATAAGAACTGGTAAGTTACTAGTGTCCTCAATAGTGAATACCCGTGCAAAACTATCATTGAACTCATTTACTATATCAATGTCGTTTTCAATTATAAGACCCTTACTATCCTGCAGATTAGTAATTTCAGCTTTTAGAGCTCTTTTAGAGTTAAAATACTGGAAGAAACTTTTAACGTCATCCTTAGCCTCCAATGCGATCTTCCTTTCGACATTCCTTTTAGCTCATCTAATGTAATTTTTAAATTCAGCCTGTAGATTTAGATACTCTTGCTTTATTCCGTCATCATCAGTTATTTTCCATTTCTGGAACAAAGCCCTTTTCCTCCTTACTTTATACTTTATTTCCCTAGTAAACCACCTAGGTTGCAATTTTCTACATTTATTCTTGCTGGAAACAGCTATGAAGTCCTCTAGTGCACTTGCAATAATGTGCTTTTAAAAAATTCCCATGCCTCTTCAACAGTTTTGTTATTTAACTCCATCCAGTTCACAGTTTCTTCTTTTTTTAATCTCATACAATTGAAGTTAGCCTTCCTAACATTATATATTTTTGATTTGGACTTTGCTCTTCAGGCACTAAACTTAACCTCAAATCAAAGATGGGGACCACCACCCCGGTCTGCCAATCCAGAGGCACCGCCCCCGATGTCCACGCAATGCCGCAGATGCGTGTCAACCAAGACAGCCCCGCAACATCCAGAGCCTTGAGGAACTCCGGGCGGATCTCATCCACCCCCGGGGCCCGGCCATCGAGGAGCTTTTTAACCACCTCAGCAACCTCTGCCCCAGAGATAGGTAAGTCCACCCCCAAGTCCCCAGACTCTGCTTCCTCATTGGAAGGCATGTCGGTGGGATTGAGGAGGTCTTCGAATGGTGGACCAGAATCTCCTCGAAGCCGTCCGTAAGTCATTCTCCATGGCCTCGCCATACTCCTCCCAGTTTTTGCCTCTGCGACCGCTGAAGCCGCGTTCTGCTTAGCCTGCCGGTACTCATCAGCTGCTTCCGGAGTCCCACAGGCCAAAAAGGCCCGATAGGACTCCTTCTTCAGCTTGACGGCATCCCTCACCACCGGTGTCCACCAGCGGGTTCGGGGATTGCCGCCGCGACAAGCACCGACCACCATACGGCCACAGCTCCGGTCAGCTGCCTCCACAATGGAGGCGCGGAACATGGCCCATTCGGACTCGATGTCCCCTGCCTCCCCCGGAACATGGGAGAAGTTCTGCTGGAGGTAGGAGTTGAAACTCCCTCTGACAGGGGATTCCGCCAGACGTTCCCAACAGACCCTCACTATACGCTTGGGCCTGCCAGGCCTGGCCGGCTTCCTCCCCCACCAGCGGAGGCAACCCACCACCAGGTAGTGATCAGTTGACAGCTCCACCCCTCTCTTCACCCGAGTGTCCAAGACATGCGGCCGCAAGTCCGATGACACGACTACAAAGTCGATCATCGAACTGCGGCCTAGGGTGTCCTGGTGCCAAGTGCACATATGAACACCCTTATGCCTGAACATGGTGATCATTATGGACAATCCGTGATGAGCACAGAAGTCCAACAACAGAACACCACTCGGGTTCAGATCGGGGGGGCTGTTCCTCCCAATCACGCCACTCCAGGTCTCACTGTCATTGCCCACGTGGGCATTGAAGTCCCCCAGCAGAACAAGAGAGTCCCCGGGGGGAGCGCTCTCCAACACCCCTTCCAAGGACTCCAAAAAGGGTGGGTATTCTGAGCTGCTGTTTGGCGCATAAGCGCAAACAACAGTCAGGACCCGTCCCCCCACTGGAAGGTGAAGGGAGGCTACCCTCTCGTCTACTGCAGTAAACCCCAATGTACAGGCGCCCAGCCAGGGAGCAATAAGTATGCCCACCGCAGCTCGGCGCCTCTCCCCGTGAGCAACTCCAGAGTGGAAGAGGGTCCATCCCCCTTCGAGGAGACTGGTTCCAGAGCCCAAGTCGTGCGTCAAGGTGAGCCCGACTATATCTAGTCGGAACCTCACAGCCTCGCGCACCAGCTCAGGCTCCTTCCCCACCAGAGAGGTGACATTCCATGTCCCTAGAGCTAGCTTCTGCAGCCGAGGATAGGACCGCCAAGGTCCCCGCCTTCGGCCACTGCTCAACTCACACTGCACCCGACCCCTATGGCCCCTCCTACAGGTGGTGATCCCATTGGAGGGGGGACCCACGTGCCTTGTTCGGGCTGTGCCCGACCAGGCCCCATGGGTGTAGGCCTGGCCACCAGGTGCTCGCCATCGAGCCCCATCCCCAGGCCTGGCTCCAGGAGGGGGCCCCGGTGACCCGCGTCTGGGCAAGGGAAATCGTGGATCAATGTTTATACTCATCATTAGGGGTCTTGTGAGCCGCACTTCGTCTGGTTCCTCACCCAGGACCTGTTTGCCTTGGGTGACCTTACCAGGGGCTTAAAGCCCCGGGCAACTTAGCTCCTGGGATCATTGGAACACGCAAACCTCTCCACCACGATAAGGTGTTGGCTCCAGGAGAGGATATATATATATATATATATATATATATACACACACACACACACACACAGTATATATATAGTGATATAGTGCTGGTTCTTAAACCAGACTGTGATGCAGCTGCTCGGGGAGCTCTCAATAGTTCCCCTTGTAAAATGTTGTGAGAATAGGTGTGAGGGACCAAACAGTAAGGCAACACAAACACAGGAGTTTTACTAAAGAAAATAGGGCTTTATTGAGTCCCAAAAATACAGACAGTTGACAAAACTCAAGACCTTAATAACAGGGCCCATAAAAGAGGTAAAAAAAAAAAACAACAACAAAACTTAATATCACAAAGCAAGATGTTAAACGAAACAAAACTGACCTTTTTGTAATGAGACACCTGGGAACATATATAGTCGTTTGGCCAAACCAATTAACACACAAAAGGGGTAAACCAAATGAACACCTTATACAACTAAACATAAAGTACAACAAAGCTAACCCCCAACTCTCCCCTCTTGCTATGGCAGCACATGGTTCAATCAAGCTTCAGGGGTTTTCCTTTTAAGTGTCCTCTGTCCTCAGCCACACCTTTATACCAACTAGGAAAATACCATCTCCCAAAACCAAAGTACAGTGGTACCTCAGAACTCGAACTTAATCCGTTCAGAACTCCGGATCGAATCCTAAAAAGTTTGAGTTCTGATCTAATTTTCCCCATAAGAAATAATGGAAAACCAATTAATTGGTACCCGGCCCCAAAAAATTACACCGAAATATGGTTTTTTAGCATTTAAACACAAAATGAACCGGATAAAACAAGAAGAGCATATACTGTACTAAACACATCTAAACACATTTACCAAAACAGTCATTTTTAAAGAA